>NC_139081.1:3460548-4118280 GCF_965140915.1 Aythya marila
GGCTGGGATAACAGTGCCAATTTTGGCGGATTCTAAACTGAGATTAGGGGATAAAATGATCACTGGGCAATTATTGTATGTACCCAAGGCAGGGACTAACTTGTTGGGAAGGGATTTGATGATGAAATTGGGCATTCAACTAGTAAATTGTTAGACTGGAATAACAGTTAATGGAGTAATTATTAATGGAGTGCTCTCAGGCCCCGAGAGCAAACATATACTCACCTCTGACTGGAAAGACCCTGAAATGGGGGCGGAAGCAACAATACAGATGGACGGTTTTACCTCAGGGGTTTACAGGGCCACCAATTTATTTGGGCAAGTTCTAGAACAGATTTTGGAGCAATTCCAAGCTCCCGAGGAGGTGTTACTGTTACAAATACGTGGATGATCTTTTATTGTCAGGACAGGAGAAAACAGTTGTGAAGGAAGCTACTAACAAGCTATCCAACTTTCTGGGAAAGCAGGGCTTGGGAGTATTGGAAAATAAAGTACAATATGGAGAAAGAGAAGTCAGGTATTTAAGGCTTCTAATGTCTGAAGGAAAACAAAGAATAAATGCAGAGAGGATTCAGGGAATTGTTGAAAACTAAGAAAGAATTAAACAGTTTTAAAAGAAAGATTTTTTTTAAGGAATCAGGAGCCACGAAGTCTGAAGGAAAATGGATACTCCCTGATGGGAGAGAAATGCTGAATAAAGCACCAATGAGGCAAATATTAATTGTTTTACATCAAGAGTCATCGGGAGGTGCAAGCAATGTGTGATGTTGCGCTAAGAAAGTATGTCTGTGTAGGAATATACACTTCAGTGAAGCACATATGCAGAGGATGTACCATATGTCAAAAGGTAAATTAAAAGGTCATCCGTAACCCACCCAGAGGGGGATGGGAGCCAGGGATTCGACTTTTTCCAAAGTATACAGGTAGATTTCACTGAGTTATTTGTTTGTCCTAACTGACCACGTGACTGGCTTTACTGCAAGGGTTAAAGCAGGCCTTAGAGAGTGAGTGGGATTTTCACAGCCCCTGGCACCCGTCCTCTTCTGGGAAGGTGGAGCGAATGAACCAGACATTAAAGAAGCAATTAACTAAATTAGTGTTAGAAACCCAACTTCCTTGGGTAAAATGCTTACTCCTATAGGTTCAAACAGCACCAAGAAAGGATATAGGAATATTACCATATGAGATGCTGTTCGGATTGCCCTATCTGGGCAGAAGGGATGAGATACCACAATTCAAAACAAGAGAGTTTTCTTACGAACTGTATGCTGGGGTTGTCCTCTTCTTTGTCATCTCTCAGGACCTGTGGGTTGTTGGCTCAAACCCCACCTTTGGAATTCCCCATTCACCACCATCACCCTGGAAACCGGGTCCTGATTCGGACCTGGAAAGAGTTAACTCCGGCCTGAATGGGAAGGACAATTACTGACCACTGAAACAGCCGTAAGAACTGCGGAAAAAGGTTGGACTCACTATACTCGAGTGAAGGCATCCGTCGACCCTAGTACCTGGGAAGCTGTTCCTACAGAAGACTTGTTGGAAGTTGAAATCAAAGAGAAAAATCTCATAGTGGACTCTGAGTGGGATAAAAGCTTACAACTGTAAACTAACCTTATATTTTCACAGGTAACTAATGTGTGTGGCTTGTGATTGAGAGAAAGGACAGACCTATAGCGAATTGCAGTGCTCCCAAGGGGGGGGTTGTTATAGTAGTAGTGCACATCTTATTCTTTGTATTGATAATAATTTGGAAACCTAAGATTTAAAGATAATGACAGGGAAAAATTGATTACTAATTTTGTTTTTAGTGATTCTAGGCCTCAGAGAAGGCCTCGGTCAATTGGCAACTTGGAAAAGGCATGACCAGATAATAGCAAAAACGGGATACCCCATCAAAATATGGGTGACTGTGATAGGGGGTTATGTACCACAAGCTGTCATGTTTGATGATTGTGAGGTGTTAGCTTGGGGAGATTTAAATTCCCCATGGCAACTGAGCAGAGAGAACAAATAACTAGGAGAGACCGAACAGCTAGATTGAGAATGGCTGTATGGAAACAATCCTCTATTGCCATCAGAGAAAGGGAGAAACTCAAGGAGAAAACAGGAGAGAAAACAGGAGGCCCTCTGAAATGTGGCAGTTCAAACATCTGAGATTGAAACAGGGTATGGGGATGTGAATGCCTGGATAGACTGGGTCAAATACTCTTTCCAGAGTCTCAACCATAGCAATTGCTGTGCTTGTGCCTCGGGAAGACCGATTGCTCAGATAGTGCCCTTCCCATAGGGGTGGACCAAGGATTCCCAGGGGATGTGATGTATGATTGCATTGTACCAAGAGAAGACTGCCTGGGGAAATGAGGCCTGTAAGTCTCTCTCTTTGCTGTTCCTTGCATGATAGCAATATTGCGGTTCCCCCTGCATTCTCTACAGTTATAGGTAACCATACATCTTGCCTCTCACGGCAGGGTGTGAGTGCTACCCAGAATCTGGGAAAATTTGCCTTGTGCTACCAAGGACTTGATGGGAAACTGCTCAAGACTTGAGATCCCCAGGGCAGATCTCTGCTGGTACTGTGGAGGGAAGATCTTACGGTCCACCCTACCATCTAATTGGGGAGGCACTTGTGCACTTGTTCAATTAGCTATACACTTGCATTTGGAAGGAAAACATCACTAATACCCATGTTATAAATGAGGTCTGAATTCAATCTGAATTTTGTAATATTTATAAAACAAATATTTCTAAAAGGTATAAAAGCTATAAAAGGCAAGTAAACAGCGCTGGGTGTGCAGGGAGTCTATGCTCCACCAACATGCCCACACAAACATCAAACATTCTAAATACATGTATACAGAACATTGCTTTACATACTAACCCGAGTATGCCTATACATATGTACAAATGATTGAGAGGATTGATATATTGAATCTTTCTCATGTGCTCTTTCAGGAAAGTAATGGATTTGTGAATTGACTCATTATGATCAGAAAGGTTTAAACAGCACATTCCCTCAAAATCCTCACACCCATGCCCTTGAACCAAAACCAAGAAGTCAATAGCAGCTAGATCCTGTAAGAGCGCATGGCGCAGACTATTTTGATCTGGTAACATCTCCTCAAGTATCTCTGTCGTGGCATGGGCTTGCTTCTCGGCCCAGCATACCAATTTTTCTAAGTTGTTAAGTGAGGCCACAGCTGCTGCTCCTGGAACGAAAATTGCCAATGCTGCTCTAGCTGCAACACCAAGCAATTCAACATTATCATTGCAATGCAGTGCGAGCAATGCCCATTTATGTCTGGTGATCTCCCACAACTGTGAAAAGCTAGGAGCAAACATAGTAAGTTTACCTAAGTAACATGGACCTCCGATAGCATTCGCAGGGATACCTTGCCAGGCCCTATCCCCACAAATCAGAAAAACATCAGGAGGTAAGGCTATAGCTGTACGATTGTTCCAAATGCTATAGTTGTTACCCCTTGTCTCCGTACCATAAGCCCCTAAACCCTGCCTAGCAGTGTCATTGTAACCACAGGTGTTACTTGTATTTCTGTACCCGCATGGCCCTTTCCAAGTTCCTGTAGCAGGATCTCGGTAATTCATTCTTATTTGTGGTAACACATTTGGTGCTGCTATATTTATTGTTTGAAAATGAATACTCGCAGGAGGGTCTTCTCGGTCCCTAGTCAAAGATAAGTGATTCAAGACACCCAATGCCTCGGACAATCACTCATCGATGTTCTTGATCTCTTTTAATCTCACTAATTGTTCCTTTAAAACCTGATGTGATCGTTCAACCATCACTTGGCCCGTGGGAGAAAATGGAACACTCGTTTTAGGCTGAATCTGTAGGAAAATCCATTCCAGAGCTCGAAAATGCTGCCCTATCATTCCACCCTTGCCATCACCTGTGTCACTTATACTATTCCTATTACCCATGCTGTTAGTGTCAGTGGCATCCTCCTGTTTCTGTCTTTGTCACCCCTTACTCTCCCCCTTTCTTTTTGCCACTGACCAATCACTGCAAATGGATGAGACACACGATTGCTAATTAGGAAGGAGAGTGCAATGTCTGCTATAGGTCTGCAAGCAGTGCCGGTTGCAACCTTAGAAGCTGTTTGTGAAAGAGCCTGCCGGTGGTCATTTGGCAGTGTAATCTGCGGCTCTGCACTCCTGCACTGCAATAAAGGTAGTAATATAGCTAAGTCATCATTAGTAATCCGTACAATGTGGCAACCCCACTGAATATTATGCAGGAACATTTGTACATTTATCAAATTATGTAACACCATAGTTATAACACCCATCTGGGGACGAATAGTCTTTTTTGCATTGCAAGATATGCCTCTCATAGTGAGAATGCTAGAGAGAAGCAGCACAGCCGCCGCTGCCTCCATGGTTACGTCAGACAGGCTGCAGGGTCCTGATGTCCGCCCCTCTGCTATGTGCCATCTCGCCACATGGTGGCGGTCGTCTGCCGTTGTCCACTGACGCCTCTGGTCTCCCGTAGCAACTCGATCCCGGATGTCCCGCGTCGCACCGTGATGACGTCAATTTCCTGCGTCCTACCGTGAGTCCTTTGTCCGGGTCGGTGCTTGGAGTTTCTCAATGTCTCTCAGGTGTTCCGGCTTCTGTCAGGGCTCTCCGTGTCTCTCAGAGCCATCCGTGGCTCTGAAGCGTCTCTCAGGGCTCTCTCCGTGCGGCTGTAGTGTCTCCGTGTGCCTCGGATCTCTCGGCGCCTCTCGGGTCGTTTCTCTCAGCGTCTCCCCGTCTGGCAGCCTGTTCGGGTCTCAGCCTGTTCAGGCGCCATATGTTGCAGGAAGCACAGCCAAACGCACAACAGACACTAGTATGGTCAGATCATGCTCCATTTTATTGCCCGAAAAGCCTAGCTTTTATAGTGAACTTAACAGGGGCGGATAGTGTCTCACACAAGATTATTGGTCAAAAGCACTCAGACAAACAACTGCAAGAAAACAACCCCACCTGCAAGAAAACAACCCCCTTGTGATTAGCAGTCACGTAGACCTTGTCCTTGAAGCCAGCTGCTGGTAACAATATTTTTCTAAATTCCTCAATTGGGCGATGTGGGAACACTGTCATGGGAACTTCTCATAGTTGCCCTGGTAGCTTGGTTTGCTCAGCTGCAGCAAGCCATGGGATTTTTGCTGTTTCAAAAAATCCCTCAACAGGTTTGCAGGTGTAATCGGCTCTCACATATTAACCTTGTCAATCAGTAGGTTTCAGAGTTCCCACTGATGAAGGGGAAACTGAGGCAGTGGCAGGGCGTCACCCAGGGCCATGAGATGACACGGTGGTGATGGGGGACAGATTGGGAAGCTCTGGGAGCTGCCCCAGCACACAGCCCCAGGGCTCCAGCTGGGAGCCCTCCGTGCCAGCAGGACCACATGGAGGCCAGGAGGAGCCCTGAGCATGGCAAAACCTCTCCCAGCCCTGCTCCTGGAGGGGGACTGTCCTGGTTTCAGTTAGGACAGAGTTAATTTTCTTCCTAGTAGCTGGTAGAATGCTATGTTTTGGTTTAGGATGAGAAGAGTGCTGATAACACCCCGATATTTTAATTGTTGCAGAGCAGTGCTTACACCAAGACAAGGACTTTTCAGCTTCTCGCTCTGTCCTGCCAGCGGGCAGGCTGGGGGTGCAGCAAGAGCTAGGAGGGGACAGACCCAGGACAGCTGACCCAAACTAGCCAAAGGGGGTATTCCATACCATCTGACGTCATGCTAAACAATATATAGGGGTGGCTAACTGGGTGCAGGAGGGCCTGGCTGCTTGGGGTTAGGCTGGGCATCGGTCAGCAGGTGGTGAGCAATTGCATTGTGCATCACTTGTTTCGTACACATTAGTAGTAGTAGTACTATTATCATCATTATTGTTATTATTATTATTGTTATTATTATTTTCCTGTCTTAATAAACTGTCTTTATCTCAACTCATGGGCTTTACTTTCCTGTTTCTCTCCCCCATCCCAGAGAGGGAGGGGGGAGGGTGAGCAAACGGCTGTGTGGTGTTTAGCTACCGGCCGGGTTAAACCACAACAGGGATGGATCCCTGAGCCGTGGCCTTGCTGCAGCAGGGTCCATGTGTGGCATTGCCATGCAGCTCTCACCACACAGCCCAACAAGCAGGCAGACTCTGATGCAAACCACACCACAAACTGACTCATCTCTTGCAGCCTTGTTAGCATGTGCATTGTAATTAGAGAGCCAGCAGAGGACATGGAGAAGAATGTCACTGCGGTGCAGGGACAGAACAGACTCATACATGCTGGGAGACCACAGCCCTCTTGGTCTTTGCCAGCTGTAGGGGACTGGCTTTCTCTCATAACTCCCTTCCCTACTACTGCTGGCCCCATACACGGTGGTCCTGGTGCACCCACCCCAATCTTTGCTTTACTGCAAGCCCCAATGTGAGAAACTAAGTTATGTTTTTGCAGTAGAGAACTAATTTTCTGTATTCAGAGGTAGTTGTGTAGTCATAACAAGGAGAAATGCTAAGTAGATAAGTGGACAGTAGAAGGCCTCACTGTTCCAAAATAAGGTGGAAGCTTGAGAAAAACAGGATGAGAACAGTGTGAGAACAGGAAAAAAAACAAAGATCACAAGTTCTCAAAACATAAGAAATGAGGAAAAAAAGGGGGGGAAAAGGGGCAAATTATAGGGTTAAAGAAAAAAATTATACATATATGGTATAGAGGAGCATCGAGTAGCTTGTGAACCTATAGTACTCAGCCAATGAGAAAACAGGGGAGGTGATCAGGTGTCGAGTAATAGGGAATAAAAGGTTATGATACGTTTACTATAATGCGCTCCTGATTGGCAGGACGCCCGCCATTGCAATTGTGAATAAAATAGCTTCACAGAAGATCCTGCCTGAAGAAAATTATTTGAGATTTTTTCTCACAATTTGGGGGCTCATCCGGGATCTTGTCACCTACTGAAGAGTTCTTGCAGGTCATTACTGGCCTGTAAAGTATCAGGGCTTAAATTAACTAATTAACTTAAATTAACTAATGAACACCTAAATGTGGTAGGGGTAGAAGTAGCTGGGATGACAGTGCCATTTTTGGGGGACACCAAGCTGAGACTAGGGATAGAATGATCACTGGGCAATTATTGTATGCACCCGAGGCAGGGACTAACTTGTTGGGAAGGGATTTGACGATGAAATTGGGCATTCAAATAGTAAATTTCACAGAATTTCTAGGTTGGAAGAGACCTCAAGATCATCGAGTCCAACCTCTGACCTAACACTAGCAGTCCCCACTAAACCATATCCCTAAGCTCTACATCTAAACGTCTTTTGAAGACTTCCAGGGATGGTGACTCCACCACTTCCCTGGGCAGCCTGTTCCAATGCCTCACAACCCTTTCAGTAAAGAAGTTCTTCCTAACATCTAACCTAAAACTCCCCTGGTGCAACTTAAGCCCATTCCCCCTCGTCCTGTCACCAGGCACGTGGGAGAATAGAACAACCCCCACCTCGCTACAGCCTCCCTTGAGGTACCCATAGAGAGCGATAAGGTCGCCCCTGAGCCTCCTCTTCTCCAGGCTGAACAAGCCCAGCTCCCTCAGCCGCTCCTCGTAGGACTTGTTCTCCAGGCCCCTCACCAGCTTCGTCGCCCTTCTCTGGACCCGCTCAAGCACCTCGATGTCCTTCTTGTAGCGAGGGGCCCAAAACTGAACACAGTACTCGAGGTGCGGCCTCACCAGAGCTGAGTACAGGGGGACGATCACCTCCCTAGCCCTGCTGGTCACACTGTTCCTGATACAAGCCAGGATGCTGTTGGCCTTCTTGGTCACCTGAGCACACTGCTGGCTCATATTCAGCCGACTATCCACCATCACTCCCAGGTCCTTCTCTGCCTGGCAGCTCTCCAACCATTCCTCTCCCAGCCTGTAGCTCTGCTTGGGGTTATTGCGCCCCAGGTGCAGGACCCGGCACTTGGCCTTGTTGAACTTCATGCAGTTGACCTCAGCCCATCGGTGCAGCCTATCCAGATCCTCCTGCAGAGCTTTCCTACCCTCAAGCAGATCGACACATACGCATAGCTTGGTGTCATCTGCAAACTTACTGAGGGTGCACTCAATGCCCTCGTCCAGATCATCGATGAAGATATTAAAGAGGACCGGCCCCAGCACCAAGCCCTGGGGAACGCCACTAGTGACTGGCCTCCAACTGGACTTGACTCCATTCACCATGACTCTTTGGGCCCGGCTATCCAGCCAGTTTCTAACCCAACAGAGCGTGCGCCAGTCCAAGCCAAGAGCAGCCAGTTTCTTGAGGAGAATGCTGTGGGAGACGGTGTCAAAAGCCTTGCTGAAGTCAAGGTAGACCACATCCACAGCCTTTCCCTCATCCACCCAGCGCGTCACTTTGTCATAGAAGAAGATCAAGTTCGTCAAGCAGGATCTGCCTTTCATAAAGCCATGCTGACTAGGCCTGATTGCCTGCTTCCCCTGCAAGTGCTGCGTGATGACTCTCAGGAGGATCTATTCCATGAGCTTCCCTGGCACTGAGGTCAAACTGACAGGCCTGTAGTTTCCCGGGTCTGCCCTCCGGCCCTTCTTGTAGATGGGCGTCACATTTGCTAGCCGCCAGTCAACTGGGACCTCCCCTGATAGCCAGGACTGCTGATAAATGATGGACAGTGGCTTGGTTACCTCCTCTGCCAGTTCTCTCAGTACCCTTGGGTGGATCCCATCCGGCCCCATCGACTTGTGCACATCCAAGTGCCGTAGCAGGTCACCAACCAGTTCTTCGTGGATAGTGAGGGCCACATCCTGCTCCCCATCCCCTTCCACCAGCTCAGGGTACTGACTATCCAGAGAACAACCGGTATTGCCGCTAAAGACTGAGGTTAAAGAAGGCATTGAGCACCTCCGCCTTTTCCTCATCTCTTGTAACTAAGTTTCCCCCCGCATCCAGTAAAGGATGGAGATTCTCCTTAGTCCTCCTTTTTGTGTTGATGTATTTATAGAAACGTTTTTTGTTATCTTTAACGGCAGTAGCCAGATTGAGCTCCAGATGAGCTTTGGCCTTCCTAATTTTGTCCCTGCACAGCCTCGCTACATCCTTAAAGTCCTCCCTAGTGGCCTGCCCACTTTTCCAAAGATTATAAACCCTCTTTTTTCTCCTAAGATCAAGCCACAATTCTCTGTTGAGCCAGGCTGGTCTTCTTCCCCGCCAGCTCGTCTTTGGGCACATGGGGACAGACCATTCCTGCACCATTAAGATTTCCCTCTTGAAGAGCGCCCAGCCTTCCTGGACTCCTCTGCCCTTCAGAACCGCCTCCCAAGGGACTCCACCAACTAGTGTCCTGAGCAGCTCAAAGTCAGCCCTCCGGAAGTCCAATACAGCGGTTTTACTGGTCCCCTTCCTGGCCTCGCCAAGAATAGTGAACTCCACCATTTCGTGGTCACTCTGCCCAAGACAGCTCCCGACAATCACTTCCTCCACCAGTCCTTCTCTGTTTGTGAAGAGAAGGTCTAGCGGGGCACCACCCCTGGTAAGTTCACTAACCAGCTGCATCAGGAAGCTATCTTCCACGCTCTCCAGAAACCTCCTAGACTGCTTTCTCAGGGCTGTGTTGTGCTTCCAGGATATGTCAGGGAAGTTGAAGTCCCCCACGAGTACAAGAGCTGACGATTTCGCAACTTCTGTCAGCTGCCTGTAGAACTCCTCATCCGTCTCCTCATCCTGGTTCGGCGGTCTATAGCAGACCCCGACCAGGACACTAGCCTTGTTGTCCCTGCCGATCCTAACCCAAAGGGACTCGACCTTGTCATTCCCAGCCTCGAGTTCTACAACCTCAAAAGACTCTCTAATATAGAGAGCCACACCACCACCCCTTCTGTGCTGCCTGTCCCTTCTAAAGAGCTTATAGCCAGGCATTGCAGTACTCCAGTCATGAGACTGGTCCCACCACGTCTCCGTGATGGCAACCAAGTCGTAGCCTGCCTGCTGCACGATGGCTTCCAGCTCCTCCTGTTTGTTACCCATGCTGCGTGCATTGGTGTAGATGCACTTCAGCTGGGCCATTGCCTTATCCTCCGGCCTTGCCATTTTTCCCCCTGGCACAGCCCCAACAATCCTAGCCTCAGCCCCATCCCCCTTCCTACCTAGTTTAAAGCCCTCTCAATGAGCCCTGCCAGTTCCTGGCCCAGGATCCTTTTTCCCCTAAAAGATAGGGACCCGTCTGCAGCCATCAGGCCAGGTGCTGAGTAAAGTGCCCCATGATCGAAAAACCCAAGATTTCTGCGTTGGCACCAGCCCCGGAGCCACGTGTTTAAATTGTTAGACTGGAATAACGGTGTTATTAATAGGTTGCTCTCAGACCCTGGGAGCAAAGATATATTTACCTTTGAGTGGAAAGACCCTGAAATGGGGCGGAAGCAGCAGCGCAGATGGACAATTTTACCTCAGGGCTTTACAGGGCCACCAATTTATTTGGACACGTTCTAGAAGAAATTTTGGAGCAATTCCAACCTCCAAAGGAGGTGTTACTGTTACAGTATGTGGATGATCTTTTAATGTCAGGACAGGAGAAAACAGTTGTGAAGGAAGCCACTAACAAGCTATTCAACTTTCTGGCAAAACAGGGCTTGAAAGGATTGAAAATAAACTAAAATTCGTATTAAGAGAAATCAGGTATTTAGGGCATCTAGTGTTTGAGGGAGAATAAAGAATAAATCCAGAGAGGATTCAGGGAATTGTTGAGCTACCTCTACCCAAACCTAAAAAGGGGTAAAATGAGGGGAAGGAATTCACAGGTAGCCTTGCGTTGTTTGACACATCCCTGAACTAGGGATAATAAGGAAGTAAGCGGTAGAAACAGGAACTTGAGCCAAGTCCAGATAAACAACTTAGCTGCAATGTTGAAGATAAGTTTTGCGCAATGGCCAGTTGCTGGCTAGTTTGAGGCACATTCCTAAGGCTCTCTGACCAATTGTATGACAGATACGAGTGCATGAACAGTGTATGGGGCTACCGGAAAAGTATATAGTGTGGAAGAAAATTGCAATAAAGGTCTCCTGTTCAGTAGCCATCAGGAGTCTGTGTTGCTAATCCCTTCAAATGGTGACCCCGACGTGATCGGAAGAGAGCATTGCTGAGAGAAGCGTCCAGAGGGACCCCAGCCGAACGACTCAAGCTCGTGGCGAGACCGCGGCTTTAATCTTGGGACATCACCTCAAGAAGCAGGTGAGCGACTGGGGCACTAACTATGGGAGCTAATCTATCGGCTGAGGAGGAGGTGATAGTTAAGTTATTGATTCAACTCCTGATAAAAAGAGGAGTGAATTATGACCCGTATAAAGTGAAATTACTGCTAAAGTTCTTACAGAAGAATGGGGCCCCGTCGACAGTTTTGGTGGTGTTTGATGTAAAAACTTGGGAAAACGCAGGGACAACTACATGGGACGCTGCCTTGAGGGGAGATACAACAGCTGCTGAGGTGATTGTAGTGGGTTTACGTGGCAAGGTTTTGGTAGCAGGGAGCCATAGGGGTGGTTTCTGTGAGAAAGATCTAGAAGCTGCCCCATGTTTGGGAAGGGCCCCATTGTTTTCCAGATCTGAGCCAATAAGCAATGTTGTTTGCGCCTCTGTGAGAGCATATTTAAGACAGGGAAAAAAATGCTGCGCCAGACAGCAGCCGGGAGTGAGAGAACAGCCTTGCAGGTGCCAAGGTCAGTGTAGAGGGAGGGGGAGAGGTGCTCCAGGCGCCGGAGCAGAAGTCCCCTGCGGCCTGTGGTGAGGACCATGGTGAAGCAGGATGTCCCCCTGCAGCCCATGGAGTACCACGGTGGAGCAGGGTTCCACGCTGCAGCCCGTGGAGGAGACCACAGTGGAGCAGGTGGCCCTGCACCAACGGAGGCTGCCGCCTGTGGAAGACCCCTGCCGGAGCAGATTCCGGGCCGGACCTGTAGCCTGTGGAGAGGAGACCACGCAGGAGCAGGTGACCCGGCAGGAGCTGCTGCCCGTAGGGGAGCCAGGTTGGAGCAGTTTTCTCCTGAGGGATGGACCCTGTGGTACAGACCCATATCTGGAGCAGTTCTGAAAGAGCTGCTGCCTGTGGGAAGCCCACACCGGATCAGTTCATCAAGGACTGCATCCCATGGGTGGGACCCCACAGCACAGGGGACAAGAGTGACCGAGAAGGAGCGGCAGAGAAGAAGTGCTGTAGACTGACCATAACCCCCATTCCCCCGTTCCCCTGCGCCGCTCGGGGGGAGGAGGTGGAAGAGGGTGGATGGGGGGGAAAGTGCTTTTGTTTTTTTTTTCCTTTGTTTTCTCACTTCTCTCGCTTGTTAGTAAAAGGCAATAAATCTTACTATCTCCTTATGCCGAGTCTGTTTTGCCCGTTACAATAATTATTGCGTGATTTTCTCGTCCTTATCTCAACCCTTGAGCCCTTTTCACATATTTTCTCCCCATTCCTCTTTGAGGAGGGGGAGTGAGAGAGCGGCTGTGGTGGAGCTCGGCTGCCCACTCGAGTGGAACCACGACAGTGATGACGACCTGGCACTTAGTAACTGAAACATTGAGGTCATGGCAAGTGGAAAAACTGGTACAGACAGCGGCCACTCAGGCTACACAGGCAGGTGAAATAAAAAGCGGTGACTGCGTACCACCAGAGAAAGCAAACCTGGATAGACTTGGGAACAGAGGCAGACATGATACCCCCAACCCATGGCGGCCACTCCGCGCTCGATGCCATTGCGATCATCAGCGTCGCCATCACTGCCGCCCACAAGGCCAGCGGCGCTGCCTGTGGGAGATCCCTTTGACCCCTGAGACCGTTGGGAACATCTTCAGAGAGAAGCAATAAAGAATGGGGAGCCACAGGGCTTGTTTTTCCAGTGCAAATGGATCACAGGCCAAATGACTGGAACCCCTTCCAGTGGGACCTTATTAAAGAACTGCGGTGTTGAGGGATTTTTTGAAACAGCAAAAATCCCATGGCTTGCTGCAGCTGAGCAAGCCAAGCTACCAGGGCAACTATGAGAAGTTCCCATGACAGTGTTTCCACATCGCCCAATTGAGGAATTTAGAAAAATATTGTTACCAGCAGCTGTAATAAAGAAATATAATAAAGAAAACCTAATAAAGAAAGGACATGAGAGAATAGTTGAATTAACAGGAGAAGAGCCCAATCTCATTATATTTCCCGTAGTAAAAGACTATTTCAACTGGTGTTTGCAGAATAGTTTAGAGCTCCAAATAGCGTTGGCGGAATTCAACGGACATGTTGATACCCACCATTCGCCTCATAAAATGTTCTCCTTTTATAATGATAGAAAGATTGAAGAGCGACCATTGTGCCAACGGCAACCAGTGAATGGGTGGACGGTCTTTACAGATGGGTCTGGAAAAACAGGCAAAGCTGTAGTAACCTGGGAAGAAGGTGGAAAGTGGCAACACCAAATTGAGCAGATCCAAGATTCCCCACAGATAGCTAAATTACACGCTATTATAATGGCTTTTAAGTGCTGGCCAACAGTACCTTTGAATATTGTATTGGACTCGCAATATGCTGTAGGTGTCGCTCAGCACATTGAGAGGGCACATTTGAGACATATCCCAAAGGAAAACTTGTTTCTAAAATTTAAGGAGCTGTTATTTTTGGTAGAGCAGCGAGTGCACCCATATTGTATTATTCACATGCGGAGCCACACCATGTTACCCGGTATTTTTGCAGAGGGTAATGCACGCACTGACCAGCTAGCTAATGTGACCATAACTGCCCCGGTGCCTAAGGTGCTGGAGCAAGCACAGTTATCCCATGCCTTTTTCCATCAATCCGCCAAAGTCAATTCGCTATAACGATTACTGACAACAAATTGATTGTCCAAAGATGACCTGACTGTCAACAATTTGTTTCAACCATATCTTTAACAGTAAACTCTAGAGGTCTACGGTCCCTACAGTTATGGCAGGCTGAAGTAACTCATATTCCATAATTTGGTCGCTTGAAATATGTTCACGTATCAGTAGATACTTTCTCTCATTCTATTTGGGCAACAGCTGCAGTGGGAGAAACTAGTCGCCATGTCCAGGCTCACTTCTGTGTTGCTTTCGCAGAGCTAGGCATCCCAAAGGAAATAAAACCCAACAATGGCCCTGCCTATACTAGTCAAACCTTTTTTCAAAGTTGGGGTATCCAACATATCACAGGAATTCCTCATTCCCCCACGGGCCAAGCCATTGTAGAGTGCACACATCGCACCTTGAAAGCACTGCTAAATAAACAAAAAGGGGGAGACACCCAGGAAACACCACAGAACAGGTTGGGAAAGGCACTTTACGTAATGAATCACCTATCATTACCCTTTCCTCACAAAGAGGTGCCACCCATAGTAAAACATTACAGAAGTATGAATTCTGCCCTGTCACAGGTGCCACAATCAGAGCAGGCCTTAGTAATGGTAAAAAAATATATATAAATACAGGTCTTTGGGAGGGACTCCATCCACTAATAACTTGGGGTTGAGGGTATGCTTGTGTCTCCACAGGTCATGGACCAAGATAGGTACCAGCAAGGGGAGTAAGGCTGTGGTTGGCCTCCTCCTCACAATTGCCGCTGTCATCAGTTATTTCCAGCCCTGGGTCTCCATCCAATCACGCCGCAACATCTGGGTCACACTCGCCAACATGACAGGACAAGAAGCGATGTGCCTGTCCCTGGTTAGTGCTAAGAACCTGTTTACGACATGTCTGGTGGGGGATCCCAGCAGATAACAAAGATTGGACTGAAATAAGCAGCCAGATGAGCAGCGGACAATTGGCAATAAAGAATGGAAGCTCCGTGGTAGACAGCTGGGATGGATGGACTGTCCAATTACCACAAGCACCCCTAGAGCCTCAGGAATTAGATATCCTGGGAAGTGTAACAGCAACAGCATGTATAAGGTTCAATTACATGGGCAAAAACCAAACCATGAAACAAATCGTCAACGCCACACTCGCTCCTTATCATAATGTATCTCCTTGGGTTGAGATGGGATGGGTAGGGTGGGACGAGTTGGGTTGGGGTGGGATGGGGTGGGATGGACACGACCGCCCTCGTCCACAAGGCCACCAAATATCCTGCCTCCATTGCCTCTTGCAGGAGCATCCCATGCTGCAATTACAGCCCCACAGCGATGCTTTGTGCACCTTCACATCACCCCCAGCCATCGTACCCATACATGAGCCCTAGGTATGGATGGGTTTGGTGAGGGACTGCTCCAAGCAAGGGCAGAGTGCCCTGGGGTAAAGCTGTTATTTTTTCCTAACACCAGCCAGCCACTAGGTCTCTTTTCATTAGGGTGTGATGCAAAATTGCTTAGAGGATTGTTCTGGGGGTGATGGTGCTGCCTGCACGTGGCTTAGCATCTCCCAGATTTTGGGGCCACATTAGTGTTGTCTGTGCTGCTCTTGTGTTTTCTGTCATTGTCACTTGCACTTCTTGGGACACAGTCACTGGTCCTGCTGCCCTTTACACAGTAATCAGCCCGGTCCTTCACCTGCTGCAGGTCTGGCAGCACCTTTTAATCCCCGTGTGTTCCCTTTTGGGATCTCTCCATTGCAGAGGCGGCTCTTACCCTGGAACAGCCCTCGGGAAGAAGCAAAGGGAGAGGGGAGGCTGTTTATCTAGCTTAGTCATCCCTGTGCTATTACATCAACTCTCCATGGTCCAAAATTAGGAGTTAGGCTCGTAGAAAACGTGTGATGGGCTTTATATTTCTGAGAGCAGAAACTGAAAACAAACAGGACAAACGAACAGCGGGTGCTGAGTTCCCCACAGTTGTCCCCATGCCCGAGCCCTGGTGAGATGTTTCTTGGGTCTTCTCTGCTGAGAAAGAGGCAGATTTTCTTGTACTTGCATGGCTCTGGAAATGAAAGTTTGAAGGAAATAACAGAGCTTCAGTCCCTCTGCCCAGCTTTGGCTTTGACCTCACCACCCAAAGACACCTCCAGAGGAGATGGTGGTGGCTTCACGCATGCCATTTGCCCCTTATCAGTGCCAGCAGCCAGCAGTGGGGCTTCTGCTCCTTCCTCACTGGAGTTTCATCCTCCCTGTGGCTGACAGCACCATGTATGTTCCCCCAGGTGGGACATGAGCCACTTCAAGAGGATGGGAGGAGTCCAGCGAGGCAGCTACACCATCCACCCCGAGTTTTTCTTGGAGGCTTACTTTGCCCAGGAGTGCTGGTGAAGAGCAAAGGCGGGCTTTCATTAAAACCGCTTTGGGCAAACCGCTCCCGTCAGCTCCTTTCCTATTGCCTTGGGACAGTCACTGGAGAGGGAAGATGGGATGAAATCCAAGTCTGTGCACTCTGTGCTGCTGCCTTGGAGTGCACGGGAACAAATCTCAGGGACCGGTGCCCAAACCAAAGCATGCGGGGATGTCCTGGTTTCAGTTAGAACAGAATTAATTTTCTTCCTGGTAGCTGGTGGAATGCTGTGTTTTGGCTTAGGATGAGAAGAGTGCTGATAACACCCCGATGTTTTAATTGTTGCAGAGCAGTGCTTATACCAAGCCAAGGACACCTCAGCCTTTTGCTCTGTCCTGCCAACAGGCAGGCTGGGGGTGCAGTAAGAGCTAGGAGGGGACAGACCCAGGACAGGTCTGTCCACCAACTTAAAGAGAATCTATCTTCATTCCCACCTGAACCAACCAGTGTCCACCGACCAAAACAGAACACTGTGGAGAAACTTTCTGAAAAGGTTCACCAACTTGAAGAGAGATTATTCTCCTCCGCACCTGTACAGAGCAGTGTCTCAGCTATCAGGAGTAGGCGTTCATCCACACAAGGAAGACGATATGGTGGGTACTCACCCCGTGCCACCCTGTGGTTTTACTTACGAGACCATGGAGAGGACATGAGAAAATGGGATGGAAAATCTACCGTGACCCTAGAGGCACGGGTACGTGAGTTGCAAAAGAAAACAATCAGGAAAAAGGGATTCTCTGAAAAGTTTGCTGCTCCAACTTCCAGCAGACAGTCCTCCAAACACAGAAACGAAGAAGATTCTGACCAGGATTAGGGAGGCCCTGCCTCCAGCCAGGGGGAGGAAAGGGACAATCGAGTTTATTGGACTGTGTGGATTCGATGGCCTGGCACATCAGACGCACAGAAGTATAAGGCTTTAGTAGACACTGGTGCACAATGCACTATAATGCCATCGAGCTATAAAGGACCAGAGCCCATCTATATTTGTGGAGTGACAGGGGGATCTCAGCAGTTGACTGTATTGGAGGCTGAAGTGAGTCTGACTGGGAATGAGTGGGAAAAGCACCGCATTGTGACTGGCCCGGATGCTCCATGTATCCTTGGCATAGACTATCTTAGAAGAGGATATTTCAAGGACCCAAAAGGGTTCCGGGGGGCTTTTGGTATAGCTGCCTTAGAGACAGAGGGCATTAAACAATTATCTACCTTGCCTGGTCTCTCAGAGGACCCCTCTGTTGTGGGGCTGCTGAGGGTTGAAGAACAGCAAGTGCCAATCGCTACCACAACTGTGCACCGGCGGCAATATCGCACTAACCGAGACTCCCTGATTCCCATCCATAAGCTAATTCGTCAATTGGAGAGCCAAGGAGTGATCAGCAAGACTCATTCACCTTTCAATAGTCCCATATGGCCAGTGCGAAAGTCTAATGGCGAGTGGAGACTAACAGTGGACTATCGTGGCCTGAACGAAGTGACGCCACCACTGAGTGCTGCAGTGCCGGACATGCTGGAACTTCAGTACGAACTTGAATCGAAGGCAGCCAAGTGGTATGCCACAATTGATATCGCTAATGCATTTTTCTCTATCCCTCTAGCAGCAGAGTGCAGGCCACAGTTTGCTTTCACTTGGAGGGGAGTCCAATATACTTGGAATCGACTGCCCCAGGGGTGGAAACACAGCCCTACCATTTGCCATGGACTGATCCAGTCTACACTAGAGCAGGGGGAAGCTCCTGAACACCTGCAGTACATCGATGACATTATTGTGTGGGGTGACACAGCAGAGGAAGTTTTTGAGAAAGGGAAGAAAATAGTCCAAATCCTTCTGAAAGCCGGTTTTGCCATAAAACAAAATAAAGTCAGAGGACCTGCATGAGAGATCCAGTTTTTAGGAATAAAATGGCAAGATGGACGTCGTCAAATCCCAATGGATGTGATCAACAAAATAACAGCTATGTCTCCACCAACTAGCAAAAAAGAAACACAGACTTTCCTAGGTGTTGTGGGGTTTTGGAGAATGCACATCCCAAATTACAGTCTGATTGTAAACCCGCTCTACCAAGTAACCCGTAAGAAGAATGAGTTTGAATGGGGCCCTGAACAACGACAAGCCTTTGAACAAATCAAGCAGGAAATAGTCCATGCAGTAGCCCTTGGGCCAGTTCGAACAGGACCAGATGTAAAGAATGTGCTCTACACTGCAGCCGGGGAGAACGGCCCCACCTGGAGCCTCTGGCAGAAAGAACCTGGGGAAACTCGAGGTCGGCCCCTGGGGTTTTGGAGTCGGGGATACAGAGGATCTGAGGCCCGCTATACTCCAACTGAAAAGGAGATATTGGCAGCATATGAAGGATTTTGATCTGCTTCGGAGGTGGTCGGTACTGAAGCGCAGCTCCTCCTAGCATCCCAACTGCCGGTACTAGGCTGGATGTTCAAGGGAAGGGTCTCTTCTACGCATCATGCAACTGATGCTACATGGAGCAAGTGGGTTGCACTGATTACTCAGCGGGCTCGAATAGGAAACCCCAGCCGCCCAGGAATCTTGGAAGTGATTACGGACTGGCCAGAAGGCAAATACTTTGGGATATCATTAGAGGAGGAGGTGGGTCGTGCTGAAGAAGCCCCACTGTACAACCAGTTACCAGAAAATGAAAAGAAATATGCCCTGTTCACTGATGGGTCCTGTCCTATTGTGGGGAAGCATCGGAGATGGAAGGCTGCTGTATGGAGTCCTACACGACGAGTTGCAGAAGCTGCTGAGGGAGAAGGTGAATCGAGTCAGTTTGCAGAAGTGAAGGCCATTCAGCTGGCTTTAGACATTGCTGAACGAGAAAAATGGCCAGTTCTCTATCTCTACACCGATTCATGGATGGTAGCAAATGCCCTGTGGGGATGGTTACAGCAATGGAAGCAAAACAACTGGCAGCGTAGGGGCAAACCCATCTGGGCTGCTGCATTGTGGCAAGATATTGCTGCTCGGGTAGAGAACCTGGCTGTGAAAGTACGTCACGTAGATGCTCATGTGCCCAAGAATGGGGCTACTGAAGAACATCAGAACAACCAGCAGGTGGATCAGGCTGCTAAGATTGAAGTAGCTCAGGTGGACCTGGATTGGCAGCATAAAGGTGAATTATTTATAGCCCGATGGGCCCATGACACCTCAGGCCATCAAGGTAGAGATGCAACATACAGATGGGCTCGTGATCGAGGGGTGGACCTGACCATGGACGCTATAGCACAGGTTATTCATGACTGTGAAATATGCACTGCAATCAAGCAAGCCAAACGGTCAAAGCCTCTTTGGTATGGAGGACGATGGCTGAAATATAAATATGGAGAGGCCTGGCAGATTGATTACATCACACTCCCTCAAACTCGCAATGGCAAGTGCCATGTACTTACAATGGTGGAAGCAACCACCGGATGGCTGGAAAGATATCCTGTGCCTCATGCCACTGCCCGGAACACTATCCTGGGCCTTGAAAAGCAAGTCCTATGTGTTGCCTTCAGGGGGCAGTGGCGACCTGGTTCAGGAACGGCATGGCGACCAACCCCAGGCCGCTCGGTCCATCGGCTCACAGACACCAATGTGGTGGATGGCAAATGGCGTTTATTGTCGAGTCACATGGCGTTACATACCCGAGGCCCATAGTGTGATTTCCGCTTGCTTACATCACAGACCACATGCTACTGTCCATCAAGGGACGGGCTCCACCTTTCCGTACAGCGCGACATCTTCCGGCCGCCAGACCCTAAATACCCACACCTATGGCGACATGGTACCCCAGAAAGAATAGAGTCAGACAATGGAACTCATTTCCGAAACAACCTTATAGACACTTGGGCCAAAGAACCAAGTTTTGAGTGGGTGTATCACATCCCCTATCATGCACCAGCCTCCGGGCAAGTTGAACGATACAATGGACTGTTAAAGACTACATTGAAAGCAATGGGCGCTGGGACATTCAAAAACTGGGATACGCATTTGGCAAAGGCCACCTGGTTAGTCAATACTAGGGGATCTGCCAACCGAGCTGGACCTGCCCAATCAAACCTGTTACGTACTGTAGATGGGGATAAAGTTCCTGTAGTGCATGTAAGAAATATGCTGGGGAAAACAGTCTGGGCTACTCCTGCCTCAGGAAAAGGCAAACCCATTTGTGGAATTGTTTTCGCTCAGGGACACTTGGTGGGTGATGCAAAAGAACGGAGAGGTCCGGTGTGTACCTCAAGGAGATTTAATACTGGGTGAGAATAGCCCATGAACTGAATTGTACCATGTTAATTACTATATAATACTATATGTTATCACTACCATGACTACTATAGGTGACTAATTAGAATGTATGGAAAAGAGTGTAACCTGAGCATGACATAAATGGTATGGAATAAGGGGTGGATAGATGTCCTGGTTTCAGTTAGAACAGAATTAATTTTCTTCCTGGTAGCTGGTGGAATGCTGTGTTTTGGCTTAGGATGAGAAGAGTGCTGATAACACCCCGATGTTTTAATTGTTGCAGAGCAGTGCTTATACCAAGCCAAGGACACCTCAGCCTTTTGCTCTGTCCTGCCAACAGGCAGGCTGGGGGTGCAGTAAGAGCTAGGAGGGGACAGACCCAGGACAGCTGACCCAAACTAGCCAAAGGGGTATTCCATACCATCTGACGTCATGCTAAACAATATATAGGGGTGGCTAGCCGGGGGAGGGGGCCGGACTGCTCGGGGTTAGGCTGGGCATCGGTCAGCGGGTGGTGAGCAATTGCATTGTGCATCACTTGTTTGTACATATTATTATTAGTAGTACTATTATCATCATTGTATTATTATTATTATTATTATTATTATTATTATTATTATTATTATTATTATTATTATTATTATTATTATTATTATTATTTTCCTGTCTTATTAAACTGTCTTTATCTCAACTCATGGGCTTCACTTTCCATTTCTCTCCCCCGTCCCAGAGAGGGAGGGGGGAGGGTGAGCGAACGGCTGCGTGGTGTTTAGCTGCCGGCCGGGTTAAACCACGACAGGGGAGAAGCTCTGGGAGCACAGTGACTGCCAGAAGGAGAAGCAGCAGCCGTACAAGGGTCTTGGACATGTTTGCTTTCACCAAACTATTCCCACACAGCCACTGGACCACCAGGACCCCTGGCACAGGATTAAGCGAGGAGGGGGATATGCAAGTGGTGTGTCAGTGATGATTGCGCATTGTTAATGAAGTCATGCAGTCAATTAGCGAAGACCTGGGAGCCCTGCTCTGGCACCCCCTGGCCCACAGGCACCCGCTGGGCCCCAGCCAGGCCGGGGGCAACCGGGAGCGACCGGGGGCGACTGGAGGGGACCGGTGGTGACCGGGGAGGGTCAGGGGGGACCGAGGAGGGCCAGGGTGGAGCAAGCTACCTGGTTCCACCCAGCCCCTGAACTGCTGCGGGAGGCGGGTGTGCTCAGTGGCTGGAGCCCGGCCATGGCCCGGCACTGTGGATAAGTGCCCCGGCCCCTTGGGGGGGGCACTTACTTACTTGGGTGGGGGTTCCGGGGCTGGGGGGTTTGGGGGTGCCCCCTGGGTGGGTTTGGTGCACGCACCCCCAGGCAGCGGAGTGGCCCTTGTCGGTTAGTTGTTAGTGACCATTTCTAAACCAGTGACCTCATTATGAAGGTAATGAAGGTGACTGTCTGCTTCCATGGAATGGGAAGAAAAAGCTTTGGTTTTGGGTCAGCTGGGAAGCTTCGTTGCATCAAGCTGCAAGCACGCTGCTTGGTTTTGCCACCCTCTCTGCCCGTTTTCTTTTTTTTAGAGGAGCTAGAGGTCACCACAGTGTCACCTTGGAGCAAAATAAGAAGTTTGCATTCCAAAATATGTTGAAACAGCTGTGGCATGTGCAGGCAATTCTCCGTGTGCAAGGTGGCAGGCATTATCTCGGGGGATCGTAGAAGACTTACCTTTGGTCTGGGACAGGGACAGGTCATGGGATGGTGAGCTACAAATTTTGTTAACAAAGCAAAACCAAGGAGGTGTTGGGCCAGCTGCAGAGTGAGGTCCTGCTTGGTACAGTCCTGCTGACCCCCGGCTGCAAACTTTTCTCAGCCTGCTTTGCAGAGCTGTGCCTGAGGAGGTGACGTCTAGACCTCAAGGTCCATTCTGGAGGAATGTCACATCTGGCATGACCCATAAGCTCCATGCACCAAAAGGGAATGGATCCTGGCTCGGCCATGCTCTAGGCTGTCCCACCCCATGGACAGTTGCCGCATTTGCAGGGTTTGTGCTGCTGAAGCTCTCCCTGTGACTCAGCAAGTTTGCTTCCACCATGAGCATTTAGTGCCTGAAACGATACTGATGGATGCTCTGTTGCAGCCTGCACCAGCGCTTGAGGTCTTGTACTGGGTCTGGCTGGAATGTTAACTTTCCCGGCAGCAGCCCATACAGTGCCGTACTCTGCACTTGTAGCTGGAACAGCAGTGTTATCACACCAGTGTTGTGTCTACTGCTGAGCAGCAGTGGCACAGCATTGGGCCTTTCTCTAACCCTCCTAGGGGGTGGGCAAAAAGTGAGGAGAGAAACATCACTAGGGCAGCTGACCTAAACCAATCAAAGGGATATTCCATACCATGTGGTGTCACACTCAGCAATAAAAGGTGGAAACAGGAAGAAGAGGGGAGGGGTGGGCTCTCGTTGAGAAGACGTCGGTCCTCCTCTCGAACACCGGCTGCGTGCGTTGAGGCCTTGCTTCAAGGACGTGGTCAATCATCGCTCATTTGTGGGAAGTAGAGAGTAATTTCTTTCCTCTGCACTTCAATATAGCTTTCATTTATTTTGTTTGTTTGTTTTCCTCCCTTTTTCCCCCTTTTCCCTTTTACTTCCCCTTAGTTAAATTGTTTAGTTCATGGTAGTCTTTATTTAATTATTATAATTATTTCCCTTTAATTAAATTATCCTTATCTCAACCCGTGAGTTGTTCTTTGCTTTACTTCTCCCCCTCCTCATCTAAAGGAGGGGGAGTGAGAGAGCGGTTGTGGGGTTTAGCTGCCCAGCACGGTAAAACCACCACAGGTCTGTGCACCTTTACATGGTGCTGTGCTGCATTTTTGGGTGCTGCTGATTGTACGTGTTGGTGAATACCATCCTCTGTGGTGGGATGGTGCAGGATGGTGCTCTGCCTCCATGCAGGGCTGCCTGCGCCCTTCCTCTGCTAAGCCGCAGAGGTTGGCTGAGCCCCAGCATCCATCGCATTCCCGTTTGGGTGCACCTGACCCACAGACAGCCTGGATGCATGGACTGGGTTAAATCTGCTGGCTCGGACACCTGGGCTGCGAACTGCTCCAAGGCAGACTGGGGGAGAAAACCTTTCCTACAAACTGCATTGGTTCACTCCTGAGTGGTATCAGGTAGAAAACCATGCATTAGGCAGGGCTCAAAAATACATCCAGGGTTGTGCACGGCATGGGGAGGAGTGTTCATGACCAAGTCCAGACCCAGAGAGGCTACGGCCAAAGCCCAATGCATTTCAAACCAGGTTGCAGAGGTGTCCACGGGTGCCAGCGGGGCAGTGACTGCTGAGCCATGGGATCCTGGCTGGGAGTGGGTTCAGCCCTGCCTGAGATCACAGTTTTTATTAAAAGTAAGGTGAAAAAAAAGGCAAAAAACAGCACATGTCTGGGAAGAGCCATGGTGAAAGGACAAGCTGACAGCTACAAATCCCCTTCAGGTAGGCAGCCAGTCTAGCAACCTTAGGGAAAAACAACCTCTTCCATCACAGACAGTCCTGGAGTCCAGGAAAGCCATAATGCTGGGCTGGGCCATGCAAAATCCCAAAATCCCACAGCTGAATAGAGAAAGGCAGGGACTGTTTTTTGTTTGTTTGCTTTTAATACTTTTTTTTTTTTTTTTTTTTTTTTTTCCGCCAGTGGATATGGGTGTTTTGTAGCTCAGTGATCATCAAAGATTAAGGGTAATAACCACCCCCCTCCAAAAAACATAAAGGCAGCCTGGAGTGAGTGATGTTCACACGTCACCAGCCCCTCCAGCAAGCACAGTGCTTGCTCAGAGCTGGGAGTGCTAAAAAACAACCATGACTAAAGCTCACCAAGGCAAACCAGATGTTCCTCCAGCAGCATGCAGCCCCACCAGGGAGAGGCAGAGGGGGAGAGAGCAGGCAGGGACAGAGATTTGGGAAGGAATTTTTGCAGCCACATGGACTTGACCTCTCCTTTCCCCAGGGGGAGCTGCTAGGATTGGGCAGCCCGTATCATCCCCAGTGGGTGCAGAAGGTCTTGGAGATGCATTTTCCCCCCCAGCCTGTGATGCAAGAGGGCAGCAGAGCCATGGCCATGCACACAGATTATGGGGCAGAGATGCTGCATGATGGGGCTGGAGACTGGCTCCCCACCACAACCAGCCTGGGCACCAGCAGGCTTTGGGCGAGCACCACAGGCAGCCTCATCTTTTCAGAAAGCTTTTTTCCTGCTGAAACAACAGCCAAGGAGCTTTGCTGGGGCCCACTGGGACCTTTCAGTCCCCAGAGCCCATGGGAGGAAATCAAAGATGCTGAACATCACCATGACACTGAACAGTGGTTCCCTTTCACATCCCTGGATTGAGGGAGATTTGGTGGGCTGTCCCTCCCCATCGCCACACCGCCAACTTTACTGGGGCCGAGGCTGCTTTCTCACCTTGCTTTCAGGGGCATCTAGAAACCATCCTGGCTCATCCCCTCTTGTGCAGCTGTGACCACGTAAGATCTTTGTGGCATAATGGACCCTCTGGTGGGACTGCGTAGACTGAGCACCAAACCAGCTCTGGAGTGACCATGATGCTCTCAAGTCTCCAAATGCTTCCTTCACTAAACAAATGAAAGTTATAAATATCTCAGTAGATCGGCTGCAGTACAACTGGGTAACAATGGAGTCCATGTAATTATATTTAAAAAAAAAAACAACACAGAAGTGTGCATGGCATTTCTTGATGGGAAAAGATTAGGAGTGGAGAATCTGTTTCTATATTTTGTATTAGTTATACTACAAGAACCAAGACATTCATTCAATACATTTTAGTAAGTTATTTTACAGCAATCACCACACTAGAGGTCACAGTATTTTCTTTGAGTTAATGCTAATGTATTTATACTTCAAAAGCTATAAAAATTCCCAGGTCAATAAAGTAATGGGTTTATTTACCTCTGGCACCATGGCAAAGCTGATGGTGGAGATTGTTATGAAACCCAGAGGAAATAGGTGACTTCATCCAAGTCAGTGGGATAGTCCGTGAGCAGCACTGGTATCTTCCAACTTAACAACTTCCCCTTGTAGCTGCACCACTTGCCCGCTGACAGGTAGACGTTGCACTCCTGCTTGCCCATCTCTAGGACGGGTGCCACCATGAGGGTGTCCCCGATGAGGAACTGCAAGTCAATCCCGTGGGTGGCCTCATTGCAAGGTGAGATCCACCAGAAGGGCCGGATGATGGGGTAGCCCGTGTGTTGTCTGTAGGTTCGTGCCTGGTGCACCGCACCAATAAGCACGCAGAGTCGGAATCCACCCAAACTCAACTTCAAAATTCCCAACTTCTCGGGACTGAGTATAATTTGCTGTGTTTGGAAAATTGGAGAATCCAGATATAGTTGTTGTTGGTAATGGAATAGCAATTAGGGACAAGGCCTTCTCAGTGTTTTTAGGCATTTGGGAACAAATCCAACAATTATTCCAATAGAGAACTCAAGAGAGATTCTGAATTAATTGGAAATGTTGATTTTCCCCCCATCCTATCGCTACTCTATTAAGAGTAGAGAATACTAAAATAAATTTAAAATACATCATTTCTATATATATAAAAATAATTAATATAGATAATAAAAGATCACACACTAAAGTGTTTTTTTTTTTAAAAGGAAAGAAAAAAAAATACCTCCTCCCCCCGTTAACTATTAATTCTATTAACAGCATCACACATTGCTTGAACTCCCCAATGACTTCCTTGGTGTAAAACAGTTAATATCTGCCTCATTATTGCCTTGTTCAGCATTTCTCTTCCATCAGGGAGCATCCATTTTCCTTCAGACTCCGTGGCTCCTAATTCCTTGAAACAATCTTTTTCTTTATCACTAAATGATAGTGATAAATTAGTGATAGTATTTACCGACTACCTGTTAAAAAATGCTGCAGTTCAGGTCACCGGATGCAAGGAGTGTCTGAGCCTGTTGCTGCCATCGGCGGGAGGCAGAGAAACTGTGTGCGTGAGGTGCGAGCAGGTGGATGACCTGGTCCGCATGGTGGCGGAGCTCAAGGAGGAGGTGGAGAGGTTGAGGGCCATCAGGGAGTGTGAGCGGGAGATAGACTTCTGGAGTAACTCCCTGCAGGGCCTCAAGGGGAGGTGCCGAGGTGAGACTCCCCAAATGGGGGCGGACCCCCTGCCCTGTCCCGTCGGGCAGAGGGAGGGGATCTGGGAGCTGAGGAGGAATGGAAACAGGTCCCTGCTCGACATCGCAGGCGATGCTCTCCCCTTCCGGCCCCACCTTCCCAGGTGCCCTTACACAACAGGTTTGAGGCCCTAGAGATTGAGAGGCCGGTGTGTGAGGAAGAGGTAGCAAATGTTCCCAGGAGGATGCCTGGAGCGAGGAGGTCGACTCCGCGCCTCAGGACTGCCTCCACCAAAAAAGACAGGAGGGTTATTGTTGTTGGTGACTCGATTCTTAGGGGAACAGAGGGCCCTATTTGTCGGCCGGACCCTACCCGTAGGGAAGTCTGCTGTCTCCCTGGGGCCAGGGTCAGGGACGTTGCCAGGAAGCTTCCTAACCTGGTACGCCCCTCTGACTATTACCCCCTTTTGATAGTCCAGGCGGGCAGTGATAACATCGAAGAGAGAAGCCTCAAGGCTATTGTCGTGGTTTAACCCGGCTGGCAGCTAAACACCACGCAGCCGTTCGCTCACCCTCCCCCCTCCCTCTCTGGGACGGGGGAGAGAAATGGAAAGTGAAGCCCGTGAGTTGAGATAAAGACAGTTTAATAAGACAGGAAAATAATAATAATAATAATAATAATGATGATACAATGGTGATAATACGAAAGTAATAATAGTATGTACAAACAAGTGATGCACAATGCAATTGCTCACCACCCGCTGACCGATGCCCAGCCTAACCCCGAGCAGTCCGGCCCCCTCCCCCCGGCTAGCCACCCCTATATATTGTTTAGCATGACGTCAGATGGTATGGAATACCCCTTTGGCTAGTTTGGGTCACCTGTCCTGGGTCTGTCCCCTCCCAGCTCTTACTGCACCCCCCAGCCTGCCCGTTGGCAGGACAGAGCAAAGGCTGAGATGTCCTTGGCTTAGTATAAGCACTGCTCTGCAACAATTAAAGCATCGGGGTGTTATCAGCACTCTTCTCATTCTAAGCCAAAACACAGCATTCCACCAGCTACTAGGAAGAAAATTAATTCTGTGCTAACTGAAACCAGGACATCTATCCACCCCTTATTCCATACCATTTATGTCATGCTCAGGTTACACTCTTTTCCATACATTCTAATTAGTCACCTATAGTAATCATGGTAGTGATAACATACAGTATAATATACTATTTAACATGGTGCAATTCAGTTCATGGGCTATTCTCACCCAGTATTAAATCTCCTTGAGGTACACACCGGACCTCTCCGTTCTTTTGCATCACCCACCAAGTATATCCAGGTCCCTGAGCGAAAACAATTCCACGAATAGGTTTGCCTTTTCCTGAGGCAGGAGTAGCCCAGACTGTTTTACCCAGCATATTTTTTACATGCACTACAGGAACTTTATCCCCATCTACAGTACGTAACAGGTTTGATTGGGCAGGTCCAGCTCGGTTGGTAGATCCCCTAGTATTGACTAACCAGGTGGCCTTTGCCAAATGCGTATCCCAGTTTTTGAACGTCCCAGCGCCCATTGCTTTCAAGGTAGTCTTTAACAGGCCATTGTATCGTTCAACTTTCCCGGAGGCTGGTGCATGATAGGGGATGTGATACACCCATTCAATACCATGTTCTTTGGCCCAAGTGTCTATAAGGTTGTTTCGGAAGTGAGTCCCATTGTCTGATTCTATTCTTTCTGGGGTGCCATGTCGCCATAGGACTTGCTTTTCAAGGCCCAGGATGGTGTTCCGGGCGGTAGCATGAGGCACAGGATATGTTTCCAGCCATCCGGTGGTTGCTTCCACCATTGTAAGTACGTGGCGCTTGCCATTGCGAGTTTGAGGGAGTGTGATGTAATCAATCTGCCAGGCCTCTCCATATTTATATTTCAGCCATCGTCCTCCATACCAAAGAGGCTTTGACCGTTTGGCTTGCTTGATTGCAGCACATGTTTCACAGTCATGAATAACCTGTGCTATAGCGTCCATGGTCAAGTCCACCCCTCGATCACGAGCCCATCTGTATGTTGCATCTCTACCTTGATGGCCTGAGGTGTCATGGGCCCATCGGGCTATAAATAATTCACCTTTATGCTGCCAATCCAGGTCCACCTGAGCTACTTCAATCTTAGCAGCCTGATCCACCTGCTGGTTGTTTTGATGTTCTTCAGTAGCCCGATTCTTGGGCACATGAGCATCTACGTGGCGTACTTTCACAGCCAGGTTCTCTACCCGAGCAGCAATATCTTGCCACAATGCAGCAGCCCAGATAGGTTTGCCCCTACGCTGCCAGTTGTTTTGCTTCCATTGCTGTAACCATCCCCACAGGGCATTTGCTACCATCCATGAATCGGTGTAGAGATAGAGAACTGGCCATTTTTCTCGTTCAGCAATGTCTAAAGCCAGCTGAATGGCTTTCACTTCTGCAAACTGACTCGATTCACCTTCTCCCTCAGCAGCTTCTGCAACTCGTCGCGTAGGACTCCATACAGCAGCCTTCCATCTCCGATGCTTCCCCACAATACGACAGGACCCATCAGTGAACAGGGCATATTTCTTTTCATTCTCTGGCAACTGGTTGTACAGTGGGGCTTCTTCAGCACGACCCACCTCCTCCTCGGATGATATCCCAAAGTATTTGCCTTCTGGCCAGTCCATGACCACGACAGTCTTTTTGGCGCCCAACGTGGGGCACGAAAGGTTGAGATAACGGCAGATCTGACCAGAGTGTGTTAAACTAAAATTGGTATAAGTATTAGACCTGCTTAATAGTCACTTGTCATAATGCTGATTGCTTTAATCTCAACTGTGCTGCGCCTGTTTTCCAAATTGAGTATTATAGCACGTTGGGCGCCAAAAAGACTGTCGTGGTTTAACCCGGCTGGCAGCTAAACACCACGCAGCCGTTCGCTCACCCTCCCCCCTCCCTCTCTGGGACGGGGGAGAGAAATGGAAAGTGAAGCCCGTGAGTTGAGATAAAGACAGTTTAATAAGACAGGAAAATAATAATAATAATAATAATAATGATGATACAATGGTGATAATACGAAAGTAATAATAGTATGTACAAACAAGTGATGCACAATGCAATTGCTCACCACCCGCTGACCGATGCCCAGCCTAACCCCGAGCAGTCCGGCCCCCTCCCCCCGGCTAGCCACCCCTATATATTGTTTAGCATGACGTCAGATGGTATGGAATACCCCTTTGGCTAGTTTGGGTCACCTGTCCTGGGTCTGTCCCCTCCCAGCTCTTACTGCACCCCCCAGCCTGCCCGTTGGCAGGACAGAGCAAAGGCTGAGATGTCCTTGGCTTAGTATAAGCACTGCTCTGCAACAATTAAAGCATCGGGGTGTTATCAGCACTCTTCTCATTCTAAGCCAAAACACAGCATTCCACCAGCTACTAGGAAGAAAATTAATTCTGTGCTAACTGAAACCAGGACAGCTATCAAAAGGGACTTTAGGGGGCTGGGTCGGTTAGTGGATGGAGCGGGAGTGCAGGTGGTGTTTTCGTCCATCCCTATGGTGGCAGGGAGGAGTTCAGAGAGGACACGGAAAGCCCACCTGTTAAACACGTGGCTCCGGGGCTGGTGCCAACGCAGAAATCTTGGGTTTTTTGATCATGGGGCACTTTACTCAGCACCTGGCCTGATGGCCGCAGACGGGTCCCTATCTTTTAGGGGAAAAAGGATCCTGGGCCAGGAACTGGCAGGGCTCATTGAGAGGGCTTTAAACTAGGTAGGAAGGGGGATGGGGCTGAGGCTAGGATTGTTGGGGCTGTGCCAGGGGGAACAATGGCAAGGCCGGAGGATAAGGCAATGGCCCAGCTGAAGTGCATCTACACCAATGCACGCAGCATGGGTAACAAACAGGAGGAGCTGGAAGCCATCGTGCGGCAGGCAGGCTACGACTTGGTTGCCATCACGGAGACGTGGTGGGACCAGTCTCATGACTGGAGTGCTGCAATGCCTGGCTATAAGCTCTATAGAAGGGACAGGCAGCATAGAAGGGGTGGTGGTGTGGCTCTCTATATTAGAGAGTCTTTCGAGGTTGTAGAACTCGAGGTTGGGAATGACAAGGTCGAGTCCCTTTGGGTTAGGATCGGCAGGGACAACAAGGCTAGTGTCCTGGTCGGGGTCTGCTATAGACCGCCGAACCAGGATGAGGAGACGGATGAGGAATTCTACAGGCAGCTGACAGAGGTTGCAAAATCATCAGCTCTTGTACTCGTGGGGGACTTCAACTTCCCTGACATATCCTGGAAGCACAACACAGCCCTGAGAAAGCAGTCTAGGAGGTTTCTGGAGAGCGTGGAAGATAGCTTCCTGACGCAGCTGGTTAGTGAGCCTACCAGGGGAGGTGCCCCGCTAGACCTTCTCTTCACAAACAGAGAAGGACTGGTGGAGGACGTGATCGTCGGGAGCTGTCTAGGGCAGAGTGACCACGCAATGGTGGAGTTCACTATTCTTGGCGAGGCCAGGAAGGGGACCAGTAAAACCGCTGTATTGGACTTTCGGAGGGCTGACTTTGAGCTGCTCAGGACACTGGTTGGTGGAGTCCCTTGGGAGGCGGTTCTGAAGGGCAGAGGGGTCCAGGAAGGCTGGGCGCTCTTCAAGAGGGAAGTCTTAATGGCGCAGGAACGGTCTGTTCCCACGTGCCCAAAGACGAGCTGGCGGGGAAGAAGACCGGCCTGGCTCAACAGAGAATTATGGCTTGATCTTAGGAGGAAAAAGAGGGTTTATAAGCTTTGGAAAAGTGGGCAGGCCACTAAGGAGGACTTTAAAGAAGTAGCGAGGCTGTGCAGGGACAAAATTAGGAAGGCCAAAGCTCATCTGGAGCTCAATCTGGCTACTGCCGTTAAAGATAACAAAAAACGTTTCTATAAATACATCAACACAAAAAGGAGGACTAAGGAGAATCTCCATCCTTTACTGGATGCGGGGGGAAACTTAGTTACAAGAGATGAGGAAAAGGCGGAGGTGCTCAATGCCTTCTTTGCCTCAGTCTTTAGCGGCAATACCGGATGTTCTCTGGATACCCAGTACCCTGAGCTGGTGGAAGGGGATGGGGAGCAGGATGTGGCCCTCATTATCCATGAAGAACTGGTTGGTGACCTACTACGGCACTTAGATGTGCACAAGTCGATGGGGCCAGATGGGATCCACCCAAGGGTACTGAGGGAACTGGCAGAGGAGCTGGCCAAGCCACTGTCCATCATTTATCAACAGTCCTGGCTATCGGGGGAGGTCCCAATCGACTGGCGGCTAGCAAACGTGACGCCCATCTACAAGAAGGGCCGGAGGGCTGACCCAGGAAACTACAGGCCTGTCAGTTTGACCTCAGTGCCAGGAAAGCTCATGGAGCAGATCCTCCTGAGAGTCATCATGCAGCACTTGAAGGGGAAGCAGGCGATCAGGCCCAGTCAGCATGGCTTTATGAAAGGCAGGTCATGCCTGACGAACCTGATCTCCTTCTATGACAGAGTGACGCGCTGGGTGGATGAGGGAAAGGCTGTGGATGTGGTCTACCTTGACTTCAGCAAGGCTTTTGACACCGTCTCCCACAGCATTCTCCTCAAGAAACTGGCTGCTCTTGGCTTGGACTGGCGCACGCTTCGTTGGGTTAGAAACTGGCTGGATAGCCGGGCCCAAAGAGTCGTGGTGAATGGAGCCAAGTCCAGTTGGAGGCCAGTCACTAGTGGCGTCCCCCAGGGCTCGGTGCTGGGGCCGGTCCTCTTTAATATCTTCATCGATGATCTGGACGAGGGCATCAAGTGCACCCTCAGTAAGTTCGCAGATGACACCAAGTTAGGTGCGTGTGTCGATCTGCTTGAGGGTAGGAAAGCTCTGCAGGAGGATCTGGATAGGCTGCACCGATGGGCTGAGGTCAACTGCATGAAGTTTAACAAGGCCAAGTGCCGGGTCCTGCGCCTGGGGCGCAATAACCCCAAGCAGAGCTACAGGCTGGGAGAGGAATGGTTGGAAAGCTGCCAGGCAGAGAAGGACCTGGGAGTGATGGTGGACAGTCGGCTGAATATGAGCCAGCAGTGTGCTCAGGTGGCCAAGAAGGCCAACGGCATCCTGGCTTGTATTAGGAACAGCGTGACCAGCAGGGCTAGGGAGGTGATCGTCCCCCTGTACTCAGCTCTGGTGAGGCCGCACCTCGAGTACTGTGTTCAGTTTTGGGCCCCTCGCTACAAGAAGGACATCGAGGTGCTTGAGCGGGTGCAGAGAAGGGCGACGAAGCTGGTGAGGGGCCTGGAGAACAAGTCCTACGAGGAGCGGCTGAGGGAGCTGGGCTTGTTCAGCCTGGAGAAGAGGAGGCTCAGGGGAGACCTTATCGCTCTTTTTAGGTACCTCAAGGGAGGCTGTAGCGAGGTGGGGGTTGATCTGTTCTCCCACGTGCCTGGTGACAGGACGAGGGGGAATGGGCTTAAGTTGAGCCAGGGGAGTTTTAGGCTAGATGTTAGGAAGAACTTCTTCACTGAAAGGGTTGTGAGGCATTGGAACAGGCTGCCCAGGGAAGTGGTGGAGTCACCATCCTTGGAAGTCTTCAAAAGACGTTTAGATGTAGAGCTTAGGGATATGGTTTAGTGGAGGGCTGTTAGCGTTAGGTTGGAGGTTGGACTCGATGACCTTGAGGTCTCTTCCAACCTAGAAAATTCTGTGATTCTGTAAATATTTGTTTTTCGGGTGGAGAGGGTACCTCAGGTATAAGACAATTTATAGTGGATTCCAATTGTAAGGCTGCCTCCCAAGCCTTTTCATCTGCCACCTGGTTTCCTCGTGCAGTGACGGAGTTCTTTTTCTGATGTCCTTTTATGTGCACTCTTGCAATTTCAATAGGTAGTAACAAATTATCTAGGACTTGTTTTACAAGTTCAATATGGACCAGTTCCTTTCCCTTACTATTGATCAATCCACATTCCTCCCAGGTTTTACCAAACGTGTGAACCACTCCATATGCATATTTGGAATCAGTATAAATAGTTCCCTTTTTCTCTTTAAGCAGTATAAGTGCCTGATTTAAGGCATATAATTCACATGTTTGGGCTGACCAGTTATTAGGTAATCGGCCCATCTCTTTTACTTCCTCAGTAAATCCATCAATCACAGCATATACATTATACCTTTTTCCATGTACTACCCTTGAGGATCCATCAATAAACAGAATATCTCCTTCCTCTAGAGGAACATCTTGTAAATCAGATCACATTCTAGTTTGATATTCAATTAAATCCAGACAGCTATGTTCTATATTCTATGTTCTATATTCTCTCCAGAACTTTCCCCTTTCCATAGGAAAGTAGCTGGATTCAGGCATGCTTTTGTAGTTAACAAGAAGTCATCCTTTTCAATATTATATTATCCTTTTCAATAAAATCCTCATATTTTAAAATTCTGGAATCAGTCAGCCAGTGTCCAGATTTCTGAGTTAGGATCATTTTAACCTGGTGTGGAGTAGTAACTACCAGACGACCCCCAAAAGTTAATTTCCTACTTTCCTCTACCAAGATAGGAGTCGCAGCCACAGCTTGAACACATTCAGGCCATCCTCTAGAAACTGGGTCCAGCAACCACTGGTTGACGCTTATCCCCCCACTCCTGAGCCACTCCTGAGCCAATACTCCCAGTGCTGCTCCCTGATCCACGGTAACAAAAAGATAAAAAGGTTTATGTAATGCGAGTAGAGCTAAAACTGGTGCCGTAATTAAGCTCTGTTTCAGATTTTCTATTAACTCATTTTCTTTTTCTGTCCATTTAAGTATATTAAACAGCCCCCTCCCCCACGAGAGCCCCCCCTTTTATTGCTGAGTGTGACATCAGGTGTTATGGAATATCCCTTTGGTTGGTTTAGGTCAGCTGCCCCGGCAATGTCCCCTCCCCATCACTTGCCCACCCCCAGCCTGCTGGCTCTTGGGGGCTTGGAAGGAGTCCTGATGCTGTGCCAGCACTACGCAGCAATAGACACAACACTGGAGTGATATCAGTGCTGTTCCAGCTACGAGTGCAGAGCACAGCACTGTGTGGGCTGCTGCAGGGAAAAGGTGACTCCAGCTCAGACAGACCCAACACAACTTCCACCCCTTATTCCATAACATTTGTGTCACAATCAGGTACAGTTTAGTATATAGATGTTCTCATCACCATTGTTTTCTGTCCATTGAAGCATTTATATGTCTGTACTTCTCTTTATTCTATAGGTCTTTTCCCAAAATGCTCATAAAAACTGTTGATGGTTTCAGCTTCATCTGTCAAAGTGGTCACTCAGGGCAGGCGAAGTTGGTTTTCTTGACACCAGCACCAGCTTAGCTCATATCACTGTTGCACTTGCCCAGTTCCTTGCAAAGTTGACCTGTCATTGGTTCTGCAGTGTCCTCCTACAACACATAACTTGGATGACAGATTAATTTTCTCCCAGTGTTAAATCTCCTTGAGGCACACACTTGATATCCCCATCTTTCTGCATTACCCACCAGGTATACCCTGGTCCTTGGGCAAAGACAATCCCACGAGTGGGTTTGCCTTTTCCCATGGCAGGGGCAACCCACACTGCCTTCCCCATCCACTTTCCCACATGCACTACAGGGACTTTAGCTTCTCCCACAGTGTGTAGGGGTTTTGTTTCAGCAGGACCAGGACGGCTTTCAGACCCCCTGTTGTTAACTAGCCAAGTGGCTTCTGGTAGACTTATGTCCCATTGTTTCCATGTCCCAGCACCCAATGCTCGCAGCATAGTTTTTAACAGTCCATTGTACCTCTCAACCTTCCCAGAGGCTTGTGGGTGATAAGGGATGTGATACACCCATTCAATGCCATGTCTCTTGGCCCAGGAAGTGACCAAATTGTTTCAGAAGTGACTCCCACTGTCGGACTCAATTCTTTCTGGTGTACCATGTCGCCACAGCACTTGTCTTTCCAGGCCTAAGGTAGCGTTTCGGGCCGTGGCATGGTTTACTGGATATGTTTCCAGCCACCCAGTAGTTGCTTCTACCATGGTGAGTATGTAACGTTTACCTTGGCGGGTTTGTGGAAGTGGTACGATGTAGTCAATCTGCCAGGCCTCACTATATCGAAATCCAAGCCATCTCCCCCTATTCCAGGGAGACTTTACCCTCATGGCTCGTTTGATTGCAGCACAGGTCTCACACTCATGGGTAACCTGTGTGATGGCCTCAATGGTCAGGTCCACCCCTCGATCACGAGCCCATCTGTATGTGGCATCCCTCCCCAGATGTCCTGATGTTTCATGGGCCCATCGAGCTACAAACAGCTCACCCTTACGTCCCCAGTCCAGGTCCACCTGAGCTACTTCAATTTTCGAAGCTCGTTCTACTTCATTGTTCTGATGTTCTTCGTAGCACGATTCTTAGGCATATGGGCATCTACATGACGTACTTTTACATCCAGGTTTTCTACCCAGGCAGCAATATCTTGCCACAGGGTAGCAGCCCAGATAGGTTTACCTCTGTGCTGCCAGTTGTTCTGTTTCCATTGTCGCAGCCACCCCCACAGCGCATTTGCCACCATCCATGAGTCAGTGTAGAGATACAGTACCGGCCACTTTTCTCTTTCAGCAATTTCTAGGGCCAGTTGTATAGCTTTCACTTCTGCATACTGACTCTACTCACCTTCCCCTTCCATGGCCTCCACAACTTGTCGTGTGGGACTCCACACAGCAGCTTTCCACTTCCGATGGCTCCCTACCACACAGCAGGATCCGTCAGTGAACAACACATACTGCTTTCTGTCTTCTGGCAACTCATTGTATGGTGGTGCCTCTTCAGCACAAGTTACTTCTTCTGTCGGTGCTCCGAAATCCCTGCCCTCTGGCCAGTCCATAATCTCTTCCAGGATTCCCGGGCGGTTGGGTTTCCCCATTCGAGCCCGCTGTGTAATTAACGCTACCCATTTACTCCACGTAGCGTCGGTTGCATGATGTGTAGTGGGGATTTTCTCTTTGAACATCCAATGTAACACAGGTAGCCGTGGGGCCAAGAGAAGTTGTGCTTCTGTACCAACAACTTCTGAAGCGGCTCAAATCCCCTCATATGCTGTTAATATTTCCTTTTCAGTTGGGGTGTAATTGGCTTCTGATCCTCGATAGCCCCAGCTCCAGAACCCCAGAGGTCGGCCTCGAGTTTCTCCTGGGGTCTTCTGTCAGAGGCTCCAGGTGAGCCCATGCTCCCCAGCTGCAGTGTACAGTATGTTTTGCACAGCTGGTCCAGTACGGACAGGCCCAAGGGCTACTGCACGAGCTATTTCTTGTTTGAGTTGTTCAAAGGCCTGTTGTTGCTCGGGGCCCCACTCGAAAGAGTCCTCTTTCGAGTCACTCGATATAGAGGACTCACAAGCTGACTATAGCCTGGCACATGCATTCTCCAAAATCCCACAAGGCCTAGGAAAGCTTGTGTTTCGTTTTTGCTAGTTGGCGGAGACATAACTGTTATTTTGTTGATCACATCCGTCGGAATGTGGCAACGTCCATCCTGCCATTTTACCCCCAAGAACTGGATTTCCTGTGCAGGTCCCTTGACCTTATTCTGTTTAATGGCAAAGCCAGCTTTCAGGAGAATTTGAATTATTTTCTTCCCTTTCTCAAAAACTTATTCTGCTGTGTTACCCCATACGATGATATCATCGATGTACTGCAGGTGTTCAGGAGCGTTCCCCTGTTCCAGTGTTGTCTGGATCAGTCCATGGCAAATGGTAGGGCTGTGTTTCCACCCCTGGGGCAGTCGATTCCAAGTATACTGAATGCCCCTCCAAGTGAAAGCAAACGGTGGCCTGCATGCTGCTGCTAGAGGGATAGAGAAAAATGCATTAGCAATATCGATTGTAGCATACCAGTTGGCTGCCTTTGACTCTAGTTCATACTGGAGTTCTAGCATGTCTGGCACTGCTGCACTTAGTGGTGGTGTGACTTCATTCAGGCCCCGATAGTCCACTGTTAGCCTCCACTCGCCATTAGACTTTCGCACTGGCCATATAGGTCTGTTAAAAGGTGAATGAGTCTTGCTGATCACTCCTTGGCTCTCCAGATGGTGAACTAACTCATGGATAGGAATCAGGGAGTCTCGGTTGGTGCGATATTGCCGCCGGTGCACAGTTGTAGTCGCAATTGGCACTTGCTGTTCTTCAATCCTCAGCAATCCTACAGCAGAAGGGTCTTGTGAGAGACCAGGCAGTGTAGACAGCTGCTTAATCTTCTCTGTGCTCAAGGCAGCTATGCCAAAAGCCCACCGGTACCCTTTTGGATCCTTGAAGTACCCTTTCTTGAGGTAGTCTATGCCGAGGATGCACGGAGCCTCTGGGCCAGTCACGATGGGGTGCTTTTGCCACTCATTCCCAGTTAGACTCACTTCAGCTTCCAATACGGTTAGCTCTTGGGATCCCCCCGTCACTCCAGAGATAGAGATGGGTTCTGCCCCTTGGTGGCCTGACGGCATTAGGGTACACTGTGCGCCTGTGTCCACTAAAGCTTTATATTTTTGCCGTTCCGGTGTGCCAGGCCATCGAATCCACACAGTCCAGTAAATCCGGTTGTCCCTCTCCTCTACCTGGCCAGAGGCAGGGCCCCACTAGTCCTGGTCGGAGTATCTATCAATTAATTCTTCCAAATGTGAAGCAGAAGTCTCTTCGTCAGGGTCAGGAGTAATACTATCCCTTCTACTGCCTCTGGGGGACTGCCCAACAGAAACTGGGGCAGCAATCCTCCTAGGGGCCCTCTTTGTTGCTGCTGTATCTTTCCGTAGGTCACGTACCCGAGCAGCTAGGGCCGAGGTCGGTTCACCGTCCCACTTCCTCATATCTTCCCCGTGGTCACATAAATAAAACCACAAGGACCACAAGGCTTCATTGCCTTCTAGCTGTTGGGTATTGGCCCCACTATCCCAGCATCGAAGCAGCCAAGTGAGGATGTGCTCACCTGGATGACGACTGAAGTCTTTTCGTATTTCTCGCAGCTCACTCAAGGATAGAGACCGAATAGTTTCTGATTCATCTGTGATTTCAGTCTCTTCTCCGTGATGTTGCCGGGATTACGCTGCTTTAGAGCTGCCTGCCTTTTCCTCTTCTCCCTCATCCGTAGGAGGAGCTTCTTCCCTTACTAAACGACCTGATCTCCGTTTCCACTGTTTTGTCTTTACTATAGGGGCGACTGATACCATAGATGGTTGGTCCTCTGGGGTGGTCACAGTGCGTGCTGTCTCATCATCAAATTCAGGAACCTCCCTATCCCCTTGAGGGTGCTGGGCAATGTTAATTGACATCTGATAGGCGTAAGCCAGACCCCAGCAGAGCGCAGCAAGCTGGTGGAGTTCTCTAGTATTGTCAGGGTCAGGGCATACGTCTTTCAAACATTCTACCAGTTTTCTTGGATTTTGTACTTGTTCAGGGGTGAAATTTAGAACCATTGGAGGAGAAAACCGTGATAGGTACCTGCCCAAATCCCCCCACACACCTTGCCACCCACAACTACTTTGTCTGGGGACAGGTCCTTGGATAATATTCTTAATAAATTGCTTTACCTTGGGGAGGAAGACAAACACTAGACCTAGTAATAGGAGGATAATATCTGACCAAGGGTATCCAAGATACTGAAAGGCTGCTGTAATTAGCCCACAGGGAGAAAAGTAGAAGGCACCACCCCCGATATTATTCACTGATTGACTGCTAGGGGCAAAAAAGAAGGCTCTGTAATTCTTAATATTTTCAATAAGATAATCTCCATGAGACCAGGAGGATAACAATGCCGGGCCTGAATACCAAACAAAACTGAAGGCCAGTATGTTACAGCACAACATGATAAAAAAACAAGCACAGACTTCAACACTTTCTCTGATCGGATGTAAAGGAAAAAAGAAAACAGAGAGTGGACTACATACAACATAGCCACACAGAAAAGTATTACCAGAAAACAGAACATTATGACTACCAATATGTTAGTTGTAAATCCTTCAATCAATGCTATTGTTATCTCAACCCTCGAGCCCCACGTTGGGCGCCTAAAAGGACTGTGGTGGTTTTACTCAGGTGGGCAGCCAAGCTCCACCACAACCGCTCTCTCACTCCCCCTCTCCTCAAAGAGGAAGGGGGAGAAAATACAACACAGAGAACTCGAGGTTTGAGATGAGAAAGGTTTAATTAAAGGGAAAGGGAATGGGGAGGGAAAAAAGAAACAAGAGAAACAATCAGTCCGCGCGGAAGCACAGAGAGAGGGGAAAAAAATTATTCTCTACTTCCCATCAGCGAGCGGTGTTCGGCCACGTCCTGGGAAGCAGGGCCTCAAAACGTGTAGTGGTTGTTCAGGAGGAACAGCCCCCTCCCCCATGAGGGCCCCCCTTTTATTGCTGAGTGTGACATCAGGTGTTATGGAATATCCCTTTGGTTGGTTTAGGTCAGCTGCCCCGGCAATGTCCCCTCCCCATCACTTGCCCACCCCCAGCCTGCTGGCTCTTGGGGGCTTGGAAGGAGTCCTGATGCTGTGCCAGCACTACGCAGCAATAGACACAACACTGGAGTGATATCAGTGCTGTTCCAGCTACAAGTGCAGAGCACAGCACTGTGTGGGCTGCTGCAGGGAAAAGGTGACTCCAGCTCAGACAGACCCAACACAGGCTCTTCATCTAATAACTTGAGATACAATCCTTTTGTCTTCTGAGCATATGCCTCTATCCATAATTGACAGTACCTGATCACCCCTAAAAATTTCCTTATCTCTCTTTTATTTTTAGGTAGGGGTAATTCAACAATTCCCTGGATCCTCTCTGGATTTATTCTTCGTCTTCCTTCAGACACTAGATGGCCTAGATACTTGACCTCCCTTTCCACATATTGTAATTTATGTTTTGATACTCTCAAGTCCTGCTTTCCTAGGAAGTTTAACAACTCATTAGTGGCTTCTCACTAATCATTGAGAATGATCATTTATCAGCAGTCCTGGCTATCGGGGGAGGTCCCAGTTGACTGGCGGCTAGCAAACGTGGCGCCCATCTACAAGAAGGGCCGGAGGGCAGACCCGGGAAGCTACAGGCCTGTCAGTTTGACCTCAGTACCAGGGAAGCTCATGGAGCAGATCCTCCTGAGAGTCATCACGCAGCACTTGCAGGGCAAGCAGGCGATCAGGCCCAGTCAGCATGGGTTTATGAAAGGCAGGTCCTGCTTGACGAACCTGATCTCCTTCTATGACAAAGTGACGCGCTGGGTGGATGAGGGAAAGGCTGTGGATGTGGTCTACCTTGACTTCAGCAAGGCTTTTGACACCGTCTCCCACAGCATTCTCTTCAAGAAACTGGCTGCTCTTGGCTTGGACTGGCGCACGCTTCGTTGGGTTAGAAACTGGCTGGATAGCCGGGCCCAAAGAGTCGTGGTGAATGGAGTCAAGTCCAGTTGGAGGCCAGTCACTAGTGGCGTTCCCCAGGGCTCGGTGCTGGGGCCGGTCCTCTTTAATATCTTCATCGATGATCTGGACGAGGGCATTGAGTGCACCCTCAGTAAGTTTGCAGATGACACCAAGCTATGCGCGTGTGTCGATTTGCTTGAGGGTAGGAAAGCTCTGCAGGAGGATCTGGATAGGCTGCACCGATGGGCTGAGGTCAACTGCATGAAGTTCAACAAGGCCAAGTGCCGGGTCCTGCACCTGGGGCGCAATAACCCCAAGCAGAGCTACAGGCTGGGAGATGAGTGGTTGGAGAGCTGCCAGGCAGAGAAGGACCTGGGAGTGATGGTTGATAGTCGGCTCAATATGAGCCAGCAGTGTGCTCAGGTGACCAAGAAGGCCAACAGCATCCTGGCTTGTATCAGGAACAGTGTGACCAGCAGGGCTAGGGAGGTGATCGTCCCCCTGTACTCGGCTCTGGTGAGGCTGCACCTCGAGTACTGTGTTCAGTTTTGGGCCCCTCGCTACAAGAAGGACATTGAGGTGCTTGGAGAAAAGGAGGCTCAGGGGCGACCTTATTGCTCTTTACAGATACCTTAAAGGAGGCTGTAGCGAGGTGGGGGTTGGTCTATTCTCACACGTGCCTGGTGACAGGACGAGGGGGAATGGGCTAAAGTTGCGCCAGGGGAGTTTTAGGTTGGATGTTAGGAAGAATTTCTTTACCGAAAAGGTTGTTAGGCATTGGAACAGGCTGCTCAGGGAAGTGGTGGAGTCACCATCCCTGGAAGTCTTTAAAAGACGTTTAGATGTAGAGCTTAGGGATATGGTTTAGTGGGGACTGTTAGCGTTAGGTCAGAGGTTGGACTCAATGATCTTGAGGTCTCTTCCAACCTAGAAATTCTGTGATTCTGTGATTCTGTGATTCTCGCACCACTGTTCTCTCTGATCCAGATAATAAAAGATCATCCACATATTGCAGTAGCAACACCCCTTCTGGAGGTTGGAATTTTTCCAAGATCTGTTCTAAAGCTTGGCCAAATAGATTTGGTGATTCTGTAAACCCCTGAGGCAAGACTTTCCATGTATATTGTTGTTTTCGCCCTGTTACAGGGTCTTTCCACTCAAAGGCAAAAATATTCCTGCTCACAGGGTCCAGTGGACAGGCCCAAAAAGCATCTTTCAAATCTATTACACTGAACCGCTTATGTTCATGTGGGATCTTGCTCATCAAAGTGTATGGGTTGGGAACCACAGAGTGGCGCTTTCGCACTATCTCATTAATTTTTCTTAGATCCTGCACCAATTGGTAAGAACCATCAGCCTTTCTCACCGGCAAAATGGGGGTATTAAAAGGAGACATGTATGGTTCTAATAATCCATCCTTAATCGATTCTTATATTACTGATTTAAGACCGTTTCGTCCTTCAGTCGAAATAGGGTATTGCTTCTGCTTTATTGTCTCATATCCTTCCTGCATATCTATCTTCAGGGGGGTAATATTAATTCTTCCTCTATTTCCCTCCTTGACCCACACTATAGGGTCTATTTCTTTCTCATCATCTTCTGTCAATAACCTCATTGATACTGTTATCCCTGTCTGATCAGTTATTATTTGTATACCCAATTTCATCATTAGGTCCCTCCCCAGCAAATTAGTCCCTGCCTCAGGTACATATAATAATTGCCCAGTAATTATTTTATCCCCCAATCTCAGTTTGTTTTCCCCAAAAAGTGGTACTGTTATTCACATCCCTTCCATCCCGTTACCCTTAGGGTCTCATCAGTTAATTTAAGCCCTGATACCTTATGGGCTAGTGATGATCTAGCTGCTCCAGTATCTACTAAAAATACAACTTCTTTTTCATTAGGTCCCATCACTATATTTATCAAGGGCTCTCGGTGGGACCAAATTTCTGAGAACCCCTGACTCCCCTATTCTTAATTTATAACACCAATCAATCTCTCCTCCTTTTTCCATTCAGGGCAATCCCGTCTGAGGTGACCGTCTCGACCACGCTTGAAACACTGTTTCCTGTCGCAATTTAGACTGTGACATAGATAGATTTCTCTGCCTGTTGTTCTTTCGTTTCTCTTCCTCCATCTGCTCTAGCCCCTCCTGAAAATGTCTTCCTCTATCACTAATTTTCTGTTTCATTATCTGATTCACTGTAGATACCATTAGTTTTGCTTTTTTTTCCTCTTTTTCCTCCCCTCTCCTGACATATACTTTTTGAGTCTCCCGCAGGAGGGTTTCTATTGGCTGTTCACTCCATCCTTCTATCTTTTGGAGCTTTTTATGTATATCTGGCCAGGCTTTGGTCACAAAATATACTTTCAAAAGCCCTTGGGCCAGAGGGTCATCAGGATTCATCCCCGAATACCTACTCATTCTATCCCTCAGTTTTTGCAAAAAGTCATTAGGGGATTCATCCTTTTGTTGTTGAATGTCAAATGCTTTAGTAAAATTCTGGGACTTTGGTACTGCCTCCCTAATCCCCATTACTATTATGTCCCTTAGATCTTTCATATGGGTCCTGTATTGATGGTTATTATTATCCCAATTGGGGTCAGCTAGTGGATATTTTTGCTCTACTGGAATTACTCCCGGCCCGGGAGGGTTAGCTCTTTCCCATTCTCGCATAGCCGCCCTCCTGATCAATCCCCACTCTTCCCCAGTAAATAACATACTCAGGATCGACATCATCTCCCCCCAGGAATACAAATTAGGTCCCAAAAACTGATTGAATTGTTCTGCTAGTCCTATAGGATCCTCAATTAAAGATTTAATCTCCTTCTTAAAATTCCTAACCTCCCCACTAGTGAGTGGAGCGTTCACGTAACCGATGTGCCCTGGCCCCATCGGGACCTCCCTAAGAGGGTACATAGACGTACCAGCACTATTGTCGTTAGGGAAGGGAAGATTTTCAATGTCCTTTTTACATTGCTCTAACTCCCGTAGGAGCCTAGAGTGCACTTTCCTTTTAGGGACCGCCCCCCCTTCCAGGGCAGTTGCAATGTCAGCTCCTGCTGCTGCCGGTTTGATATTAGGATTAAAGGGAGGGGGTAAATTTTCAAAGGGTTCCCATTGACTGACCCCACCCCCTTCCTCTAATTCCTTTTCCTCCTCTTTCTTTTGATCCTGACCCTTTCTCAGTAAAAGCTAATTTGCTTCCTGCATCCAGCAGGCAGCATAATTTGACTCCTCCTCCGACTCCTCCTCTGACTCAATATCCACAATATCTAACCACTGTTTGTTTTTGTTTTTGTTTTTGTTTTTGTTTTCCACTAGTTTTGGGATTCTCCTCCCAATTCCTTATCATTCTTCCCAAAGGACTATCTTTAGGCACAATCCCGGGGTCTCCACCCCAACCCTGCTGACTCTTGGAACCCTTAATCCCCATCTCTTCCTGACATGCTGCTGTGGACTTCACCACCCACAGGGTACCACACGCCTTCACCTAGGATTAGGAGAGAGGTGGGGTGTACTGCCGAGCACCTCACCTCACTGTGCTCGGGGTACTGTACACCTAAGGGCCCAATCCCCCGAGACTCACTTTCACTCCTCTCCTCTCTCTTTTGTTTCGTCCCTCTCCAGCCAAGGGTCCCCTCACAGGACCACCGAGCCTCACGGATCGGGACTTCACATTCACTCCGCACTAAAAGTGCGTCTCATTCACACTCACACTCATTCACACCAGAGTCTCTCCAAACCCAACTCGAGGCAAGATACAGTAAAGTTTCCTTTACCTCGGTCCGTGCACGGCTTCCCAGTCCAGGTTATCAGCAGTAATCCCTGTGCCTGTTCCCGATCTGGGCTGGACTATCTCTGGGCTGTGTCTGTGGTATGTCAGTGCTGGCCTCCCTTCTCCGCAGAGCTTCGCAGAGCCTGTCTTCAGATTAACAGTCTCGGTCCTTTGCTGGCCATACCGAGACAACACACCACCCCCAACGGGACCGCTGAAATCAGCAGGGTGCACCTTCCTGTCTGTGGTGGCAAGAAATCTTCGGTAGGTGACAAGATCCCGGACGAGCCCCCAAATTGTGAGAAAAATCTCAAATAATTTTCTTCAGACAGGATCTTCTGTGAAGCTATTTTATTCGCGATTGCAATGGCGGGCGTCCTGTCAATCAGGAGCGCATTTTAGTAAACAAATCATAACCTTTTATTCCCTATTACCCGACACCTGATCACCTCCCCTGTTTCCTCATTGGCTGAGTACTACAGGTTCACAAGCTACTCAACGCTCCTCTATACCATATATGTACAATTTTTCTTCTTTTTTCAACCCTTTAATTTCTCCGTTATGTTTTGAGAACTTGTGATCTTTGTTTTACTGTTCTCACACAGCTCATTCTGTTTTTCTCAAGCTTCTACCTTGTTTTGGAACTGTGAGGCCTCCTACTGTCCACTTATCTATCTACTTAACATTTCTCCTTATTATGACTTCACAACTACCTTGGACTACAGAAAAATAATTCTCTACTGCAAAAACACAACTTAGTTTCTCACAGGTGTGCACAAGAACAATCGAGTCCCCACCTGGTCACAGAGCCTAGCCGTGGTGTCTCCACTCCACTCTACGCTCCGTACTGCTCCTTATAACCAGCACATCAGGTTCCCCCAGCGCGATAGCATCTAAGGTTGGAAGCCTAGGGAACGCTCAGGTAATGCAGCTATGCCCTACCCTGAAAGCCTCTTCAATGCTGTACATTTTCTTTAAAATGTGGATGTTAGTTTTATTTTCCTAGTTACTTTAGGCAATTGCACCACATGGGAATCTTGGAGGGCTTGTTGAAGTACCTGCACACCATGTACTTGGGGATAGAGGTGACATCGGAGCCCACACACACACGGTAGCTCAGCTCGGGGAAGGGCTGCTGGCCTGGCAGGGGTTTGTAGGGCGAGTCCCTGCAGCAGGCCTGGAAGAAGAGGGTGCACTCGGTGGCATTGAAGCCCAGGTGGAAGGGCACCATTGGAAGGGCAGTCGTTGATCTTGATGGCTGCTGCTTTGGAGGCTTTAGTGGCTTTACCAGCGTGCAGTTTTTGGGCAAATGGCTTTCTTTGACATCCCCCTTTTGAGCATTTCCATGTTTTTCTGCCCAGTGGGTAATCTGACTTTCCATGACTCCTTGGTAATGTCACCATCTAGTTAGAAATTTTGCTGCTTATTTTTTTTTCCAACTTGTTCAAAGAAAAGCCCAGATACTGTGTGAAAGTGGTCAACTCTTCTTTCCAAAGCCTGGTCACTCATACCTGCAGAGTTGTTTTATGAAACAGAGGGTTATAATCAGTGAAAAAAAGCAATTAAATCTTCCTAACAGCCCTAGATCCTTCTGGATCTCTGTGAGAAACAAAGTTGTGTTTTATCAATAGAAGGTGTTTTTGCTTTGGAAAATTCCAATAATCTTGAATATTCAAAAGTGATTGTGCAGCATAGCAGTGGGGAGTATGTTAAGCAGATAAGGGGAAGGTCCCACTGTCCCAAAATTAGGAGGACTGGTAAGGGAAACAAGATGAGCAGTATGAAATCAGTAAAAACAAAAATCGCAGGCCTTCTAGTCATGAGAGGAGAAGGAAAAAAAAAGGAAAAGGAGAAATTAATGGTTGGTCAAATCAAATTGTACATATATGGTATAGAAGTGTGTCGAGTTGCTTGTGAACCTGTAGTACTCAGTCAATGAGGAAACGGGAGAAATCAGGTGTTGGATAATAGGGAATATAAGTTTAATAGTCCCATATGGGACTATTAAAAGGTGAATGAGTCTTGCTGATCACTCCTTGGCTCTCCAATTGACGAATTAGCTTATGGATGGGAATCAGGGAATCTCAGTTGGTGCGATATTGCCGCCCGTGCACAGTTGTGGTAGCGATTGGCACTTGCTGTTCTTCGACCCGCAGCAACCCCACAACAGACGGGTCCTCCAAGAGACCAAGTGTGAAATGTGTTCATCTAATTTGTGTCTATATGGAACAATGCTAGGGCCGCATGATATGATGAATGTGACCTCCAGTAGGAGGGTTTGGATTCCGGAAACTAATTATAATAACTGCCTAGGATGCACAGAGCATCCGGGCCAGTCACAATACGGTGCTTTTGCCACTCAATCCCAGTTAGACTCACTTCAGCCTCCAATACAGTCAACTGCTGGGATCCCCCCGTCACTCCATAAATACAGATGGGCTCTGGCCCTTTATAGCTTGATGGCATTAGAGTGAGTACATTGTGCACCGGTGTCTACTAAAGCCTTATACTTCTGTGCGTCTGACATGCCAGGCCATCGAATCCACACAGTCCAATAAACTCGATTGTCCCTTTCCTCCCCCTGGCTGGAGGCAGGGCCCCTCTAGTCCTGGCCAGAATCTTCTTCGTTTCAGTGTTTAAAGGACTGCCTGCTGGAAGTTGGAGCAGCAAACTTTTCAGAGAACCCCTTTTTTCCAAATGTTTTCTTTTGCAACTCACGCACCTGTGCCTCTAGCGTCAAGGTAGATTTTCCATCCCATTTTCTCATGTCCTCTCCATCGTCACGTAGGTAAAACCACAGGGTGGCATGGGGTGTTTACCCACCATATTGTCTTCCTCGCACGGAACGACACTTAACCCCTGATAGCTGAGACACCAGTTTGTACAGGTGGGGAGGAAAATAATCTCTTTTCAAGTTGGTGGAACTTTTCAGAAAGTTTCTCCCAAGTGTTCTCTTTTAGTTGGTGGACACTGGTTTGTTCAGGTGGGGAGGAAGATAAATTCTCTTTAAGTTGGTGGAACTCTTCAGAAAGTTTCTCCACAGCCGAGATGCAGGCCTGTAAGGAAGAGGAGAGACTTCCTTCACACTGCCGGAGTTGTTTAGCCACTTCATCCACTGTGGGTTCCTCATCCTCTTTCCAGGCCATTATTGCCAATGAGCTGGCATATGATGATGGTGCATTCCGTACAAACTTCCGCCACATGCATTGTGTACACCTGACTTCATCTGGATCTTTGGATGTTTGTCTGAGGTCTGGGTCCTCATAAATCACCTCCCGTATGGCTAATTCCCTCAGGTACTGGATTTCCTTCTCCATGGTGGTCCACTTGCCTGGTAGTCATACAAGTTCTTCCTTGAAGGGATACCTTTCCTTCACAGCTGACAGGAGCCGCCTCCAGAGGCTGTGAGGTCTTGCTCCATCTCCAATTGCTTTGTCAATGCCTGCATCTCTAGCAAGGGATCCCAGCTGCCTGGCTTCCTTGCCCTCTAATTCCACACAATTGGCTCCGGTGTCTTAGCACTGGAGCAGCTGCAGGGGCTGGAACGCCTGCAGGGACTGGAACGCCTGCAGGGGCTGGAATGCCTGCAGGGGCTGGGGCTGCAGGGGCTGGAGCGGCTGCAGGGGCTGGAATGCCTGCAGGGGCTGGAACAGCTGCAGGAGATGGAACAACTGTGGGAGCCCGGAGCGGCTGCGGGAGCTGGAGAGCCTGCAGGGTCCATCGTAGGGGTTGGAGTGGCCATTGGGCCTGGCACAGGACTTGGAGTGCCTGCAGGGTCTGTCACTAGGTTGATAGTAGCATCAATTGCAGCTCAATAGGCATAAGCCAGACCCCCAGCACGCTACAGTGATTTGTGTCTCTTTGGAACTGCCAGAGTCATGACACCCTTTTTTCAAGCATTCTACCAGTTTTTTAGGATTTTGCAGTTGTTCAGGGGTGAATTTCCAAAACACTGGAGGTGCCCACTGCTCTAGATGCCTGCCCATATCCTCCCACACTCCTTGCCACTCACAACTATCCCGCCTCCGGGCAGATCTCTGGATGAGATTCCTAAGTAGTTGTTTAACCTTAAACAAAACCTGAAGCGCATTCAGGAGACATAACAATATCACCATGCTAGTCTGAACATCCCAAGGATATTCAAAATCTTGGAGAACTATTGTAACAAGCTCGGAGGATAAGAGGGTGGTGAAGGAGAAAGGGAGAGTGAACAAGTAGGAAAAAATATCTCCCCCTTTCCCCTCCACAGATCGGCTCCCTTATGCAAAAAGGCAATAGATGTAATTGCTAATAGGTTCCAAGATATAGTTTCCAAAGTATAGAGTCGACGACAGTGCTGAGTACAAATACCAGGTTAGAGTCATGACCAGAAATTTCATCATATCATAAGCCACTGTTACAACACACAGTACCATAATGATCTTAAACCAGGGCCCAGAAAGGATAAACAGCCTGACAGAGAGCACATACAGAAAGTAACATGCAATAAAACTCAATTTGGAAAACAGGCACAGCAGACTTGAGATTAAAGCAATCAGCACTGTGACTAGCAACTATTAAGCAGGTCTAATATTTATACCAGTTTTTGGTTTAACACACTCTGGTCAGATCTGTCATTATCTCAACCCTTCGTGCCCCATGTTGGGCGCCAAAAAGGACTGTTGTGGTTTAACCCGGTCGGCAGCTAAACACCACGCAGCCGTTCGCTCACCCTCCCCCCTCCCTCTCTGGGATGGGGGAGAGAAACGGGAAAGTGAAGCCTGTGAGTTGAGATAAAGACAGTTTATTAAGACAGGAAAATAATAATAATTATAATGATAATAGTGCTACTACTAATAATGTGTACAAAGGAAGTGATGCACAATGCAATTGCTCACCACCCGCTGACCGATGCCCAGCCTATCTCCAAGCAGCCGGCCCCCCCACCCCAGCTAACCACCCCTATATATTGTTTAGCATGACGTCAGATGGTATGGAATACCCCTTTGGCCAGTTTGGGTCAGCTGTCCTGGGTCTGTCCCCTCCCAGCTCCTGCTGCACCCAAAGCCTGCCCATTGGCAGGACAAAGCAAGAAGCTGAGACATCCTTGTCTTGGTGTAAGCACTGCTCTGCAACAATTAAAACATCGGGTGTTGAGGGATTTCTTGAAACAGCAAAAATCCCATGGCTTGCTGTAGCTGAGCAAACCAAGCTACCAGGGCAACTATGAGAAGTTCCCATGACAGTGTTCCCACATCGCCCAATTGAGGAATTCAGGAAAATATTGTTACCAGTAGCTGGCCTCAAGGACAAGGTCTATGTGACTGCTAATCACAAGGGGGTTGTTTTCTTGCAGGTGGGGTTGTTTTCTTGTAGCTGTTTGTCTGAGTGCTTTTGACCAATAATCTTGTGTGAAACACTGTCCACCCCTGTTAAGTTCTCTATAAAAGTTAGGCTATTCGGGCAATAAAATGGAGCATGATCTGACTCTACTGTGTGTCTGTCGTGCTTTCGACCGTGCTTCCTGCAACATATGGCGCCCGAACAGGCTGAGACCTGAACAGGACCCGAACGGAACATCGCAGCTTCGCCGGGACAAACATCGCAGCGCAGCGGGACACCAGCGGCGCCGGCACATCCGAACGCAGGTAGACCAGGAGACCAGCGGCGCCGGGACCAGCGGCGCCGCGACCTCGCCGCGCCGTCGGGACTTCGGAGCGCCCATCCGACCGGCGCTTGAGCGGACCGGACACCGGCCCAGAAACACGGTACACAGGACTCACGGTGAGGCGTGGTATTCCCGCTGAGACATGCGGAAAACCGCGGGGAACGGCGTTTTGCGGCGGGACGTGGAATTTGCGGAGGGCCGCGGGAATTAGAGTTGCGGCGGGACGTGGAATTTGCGGAGGGCCGCGGGAAACGGAGTTGCGGCGGGACGTGGAATTTGCGGAGGGCCGCGGGAATTAGAGTTGCGGCGGGACGTGGAATTTGCGGAGGGCCGCGGGAATTAGAGTTGCGGCGGGACGTGGAATTTGCGGAGGGCCGCGGGAAACGGAGTTGCGGCGGGACGTGGAATCGCGGAGAGACGCGGAAAAAGGAATCGCGGAGAGACGCGGAATCGCGGTGCGATACGGGCCATCCGAGATCGAGTTGCTACGGGAGACCAGAGGCGTCAGTGGACAATGGCGGCCGACCCTCACCGTGTGGCGAGTCGGCACAGAGCAGAGGGGCGGAGATCAGGACTCTGCAGCCTGTCTGACGTAACCATGGAGGCAGCGGCAGCAGCGGCTGTGCTGCTTCTCTCTGGCATTCTTTTTATAAGAAGTTATCTTGCAATGCAAAAAAAGACTATTCGTCCCCAGATCGGTGTTATAACTATGTTTCTGGATAACATTCCGTGGGGTTGCCACATTCTACAGACTATTAATGACGATTTAGCTCTATTGCAGGGCAGGAGAGCAGAGACGCAGATTACACCGCCAAATGACCACCGTCAGGCTCGTTCACAAACAGCTTCTAGGGTTGCAGCTGGCACGGCCTGCAGCCGTATAGCAGACGTTACACTCTCTTTCCTAACTAGTAATCATGTGTCTCATCCATTTGTGGTGAATGGTCAGTGGCAAAAAGAAAAGGGGGAGAGTAAGGGGCGACAAAGACGGAAACGGTGCCAGGAGGATGCCACTGACACTAACAGCATGGGTAATAGGAGTAGTATAAGTGACACAGGTGACGGTGCGGGGCGGCGGCAGGCGCTGCCGCGCTGCGGGGCACTCTGCCTGCTGCTCGCCCTCGCCGGCCTGTGCACTGCTGCCGACGGTGCTAGAGCAAAATGTGAAGACTGCTCAGATGGCAGTGATGAGAGTGCTTGTGTGAAGAAGACGTGTGCTGAATCTGACTTTGTGTGCAACAGTGGTCAGTGTGTGCCAAATAGATGGCAGTGTGATGGGGATCCGGACTGTGAAAATGGGTCTGATGAGAGTGCTGAGCTGTGTCATACGAGAACATGCCGGGTAAATGAAATCAGGTGTGGTCCTCAGTCAACCCAGTGTATCCCAGTGTCCTGGAAATGTGATGGTGAAAAGGACTGCGACAGTGGAGAAGATGAAGAGAGTTGTGGCATTGTGACTTGTAGTGCAGCAGAATTCACATGCAGTAGTGGGCAATGTATTTCCAAAAGCTTTGTCTGCAATGTTCAAGATGACTGCAGTGATGGTAGCGATGAGTTGGAGTGTGCACCTCCTACCTGTGGTGTTCATGAGTTTCAGTGCAAGAGTTCTACCTGCATCCCTATCAGCTGGGTGTGTGATGATGATGCTGACTGCTCCAACCACTCGGATGAATCTTTGGAGCAGTGTGGCCGCCAGCCTGCACCTCCAGTGAAGTGTGCTACGAGTGAGGTGCAGTGCGGCTCAGGTGAATGTATCCACAAGAAGTGGCGATGTGATGGAGATCCTGATTGCAAGGATGGAAGTGATGAAATTAACTGCCCTTCTCGGACCTGCAGGCCAGACCATTTCATATGTGAAGATGGGAACTGTGTCCATGGGAGTAGGCAGTGCAGTGGTGTGAGAGACTGTCTGGATGGCACTGATGAAGCAAACTGTAACAATGTTATTCAGTGTTCTGGACCTGGCAAATTCAAGTGCAGAAGTGGAGAATGCATAGATATCAATAAAGTGTGTAACCAGCAGAGAGACTGCAAGGACTGGGGTGATGAGCCCCTGAAGGAATGCATCATAAATGAATGTGACTGTCCAGCTGGGTTTGAGTTTATAGACAAGAGAAACTGTGGAGACATTGATGAATGTCAAAACCTTGGTATCTGTAGTCAAATGTGTATCAACCTGAAAGGTGGCTACAAAAGTGAACGTAGCCGTGGATATCAGATGATTCCTGCTACAGGAACCTGGAAAAGGTCATACTGGTACAAAGACACAAATAACACCTGTGATTGCAATGACGCTGCTAAGCAGGGTTTAGGGGTTTGTAGCATGGAGACAAGGGGTAACAACTACAGTGTTTGGAACAATTGTACAGCTTTGGCCTTACCTCCTGATGTGCTTCTGATTTGTGGGGATGGGGCCTGGCAAGGTATCCCTGCAAATGCTATCAGATGTCCATGTTACATAGATAAACTCATTGTATTTGCTCCTAGCTTGTTACAGTTGCGTGAGATCACCAGACATAAATGGACATTGCTTGCATTGGATTGCAATGATAATGTTGAATTGTGTGGGGTTGCAGCTAGAGCGGCATTAGCAATTTCAGTGCCTGGAGTGGCATCTGCGGCCGCATGTAACAACTTAGAAAAATTGGTATGCTGGGCCGAGAGGCAAGCCTATGCCACGACAGAGATACTTGAGGAGATGTTACCAGATCAAAATAGTCTGCAACATCTGCTTTTACAGGATCAAGCTGCTATTGACATCTTGCTTTTGGCTCAAAGGAATGGGTGTGAGGACTTTAAGGGAATGTACTGTTTAAACCTTTCTGATCATAATGTGTCAATTCACAAATCCATTACTTTCCTGAAAGAGCACATGAGAAAGATTCAATATGGTATCAATCCTTTCAATCAATGGTTCACTGACTTGTTTGAAACAAAGTGTAGATGGTTGCTGGGTTTAATCACAAGGGGATTAAGGATTTGGTTTATGGTGGTGGTAATCATCGTTGTGTGTTGTAAGTATAGCTAAAGAGTTACTTGTAAAACTGCTGTGTCAGGCTTGGTTTGCTCAAAAGAAGAAGGGGGAATTGTTGAGGGATTTCTTGAAACAGCAAAAATCCCATGGCTTGCTGTAGCTGAGCAAACCAAGCTACCAGGGCAACTATGAGAAGTTCCCATGACAGTGTTCCCACATCGCCCAATTGAGGAATTCAGGAAAATATTGTTACCAGTAGCTGGCCTCAAGGACAAGGTCTATGTGACTGCTAATCACAAGGGGGTTGTTTTCTTGCAGGTGGGGTTGTTTTCTTGTAGCTGTTTGTCTGAGTGCTTTTGACCAATAATCTTGTGTGAAACACTGTCCACCCCTGTTAAGTTCTCTATAAAAGTTAGGCTATTCGGGCAATAAAATGGAGCATGATCTGACTCTACTGTGTGTCTGTCGTGCTTTCGACCGTGCTTCCTGCAACAATCGGGGTGTTATCAGCACTCTTCTCATCCTAATACAAAACATAGCATTCTACCAGCTACTAGGAAGAAAATTAACTCTGTCCTAACTGAAACCAGGACACCACTTTGACAGATGAATCTGAAACCATCAACGGTTTTTATGAACATTTTGGGGAAAGGCCTATGGAATGAAAAGAAGTACAGACATATAAATATTTTAATGGACAGGGAACAATGGTGATGAGAATATCTATATACTAAACTATGCGGGACCTGAGTGTGACACAAATGTCATGGAATAAGAGGTGAAGGTTGTGCTGGGTCTGTCTGGGATGGAGTCACCTTTCCCTGCAGCAGCCCACACAGTGCTGTGCTCTGCACTCGTAGCTGGAACAGCACTGATATCACTCCAGCATTGGGTCTATTGCTGCATAGTACTGGCACAGCATCAGGACTCCCTCCAAGCCCCCAAGAGCCAGCAGGCTGGGGGTGGGCAAGTGATGGGGAGGGGACATTGCCGGGGCAGCTGACCTAAACCAACCAAAGGGATATTCCATAACACCTGATGTCACACTCAGCAATAAAAGGGGGGGCTCTCGTGGGGGAGGGGGCTGTTCCTCCTGAACAACTACTACGCGTTTTGAGGCCCTGCTTCCCAGGACGTGGCTGAACATTGCTCATTGATGAGAAGTAGAGAATAACTTTTTTTCCCTTCCTCTCTGTGCTTCCGCGTGGCCTTGTTTTTGTTTTTGTTTTCCCTATTCCCTTTCCCTTTAATTAAATCATTCTCATCTCAAACCTCGAGCTCTTTGTGTTGTATTTTCTCCCCGTTCCTCTTTGAGGAGAGGGGGGAGTGAGAGTGCGGTTGTGGTGGAACTCGGCTGCCCACCTGAGTAAAACCACCACAAGAGCACATCCAAGGAAAGGAAAAATAACTGCTGCACAACAGCACCTGGGAGAGTGAGGAGTGAGAAACCTCCCTGCAGTCACCAAGGTCAGTGCAGAAGGAGGGGGAGGATGCAATCCAGGTGCTGGAGCCTCCCTGCGGCCAACAGGTGGGGCCCCCCCTGTGGCCCTGGTGGAGCAGGCTGATTATCCCCGCAGTCCATGGTGTACCAGGATGGAGCAGATCTCCACGCTGCAGCCCATGGAGAGGAGCCCATGCAGGAGCAGGTGATTCAGGGTAGGGGGCAGGGACCGAGCCAGACCAACCCGCTCCTGACGAATAGATCCCACAGCAGACCCACACCTGGAGCAGCTCCGAAAGAGCTGCTGCCCATGGAGAAACCCACACAGGACCAGGAAAGTCAGCACCCCACGAGAGGGACCCCACACCTGAGCAAGGGGGAGAGCGACTGTGAAGGAGTGGTGGGAACAAAGTACCATGGGCTGACTGCAGCCCCGACTCCTGCCCCCCCCCCACGCCACTCAGGGCAGGGAAGAGGTGGAAAAGAGTGGTTGGGGAAGGTGCCCCCAGCTTGTTTCTTTGTTTCTCACCGCTTCAGCCTGTCAGCAAGTGGTAATAAATTTTATTAATCTTCCTATGCTAAGTCTGTTTTGCCCGCAATGATAATTGTAGAGCGATCCCCATATCCTTATCTGAACCCTTGAGGTACACTTTTTCATTTATCAGGGAACTAGCTTTCTGAGAAGACCCGACTCCCGTATTCTGAATTTATAACTGCAATCTCTCTTCGTTATTCCACTCTGGGTACTCCTATTTGAAGTGGCCGGCCTGGCCACATCTCCTCGAAGCCTGTCCCTGCTAGGATTTAGGCTGCAACACAGGTAGCTTTCCTTGTCTGCCATTCCTTCATCTCTCTTCCTCTCCTTTCCAGCCTGGGCCTGACTCCTCCCGAAAGTCCCTGTATCTCCAACCCGCTGCCTCACTACCTGGTACACTGTGAATACCACTAGTTTCGCTCTCTGCTTTTCCTTCTCATCTCCCCTCCTGACATACACTTTCATACTACCTGCACTGTTCACTCCATCTTCCCACCTTCTAGAGCTTTTTCTGTGTATCTGGCCAGGCTTTTATCACAAAATGAACTTTCAAGAGCCCTTGGGCTACTGGGTCCTCGGGATTCATCCCCGAGTGCTTTCTTATTCTGACTCCAAGTCTCTCATATGATATCTGTGCTGTGGGTTGTTATCACAGTTGAATAAGCGGATATTTCTGTTCTATCAGAATTCCTGTCTGGGTGTGTGTGGGGGGTTGGGGGTGGGGGCAGATAGTTCTTCCACGCTCTCCAGAAACCTCCTAGACTGCTTTCTCTGGGCTGTGTTGTGCTTCCAGGATATATCTGGGAAGTTGAAGTCCCCCACGAGAACAAGCGCTGACGATTTCGCAACTTCTGCCAGCTGCCTGTAGAACTCCTCATCCGTCTCCTCATCCTGGTTCGGCGGTCTATAACAGACCCCCACCAGGATGCTTCCCTTGTTGGCCTTCCCGCTGATCCTAACCCATAGGGACTCAACCTTATCATTCCCAGCCTTGAGTTCCACGACATCAAAACACTCTCTGATATAGAGAGCCATACCACCACCCCTTCCGTGCTGCCTGTCCCTTCTGAAGAGCCTATAGCCAGACATTGCAACACTCCAGTCATGAGAATGGTCCCACCACATTTCCATGATGGCAACCAAGTCATAGCCTGCCTTTCGCACGAATGGCTTCCAGCTCCTGCACTGTTAGCCTTGGCGGGTTTGTGGGAGTGGTCCGATGTAGTCAATCTGCCAGGCCTCACCGTATTGAAATCCAAGCCACCTCCCCCTGTTCCAGGGAGACTTTACCTTCATGGCTTTCTTGATTGCAGCACAGGTCTCACACTGATGGGTAACCTGTGCTATGGCCTCAATGATCAGGTCCACCCCTCGATCACGAGCCCATCTGCATGTGGCATCCCTCCCTAGATATCCTGATGTTTCATGGGCCCATCGACCTACAAACAGCTTACCCTTATGTCCCCAGTCCAGGTCCACCTGAGCCACTTCAATTTTCAAAGCTCGATTCACCTCTGTGTTATTCTGATGCTCTTTGGTAGAAGACAGAGACAGCACAGCTCTCACAGAGGCACAAATGTTGCTCGTGGCTTGGCTCTGGGCAGCAGTGGGCCCTTTTGGAGCTGGCTGAAACTGGCCCTTACCTAACATGGGGCAGCTGCTGGATCCTTCTCACAGGGGCTACCACTGCAGCACACCCCGCTACCAGAACCTTGCCATGTAAACCCAATACACTAAGGCAGCTAGGTTATTACTGGCCTGTAAAGTACCAGGGCTTAAATTAACTAATGAAACCCTAAATGTGATAGGGGTAGAAGGAGCTGGGATAACAGTGCCACTTTCTGGGGACACCAAGCTGAGACTAGGGATAGAATGATCACTGGGCAATAATTGTATGCACCCAAGGCAGGGACTAACTTTTTGGGAAGGGATTTGACGATGAAATTGGGCATTCAAACAGTAAATTGTTAGACTGGAATAATGGTGTTATTAATAGGTTGCTCTCAGACCCTGGGAGCAAAGATATATTTACCTTTGAGTGGAAAGACCCTGAAATGGGGTGGAAGCAGCAGTGCAGATGGACAATTTTACCTCAGGGCTTTACAGGGCCACCAATTTATTTGGGCACGTTCTAGAAGAAATTTTGGAGCAATTCCAACCTCCAAAGGAGGTGTTACTGTTACAATATGTGGATGATTTTTATTGTCAGGACAAGAGAAAATAGTTGTGAAGGAAGCCTATAACGAGCTACTAAACTTTCTGGTAAAACAGGGCTTGAAAGGATTGAAAATAAACTAAAATTTGTAGAAAGAGAAGTCAAGTATTTAGGGCATCTACTGTCTGAGGGAGAATGAAGAATAAATGCAGAGAGGATTCAGGCAATTGTTGAGCTACCCCTACCCAAAAGTACCAAAATTCAAGCAATGTGTGATGCTGTGCTATGGAAATATGTATGCGTAGGAATATATATATATATACTCTGGTTGAACAAGTATGCAGGAGTTGTGTAGTATGTCAAAAGGTAAATAGGAAAATTATCCACAATCAGCCCAAGGGGGGGGGGCGAGAATCATGAATTCACCGCTTCCAAAATGTACAGGTAGATTTTACAGAGCTCCTTAGAGTAGGTAGATGAAAATACTTATTAGTCTTGGTCGATCATTTGTCAGGGTGGGTGGAAGCTTTCCCTTTAGTATCTGCTACTGTGAACATAGTAACTAAAGTAATTCTAGAACAAATAACTCCCAGGTATGGAATTGTTGAAAATATTGACTCTGATCAAGGAAATCACTTTATGCCAGAAATATTGCAAGGGCTAATGTGGACTCTAGGAATCAAGTGGAAATTTCACACTCCTTGGCATCCTTCCTCTTCTAGAAGGGTGGAGAGGATCAGACAGTAAAGAAGCAATTGACTATGTTCTGGAAACTCGGCTTCCCCAAACAAAATGCTTACCTTTGGCACTTCTCCGAATTCAAACTGCACCAAGAAAAGATGTGGGAGTTTCACCATATGAAATACTATTTGGATTGCTGTACCTGGGCAAAGGGAATGTGTTGAGGGATTTTTGAAACAGCAAGGAGTCCGTGACTTGCTGCAGCTGAGCAAACCAAGCTACCAGGACGACTACGAGAAGTTCCCATGACAATGTTCCCATATTGCCTGAGTGAGGAATTAAAAAATATTGTTGCCAGCAGCTGGCTTCAAGGACAAGATCTACGTGACTGCTAATGACAAGGGGGTTGTTTTCTTGCAGTTGTTTATCTGAGTGCTTTTGACCAATAATCTTGTGTGAGACACTATCCACCCCTGTTAAGTTCACTATAAAAGTCAGGCTATTCAGGTAATAAAGAGAGAGCATGATCTGACCATACTGGTGTCTGTCGTGTTTTCGGCCGTTCTTCCTGCAACAGGAATGAATTACCTCAATTTGAGACAAAAGATGCTTTTCTTAAGAACTATATACTCGGGCTGTCATCCTTTTTGTCATCTCTCAGGACCCATGGATCATTAGCTCAAACCCCACCCTTGGAAGTCCTGATTGATCCTGAGGGATGCATTCCAAACAGGAGATTGGGATCTGATGCGAACATGGAGAGAATCGAAGCTGCAACCTGAGTGGAACGGACTGTTCCAAGTGCTCCTGACTACTGAGACGACAGTAAGAACGGCTGAGAGAGGGTGGACTCATTCCTGGGTAAAAGCATCAGTTAACCCTGATGCCTGAGAGACTGCCTTAACAAAGACTTTTAAGGTTAAAACTGTTAAAAACTATCTATTGTAAACCTTTAACTTCTCCTTAGAAGAATTCTTAATGAAATAATGAGTAAAAGGGATTGAATTACACAGAATTGGAGTGTTTCCAGGGAACACTCCCCGGAAGTGGGAGAAGGTGGGGCATTTAATCCCCACCAGAAGAATCCTTATCAGTTTGTGATTTTTATTGTTTTTCTTAATTATTATTTCTTAATTATTATAGGGGTGTATATATACATATAGAAATGATGTATTTCAAGTTTATTTTAGTAATACCTATTCTCGATGGATTAGTGATAGGATGGAGGGAAAAATCGGCATTTCCAATTAATCCAGAACATCTCTCGAGTTCTGTCACAGAATCACAAAATTGTCTAGGTTGGAAGAGACCTCAAGATCATTGAATCCAACCTCTGACCTAACACTAACAAGTCCTCCACTAAACCATATCCCTAAGCTCTACATCGAAACGTCTTTTAAAGACCTCCAGGCATGGTGACTCCACCACTTCCCTGGGCAGCCCATTCCAATGCCTAACAACCCTCTCGGTAAAGAAGTTCTTCCTAATATCCAACCTAAAACAGAGGGGAACGCTCTGCCCTGCCTGCTCGCCCTGCCTGAGCTAAGTGCCGCACCACTCCCTTCTGATGCGCCACGCCCTGTTTGCCCGTCCTGTTCGCCGCGCTCCTGGTCCCTAGGGGCAGCTTTTGAACGGCCGGGGAGGGGGCGCTGCTGGCTCCGCCTACGCCTCGTTCTCGCCTTGTTCACCTTCCTCGCGCAGGCTGCCGGGTCCTGGCGGCTCCCTCGAGTGGGCTCGGTGCCGGAAAAATTAGCCCTGCCTGTTCGATCCCCTGCTCCGCTGCAGAATGTGTCTGCCCCGGAGCCGATCGCCTCGGCAAGAGGCGATCTCGAAATAATTGTTGGATTTGCACCCAGATGCCTAGAAAGACTGAAAAGGCCTTGTCCCTGATTGCTATTTCCAGCAGCAGCTGTGTCTGGATTCTCTAGATTTCTAAAAATGACAGATCGTACTCAGTCCTGGGAAGGAATAGATTTTGGAGTTGAGCTCCCTACTCATAGTCCTGGCTACAACATACTGTGTTATCAAAGGTGCCTTTTAAACAACATTGATAGAAACTCAGGGGGCAATATTACTGACCCTGGGTGTGTTAATATTATCCACGAAGTAGTAATGTACCGAATATGGTAGCCACGGGAATGCTAATATACGTAATGCACACCAGGTACAACATGAGAATCCTGTAAGCGGATGACCTTTCCCAAATGGCAAGGGGTGGTGCTGACTATGTAGCAATAAATTCAGGAAGGTGTTGCCCCTAGTATGGAAGGGAGCTTGCACCCTGGGGGTAATAATTCCAAAATAACTATTATTGAAGACCCACAAAGCCAAAGCCCCCTTGAGACCACATACAGAATTAAGCGGACTCCAGATAATCCTATAGTAAAATCCTCTAGCATTTCACAGTTTTGCAAGGTGGTTTTTATCTTGTTTAGGGGTGAGTGAATTAGAAAAAGTTATTGTAAATATCTCAGCTATAATTGAAGAACTAGAAAATTACACTCTGGATGCAGTCCAGGAACTATAAAAGGAGTTAACAAGTTTGTAAAAATAGTACTCCAGAATAGAATGGTATTAGATTTATTAATAACCTCACAAGGAGGAGCGTGCACTGTCCTTAATGCTAGTTGGTGTATATATGGGATGAATTTGACTGACCTCAAAAATATTTGAAAAAAAAATTAGGCCCAAGATGACACTTCCTGGGGATTTAGAAACATTTGGGAGAAATTATCTTTGTGATTACCTGAATAGAATTGGCTCAAACAACTATTTGTTGGCATTGTTATAATAATGGCATTGTGTATCTGTTATCCCCCGTGACATCCAAAGAAGAATATTGCGCCTTAATGTTGGAAAAACTCAAGAGTGCAGTATGTGAAGAGGTACAAAAACAACAATAGGAGTAAGAAAAGAAGAGGGGGGAATTGTGAGAAACAAAGTTGTGTTTTTGCAATAGAAGGTGTTTTTTGCAGTGGAAAATTCCACTAACCTTGCATATTCAGAAGTGATTGTGTGTAATAGCAGTGGGGAGTATGTTAAGCAGATAAGGGGAAAGTCCCACTGTCCCAAAATAAGGAGGGTAGCTAAGAAAAACTGGACGAGCAGTACGAAATCAGTAAAAACAAAAGTCTTCTTTAATCCAACTGCCCTGCCAGGGTCAGAAGTCCTGAGCAGGTTGTCTCACACTTGCCCCCGTGGGACTTCTTGTGGGCACCACTGCACCCACAGGGGGAGATGAGGCTCTCAGGCAGGCTGAAGACATCTGCTCTGGGTTCCCTGCAGCCTCAGCATGCTGCTTACATAGGAGCAGGTCTGCGGGGATCACCAAAACTCAGCCTGGCCCTGCACAAGCAACTTCCCTGAGATTTTAAGATATTTCCCAGCAGGGTTGAAGTTAATTTTTCACAAGAACTTTGGACCAGTCACCCAGACAGACGTGATTATCACTTCACCCTGATTAACGCTACCATGAGCTGCAAAATGAAGAGGAAAATGCAAAGCACCCAACAAACTGGTGATGGAGCCAAGAACAAGGCTGTTCCAGGGGACACAGGTCAGTGAAGACTAACAGGACATTGAAATTATGTGACTGGGAGCCAGCAGTTTTAGGACTATCCTGCTCCGTGTGGGAGAGACCACCGCTGAAAAGTCACTTGCTCCCTTCTAGGGCAGCCTAAGAAAAGCTGTGAAAATGATTCGGAGAAGCATCCCTATGCAAGAGGCAAAGCCATGCCATCAGCCATCCAATGCACTGCGGAAGAATAGGCTCTGGAGCTATAGTGTGATTTTATATGCAAATACTTTCCTGCATGTATAAGAAATAAGGCCAAAGTGGTGTCTGGGTTTTGTGAAAGGACGTGAGCTTTTAAAATACACTGGAGCAGAATGATGCTGTTTTCCACGTGAGTTTGTTTGACAGGGAGAAGAATGATCTGCTTTACTGAGACCCAGAAGATCTCAGTGGCTGATGTTAAGCTGGCTTATTTTGGTCTGTACTGGCATATGTGCATTTAGACTGGCAACTTTCTGCAGAGCTCACAAATACCGTGGGTTTCTGGGTTAGACTCTCCTCAATCCAGCGCTAGACAAACTAAGTGAATTCAGCTGCTTTCTGGGGGGGGGCTACCAAGGGGCCATGGTGGGGGTACAGTAGATGCACAGCAACATTTTGGACAAGCATTGGCACAGGCTGCCCAGGGAGGTGCTGGAGTCCCCATCCCTGGAGGTATTTAAGAGCTGTGTGGACATGGCACTAAGGGATGTGGTTTATTGACGGGACTCAATAAGTCAGGCTGATGGTTGGACTTGGTGATCTTGAAGGTCTTTTCCAACTTAGATGACTCTGTGATTCTATTATTTGTGAAGTTTGCAGGGGCTAGTTGAGGCACTGCAAAGCTGAACACACTGGGACTGGGAAATCCTGAGCTGAAAATGGCAGAAAAAGAGTAGGACACATGCATGCTGTTTGCTTAATTTTCCATCAACAGCCACTCTGAGTCCTCACTGGACTCAGACTTGGGGACTGCCCCAGCATGGTCCTAACTACGTTAAAGCTACATGCATGGCAGAAGGACACCTTCCTGGTATGGATCAGGAAAGGCTTTCTGGGTGTTAGAAAGCAACAGTGATCCAGTGGGCTGGGAAAAATCTGGGATTCAGGAGCTCAGAGACAGACTTCTTGGCTTTGTGAAGACCACAGCCACTCCGTGCCTCAGTTTCCTTGTGTAAAATAGACTAAAGAGCCAGGAGGAGAAAACCAGGTGAAATACCTGTTCCAGGGGAAGGAGTGGTAACATGATCTGTGGTAGAAAAGGCAGCAGCATCTCCTCCAGGACATTTGATGTAATGCTCTCCATCTGTCTGGGGGAACCTTCCATCTGCTCCTCCTGCGGGAGAGACACTGTAGTGGGTTTACGTGGCAAGGTTTTGGTAGCAGGGAGCCATAGGGGTGGTTTCTGTGAGAAAGATCTAGAAGCTGCCCCATGTTTGGGAAGGGCCCCATTGTTTTCCAGATCTGAGCCAATAAGCAATGTTGTTTGCGCCTCTGTGAGAGCATATTTAAGACAGGGAAAAAAATGCTGCGCCAGACAGCAGCCGGGAGTGAGAGAACAGCCTTGCAGGTGCCAAGGTCAGTGTAGAGGGAGGGGGAGAGGTGCTCCAGGTGCCGGAGCAGAAGTCCCCTGCGGCCTGTGGTGAGGACCATGGTGAAGCAGGATGTCCCCCTGCAGCCCATGGAGTACCACGGTGGAGCAGGGTTCCACGCTGCAGCCCGTGGAGGAGACCACAGTGGAGCAGGTGGCCCTGCACCGACGGAGGCTGCCGCCTGTGGAAGACCCCTGCCCGAGCAGATTCCGGGCCGGACCTGTAGCCCGTGGAGAGGAGACCACGCAGGAGCAGGTGACCCGGCAGGAGCTGCTGCCCGTAGGGGAGCCAGGTTGGAGCAGTTTTCTCCTGAGGGATGGACCCCGTGGTACAGACCCATATCTGGAGCAGTTCTGAAAGAGCTGCTGCCTGTGGGAAGCCCACGCCGGATCAGTTCATCAAGGACTGCATCCCGTGGGTGGGACCCCACAGCACAGGGGACAAGAGTGACCGAGAAGGAGCGGCAGAGAAGAAGTGCTGTAGACTGACCATAACCCCCATTCCCCCGTTCCCCTGCGCCGCTCGGGGGGAGGAGGTGGAAGAGGGTGGATGGGGGGGAAAGTGCTTTTGTTTTTTTTTTTCCTTTGTTTTCTCACTTCTCTCGCTTGTTAGTAATAGGCAATAAATCTTACTGTCTCCTTATGCCGAGTCTGTTTTGCCCGTTACAATAATTATTGCGTGATTTTCTTGTCCTTATCTCAACCCTTGAGCCCTTTCCACATATTTTCTCCCCATTCTTCTTTGAGGAGGGGGAGTGAGAGAGCGGCTGTGGTGGAGCTCGGCTGCCCACTCGAGCGGAACCACGACAGACACATTTAGCAAATGCAGTGGAGAGCGTTCATATTTTCAACCCCAGAAGCAAAGCAGTAATGTGGATGAGAGTTTAACATATCACAGAATCACAGAATCACAGAATTTTCTAGGTTGGAAGAGACCTCAAGGTCATCGAGTCCAACCTCCAACCTAACGCTAACAGCCCTCCACTAAACCATATCCCTAAGCTCTACATCTAAACGTCTTTTGAAGACTTCCAGGGATGGTGACTCCACCACTTCCCTGGGCAGCCTGTTCCAGTGCCTCACAACCCTTTCAGTGAAGAAGTTCTTCCTAACATCTAACCTAAAACTCCCCTGGTGCAACTTAAGCCCATTCCCCCTCGTCCTGTCACCAGGCACGTGGGAGAACAGGCCAACCCCCACCTCGCTACAGCCTCCCTTGAGGTACCTAAAAAGAGCGATAAGGTCACCCCTGAGCCTCCTCTTCTCCAGGCTGAACAAGCCCAGCTCCCTCAGCCGCTCCTCGTAGGACTTGTTCTCCAGGCCCCTCACCAGCTTCGTCGCCCTTCTCTGCACCCGCTCAAGCACCTCGATGTCCTTCTTGTAGTGAGGGGCCCAAAACTGAACACAGTACTCGAGGTGCGGCCTCACCAGAGCTGAGTACAGGGGGACGATCACCTCCCTAGCCCTGCTGGTCACGCTGTTCCTGATACAAGCCAGGATGCCGTTGGCCTTCTTGGTCACCTGAGCACACTGCTGGCTCATATTCAGCCGACTATCAACCATCACTCCCAGGTCCTTCTCTGCCTGGCAGCTCTCCAACCACTCATCTCCCAGCCTGTAGCTCTGCTTGGGGTTATTGCGCCCCAGGTGCAGGACCCGGCACTTGGCCTTGTTGAACTTCATGCAGTTGACCTCAGCCCATCGGTGCAGCATATCCAGATCCTCCTGCAGAGCTTTCCTACCCTCAAGCAGATCGACACACGCACCTAACTTGGTGTCATCTGCAAACTTACTGAGGGTGCACTCAATGCCCTCGTCCAGATCATCGATGAAGATATTAAAGAAGACCGGCCCCAGCACCGAGCCCTGGGGGACGCCACTAGTGACTGGCCTCCAACTGGACTTGGCTCCATTCACCACGACTCTTTGGGCCCGGCTATCCAGCCAGTTTCTAACCCAACAAAGCGTGCGCCAGTCCAAGCCAAGAGCAGCCAGTTTCTTGAGGAGAATGCTGTGGGAGATGGTGTCAAAAGCCTTGCTGAAGTCAAGGTAGACCACATCCACAGCCTTTCCCTCATCCACCCAGCGCGTCACTCTGTCATAGAAGGAGATCAGGTTCGTCAGGCATGACCTGCCTTTCATAAAGCCATGCTGACTGGGCCTGATCGCCTGCTTGCCCTGCAAGTGCTGCATGATGGCTCTCAGGAGGATCTGCTCCATGAACTTTCCTGGCACTGAGGTCAAACTGACAGGCCTGTAGTTTCCCGGGTCTGCCCTCCGGCCCTTCTTGTAGATGGGCGTCACATTTGCTAGCCGCCAGTCGATTGGGACCTCCCCTGATAGCCAGGACTGTTGATAAATGATGGATAGTGGCTTGGCCAGCTCCTCTGCCAGTTCCCTCAGTACCCTTGGGTGGATCCCATCCGGCCCCATCGACTTGTGCACATCTAAGTGCCGTAGCAGGTCACCAACCAGTTCTTCATGGATAATGAGGGCCACATCCTGCTCCCCATCCCCTTCCACCAGCTCAGGGTACTGAGTATCCAGAGAACAACCGGTATTGCCGCTAAAGACTGAGGCAAAGAAGGCATTGAGCACCTCCGCCTTTTCCTCATCTCTTGTAACTAAGTTTCCCCCCGCATCCAGTAAAGGATGGAGATTCTCCTTAGTCCTCCTTTTTGTGTTGATGTATGTATAGAAACGTTTTTTGTTATCTTTAACGGCAGTAGCCAGATTGAGCTCCAGATGAGCTTTGGCCTTCCTAATTTTGTCCCTGCACAGCCTCGCTACTTCTTTAAAGTCCTCCTTAGTGGCCTGCCCACTTTTCCAAAGCTTATAAACCCTCTTTTTCCTCCTAAGATCAAGCCACAATTCTCTGTTGAGCCAGGCCGGTCTTCTTCCCCGCCAGCTCGTCTTTGGGCACGTGGGGACAGACCGTTCCTGCGCCATTAAGACTTCCCTCTTGAAGAGCGCCCAGCCTTCCTGGACCCCTCTGCCCTTCAGAACCGCCTCCCAAGGGACTCCACCAACTAGTGTCCTGAGCAGCTCAAAGTCAGCCCTCCGAAAGTCCAATACAGCGGTTTTACTGGTCCCCTTCCTGGCCTCACCAAGAATAGTGAACTCCACCATTGCGTGGTCACTCTGCCCAAGACAGCTCCCGACGATCACGTCCTCCACCAGTCCTTCTCTGTTTGTGAAGAGAAGGTCTAGCGGGGCACCACCCCTGGTAGGTTCACTAACCAGCTGTGTCAGGAAGCTATCTTCCACGCTCTCCAGAAACCTCCTAGACTGCTTTCTCAGGGCTGTGTTGTGCTTCCAGGATATGTCAGGGAAGTTGAAGTCCCCCACGAGTACAAGAGCTGATGATTTTGCAACCTCTGTCAGCTGCCTGTAGAATTCCTCATCCATCTCCTCATCCTGGTTCGGCGGTCTATAGCAGACCCCGACCAGGACACTAGCCTTGTTGTCCCTGCCGATCCTAACCCAAAGGGACTCGACCTTGTCATTCCCAACCTCGAGTTCTACAACCTCGAAAGACTCTCTAATATAGAGAGCCACACCACCACCCCTTCTATGCTGCCTGTCCCTTCTATAGAGCTTATAGCCAGGCATTGCAGCACTCCAGTCATGAGACTGGTCCCACCACGTCTCCGTGATGGCAACCAAGTCGTAGCCTGCCTGCCGCACGATGGCTTCCAGCTCCTCCTGTTTGTTACCCATGCTGCGTGCATTGGTGTAGATGCACTTCAGCTGGGCCATTGCCTTCTCTCCCAGCCTTGCCATTGTTCCCCCTGGCACAGCCCCAACAATCCTAGCCTCAGCCCCATCCCCCTTCCTACCTAGTTTAAAGCCCTCTCAATGAGCCCTGCCAGCTCCTGGCCCAGGATCCTTTTTCCCCTAAAAGATAGGGACCCGTCTGCGGCCATCAGGCCAGGTGCTGAGTAAAGTGCCCCATGATCAAAAAACCCAAGATTTCTGCGTTGGCACCAGCCCCGGAGCCACGTGTTTAACAGGTGGGCTTTCCGTGTCCTCTCTGAACCCCTCCCTGCCACCATAGGGATGGACGAAAACACCACCTGCACTCCCGCTCCATCCACTAACCGACCCAGTCCCCTAAAGTCCCTTTTGATAGCCTTGAGGCTTCTCTCTTCGATGTTATCACTGCCCGCCTGGACTATCAAAAGGGGGTAATAGTCAGAGGGGCGTACCAGGTTAGGAAGCTTCCTGGCAACGTCCCTGACCCTGGCCCCAGGGAGACAGCAGACTTCCCTACGGGTAGGGTCAGGCCGACAAATAGGGCCCTCTGTTCCCCTAAGAATCGAGTCACCAACAACAATAACCCTCCTGTCTTTCTTGGTGGAGGCAGTCCTGAGGCGCGGAGTTGACCTCCTCGCCCCAGGCATCCTCCTGGGAACATTTGCTACCTCTTCCTCACACACCGGCCTCTCAATCTCTAGGGCCTCAAACCTGTTGCGTAAGGGCACCTGGGAAGGTGGGGCCGGAAGGGGAGAGCATCGCCTGCGATGTCGAGCAGGGACCTGTTTCCATTCCTCCTCAGCTCCCAGATCCCCTCCCTCTGCCCGACGGGGACAGGGCAGGGTGTCTGCCCCCATTTGAGGAGTCTCACCTCGGCACCTCCCCTTGAGGCCCTGCAGGGAGTTACTCCAGAAGTCTATCTCCCGCTCACACTCCCTGATGGCCCTCAACCTCTCCACCTCCTCCTTGAGCTCCGCCACCATGCGGACCAGATCATCCACCTGCTCGCACCTCACGCACACAGTTTCTCTGCCTCCCGCCGATGGCAGCAACAGGCTCAGACACTCCTTGCATCCGGTGACCTGAACTGCGGCATTTTTTAACGGGTAGTCGGTCTGCGTGTGTACCGACTTTCTGGAGAGCGCGCCGTGCCTGGTGGCGACCATTATCGCCTAGTTAAGGCTGTTGTTAACGAGGTGTTGTTTGTGTGTAGGGGGAGCTCTCTGCCCTTCCTGCGCGCCCTGCCTGTGCGAACTGCCGCGCTAACTGCCGCGCCACTCCCTTCTGACGCGCCACGCCCTGTTTGCCCGCCCTGGTCGCCGTGCTCCTGGTCGCTCGCGCTCCCTAGGGGCAGCTTTTGAATGGCTGGGGAGGGGGCGCTGCTGGCTCCGCCTTCGCCTCGTCAGCCTCCCTCACGAGGGCTGCCGGGTCCTGGCGGCTCCCTCAAGTAGGCTCGATGCCGGAAAAAATTAGCCCTGCCTGGCCCGATCCCCCGCTCCGCTGCAGAACGCGTCTGCCCCGGAGCCGATCGCCTCGGCAAAAATATGCACTTTTTTAAACTAAAAATGTCTGGTATTTAGTGCAACTTGGTACATTGTCATTTTGAAGTCCAGTAATCCCGTTTCTGCAGCACCTTCCTTGAGTGCAGTGCTATGGCCAGGCAGGAGCAGCTCTCCAAGTGACTCCTGGTCTCATGGGCAGAGCTGGGAGATCTGATGCTGGTGCCATCCTGGACTGTACCCTAAAACAGGAAATGTGAAGACATCATTTCTATGTGTTTTTATGCAAGAGGCAGCTCCGGGGTTAATGACAGATCCAGCTGGGAAAGACCTCAGCAGGCAGGTGGGACAGTCAAGCGCGAGAGGATGTGGCTGAGTGAGAGCATCTCACTAGCAAAATTATTTCTCAGGCCTCCCTTGCTGCTCTTTCACCCAACAGCCTTCGCTACTGCCCCTCGGGGAGGAATGTGGGGTTTTCGCACTGTGCAGAGCCCATACTGATGCGTGCAAAAAATTATCCCTGAAGACATGACGACCCAGTGACAGCCACCGCCCCAGCACAGGGTTTGGGCAGATGAATCCCACGCTCCTCCGAACTTTGCCTTTCCTCACTGGGCAAGCCCTGCATTCTCCCTCAGTCCCAGCCCCGCAGAGGCAGCCCAATAGCCTCCTTAGCATGTGGTGCTTGTTGCCAGGGAGCGCTAAGGAACCAAGGTCAGCGGCTGTGAGCACGTTGGTCCAGCATTTGCGCCAGCCCAGCTCACTATGGGATCGTTCCTAAGGTATAACCTCCAAGGGGGCTGCATCTGCACACCGATCCTTTGCTGATAAACCCACTGCCAAGTCTCCAGCACGAGGACAAAAGAAGAGTTTTTGCTTCTGTCGTGTTAAGGGGTGTAGCTGATTAACCGTTACGGGCCTGGTCAGATTCAGAGTACTGAACCAGTCAGACATTCACCAAAAACACGTTAACCGTCTGGGGCTCCCGTCAGATATTCACCATCAACACATTAACGGTCTGGGGGTCTGTTCAGACATCCACCAAAAATGCATTAACCATCTGGGGGTCTGGTTAGATTCAGAACACTGAACTATCACGGATAACCACCCTCACCCTAGTTGCACTTAATGAGAGCTATCACAATGCAATCAATCATGGTTTTATTACAGCAACAGATAATCAGGTTCTTTTGGATTGCCAGCGATAGTGACTGTCTGCAAAAGCAAGCTAGTATGCGTGAAATACACAGGTGTTATAGATGTTACAGATGTTACAGATGTTACAGGTGTTTACAGGTGTCACAGGTATCACAGGTGTCACAGGTGTGCAGCCTAGAAATAAACGCGTTAAAAGGATCAAAGACTCTATAGAGATTTATAAGCAAGTATTCAGATCTCACCCAAAGGCATCCCAATGGGGGGGGGGGGGAAAGAGGCTCAGCCCGTCGACTGATCCCAGGAGTCAGGAGGTCCTAAGGATGTTGTATTTCCTCGGGATGGTATCTCCCCTGACGGTGGTATCTTCCCTCACATCCCCTCTCTCTTGGGCCAATTTATATTATTTTCTATCTTTTAGGTGGAGCTTGAGTGGCTCTAGTCAAGCATATCTTAGTTATGATTGGTGTAAAGTTTTCCCGTCTCCGTTTAAAGTAATAGGCTCCGAGAAATTCAGAGTGCATGCCCAGTGAGGGGTGGTCGCACCTTGGAGGCAGGTAGCTTTTGGGATGGAGGTGTGTTTTGGTATTATAATGATATTATAATGAGAAAAAAGTACACTAGGGTACAGCATTTGTCAAAACATGACAGGTCCTTGGCTCAGGGTGGCAAAAAGTGCAGCTTTGTGCACAAGAACAATCGAGGCCCCACCTGATTACAGAGCCTAGCCGTGGTGTCTCCACTCCACTCTACGCTCCGTACTGTTCCTTAGGGCTAGCATACCAAGTTTCCCCAGCGCGATAGCATCTAAGGTTGGGAGCCTAGGAAACGCTCAGGTAATGCAGTTATGCCCTACCCTGAAAGCCTCTTCAATGCTGTACCTTTTCCTTAAAAATGTGAATGTTACTTTTATTTTCCTAGTTACTTCAGGCATTTACACCACAGCTTCCCAGCAGATTTTTCTGCTTTGAATGACAGAGAAGGCTCTGGAGGCTCCTTCCCTCCCTGAGCTGGGACACAGTGGAGCTTTTCAGGCTGAGCCTGAGTTGCATTTGCCTCCTGTCTTGGCTTGAGGGTAAGTTTCTCCTCCTTTGGGGTAGCCAGAAAGTGGGAAGCCAACTGCCTCCCAGAGTTTAACCCATTTTTCTGCCGAAATGTTGCTTTGGCTTCAAAGCTCTGAACCCACCAGCCGTAAAACAAGTGCTTTGCAGGTGTATTTCAGGCAGAATTTAAAATAGGATTAAACATGGGTGCCCAGGAGACAGGCTGGCCAAGCACTGGGACAGCTTGTCCAGGGACATCATCCTGGCCGCTTTTTAAAGCAGGTTGGACAAAATGCAAAGAAGAGCAGGAGTGAATTAACCTGTTTGCTGGGGCAGAGGTGACACTGAGCTACCCCTGGGTGCTACATTTACTGCCCCAGCATTGGGAGAGCGTGGTGGGAAGGGGGACAGGACCTCACGGCGCTGGTCCTGCTCCCGTGTTGATTAGCAGGGAGCAGGACATGCTGGGGAGCCTGCGGCACTAGGCATCATAGTGGGTCATCTTTGTCCAAGATCACTTGAATCTGCAGGGCACATGAGGATTTGGAAGCCAAGCAGCCTGGTGTCTGATGTGCATGGGTAGAGGAGGAAAGAAGAAATCCTGGCAAGCAGCATCTTGCAGAGACAGAGCAGTGTTCCCCAGGAACAGCCCCACCATCTTGCTCGCCCCATCATGGGCAATGGGTTGCAAAGCCCCTGAGATAATAAATATTTTCCCTTTTATTTTGCTCTTCTGCCTAAGGATGCAGGTTATTGAAAGGGACTCACCGAAACAAATCCCTGAAGTGCTTCAGGGCTCATTCAATCCCTGAAGCTGCAAGGACGACAGACCTGCAGTTTCACAGGTTAGATGCTCAGAGATTTTCAGGCTCTCTAGACCAGGGGACAACAATTTTGACTGTGCAGCTGGGATGTTTATTCCTTAAAGACAAACCTCAGACTGGCAACTTTTTTTTCAAACCATAAATCTTACCAGCTAAAGTAAATCCACAGAATTCAATCTCTTTCTTAAAGTCCCAGACTGAGTGCATGTATTTCATTGTGCTAGCGAAGAGTGAGGATGTACATTCATCTTCTAGAAGATACAGTGGATCAGGTTAGGAACTGGTGGGCTGTTGGGGCAGCAGTACAGCCTTAGGTATCTCGCTCTTTCTCTTTGCTCTAAAAATGATCTTGTCCAGTGTTATAAGACAGTGGTGCTGTACTGTTGCCGCACAATAGGAGCCCCACAGCTATGTTTTATTAGTAAATTAAGGAGGGTTGCAGGATGTTTCCCAGCAAACCTCCTTTCCAGTGAAATGCATTTGATGCAATCACACAATCAGCTGCTACATTTTGGCTAGACTGCTAATAAATCCACAGATGCTTTGCAAGAAAGTAGTTTATCTCAGCAGTGTCTGGAAGTGCCCAGACACTTACAGAGCATAGAGCAAACATGTTGTTTGTTTAGGGCCAATCTCCTCCTGCAGCCTCTCCCAATTCCATTCTGCCTGGGGCTGCAGTCTTAAGGCAGTGGGCAGGACAGAGGTGCTTGCCCTTGACGGACATCAGAGGGTTGGTTCATTTTCCTGCTGGAAAATGGAAATCCTGGAATTACCTAAGCTGTTTCTGAGAGTGGTTGCTTTGGAAACTCCCTGCAAACAGGGAGGGAGCTGAAGTGTTGAAGCTTAATGCTGGCCCAGCACTGTACGATGTGCTGTGGGAACCGAGCCTCGGGCACAAGCAGGACCCATGTACTTACAAGCAGACAGAAACTGCTGAAATAATGCCACATTTAACACTGATGGATGAAATGACCCTCCAAGGAGGCTGAATGCAACAGCCACACAGAAGAAGACCTCTCAATTCTCATGCATATCCTGGGGGGCTGCTCTCCACCTGGCCACATGCGCTGCTGGCTGCTCCCTGACCCCTAGCACCCCGCTCCCCTGCAGCAACCCTAAACAACGCACATGAAAGAGGCAAAAAGAACAAATGTATCTGAAACTTCTCCTACTTCATATATTTTTCCAGCCTCCAACTATTTTCTTCTTGGGGGATTTTTTGACCCTGGTGTGTTTAACTGTATTCGGTGGCTACCAGATCTCTTCCCTCTGCTTGCATGGGGTCTCCCTGGTGGCAAGGATGCATGGCTGCTGCATGCTGAGCCACTTCCTCCTGCACACTGTGAGCCTTCTCCGGCACCCCATCCCATTTGGGACCAGTCCCTGACCAGTCAACCCCTACCCATTCTCTCCAGGCCTCTCTGGATTGTGTAAATCTCCACCATATCCCCTTCAGGGATTGGTTTTCCCCAAATGCATCAGATTCATGGCAACCTCACTGACCTCCTCTGCTTCCCATCCGTTCATCCGTTATCCATGGGTTTTTCCCTGGTAAAACTTTCCTTTTTTTTTTTTTTTTTTTTTTTTCTTCCCTATGACTGCTCTGCTCTCTTTGAAGCCTTTGCTGAAATACTTGGTGAAAAGTAGACCTTGTATCAATAGGGAGAGCTATGAAGCCTTATTGGTCAACCAAAAGTGAGATTTTCCTAAGAGAAAAACAGCAGTGGTTGGGAAAAAACACAGGGCAATGTAGTTGCCAGAAGCTACGGCTGTAAAATACTCTTGTAATACCATGTCTTATATGAAGGTTTGATAGCCTAAGTGAGTTTTTCAGCCTTGCAGAAATGAGTAAATAAAAAATGTGCTGAATTTGGTTGGCATAAGCAAATGGATTATGAGTATAAACTTATGACTCTAGGAGATTATATCTAATTGGAAACAGAAAGAGCTATAGTAGCTTTTTGGCTGTCATGTAGAAAAAATGGCCTTTTTACTGAGGTTTTTAATTAGCCAACTAGTAGGTTAACATGTAATTATCACAGACCAGTAGTCACAAGCGTTAATGTTTGTTTAGCATGAAGGTAAATACAGCAAATAAAAATTAAATACCATAATAGGCTAGGAAATGCATAGAACATTTAAGATATGGGGAAAAGGCAAGAGAAAAGAACATTTGCATTCCCTAAGGCAATGTTCCTGGCAGTCCACAGCTGCCTTGGAGCCAGGCTCCCCGAATAATGCTGCAAGGGTAAACAGAGAGCAGGCTTTGAATCAGGTTGTGCCAGTTAGCTTGTCTTGTGCAAACTGACAGTTTTCCTACCAACCCTGTGGTTCAGAGTCTACCAGAGTGAACCTCTGACTAGTCAATAACAATTTCAAAGTCCTAAGTGTTTTTTTTAGGCCTTTCTTATCCACAATTTCAGCTGACCATCAACAGACAACTTTTACTTTGCCATGTTATTTGCTCAGGATATTACACCCATGTACAATCTCCCTTTTTTGTCCAGATTTTTTGCAGGTAGAGCTCACCCTACATTCAGAGAAGGAAGCTGTGTCCTAACCAGGGCATCAATTCTAATCTACGGCAGCTCGAGGCTCCCCAGCAGAACCAGGCAGAGCTGCATTTTGCTGCCCCATGTGTGGTGGGGTGAGGGCTAGATGCTCGTGCTGCAGGAAGGGAAGAGGTTAGGGTAAGCAGGAGGGGAGCCCTGCAGACATGCCTTTCTTCATCTTGCCATATGCATCAGTGCAGAAGAGGGGTGATTATTGCTGTCATAAGATTTCCCACAACCTCCCCTCTAGCAGTAGTTGCTATACCACACCCTACTTCTGCAGTAAGCCTAGCAAGGCAAAAGATACTGTTGAGCCTTTGGCCAGTTTGCTGCCTCCAGCAGGTTGCTGCCTTATAGAGGTGCCTGCCTTGGCCAGAGCTTATTCTGTATGGTCAGATCCTCTGCAATTCTTCAGGGTCTAGCTATGGGCATTGCAGCAGCAGTGTCTGCAAGCAGCAGTGTCAGTGCAAACCCACCTGAGACAGGTATTCTCCCCAACAATGTCTAGAGCAAAGCAGAGTTCTCTAACCTCTCCAGAAGACATAGGATGGTCTGCCAGCTATGACCTTCTCAGCCAGCCTAAACAACTGTTTGGTATCTAGATTTCTCAAACACTCAATCAACATTTTATAGCTGAAATCCTACCTACCTCACTCACTTGCAAGAGATATGGACTATTTGCCTCAGGTTTAATCCCATTTCTTCATCTGCAGTGTTGGTACTACCCATGATGCTCTATACTTCTGCTTGCTTCTTCTTACCTCATCCTTTAACTTTTGGTGTTGCATACATACTTCCTAGATTAATGACCTTATTCCCCAACAGAAAATAAACTCTGTTCTGGCTTTGGATTCAGTCTTGAGAAATTCATTTATGCTTTGAAATCCATGAGAACTGAAGGAGGTGATCGCTATTGCACTGCATCCCATTTGCCTTGCAGGATGAGGACTCATAGGGTAGGATTGGGTTCCCCTTCCCTTGCTGGGCATTGAGTGTATTCAAGTTCCTGTACAAAAAGTAAATGATAACCACCTATACCTTTGCTTTATTTCCTTCCAAGCTAAAACCATCGATTCATCAAAGACGGATGCTGTGGACAAGGGATCTTCCGTGGGCTTGACTGACCCACTTCTGGTTAACAACTTTAACAGCACAGTGTCTCCAGTGAAGACCAAACAAGCATACCTCACAGCAAATGAGGATGAGCACTTCTCTTTTCTGGATGTATACATGAGAACAGCAGGAGTGAAAGTGTAGGCAGCATCTAGGGATTAACTCGAGTTTTTCCAATAATGATAAGTACCCAAGTTCTGCTGAAGAACTTCCATGTATATAACTGTGAGAAAAATCGCAATAATTTTCTTCAGACAGGATCTGCTGCTAGGGGTGCAGCAGGAGCTGGGAGGGGACAGACCCAGGACAGCTGACCCAAACTGGCCAAAGGGGTATTCCATACCATCTGACGTCATGCTAAACAATATATAGGGGTGGTTAGCTGGGGTGGGGGGGCCGGCTGCTTGGAGATAGGCTGGGCATCGGTCAGCGGGTGGTGAGCAATTGCATTGTGCATCACTTCTTTTGTACACATTATTAGTAGTAGCACTATTATCATTATAATTATTATTATTTTCCTGTCTTAATAAACTGTCTTTATCTCAACTCACAGGCTTCACTTTCCCGTTTCTCTCCCCCATCCCAGAGAAGGAGGGGGGAGGGTGAGCGAACGGCTGCGTGGTGTTTAGCTGCCGACCGGGTTAAACCACAACAGTCCTTTTTGGCGCCCAACATGGGGCACGAAGGGTTGAGATAATGACAGATCTGACCAGAGTGTGTTAAACCAAAAACTGGTATAAATATTAGACCTGCTTAATAGTTGCTAGTCACAGTGCTGATTGCTTTAATCTCAAGTCTGCTGTGCCTGTTTTCCAAATTGAGTTTTATTGCATGTTACTTTCTGTATGTGCTCTCTGTCAGGCTGTTTATCCTTTCTGGGCCCTGGTTTAAGATCATTATGGTACTGTGTGTTGTAACAGTGGCTTATGATATGATGAAATTTCTGGTCATGACTCTAACCTGGTATTTGTACTCAGCACTGTCGTCGACTCTATACTTTGGAAACTATATCTTGGAACCTATTAGCAATTACATCTATTGCCTTTTTGCATAAGGGAGCCGATCTGTGGAGGGGAAAGGGGGAGATATTTTTTCCTACTTGTTCACTCTCCCTTTCTCCTTCACCACCCTCTTATCCTCCGAGCTTGTTACAATAGTTCTCCAAGATTTTGAATATCCTTGGGATGTTCAGACTAGCATGGTGATATTGTTATGTCTCCTGAATGCGCTTCAGGTTTTGTTTAAGGTTAAACAACTACTTAGGAATCTCATCCAGAGATCTGCCCGGAGGCGGGATAGTTGTGAGTGGCAAGGAGTGTGGGAGGATATGGGCAGGCATCTAGAGCAGTGGGCACCTCCAGTGTTTTGGAAATTCACCCCTGAACAACTGCAAAATCCTAAAAAACTGGTAGAATGCTTGAAAAAAGGGTGTCATGACTCCGGCAGTTCCAAAGAGACACAAATCACTGTAGCGTGCTGGGGGTCTGGCTTATGCCTATTGAGCTGCAATTGATGCTACTATCAACCTAGTGACAGACCCTGCAGGCACTCCAAGTCCTGTGCCAGGCCCAATGGCCACTCCAACCCCTACGATGGACCCTGCAGGCTCTCCAGCTCCCGCAGCCGCTCCGGGCTCCCACAGTTGTTCCATCTCCTGCAGCTGTTCCAGCCCCTGCAGGCATTCCAGCCCCTGCAGCCGCTCCAGCCCCTGCAGCCCCAGCCCCTGCAGGCATTCCAGCCCCTGCAGGCGTTCCAGTCCCTGCAGGCGTTCCAGCCCCTGCAGCTGCTCCAGTGCTAAGACACCGGAGCCAATTGTGTGGAATTAGAGGGCAAGGAAGCCAGGCAGCTGGGATCCCTTGCTAGAGATGCAGGCATTGACAAAGCAATTGGAGATGGAGCAAGACCTCACAGCCTCTGGAGGCGGCTCCTGTCAGCTGTGAAGGAAAGGTATCCCTTCAAGGAAGAACTTGTATGACTACCAGGCAAGTGGACCACCATGGAGAAGGAAATCCAGTACCTGAGGGAATTAGCCATACGGGAGGTGATTTATGAGGACCCAGACCTCAGACAAACATTCACAGATCCAGATGAAGTCAGGTGTACACAATGCATGTGGCGGAAGTTTGTACGGAATGCACCATCATCATATGCCAGCTCATTGGCAATAATGGCCTGGAAAGAGGATGAGGAACCCACAGTGGATGAAGTGGCTAAACAACTCCGGCAGTATGAAGAAAGTCTCTCCTCTTCCTTACAGGCCTGCATCTCGGCTGTGGAGAAACTTTCTGAAGAGTTCCACCAACTTAAAGAGAATTTATCTTCCTCCCCACCTGAACAAACCAGTGTCCACCAACTAAAAGAGAACACTTGGGAGAAACTTTCTGAAAAGTTCCACCAACTTGAAAAGAGATTATTTTCCTCCCCACCTGTACAAACTGGTGTCTCAGCTATCAGGGGTTAAGTGTCGTTCCGTGCGAGGAAGACAATATGGTGGGTAAACACCCCATGCCACCCTGTGGTTTTACCTACGTGACGATGGAGAGGACATGAGAAAATGGGATGGAAAATCTACCTTGACGCTAGAGGCACAGGTGCGTGAGTTGCAAAAGAAAACATTTGGAAAAAAGGGGTTCTCTGAAAAGTTTGCTGCTCCAACTTCCAGCAGGCAGTCCTTTAAACACTGAAACGAAGAAGATTCTGGCCAGGACTAGAGGGGCCCTGCCTCCAGCCAGGGGGAGGAAAGGGACAATCGAGTTTATTGGACTGTGTGGATTCGATGGCCTGGCATGTCAGACGCACAGAAGTATAAGGCTTTAGTAGACACTGGTGCACAATGTACTCACTCTAATGCCATCAAGCTATAAAGGGCCAGAGCCCATCTGTATTTATGGAGTGACGGGGGGATCCCAGCAGTTGACTGTATTGGAGGCTGAAGTGAGTCTAACTGGGATTGAGTGGCAAAAGCACCGTATTGTGACTGGCCCGGATGCTCTGTGCATCCTAGGCAGTTATTATAATTAGTTTCCGGAATCCAAACCCTCCTACTGGAGGTCACATTCATCATATCATGCGGCCCTAGCATTGTTCCATATAGACACAAATTAGATGAACACATTTCACACTTGGTCTCTTGGAGGACCCGTCTGTTGTGGGGTTGCTGCGGGTCGAAGAACAGCAAGTGCCAATCGCTACCACAACTGTGCACGGGCGGCAATATCGCACCAACTGAGATTCCCTGATTCCCATCCATAAGCTAATTCGTCAATTGGAGAGCCAAGGAGTGATCAGCAAGACTCATTCACCTTTTAATAGTCCCATATGGGACTATTAAACTTATATTCCCTATTATCCAACACCTGATTTCTCCCGTTTCCTCATTGACTGAGTACTACAGGTTCACAAGCAACTCGACACACTTCTATACCATATATGTACAATTTGATTTGACCAACCATTAATTTCTCCTTTTCCTTTTTTTTTCCTTCTCCTCTCATGACTAGAAGGCCTGCGATTTTTGTTTTTACTGATTTCGTACTGCTCATCTTGTTTCCCTTACCAGTCCTCCTAATTTTGGGACAGTGGGACCTTCCCCTTATCTGCTTAACATACTCCCCACTGCTATGCTGCACAATCACTTTTGAATATTCAAGATTATTGGAATTTTCCAAAGCAAAAACACCTTCTATTGATAAAACACAACTTTGTTTCTCACAGAGATCCAGAAGGATCTAGGGCTGTTAGGAAGATTTAATTGCTTTTTTTCACTGATTATAACCCTCTGTTTCATAAAACAACTCTGCAGGTATGAGTGACCAGGCTTTGGAAAGAAGAGTTGACCACTTTCACACAGTATCTGGGCTTTTCTTTGAACAAGTTGGAAAAAAAAATAAGCAGCAAAATTTCTAACTAGATGGTGACATTACCAAGGAGTCATGGAAAGTCAGATTACCCACTGGGCAGAAAAACATGGAAATGCTCAAAAGGGGGATGTCAAAGAAAGCCATTTGCCCAAAAACTGCACGCTGGTAAAGCCACTAAAGCCTCCAAAGCAGCAGCCATCAAGATCAACGACTGCCCTTCCAATGGTGCCCTTCCACCTGGGCTTCAATGCCACCGAGTGCACCCTCTTCTTCCAGGCCTGCTGCAGGGACTCGCCCTACAAACCCCTGCCAGGCCAGCAGCCCTTCCCCGAGCTGAGCTACCGTGTGTGTGTGGGCTCCGATGTCACCTCTATCCCCAAGTACATGGTGTGCAGGTACTTCAACAAGCCCTCCAAGATTCCCATGTGGTGCAATTGCCTAAAGTAACTAGGAAAATAAAACTAACATCCACATTTTAAAGAAAATGTACAGCATTGAAGAGGCTTTCAGGGTAGGGCATAGCTGCATTACCTGAGCGTTCCCTAGGCTTCCAACCTTAGATGCTATCGCGCTGGGGGAACCTGATGTGCTGGTTATAAGGAGCAGTACGGAGCGTAGAGTGGAGTGGAGACACCACGGCTAGGCTCTGTGACCAGGTGGGGACTCGATTGTTCTTGTGCACACCTGTGAGAAACTAAGTTGTGTTTTTGCAGTAGAGAATTATTTTTCTGTAGTCCAAGGTAGTTGTGAAGTCATAATAAGGAGAAATGTTAAGTAGATAGATAAGTGGACAGTAGGAGGCCTCACAGTTCCAAAACAAGGTAGAAGCTTGAGAAAAACAGGATGAGCTGTGTGAGAACAGTAAAACAAAGATCACAAGTTCTCAAAACATAACGGAGAAATTAAAGGGTTGAAAAAAGAAGAAAAATTGTACATATATGGTATAGAGGAGCGTTGAGTAGCTTGTGAACCTGTAGTACTCAGCCAATGAGGAAACAGGGGAGGTGATCAGGTGTCGGGTAATAGGGAATAAAAGGTTATGATTTGTTTACTAAAATGCGCTCCTGATTGACAGGACGCCCGCCATTGCAATCGCGAATAAAATAGCTTCACAGAAGATCCTGTCTGAAGAAAATTATTTGAGATTTTTCTCACAATTTGGGGGCTCGTCCGGGATCTTGTCACCTACCGAAGATTTCTTGCCACCACAGACAGGAAGGTGCACCCTGCTGATTTCAGCGGTCCCGTTGGGGGTGGTGTGTTGTCTCGGTATGGCCAGCAAAGGACCGAGACTGTTAATCTGAAGACAGGCTCTGCGAAGCTCTGCGGAGAAGGGAGGCCAGCACTGACATACCACAGACACAGCCCAGAGATAGTCCAGCCCAGATCGGGAACAGGCACAGGGATTACTGCTGATAACCTGGACTGGGAAGCCGTGCACGGACCGAGGTAAAGGAAACTTTACTGTATCTTGCCTCGAGTTGGGTTTGGAGAGACTCTGGTGTGAATGAGTGTGAGTGTGAATGAGACGCACTTTTAGTGCGGAGTGAATGTGAAGTCCCGATCCGTGAGGCTCGGTGGTCCTGTGAGGGGACCCTTGGCTGGAGAGGGACGAAACAAAAGAGAGAGGAGAGGAGTGAAAGTGAGTCTCGGGGGATTGGGCCCTTAGGTGTACAGTACCCCGAGCACAGTGAGGTGAGGTGCTCGGCAGTACACCCCACCTCTCTCCTAATCCTAGGTGAAGGCGTGTGGTACCCTGTGGGTGGTGAAGTCCACAGCAGCATGTCAGGAAGAGATGGGGATTAAGGGTTCCAAGAGTCAGCAGGGTTGGGGTGGAGACCCCGGGATTGTGCCTAAAGATAGTCCTTTGGGAAGAATGATAAGGAATTGGGAGGAGAATCCCAAAACTAGTGGAAAACAAAAACAAAAACAAAAACAAAAACAAAAACAAAAACAAACAGTGGTTAGATATTGTGGATATTGAGTAATTGTCTGGCCTAAAAAGCCAATAAAAGGAACTTCAGTATTTTGGCCAAAATATGAGTCTGATGAAGACTGGATTTGTCAGGCTTTGAATTGGCATGTGTATAACAAGGTTCCATTTTCGGAGGAGGAGTCAAATTATGCTGCCTGCTGGATGAAGGAAGCAAATTAGCTTTTACTGAGAAAGGGTCAGGATCAAAAGAAAGAGGAGGAAAAGGAATTAGAGGAAGGGGGTGGGGTCAGTCAATGGGAACCCTTTGAAAATTTACCCCCTCCCTTTAATCCTAATATCAAACCGGCAGCAGCAGGAGCTGACATTGCAACTGCCCTGGAAGGGGGGGCGGTCCCTAAAAGGAAAGTGCACTCTAGGCTCCTACGGGAGTTAGAGCAATGTAAAAAGGACATTGAAAATCTTCCCTTCCCTAACGACAATAGTGCTGGTACGTCTATGTACCCTCTTAGGGAGGTCCCGATGGGGCCAGGGCACATCGGTTACGTGAACGCTCCACTCACTAGTGGGGAGGTTAGGAATTTTAAGAAGGAGATTAAATCTTTAATTGAGGATCCTATAGGACTAGCAGAACAATTCAATCAGTTTTTGGGACCTAATTTGTATTCCTGGGGGGAGATGATGTCGATCCTGAGTATGTTATTTACTGGGGAAGAGTGGGGATTGATCAGGAGGGCGGCTATGCGAGAATGGGAAAGAGCTAACCCTCCCGGGCCGGGAGTAATTCCAGTAGAGCAAAAATATCCACTAGCTGACCCCAATTGGGATAATAATAACCATCAATACAGGACCCATATGAAAGATCTAAGGGACATAATAGTAATGGGGATTAGGGAGGCAGTACCAAAGTCCCAGAATTTTACTAAAGCATTTGACATTCAACAACAAAAGGATGAATCCCCTAATGACTTTTTGCAAAAACTGAGGGATAGAATGAGTAGGTATTCGGGGATGAATCCTGATGACCCTCTGGCCCAAGGGCTTTTGAAAGTATATTTTGTGACCAAAGCCTGGCCAGATATACATAAAAAGCTCCAAAAGATAGAAGGATGGAGTGAACAGCCAATAGAAACCCTCCTGCGGGAGACTCAAAAAGTATATGTCAGGAGAGGGGAGGAAAAAGAGGAAAAAAAAGCAAAACTAATGGTATCTACAGTGAATCAGATAATGAAACAGAAAATTAGTGATAGAGGAAGACATTTTCAGGAGGGGCTAGAGCAGATGGAGGAAGAGAAACGAAAGAACAACAGGCAGAGAAATCTATCTATGTCACAGTCTAAATTGCGACAGGAAACAGTGTTTCAAGCGTGGTCGAGATGGTCACCTCAGACGGGATTGCCCTGAATGGAAAAAGGAGGAAAGATTGATTGGTGTTATAAATTAAGAATAGGGGAGTCAGGGGTTCTCAGAAATTTGGTCCCACCGAGAGCCCTTGATAAATATAGTGATGGGACCTAATGAAAAAGAAGTTGTATTTTTAGTAGATACTGGAGCAGCTAGATCATCACTAGCCCATAAGGTATCAGGGCTTAAATTAACTAATGAGACCCTAAGGGTAACGGGATGGAAGGGATGTGAATAACAGTACCACTTTTTGGGGAAAACAAACTGAGATTGGGGGATAAAATAATTACTGGGCAATTATTATATGTACCTGAGGCAGGGACTAATTTGCTGGGGAGGGACCTAATGATGAAATTGGGTATACAAATAATAACTGATCAGACAGGGATAACAGTATCAATGAGGTTATTGACAGAAGATGATGAGAAAGAAATAGACCCTATAGTGTGGGTCAAGGAGGGAAATAGAGGAAGAATTAATATTACCCCCCTGAAGATAGATATGCAGGAAGGATATGAGACAATAAAGCAGAAGCAATACCCTATTTCGACTGAAGGACGAAACGGTCTTAAATCAGTAATATAAGAATCGATTAAGGATGGATTATTAGAACCATACATGTCTCCTTTTAATACCCCCATTTTGCCGGTGAGAAAGGCTGATGGTTCTTACCAATTGGTGCAGGATCTAAGAAAAATTAATGAGATAGTGCGAAAGCGCCACTCTGTGGTTCCCAACCCATACACTTTGATGAGCAAGATCCCACATGAACATAAGCGGTTCAGTGTAATAGATTTGAAAGATGCTTTTTGGGCCTGTCCACTGGACCCTGTGAGCAGGAATATTTTTGCCTTTGAGTGGAAAGACCCTGTAACAGGGCGAAAACAACAATATACATGGAAAGTCTTGCCTCAGGGGTTTACAGAATCACCAAATCTATTTGGCCAAGCTTTAGAACAGATCTTGGAAAAATTCCAACCTCCAGAAGGGGTGTTGCTACTGCAATATGTGGATGATCTTTTATTATCTGGATCAGAGAGAACAGTGGTGCGAGAATCACAGAATCACAGAATCACAGAATTTCTAGGTTGGAAGAGACCTCAAGATCATTGAGTCCAACCTCTGACCTAACGCTAACAGTCCCCACTAAACCATATCCCTAAGCTCTACATCTAAACGTCTTTTAAAGACTTCCAGGGATGGTGACTCCACCACTTCCCTGAGCAGCCTGTTCCAATGCCTAACAACCTTTTCGGTAAAGAAATTCTTCCTAACATCCAACCTAAAACTCCCCTGGCGCAACTTTAGCCCATTCCCCCTCGTCCTGTCACCAGGCACGTGTGAGAATAGACCAACCCCCACCTCGCTACAGCCTCCTTTAAGGTATCTGTAAAGAGCAATAAGGTCGCCCCTGAGCCTCCTTTTCTCCAAGCACCTCAATGTCCTTCTTGTAGCGAGGGGCCCAAAACTGAACACAGTACTCGAGGTGCAGCCTCACCAGAGCCGAGTACAGGGGGACGATCACCTCCCTAGCCCTGCTGGTCACACTGTTCCTGATACAAGCCAGGATGCTGTTGGCCTTCTTGGTCACCTGAGCACACTGCTGGCTCATATTGAGCCGACTATCAACCATCACTCCCAGGTCCTTCTCTGCCTGGCAGCTCTCCAACCACTCATCTCCCAGCCTGTAGCTCTGCTTGGGGTTATTGCGCCCCAGGTGCAGGACCCGGCACTTGGCCTTGTTGAACTTCATGCAGTTGACCTCAGCCCATCGGTGCAGCCTATCCAGATCCTCCTGCAGAGCTTTCCTACCCTCAAGCAAATCGACACACGCGCATAGCTTGGTGTCATCTGCAAACTTACTGAGGGTGCACTCAATGCCCTCGTCCAGATCATCGATGAAGATATTAAAGAGGACCGGCCCCAGCACCGAGCCCTGGGGAACGCCACTAGTGACTGGCCTCCAACTGGACTTGACTCCATTCACCACGACTCTTTGGGCCCGGCTATCCAGCCAGTTTCTAACCCAACGAAGCGTGCGCCAGTCCAAGCCAAGAGCAGCCAGTTTCTTGAAGAGAATGCTGTGGGAGACGGTGTCAAAAGCCTTGCTGAAGTCAAGGTAGACCACATCCACAGCCTTTCCCTCATCCACCCAGCGCGTCACTTTGTCATAGAAGGAGATCAGGTTCGTCAAGCAGGACCTGCCTTTCATAAACCCATGCTGACTGGGCCTGATCGCCTGCTTGCCCTGCAAGTGCTGCGTGATGACTCTCAGGAGGATCTGCTCCATGAGCTTCCCTGGTACTGAGGTCAAACTGACAGGCCTGTAGCTTCCCGGGTCTGCCCTCCGGCCCTTCTTGTAGATGGGCGCCACGTTTGCTAGCCGCCAGTCAACTGGGACCTCCCCCGATAGCCAGGACTGCTGATAAATGATCATTCTCAATGATTAGTGAGAAGCCACTAATGAGTTGTTAAACTTCCTAGGAAAGCAGGACTTGAGAGTATCAAAACATAAATTACAATATGTGGAAAGGGAGGTCAAGTATCTAGGCCATCTAGTGTCTGAAGGAAGACGAAGAATAAATCCAGAGAGGATCCAGGGAATTGTTGAATTACCCCTACCTAAAAATAAAAGAGAGATAAGGAAATTTTTAGGGGTGATCAGGTACTGTCAATTATGGATAGAGGCATATGCTCAGAAGACAAAAGGATTGTATCTCAAGTTATTAGATGAAGAGCCTGTGTTGGGTCTGTCTGAGCTGGAGTCACCTTTTCCCTGCAGCAGCCCACACAGTGCTGTGCTCTGCACTTGTAGCTGGAACAGCACTGATATCACTCCAGTGTTGTGTCTATTGCTGCGTAGTGCTGGCACAGCATCAGGACTCCTTCCAAGCCCCCAAGAGCCAGCAGGCTGGGGGTGGGCAAGTGATGGGGAGGGGACATTGCCGGGGCAGCTGACCTAAACCAACCAAAGGGATATTCCATAACACCTGATGTCACACTCAGCAATAAAAGGGGGGCCCTCATGGGGGAGGGGGCTGTTCCTCCTGAACAACCACTACACGTTTTGAGGCCCTGCTTCCCAGGACGTGGCCGAACACCGCTCGCTGATGGGAAGTAGAGAATAATTTTTTTCCCCTCTCTCTGTGCTTCCGCGCGGACTGATTGTTTCTCTTGTTTCTTTTTTCCCTCCCCATTCCCTTTCCCTTTAATTAAACCTTTCTCATCTCAAACCTCGAGTTCTCTGTGTTGTATTTTCTCCCCCTTCCTCTTTGAGGAGAGGGGGAGTGAGAGAGCGGTTGTGGTGGAGCTTGGCTGCCCACCTGAGTAAAACCACCACAGTCCTTTTAGGCGCCCAACGTGGGGCTCGAGGGTTGAGATAACAATAGCATTGATTGAAGGATTTACAACTAACATATTGGTAGTCATAATGTTCTGTTTTCTGGTAATACTTTTCTGTGTGGCTATGTTGTATGTAGTCCACTCTCTGTTTTCTTTTTTCCTTTACATCCGATCAGAGAAAGTGTTGAAGTCTGTGCTTGTTTTTTTATCATGTTGTGCTGTAACATACTGGCCTTCAGTTTTGTTTGGTATTCAGGCCCGGCATTGTTATCCTCCTGGTCTCATGGAGATTATCTTATTGAAAATATTAAGAATTACAGAGCCTTCTTTTTTGCCCCTAGCAGTCAATCAGTGAATAATATCGGGGGTGGTGCCTTCTACTTTTCTCCCTGTGGGCTAATTACAGCAGCCTTTCAGTATCTTGGATACCCTTGGTCAGATATTATCCTCCTATTACTAGGTCTAGTGTTTGTCTTCCTCCCCAAGGTAAAGCAATTTATTAAGAATATTATCCAAGGACCTGTCCCCAGACAAAGTAGTTGTGGGTGGCAAGGTGTGTGGGGGGATTTGGGCAGGTACCTATCACGGTTTTCTCCTCCAATGGTTCTAAATTTCACCCCTGAACAAGTACAAAATCCAAGAAAACTGGTAGAATGTTTGAAAGACGTATGCCCTGACCCTGACAATACTAGAGAACTCCACCAGCTTGCTGCGCTCTGCTGGGGTCTGGCTTACGCCTATCAGATGTCAATTAACATTGCCCAGCACCCTCAAGGGGATAGGGAGGTTCCTGAATTTGATGATGAGACAGCACGCACTGTGACCACCCCAGAGGACCAACCATCTATGGTATCAGTCGCCCCTATAGTAAAGACAAAACAGTGGAAACGGAGATCAGGTCGTTTAGTAAGGGAAGAAGCTCCTCCTACGGATGAGGGAGAAGAGGAAAAGGCAGGCAGCTCTAAAGCAGCGTAATCCCGGCAACATCACGGAGAAGAGACTGAAATCACAGATGAATCAGAAACTATTCGGTCTCTATCCTTGAGTGAGCTGCGAGAAATACGAAAAGACTTCAGTCGTCATCCAGGTGAGCACATCCTCACTTGGCTGCTTCGATGCTGGGATAGTGGGGCCAATACCCAACAGCTAGAAGGCAATGAAGCCTTGTGGTCCTTGTGGTTTTATTTATGTGACCACGGGGAAGATATGAGGAAGTGGGACGGTGAACCGACCTCGGCCCTAGCTGCTCGGGTACGTGACCTACGGAAAGATACAGCAGCAACAAAGAGGGCCCCTAGGAGGATTGCTGCCCCAGTTTCTGTTGGGCAGTCCCCCAGAGGCAGTAGAAGGGATAGTATTACTCCTGACCCTGACGAAGAGACTTCTGCTTCACATTTGGAAGAATTAATTGATAGATACTCCGACCAGGACTAGTGGGGCCCTGCCTCTGGCCAGGTAGAGGAGAGGGACAACCGGATTTACTGGACTGTGTGGATTCGATGGCCTGGCACACCGGAACGGCAAAAATATAAAGCTTTAGTGGACACAGGCGCACAGTGTACCCTAATGCCGTCAGGCCACCAAGGGGCAGAACCCATCTCTATCTCTGGAGTGACGGGGGGATCCCAAGAGCTAACCGTATTGGAAGCTGAAGTGAGTCTAACTGGGAATGAGTGGCAAAAGCACCCCATCGTGACTGGCCCAGAGGCTCCGTGCATCCTCGGCATAGACTACCTCAAGAAAGGGTACTTCAAGGATCCAAAAGGGTACCGGTGGGCTTTTGGCATAGCTGCCTTGAGCACAGAGAAGATTAAGCAGCTGTCTACACTGCCTGGTCTCTCACAAGACCCTTCTGCTGTAGGATTGCTGAGGATTGAAGAACAGCAAGTGCCAATTGCGACTACAACTGTGCACCGGCGGCAATATCGCACCAACTGAGACTCCCTGATTCCTATCCATGAGTTAGTTCACCATCTGGAGAGCCAAGGAGTGATCAGCAAGACTCATTCACCTTTTAACAGACCTATATGGCCAGTGCGAAAGTCTAATGGCGAGTGGAGGCTAACAGTGGACTATCGGGGCCTGAATGAAGTCACACCACCACTAAGTGCAGCAGTGCCAGACATGCTAGAACTCCAGTATGAACTAGAGTCAAAGGCAGCCAACTGGTATGCTACAATCGATATTGCTAATGCATTTTTCTCTATCCCTCTAGCAGCAGCATGCAGGCCACCGTTTGCTTTCACTTGGAGGGGCATTCAGTATACTTGGAATCGACTGCCCCAGGGGTGGAAACACAGCCCTACCATTTGCCATGGACTGATCCAGACAACACTGGAACAGGGGAACGCTCCTGAACACCTGCAGTACATCGATGATATCATCGTATGGGGTAACACAGCAGAATAAGTTTTTGAGAAAGGGAAGAAAATAATTCAAATTCTCCTGAAAGCTGGCTTTGCCATTAAACAGAATAAGGTCAAGGGACCTGCACAGGAAATCCAGTTCTTGGGGGTAAAATGGCAGGATGGACGTCGCCACATTCCGACGGATGTGATCAACAAAATAACAGTTATGTCTCCGCCAACTAGCAAAAACGAAACACAAGCTTTCCTAGGCCTTGTGGGATTTTGGAGAATGCATGTGCCAGGCTATAGTCAGCTTGTGAGTCCTCTATATCGAGTGACTCGAAAGAGGACTCTTTCGAGTGGGGCCCCGAGCAACAACAGGCCTTTGAACAACTCAAACAAGAAATAGCTCGTGCAGTAGCCCTTGGGCCTGTCCGTACTGGACCAGCTGTGCAAAACATACTGTACACTGCAGCTGGGGAGCATGGGCTCACCTGGAGCCTCTGACAGAAGACCCCAGGAGAAACTCGAGGCCGACCTCTGGGGTTCTGGAGCCGGGGCTATCGAGGATCAGAAGCCAATTACACCCCAACTGAAAAGGAAATATTAACAGCATATGAGGGGATTCGAGCCGCTTCAGAAGTTGTTGGTACAGAAGCACAACTTCTCTTGGCCCCACGGCTACCTGTGTTACATTGGATGTTCAAAGAGAAAATCCCCACTACACATCATGCAACCGACGCTACGTGGAGTAAATGGGTAGCGTTAATTACACAGCGGGCTCGAATGGGGAAACCCAACCGCCCGGGAATCCTGGAAGAGATTATGGACTGGCCAGAGGGCAGGGATTTCGGAGCACCGACAGAAGAAGTAACTTGTGCTGAAGAGGCACCACCATACAATGAGTTGCCAGAAGACAGAAAGCAGTATGTGTTGTTCACTGACGGATCCTGCTGTGTGGTAGGGAGCCATCGGAAGTGGAAAGCTGCTGTGTGGAGTCCCACACGACAAGTTGTGGAGGCCATGGAAGGGGAAGGTGAGTAGAGTCAGTATGCAGAAGTGAAAGCTATACAACTGGCCCTAGAAATTGCTGAAAGAGAAAAGTGGCCAGTACTGTATCTCTACACTGACTCATGGATGGTGGCAAATGCGCTGTGGGGGTGGCTGCGACAATGGAAACAGAACAACTGGCAGCACAGAGGTAAACCTATCTGGGCTGCTACCCTGTGGCAAGATATTGCTGCCTGGGTAGAAAACCTGGATGTAAAAGTACGTCATGTAGATGCCCATATGCCTAAGAATCGTGCTACGAAGAACATCAGAACAATGAAGTAGAACGAGCTTCGAAAATTGAAGTAGCTCAGGTGGACCTGGACTGGGGACGTAAGGGTGAGCTGTTTGTAGCTCGATGGGCCCATGAAACATCAGGACATCTGGGGAGGGATGCCACATACAGATGGGCTCGTGATCGAGGGGTGGACCTGACCATTGAGGCCATCACACAGGTTACCCATGAGTGTGAGACCTGTGCTGCAATCAAACGAGCCATGAGGGTAAAGTCTCCCTGGAATAGGGGGAGATGGCTTGGATTTCGATATAGTGAGGCCTGGCAGATTGACTACATCGTACCACTTCCACAAACCCGCCAAGGTAAACGTTACATACTCACCATGGTAGAAGCAACTACTGGGTGGCTGGAAACATATAGAATCATAGAATATCCTGAGTTGGAAGGGACCCTTAAGGATCATCAAGTCCAACTCTCGACACCGCACGGGTCTACCCAAAAGTTCAGACCATGTGCCTAAGTTCACAGTCCAATCTCTTCTTAAATTCAGACAGGCTCGGTGCAGTGACCACTTCCCTGGGGAGCCTGTTCCAGTGTGCAACCACCCTCTCTGTGAAGAACCCCCTCCTGACGTCCAGCCTAAATTTCCCCTGCCTCACCTTAACCCCGTTCCCGCGGGTCCTGTCACTAGTGTTAATGGAGAAAAGGTCTCCTGCCTCTTGACAACCCCTTACGAGGAAGTTGTAGACTGCGATGAGGTCTCCCCTCAGCCTCCTCTTCTCCAGGCTGAACAGGCCCAGTGACCTCAGCCGTTCCTCGTACGTCTTCCCCTCAAGGCCTTTCACCATCTTCGTAGCCCTCCTCTGGACACTTTCCAACAGTTTCATGTCCTTTTTATACTGTGGTGCCCAGAACTGCACACAGTACTCGAGGTGAGGCCGCACCAGCGCAGAGTAGAGCGGGACAATCACCTCCCTTGACCTACTAGCGATGCCGTGCTTGATGCACCCCAGGATACGATTGGCCCTCCTGGCTGCCAGGGCACACTGCTGGCTCATATTCAACTTGCTGTCTATCACGACCCCCAGATCCCTCTCTTCTAGGCTGCTCTCCAGCGTCTCATCGCCCAGTCTGTACATGCAGCCAGGGTTTCCCCGTCCCAGGTGCAGGACCCGGCACTTGCTCTTATTGAACTTCATGCGGTTGGTGATCGCCCAGCTCTCCAACCTGTCCAGATCCCTCTGCAAGGCCTTTACGCCCTCATTCGAGTCCACAACTCCTCCAAGTTTGGTGTCATCAGCAAACTTGCTCAAAATACCCTCTATTCCTACATCCAGATCATTTATAAAAATATTGAAAAGTACCGGTCCTAAAATGGAGCCTTGAGGGACCCCACTGGTGACCGCCCGCCAGCCTGACGCAGCTCCATTTACCATAACCCTTTGGGCCCTGCCCGTTAGCCAATTGCTCACCCATCGTATGATGTTTTTATTTAGCTGTATGGTGGACATTTTGTCCAGTAGGATCCTATGGGAAACCGTGTCAAAAGCCTTGCTGAAGTCCAAAAAAATCACATCAGCTGGTTTCCCTTGGTCCACCATACGGGTGATCTTATCATAAAAGGAAATCAGGTTAGTTAGGCAGGACCTACCCTTCACAAACCCATGCTGGCTGGGACCAATGACTGCATTGTCCCCCAGGTGCGCCTCAATGAGTCCGAGAACCAACTTCTCCATGATTTTACCAGGCACTGACGTGAGACTGACAGGCCTGTAATTGCTAGGGTCTTCTTTCTGACCCTTCTTGAAAATCGGCACAACATTTGCCAGCTTCCAGTCTACAGGGACCTCTCCAAATTCCCAGGATCGTTGAAAAATAATTGATAGAGGTTCCGCGATGACATCCGCCAGCTCTTTCAGCACCCGGGGATGAATCCCATCCGGACCCATGGACTTGTAGGGATCCAGGTGGAGTAGCAAATCCCGCACACGTTCAGGGTCAGTTGGGAGTTTGTCATCCCCACCGTCCCGGTCCTCCAGCTCAGGGCACCCTGGGTCCCGAAGCCCATCATCGGCATTGAAGACAGAGGCAAAGAAGGCGTTAAGCGTCTCTGCTTTGCCTACGTCATCGTCTGTGAGGAGACCTTCCCTATCAAGGAGCGGCCCTATGTTTTCTTTAGTTCTCCTTTTTCCATTTACATATCTAAAAAAACCCTTTTTATTTTCTCTCACAGACACAGCCAGCTTCAACTCTAGCTGTGCTTTGGCCACTCGAACTTTCTCCCTACAAACACGAACAGCATCCCTGTATTCTTTCCATGACGCCTGGCCCTCCTTCCAGTAGCGAAACACTCTCTGTTTCCGCCTAATCTCCATTAGAATGTTCCTGGTCAGCCACGCCGGCCTCCTGCCCCGCCTGCCTGACTTGCGATATTTTGGAATTGCCTTATCTTGTGCTTCTAGGAGGCATCGCTTAAAGAGTGACCAGCACTGGTGGACATCGAGGCCTTCAAGAGCAGTTTCCCAGGGGACCTTACTGACTAGTTCCCTGAGCAGCCTGAAGTCCGCTTTCCCCATATCTAGGGATGAGGTTTTGGTGGCACTTTTCCTTCTGTCACCATAAATTTTGAACTCAACCACTTCATGGTCGCTATGACCGAGGCGGCCACCAATCACCACATCTCCCACCAGACCCTCTCTGTTTTCTAGCAACAGGTCTAGGAGGGCACCTTTCCTAGTTGGCTCCGTTAGCACCTGTACCAAGAAGTTATCATCTAGGTGCTTCATGAACCTCCTGGACTTGCTCGTGTCAGCCGTGTGGCACTCCCAGTTAACGTCCGGCAAGTTGAAGTCCCCCATAAGGACAAGGGGAGTTAATCTTGAGGCCTCTCTTAGTTCTGTAAAGAATAATTTATCGGCGCTATCATCCTGGCCAGGCGGTCTGTAATAGACTCCCACAACTACATCCCCTTTATTCGTTCGTCCCTTGATCCTTACCCAGAGGCTCTCAACTTTGCCATCGCCGACCTGAAGTTCCACACAGTCCAGCCCCTGCTTCACATACATCGCCACCCCACCACCTCGCCTACCCTGCCTGTCCCTCCTGAAGAGCCTGTAACCATCTATCGCAACACCCCAGTCACAGGACTCATCCCACCAGGTTTCGCTTATGCCGATGATGTCGTAGTTGCGGGACTGGGCCAGGACTTCTAGCTCATCTATTTTATTCCTCATACTGCGTGCGTTTGTGTAAAAGCACTTCAGGTGCGTCTCCTTACACTCAGCACCTTGTGGATCTGACCAAAGGACCCCACTGGCACACAGCCCTTCTGATTCTAGCGTACCATCCCTTAGGTCTTCACCGGCTCGCCTGGTTTTAGCCCCTTCCCCCTTCGACTCTAGTTTAAAGCCCTATCTATCAGCCCTGCCAACTCCTGACCTAAGATCCTTACCCCTCTCCGAGAGAGGCGCATCCCATCCGGTGCCATCAGGCCTGGTGTAGCATAGACCTTCCCATGATCAAAGAAACCGAAATTCTGCCGGTCACACCAGTCTCGAAGCCACGAGTTTATGCGAACAGTACGTCTTTCAGCTTCGATCCCCCCTATCGGAAGGACAGAGGCAAACACCACCTGCGCCCCTGATCCTCTAAGTAGTCGCCCCAAATCCCTAAAGTCTCTTTTGATCGCCTTCGGACTTCTCGTTGCTACTTCATCGCTACCAGCCTGAAAGACCAGTAGCGGGTAGTAGTCAGTGGGCCGTACCAGGCGCTTGACTTTCTTGGCAAAGTCTCTCACCCGAGCCCCAGGGAGGCAACAGACTTCTCTGCGGGTTGGGTCCGGTCGGCATATCGGTCCCTCTGTCCCTTTCAGGAGGGAGCCCCCCATAACAATAGCCCTTCTTTCTTTTTTGAAGGATGATGTGGCAATGCGACGTGTAGGTAGTAAATCCAGTAAATATCCAGTAGTAAATATCCAGTAAACCATGCCACGGCCCGAAACGCTACCTTAGGCCTGGAAAGACAAGTGCTGTGGCGACATGGTACACCAGAAAGAATTGAGTCCGACAGTGGGAGTCACTTCTGAAACAATTTGGTCACTTCCTGGGCCAAGAGACATGGCATTGAATGGGTGTATCACATCCCTTATCACCCACAAGCCTCTGGGAAGGTTGAGAGGTACAATGGACTGTTAAAAACTATGCTGCGAGCATTGGGTGCTGGGACATGGAAACAATGGGACATAAGTCTACCAGAAGCCACTTGGCTAGTTAACAACAGGGGGTCTGAAAGCCGTCCTGGTCCTGCTGAAACAAAACCCCTACACACTGTGGGAGAAGCTAAAGTCCCTGTAGTGCATGTGGGAAAGTGGATGGGGAAGGCAGTGTGGGTTGCCCCTGCCATGGGAAAAGGCAAACCCACTCGTGGGATTGTCTTTGCCCAAGGACCAGGGTATACCTGGTGGGTAATGCAGAAAGATGGGGATATCAAGTGTGTGCCTCAAGGAGATTTAACACTGGGAGAAAATTAATCTGTCATCCAAGTTATGTGTTGTAGGAGGACACTGCAGAACCAATGACAGGTCAACTTTGCAAGGAACTGGGCAAGTGCAACAGTGATATGAGCTAAGCTGGTGCTGGTGTCAAGAAAACCAACTTCGCCTGCCCTGAGTGACCACTTTGACAGATGAAGCTGAAACCATCAACAGTTTTTATGAGCATTTTGGGAAAAGACCTATAGAATAAAGAGAAGTACAGACATATAAATGCTTCAATGGACAGAAAACAATGGTGATGAGAACATCTATATACTAAACTGTACCTGATTGTGACACAAATGTTATGGAATAAGGGGTGGAAGTTGTGTTGGGTCTGTCTGAGCTGGAGTCACCTTTTCCCTGCAGCAGCCCACACAGTGCTGTGCTCTGCACTCGTAGCTGGAACAGCACTGATATCACTCCAGTGTTGTGTCTATTGCTGCGTAGTGCTGGCACAGCATCAGGACTCCTTCCAAGCCCCCAAGAGCCAGCAGGCTGGGGGTGGGCAAGTGATGGGGAGGGGACATTGCCGGGGCAGCTGACCTAAACCAACCAAAGGGATATTCCATAACACCTGATGTCACACTCAGCAATAAAAGGGGGGGCTCTCGTGGGGGAGGGGGCTGTTTAATATACTTAAATGGACAGAAAAAGAAAATGAGTTAATAGAAAATCTGAAACAGAGCTTAATTACGGCACCAGTTTTAGCTCTACTCGCATTACATAAACCTTTTTATCTTTTTGTTACCGTGGATCAGGGAGCAGCACTGGGAGTATTGGCTCAGGAGTGGCTCAGGAGTGGGGGGATAAGCGTCAACCAGTGGTTGCTGGACCCAGTTTCTAGAGGATGGCCTGAATGTGTTCAAGCTGTGGCTGCGACTCCTATCTTGGTAGAGGAAAGTAGGAAATTAACTTTTGGGGGTCGTCTGGTAGTTACTACTCCACACCAGGTTAAAATGATCCTAACTCAGAAATCTGGACACTGGCTGACTGATTCCAGAATTTTAAAATATGAGGATTTTATTGAAAAGGATAATATAATATTGAAAAGGATGACTTCTTGTTAACTACAAAAGCATGCCTGAATCCAGCTACTTTCCTATGGAAAGGGGAAAGTTCTGGAGAGAATATAGAACATAGAATATAGAACATAGCTGTCTGGATTTAATTGAATATCAAACTAGAATGTGATCTGATTTACAAGATGTTCCTCTAGAGGAAGGAGATATTCTGTTTATTGATGGATCCTCAAGGGTAGTACATGGAAAAAGGTATAATGTATATGCTGTGATTGATGGATTTACTGAGGAAGTAAAAGAGATGGGCCGATTACCTAATAACTGGTCAGCCCAAACATGTGAATTATATGCCTTAAATCAGGCACTTATACTGCTTAAAGAGAAAAAGGGAACTATTTATACTGATTCCAAATATGCATATGGAGTGGTTCACACGTTTGGTAAAACCTGGGAGGAATGTGGATTGATCAATAGTAAGGGAAAGGAACTGGTCCATATTGAACTTGTAAAACAAGTCCTAGATAATTTGTTACTACCTATTGAAATTGCAAGAGTGCACATAAAAGGACATCAGAAAAAGAACTCCGTCACTGCACGAGGAAACCAGGTGGCAGATGAAAAGGCTTGGGAGGCAGCCTTACAATTGGAATCCACTATAAATTGTCTTATACCTGAGGTACCCTCTCCACCCGAAAAACAAATATTTAGTGATAAAGAAAAAGATTGTTTCAAGGAATTAGGAGCCACGGAGTCTGAAGGAAAATGGATGCTCCCTGATGGAAGAGAAATGCTGAACAAGGCAATAATGAGGCAGATATTAACTGTTTTACACCAAGGAAGTCATTGGGGAGTTCAAGCAATGTGTGATGCTGTTAATAGAATTAATAGTTAACGGGGGGAGGAGGTATTTTTTTTTCTTTCCTTTTAAAAAAAAAAACACTTTAGTGTGTGATCTTTTATTATCTATATTAATTATTTTTATATATATAGAAATGATGTATTTTAAATTTATTTTAGTATTCTCTACTCTTAATAGAGTAGCGATAGGATGGGGGGAAAATCAACATTTCCAATTAATTCAGAATCTCTCTTGAGTTCTCTATTGGAATAATTGTTGGATTTGTTCCCAAATGCCTAAAAACACTGAGAAGGCCTTGTCCCTAATTGCTATTCCATTACCAACAACAACTATATCTGGATTCTCCAATTTTCCAAACACAGCAAATTATACTCAGTCCCGAGAAGTTGGGAATTTTGAAGTTGAGTTTGGGTGGATTCCGACTCTGCGTGCTTATTGGTGCGGTGCACCAGGCACGAACCTACAGACAACACACGGGCTACCCCATCATCCGGCCCTTCTGGTGGATCTCACCTTGCAATGAGGCCACCCACGGGATTGACTTGCAGTTCCTCATCGGGGACACCCTCATGGTGGCACCCGTCCTAGAGATGGGCAAGCAGGAGTGCAACGTCTACCTGTCAGCGGGCAAGTGGTGCAGCTACAAGGGGAAGTTGTTAAGTTGGAAGATACCAGTGCTGCTCACGGACTATCCCACTGACTTGGATGAAGTCACCTATTTCCTCTGGGTTTCATAACAATCTCCACCATCAGCTTTGCCATGGTGCCAGAGGTAAATAAACCCATTACTTTATTGACCTGGGAATTTTTATAGCTTTTGAAGTATAAATACATTAGCATTAACTCAAAGAAAATACTGTGACCTCTAGTGTGGTGATTGCTGTAAAATAACTTACTAAAATGTATTGAATGAATGTCTTGGTTCTTGTAGTATAACTAATACAAAATATAGAAACAGATTCTCCACTCCTAATCTTTTCCCATCAAGAAATGCCATGCACACTTCTGTGTTGTTTTTTTTTTTAAATATAATTACATGGACTCCATTGTTACCCAGTTGTACTGCAGCCGATCTACTGAGATATTTATAACTTTCATTTGTTTAGTGAAGGAAGCATTTGGAGACTTGAGAGCATCATGGTCACTCCAGAGCTGGTTTGGTGCTCAGTCTACGCAGTCCCACCAGAGGGTCCATTATGCCACAAAGATCTTACGTGGTCACAGCTGCACAAGAGGGGATGAGCCAGGATGGTTTCTAGATGCCCCTGAAAGCAAGGTGAGAAAGCAGCCTCGGCCCCAGTAAAGTTGGCGGTGTGGCGATGGGGAGGGACAGCCCACCAAATCTCCCTCAATCCAGGGATGTGAAAGGGAACCACTGTTCAGTGTCATGGTGATGTTCAGCATCTTTGATTTCCTCCCATGGGCTCTGGGGACTGAAAGGTCCCAGTGGGCCCCAGCAAAGCTCCTTGGCTGTTGTTTCAGCAGGAAAAAAGCTTTCTGAAAAGATGAGGCTGCCTGTGGTGCTCGCCCAAAGCCTGCTGGTGCCCAGGCTGGTTGTGGTGGGGAGCCAGTCTCCAGCCCCATCATGCAGCATCTCTGCCCCATAATCTGTGTGCATGGCCATGGCTCTGCTGCCCTCTTGCATCACAGGCTGGGGGGGAAAATGCATCTCCAAGACCTTCTGCACCCACTGGGGATGATACGGGCTGCCCAATCCTAGCAGCTCCCCCTGGGGAAAGGAGAGGTCAAGTCCATGTGGCTGCAAAAATTCCTTCCCAAATCTCTGTCCCTGCCTGCTCTCTCCCCCTCTGCCTCTCCCTGGTGGGGCTGCATGCTGCTGGAGGAACATCTGGTTTGCCTTGGTGAGCTTTAGTCATGGTTGTTTTTTAGCACTCCCAGCTCTGAGCAAGCACTGTGCTTGCTGGAGGGGCTGGTGACGTGTGAACATCACTCACTCCAGGCTGCCTTTATGTTTTTTGGAGGGGGGTGGTTATTACCCTTAATCTTTGATGATCACTGAGCTACAAAACACCCATATCCACTGGCGGAAAAAAAAAAAAAAAAAAAAAAAAAAGTATTAAAAGCAAACAAACAAAAAACAGTCCCTGCCTTTCTCTATTCAGCTGTGGGATTTTGGGATTTTGCATGGCCCAGCCCAGCATTATGGCTTTCCTGGACTCCAGGACTGTCTGTGATGGAAGAGGTTGTTTTTCCCTAAGGTTGCTAGACTGGCTGCCTACCTGAAGGGGATTTGTAGCTGTCAGCTTGTCCTTTCACCATGGCTCTTCCCAGACATGTGCTGTTTTTTGCCTTTTTTTTCACCTTACTTTTAATAAAAACTGTGATCTCAGGCAGGGCTGAACCCACTCCCAGCCAGGATCCCATGGCTCAGCAGTCACTGCCCCGCTGGCACCCGTGGACACCTCTGCAACCTGGTTTGAAATGCATTGGGCTTTGGCCGTAGCCTCTCTGGGTCTGGACTTGGTCATGAACACTCCTCCCCATGCCGTGCACAACCCTGGATGTATTTTTGAGCCCTGCCTAATGCATGGTTTTCTACCTGATACCACTCAGGAGTGAACCAATGCAGTTTGTAGGAAAGGTTTTCTCCCCCAGTCTGCCTTGGAGCAGTTCGCAGCCCAGGTGTCCGAGCCAGCAGATTTAACCCAGTCCATGCATCCAGGCTGTCTGTGGGTCAGGTGCACCCAAACGGGAATGCGATGGATGCTGGGGCTCAGCCAACCTCTGCGGCTTAGCAGAGGAAGGGCGCAGGCAGCCCTGCATGGAGGCAGAGCACCATCCTGCACCATCCCACCACAGAGGATGGTATTCACCAACACGTACAATCAGCAGCACCCAAAAATGCAGCACAGCACCATGTAAAGGTGCACAGACCTGTGGTGGTTTTACCGTGCTGGGCAGCTAAACCCCACAACCGCTCTCTCACTCCCCCTCCTTTAGATGAGGAGGGGGAGAAGTAAAGCAAAGAACAACTCACGGGTTGAGATAAGGATAATTTAATTAAAGGGAAATAATTATAATAATTAAATAAAGACTACCATGAACTAAACAATTTAACTAAGGGGAAGTAAAAGGGAAAAGGGGGAAAAAGGGAGGAAAACAAACAAACAAAATAAATGAAAGCTATATGGAAGTGCAGAGGAAAGAAATTACTCTCTACTTCCCACAAATGAGCGATGATTGACCACGTCCTTGAAGCAAGGCCTCAACGCACGCAGCCGGTGTTCGAGAGGAGGACCGACGTCTTCTCAACGAGAGCCCACCCCTCCCCTCTTCTTCCTGTTTCCACCTTTTATTGCTGAGTGTGACACCACATGGTATGGAATATCCCTTTGATTGGTTTAGGTCAGCTGCCCTAGTGATGTTTCTCTCCTCACTTTTTGCCCACCCCCTAGGAGGGTTAGAGAAAGGCCCAATGCTGTGCCACTGCTGCTCAGCAGTAGACACAACACTGGTGTGATAACACTGCTGTTCCAGCTACAAGTGCAGAGTACGGCACTGTATGGGCTGCTGCCGGGAAAGTTAACATTCCAGCCAGACCCAGTACAAGACCTCAAGCGCTGGTGCAGGCTGCAACAGAGCATCCATCAGTATCGTTTCAGGCACTAAATGCTCATGGTGGAAGCAAACTTGCTGAGTCACAGGGAGAGCTTCAGCAGCACAAACCCTGCAAATGCGGCAACTGTCCATGGGGTGGGACAGCCTAGAGCATGGCCGAGCCAGGATCCATTCCCTTTTGGTGCATGGAGCTTATGGGTCATGCCAGATGTCACCTCCTCCAGAATGGACCTTGAGGTCTAGACGTCACCTCCTCAGGCACAGCTCTGCAAAGCAGGCTGAGAAAAGTTTGCAGCCGGGGGTCAGCAGGACTGTACCAAGCAGGACCTCACTCTGCAGCTGGCCCAACACCTCCTTGGTTTTGCTTTGTTAACAAAATTTGTAGCTCACCATCCCATGACCTGTCCCTGTCCCAGACCAAAGGTAAGTCTTCTACGATCCCCCGAGATAATGCCTGCCACCTTGCACACGGAGAATTGCCTGCACATGCCACAGCTGTTTCAACATATTTTGGAATGCAAACTTCTTATTTTGCTCCAAGGTGACACTGTGGTGACCTCTAGCTCCTCTAAAAAAAAGAAAACGGGCAGAGAGGGTGGCAAAACCAAGCAGCGTGCTTGCAGCTTGATGCAATGAAGCTTCCCAGCTGACCCAAAACCAAAGCTTTTTCTTCCCATTCCATGGAAGCAGACAGTCACCTTCATTACCTTCATAATGAGGTCTCTGGTTTAGAAATGGTCACTAACAACTAACCGACAAGGGCCACTCCGCTGCCTGGGGGTGCGTGCACCAAACCCACCCAGGGGGCACCCCCAAACCCCCCAGCCCCGGAACCCCCACCCAAGTAAGTAAGTGCCCCCCCCAAGGGGCCGGGGCACTTATCCACAGTGCCGGGCCATGGCCGGGCTCCAGCCACTGAGCACACCCGCCTCCCGCAGCAGTTCAGGGGCTGGGTGGAACCAGGGAGCTTGCTCCACCCTGGCCCTCCTCGGTCCCCCCTGGCCCTCCCCGGTCACCACCGGTCCCCTCCAGTCGCCCCCGGTCGCTCCCGGTTGCCCCCGGCCTGGCTGGGGCCCAGCGGGTGCCTGTGGGCCAGGGGGTGCCAGAGCAGGGCTCCCAGGTCTTCGCTAATTGACTGCATGACTTCATTAACAATGCGCAATCATCACTGACACACCACTTGCATATCCCCCTCCTCGCTTAATCCTGTGCCAGGGGTCCTGGTGGTCCAGTGGCTGTGTGGGAATAGTTTGGTGAAAGCAAACATGTCCAAGACCCTTGTACGGCTGCTGCTTCTCCTTCTGGCAGTCACTGTGCTCCCAGAGCTTCTCCCCTGTCGTGGTTTAACCCGGCCGGCAGCTAAACACCACGCAGCCGTTCGCTCACCCTCCCCCCTCCCTCTCTGGGACGGGGGAGAGAAATGGAAAGTGAAGCCCGTGAGTTGAGATAAAGACAGTTTAATAAGACAGGAAAATAATAATAATAATAATAATAATAATAATAATAATAATAATAATAATACAATGATGATAATAGTACTACTACTAATAATATGTACAAACAAGTGATGCACAATGCAATTGCTCACCACCCGCTGACCGATGCCCAGCCTAACCCCGAGCAGTCCGGCCCCCTCCCCCCGGCTAGCCACCCCTATATATTGTTTAGCATGACGTCAGATGGTATGGAATACCCCTTTGGCTAGTTTGGGTCAGCTGTCCTGGGTCTGTCCCCTCCTAGCTCTTACTGCACCCCCAGCCTGCCTGTTGGCAGGACAGAGCAAAAGGCTGAGGTGTCCTTGGCTTGGTATAAGCACTGCTCTGCAACAATTAAAACATCGGGGTGTTATCAGCACTCTTCTCATCCTAAGCCAAAACACAGCATTCCACCAGCTACCAGGAAGAAAATTAATTCTGTTCTAACTGAAACCAGGACATCTATCCACCCCTTATTCCATACCATTTATGTCATGCTCAGGTTACACTCTTTTCCATACATTCTAATTAGTCACCTATAGTAGTCATGGTAGTGATAACATATAGTATTATATAGTAATTAACATGGTACAATTCAGTTCATGGGCTATTCTCACCCAGTATTAAATCTCCTTGAGGTACACACCGGACCTCTCCGTTCTTTTGCATCACCCACCAAGTGTATCCAGGTCCCTGAGCGAAAACAATTCCACAAATGGGTTTGCCTTTTCCTGAGGCAGGAGTAGCCCAGACTGTTTTCCCCAGCATATTTCTTACATGCACTACAGGAACTTTATCCCCATCTACAGTACGTAACAGGTTTGATTGGGCAGGTCCAGCTCGGTTGGCAGATCCCCTAGTATTGACTAACCAGGTGGCCTTTGCCAAATGCGTATCCCAATTTTTGAATGTCCCAGCGCCCATTGCTTTCAATGTAGTCTTTAACAGTCCATTGTATCGTTCAACTTGCCCGGAGGCTGGTGCATGATAGGGGATGTGATACACCCACTCAAAACTTGGTTCTTTGGCCCAAGTGTCTATAAGGTTGTTTCGGAAATGAGTTCCATTGTCTGACTCTATTCTTTCTGGGGTACCATGTCGCCATAGGTGTGGGTATTTAGGGTCTGGCGGCCGGAAGATGTCGCGCTGTACGGAAAGGTGGAGCCCGTCCCTTGATGGACAGTAGCATGTGGTCTGTGATGTAAGCAAGCGGAAATGACGCTATGGGCCTCGGGTATATAACGCCATGTGACTCGACAATAAACGCCATTTGCCATCCACCACATTGGTGTCTGTGAGCCGATGGACCGAGCGGCCTGGGGTTGGTCGCCATGCCGTTCCTGAACCAGGTCGCCACTGCCCCCTGAAGGCAACACATAGGACTTGCTTTTCAAGGCCCAGGATAGTGTTCCGGGCAGTGGCATGAGGCACAGGATATCTTTCCAGCCATCCGGTGGTTGCTTCCACCATTGTAAGTACATGGCGCTTGCCATTGCGAGTTTGAGGGAGTGTGATGCAATCAATCTGCCAGGCCTCTCCATATTTATATTTCAGCCATCGTCCTCCATACCAAAGAGGCTTTGACCGTTTGGCTTGCTTGATTGCAGTGCATATTTCACAGTCATGAATAACCTGTGCTATAGCGTCCATGGTCAGGTCCACCCCTCGATCACGAGCCCATCTGTATGTTGCATCTCTACCTTGATGGCCTGAGGTGTCATGGGCCCATCGGGCTATAAATAATTCACCTTTATGCTGCCAATCCAGGTCCACCTGAGCTACTTCAATCTTAGCAGCCTGATCCACCTGTTGGTTGTTCTGATGTTCTTCAGTAGCCCGATTCTTGGGAACATGAGCATCTACGTGACGTACTTTCACAGCCAGGTTCTCTACCCGAGCAGCAATGTCTTGCCACAGTGCAGCAGCCCAGATGGGTTTGCCCCTATGCTGCCAGTTGTTTTGCTTCCATTGCTGTAACCATCCCCACAGGGCATTTGCTACCATCCATGAATCGGTGTAGAGATAGAGAACTGGCCATTTTTCTCGTTCAGCAATGTCTAAAGCCAGCTGAATGGCCTTCACTTCTGCAAACTGACTCGATTCACCTTCTCCCTCAGCAGCTTCTGCAACTCGTCGTGTAGGACTCCATACAGCAGCCTTCCATCTCCGATGCTTCCCCACAATACGACAGGACCCATCAGTGAACAGGGCATATCTCTTTTCATTTTCTGGTAACTGGTTGTACAGTGGGGCTTCTTCAGCACGACCCACCTCCTCCTCTGATGATATCCCAAAGTATTTGCCTTCTGGCCAGTCCATAATCACTTCCAAGATTCCTGGGCGGCTGGGGTTTCCTATTCGAGCCCGCTGAGTAATCAGTGCAACCCACTTGCTCCATGTAGCATCAGTTGCATGATGCGTAGAAGAGACCCTTCCCTTGAACATCCAGCCTAGTACCGGCAATCGGGGTGCTAGGAGGAGCTGCGCTTCAGTACCGACCACCTCCGAAGCAGATCAAAATCCTTCATATGCTGCCAATATCTCCTTTTCAGTTGGAGTATAGCGGGCCTCAGATCCTCTGTATCCCCGACTCCAAAACCCCAGGGGCCGACCTCGAGTTTCCCCAGGTTCTTTCTGCCAGAGGCTCCAGGTGGGGCCGTTCTCCCCGGCTGCAGTGTAGAGCACATTCTTTACATCTGGTCCTGTTCGAACTGGCCCAAGGGCTACTGCATGGACTATTTCCTGCTTGATTTGTTCAAAGGCTTGTCGTTGTTCAGGGCCCCATTCAAACTCATTCTTCTTACGGGTTACTTGGTAGAGCGGGTTTACAATCAGACTGTAATTTGGGATGTGCATTCTCCAAAACCCCACAACACCTAGGAAAGTCTGTGTTTCTTTTTTGCTGGTTGGTGGAGACATAGCTGTTATTTTGTTGATCACATCCATTGGGATTTGACGACGTCCATCTTGCCATTTTATTCCTAAAAACTGGATCTCTCGTGCAGGTCCTTTGACTTTATTTTGTTTTATGGCAAAACCAGCTTTCAGAAGGATTTGGACTATTTTCTTCCCTTTCTCAAAAACTTCCTCTGCTGTGTCACCCCACACAATAATGTCATCGATGTACTGCAGGTGTTCAGGAGCTTCCCCCTGCTCTAGCGCAGACTGGATCAGCCCATGGCAAATGGTAGGGCTATGTTTCCACCCCTGGGGCAGCCGATTCCAAGTATATTGGACTCCCCTCCAAGTGAAAGCAAACTGTGGCCTGCACTCTGCTGCTAGAGGGATAGAGAAAAATGCATTAGCGATATCAATTGTGGCATACCACTTGGCTGCCTTCGATTAAAGTTCGTACTGAAGTTCCAGCATGTCCGGCACTGCAGCACTCAGTGGTGGCGTCACTTCGTTCAGGCCACGATAGTCCACTGTTAGTCTCCACTCGCCATTAGACTTTCTCACTGGCCATATGGGACTATTGAAAGGTGAATGAGTCTTGCTGATCACTCCTTGGCTCTCCAATTGACGAATTAGCTTATGGATGGGAATCAGGGAGTCTCGGTTAGTGCGATATTGCCGCCGGTGCACAGTTGTGGTAGCGATTGGCACTTGCTGTTCTTCGACCCTCAGCAGCCCCACAACAGAGGGGTCCTCTGAGAGACCAGGCAAGGTAGATAATTGTTTAATGCCCTCTGTCTCTAAGGCAGCTATACCAAAAGCCCACCGGAACCCTTTTGGGTCCTTGCAATATCCTCTTCTAAGATAGTCTATGCCAAGGATACATGGAACATCCGGGCCAGTCACAATGCGGTGCTTTTCCCACTCATTCCCAGTCAGACTCACTTCAGCCTCCAATACAGTCAACTGCTGAGATCCCCCCGTCACTCCACAAATATAGATGGGCTCTGGTCCTTTATAGCTCGATGGCATTATAGTGCATTGTGCACCAGTGTCTACTAAAGCCTTATACTTCTGTGCGTCTGATGTGCCAGGCCATCGAATCCACACAGTCCAATAAACTCGATTATCCCTTTCCTCCCCCTGGCTGGAGGCAGGGCCTCCCTAATCCTGGTCAGAATCTTCTTCATTTCTGTGTTTGAAGGACTGTCTGCTGGAAGTTGGAGCAGCAAACTTTTCAGAGAATCCCTTTTTCCTGATTGTTTTCTTTTGCAACTCACGTACCCGTGCCTCTAGGGTCGCAGTAGATTTTCCATCCCATTTTCTCATGTCCTCTCCATGGTCTCGTAAGTAAAACCACAGGGTGGCACGGGGTGAGTACCCACCATATCGTCTTCCTTGTGTGGATGAACGCCTACTCCTGATAGCTGAGACACTGCTCTGTACAGGTGCGGAGGAGAATAATCTCTCTTCAAGTTGGTGAACCTTTTCAGAAAGTTTCTCCACAGTGTTCTGTTTTGGTCGGTGGACACTGGTTGTTTCAGGTGGGGATGAAGATAGATTCTCTTTAAGTTGGTGGACAGACCTGTCCTGGGTCTGTCCCCTCCTAGCTCTTACTGCACCCCCAGCCTGCCTGTTGGCAGGACAGAGCAAAAGGCTGAGGTGTCCTTGGCTTGGTATAAGCACTGCTCTGCAACAATTAAAACATCGGGGTGTTATCAGCACTCTTCTCATCCTAAGCCAAAACACAGCATTCCACCAGCTACCAGGAAGAAAATTAATTCTGTTCTAACTGAAACCAGGACATCCCCGCATGCTTTGGTTTGGGCACCGGTCCCCGAGATTTGTTCCCGTGCACTCCAAGGCAGCAGCACAGAGTGCACAGACTTGGATTTCATCCCGTCTTCCCTCTCCAGTGACTGTCCCAAGGCAATAGGAAAGGAGCTGACGGGAGCGGTTTGCCCAAAGCGGTTTTAATGAAAGCCCGCCTTTGCTCTTCACCAGCACTCCTGGGCAAAGTAAGCCTCCAAGAAAAACTCGGGGTGGATGGTGTAGCTGCCTCGCTGGACTCCTCCCATCCTCTTGAAGTGGCTCATGTCCCACCTGGGGGAACATACATGGTGCTGTCAGCCACAGGGAGGATGAAACTCCAGTGAGGAAGGAGCAGAAGCCCCACTGCTGGCTGCTGGCACTGATAAGGGGCAAATGGCATGCGTGAAGCCACCACCATCTCCTCTGGAGGTGTCTTTGGGTGGTGAGGTCAAAGCCAAAGCTGGGCAGAGGGACTGAAGCTCTGTTATTTCCTTCAAACTTTCATTTCCAGAGCCATGCAAGTACAAGAAAATCTGCCTCTTTCTCAGCAGAGAAGACCCAAGAAACATCTCACCAGGGCTCGGGCATGGGGACAACTGTGGGGAACTCAGCACCCGCTGTTCGTTTGTCCTGTTTGTTTTCAGTTTCTGCTCTCAGAAATATAAAGCCCATCACACGTTTTCTACGAGCCTAACTCCTAATTTTGGACCATGGAGAGTTGATGTAATAGCACAGGGATGACTAAGCTAGATAAACAGCCTCCCCTCTCCCTTTGCTTCTTCCCGAGGGCTGTTCCAGGGTAAGAGCCGCCTCTGCAATGGAGAGATCCCAAAAGGGAACACACGGGGATTAAAAGGTGCTGCCAGACCTGCAGCAGGTGAAGGACCGGGCTGATTACTGTGTAAAGGGCAGCAGGACCAGTGACTGTGTCCCAAGAAGTGCAAGTGACAATGACAGAAAACACAAGAGCAGCACAGACAACACTAATGTGGCCCCAAAATCTGGGAGATGCTAAGCCACGTGCAGGCAGCACCATCACCCCCAGAACAATCCTCTAAGCAATTTTGCATCACACCCTAATGAAAAGAGACCTAGTGGCTGGCTGGTGTTAGGAAAAAATAACAGCTTTACCCCAGGGCACTCTGCCCTTGCTTGGAGCAGTCCCTCACCAAACCCATCCATACCTAGGGCTCATGTATGGGTACGATGGCTGGGGGTGATGTGAAGGTGCACAAAGCATCGCTGTGGGGCTGTAATTGCAGCATGGGATGCTCCTGCAAGAGGCAATGGAGGCAGGATATTTGGTGGCCTTGTGGACGAGGGCGGTCGTGTCCATCCCACCCCATCCCACCCCAACCCAACTCGTCCCACCCTACCCATCCCATCTCAACCCAAGGAGATACATTATGATAAGGAGCGAGTGTGGCGTTGACGATTTGTTTCATGGTTTGGTTTTTGCCCATGTAATTGAACCTTATACATGCTGTTGCTGTTACACTTCCCAGGATATCTAATTCCTGAGGCTCTAGGGGTGCTTGTGGTAATTGGACAGTCCATCCATCCCAGCTGTCTACCACGGAGCTTCCATTCTTTATTGCCAATTGTCCGCTGCTCATCTGGCTGCTTATTTCAGTCCAATCTTTGTTATCTGCTGGGATCCCCCACCAGACATGTCGTAAACAGGTTCTTAGCACTAACCAGGGACAGGCACATCGCTTCTTGTCCTGTCATGTTGGCGAGTGTGACCCAGATGTTGCGGCGTGATTGGATGGAGACCCAGGGCTGGAAATAACTGATGACAGCGGCAATTGTGAGGAGGAGGCCAACCACAGCCTTACTCCCCTTGCTGGTACCTATCTTGGTCCATGACCTGTGGAGACACAAGCATACCCTCAACCCCAAGTTATTAGTGGATGGAGTCCCTCCCAAAGACCTGTATTTATATATATTTTTTTACCATTACTAAGGCCTGCTCTGATTGTGGCACCTGTGACAGGGCAGAATTCATACTTCTGTAATGTTTTACTATGGGTGGCACCTCTTTGTGAGGAAAGGGTAATGATAGGTGATTCATTACGTAAAGTGCCTTTCCCAACCTGTTCTGTGGTGTTTCCTGGGTGTCTCCCCCTTTTTGTTTATTTAGCAGTGCTTTCAAGGTGCGATGTGTGCACTCTACAATGGCTTGGCCCGTGGGGGAATGAGGAATTCCTGTGATATGTTGGATACCCCAACTTTGAAAAAAGGTTTGACTAGTATAGGCAGGGCCATTGTTGGGTTTTATTTCCTTTGGGATGCCTAGCTCTGCGAAAGCAACACAGAAGTGAGCCTGGACATGGCGACTAGTTTCTCCCGCTGCAGCTGTTGCCCAAATAGAATGAGAGAAAGTATCTACTGATACGTGAACATATTTCAAGCGACCAAATTATGGAATATGAGTTACTTCAGCCTGCCATAACTGTAGGGACCGTAGACCTCTAGAGTTTACTGTTAAAGATATGGTTGAAACAAATTGTTGACAGTCAGGTCATCTTTGGACAATCAATTTGTTGTCAGTAATCGTTATAGCGAATTGACTTTGGCGGATTGATGGAAAAAGGCATGGGATAACCGTGCTTGCTCCAGCACCTTAGGCACCGGGGCAGTTATGGTCACATTAGCTAGCTGGTCAGTGCGTGCATTACCCTCTGCAAAAATACCGGGTAACATGGTGTGGCTCCGCATGTGAATAATACAATATGGGTGCACTCGCTGCTCTACCAAAAATAACAGCTCCTTAAATTTTAGAAACAAGTTTTCCTTTGGGATATGTCTCAAATGTGCCCTCTCAATGTGCTGAGCGACACCTACAGCATATTGCGAGTCCAATACAATATTCAAAGGTACTGTTGGCCAGCACTTAAAAGCCATTATAATAGCGTGTAATTTAGCTATCTGTGGGGAATCTTGGATCTGCTCAATTTGGTGTTGCCACTTTCCACCTTCTTCCCAGGTTACTACAGCTTTGCCTGTTTTTCCAGACCCATCTGTAAAGACCGTCCACCCATTCACTGGTTGCCGTTGGCACAATGGTCGCTCTTCAATCTTTCTATCATTATAAAAGGAGAACATTTTATGAGGCGAATGGTGGGTATCAACATGTCCGTTGAATTCCGCCAACGCTATTTGGAGCTCTAAACTATTCTGCAAACACCAGTTGAAATAGTCTTTTACTACGGGAAATACAATGAGATTGGGCTCTTCTCCCGTTAATTCAACTATTCTCTCATGTCCTTTCTTTATTAGGTTTTCTTTATTATATTTCTTTATTACAGCTGCTGGTAACAATATTTTTCTAAATTCCTCAATTGGGCGATGTGGAAACACTGTCATGGGAACTTCTCATAGTTGCCCTGGTAGCTTGGCTTGCTCAGCTGCAGCAAGCCATGGGATTTTTGCTGTTTCAAAAAATCCCTCAACACCGCAGTTCTTTAATAAGGTCCCACTGGAAGGGGTTCCAGTCATTTGGCCCGTGATCCATTTGCACTGGAAAAACAAGCCCTGTGGCTCCCCATTCTTTATTGCTTCTCTCTGAAGATGTTCCCAACGGTCTCAGGGGTCAAAGGGATCTCCCACAGGCAGCGCCGCTGGCCTTGTGGGCGGCAGTGACGGCGACGCTGATGATCGCAATGGCATCGAGCGCGGAGTGGCCGCCATGGGTTGGGGGTATCGTGTCTGCCTCTGTTCCCAAGTCTATCCAGGTTTGCTTTCTCTGGTGGTACGCAGTCACCGCTTTTTATTTCACCTGCCTGTGTAGCCTGAGTGGCCGCTGTCTGTACCAGCTTTTCCACTTGCCATGACCTCAATGTTTCAGTTACTAAGTGCCAGGTCATCATCACTGTCGTGGTTCCACTCGAGTGGGCAGCCGAGCTCCACCACAGCCGCTCTCTCACTCCCCCTCCTCAAAGAAGAATGGGGAGAAAATATGTGAAAAGGGCTCAAGGGTTGAGATAAGGACAAGAAAATCACGCAATAATTATTGTAACGGGCAAAACAGACTCGGCATAAGGAGATAGTAAGATTTATTGCCTTTTACTAACAAGCGAGAGAAGTGAGAAAACAAAGGAAAAAAAAAACAAAAGCACTTTCCCCCCCATCCACCCTCTTCCACCTCCTACCCCCGAGCGGCACAGGGGAACGGGGGAATGGGGGTTATGGTCAGTCTACAGCACTTCTTCTCTGCCGCTCCTTCTCGGTCACTCTTGTCCCCTGTGCTGTGGGGTCCCACCCACGGGATGCAGTCCTTGATGAACTGATCCGGCGTGGGCTTCCCACAGGCAGCAGCTCTTTCAGAACTGCTCCAGATATGGGTCTGTACCACGGGGTCCATCCCTCAGGAGAAAACTGCTCCAACCTGGCTCCCCTACGGGCAGCAGCTCCTGCCGGGTCACCTGCTCCTGCGTGGGCCCCTCTCCACAGGCTACAGGTCCGGCCCGGAATCTGCACCGGCAGGGGTCTTCCACAGGCGGCAGCCTCCGTCGGTGCAGGGCCACCTGCTCCACCGTGGTCTCCTCCACGGGCTGCAGCGTGGAACCCTGCTCCACCGTGGTACTCCATGGGCTGCAGGGGGACATCCTGCTTCACCATGGTCCTCACCACAGGCCGCAGGGGACTTCTGCTCCGGCGCCTGGAGCACCTCTCCCCCTCCCTCTACACTGACCTTGGCACCTGCAAGGCTGTTCTCTCACTCCCGGCTGCTGTCTGGCGCAGCATTTTTTTCCCTGTCTTAAATATGCTCTCACAGAGGCGCAAACAACATCGCTTATTGGCTCAGATCTGGAAAACAATGGGGCCCTTCCCAAACATGGGGCAGCTTCTAGATCTTTCTCACAGAAACCACCCCTATGGCTCCCTGCTACCAAAACCTTGCCACGTAAACCCACTACAATCACCTCAGCAGCTGTTGTATCTCCCCTCAAGGCAGCGTCCCATGTAGTTGTCCCTGCGTTTTCCCAAGTTTTTACATCAAACACCACCAAAACTGTCGACGGGGCCCCATTCTTCTGTAAGAACTTTAGCAGTAATTTCACTTTATACGGGTCATAATTCACTCCTCTTTTTATCAGGAGTTGAATCAATAACTTAACTATCACCTCCTCCTCAGCCGATAGATTAGCTCCCATAGTTAGTGCCCCAGTCGCTCACCTGCTTCTTGAGGTGATGTCCCAAGATTAAAGCCGCGGTCTCGCCACGAGCTTGAGTCGTTCGGCTGGGGTCCCTCTGGACGCTTCTCTCAGCAATGCTCTCTTCCGATCACGTCGGGGTCACCATTTGAAGGGATTAGCAACACAGACTCCTGATGGCTACTGAACAGGAGACCTTTATTGCAATTTTCTTCCACACTATATACTTTTCCGGTAGCCCCATACACTGTTCATGCACTCGTATCTGTCATACAATTGGTCAGAGAGCCTTAGGAATGTGCCTCAAGCTAGCCAGCAACTGGCCATTGCGCAAAACTTATCTTCAACATTGCAGCTAAGTTGTTTATCTGGACTTGGCTCAAGTTCCTGTTTCTACCGCTTATTTCCTCATTATCCCTAGTTCAGGGATGTGTCAAACAACGCAAGGCTACCTGTGAATAAGCCTAACTGAAACCAGGACAGTCCCCCTCCAGGAGCAGGGCTGGGAGAGGTTTTGCCATGCTCAGGGCTCCTCCTGGCCTCCATGGGGTCCCGCTGGCACGGAGGGCTCCCAGCTGGAGCCCTGGGGCTGTGTGCTGGGGCAGCTCCCAGAGCTTCCCAATCTGTCCCCCATCACCACCGTGTCATCTCATGGCCCTGGGTGACGCCCTGCCACTGCCTCAGTTTCCCCTTCATCAGTGGGAACTCTGAAACCTACTGATTGACAAGGTTAATATGTGAGAGCCGATTACACCTACAAACCTGCTGAGGGATTTTTTGAAACAGCAAAAATCCCATGGCTTGCTGCAGCTGAGCAAACCAAGCTACCAGGGCAACTATGAGAAGTTCCCATGACAGTGTTCCCACATCGCCCAATTGAGGAATTTAGAAAAATATTGTTACCAGCAGCTGGCTTCAAGGACAAGGTCTACGTGACTGCTAATCACAAGGGGGTTGTTTTCTTGCAGGTGGGGTTGTTTTCTTGTAGCTGTTTGTCTGAGTGCTTTTGACCAATAATCTTGTGTGAGACACTATCCGCCCCTGTTAAGTTCACTATAAAAGCTAGGCTTTTCGGGCAATAAAATGGAGCATGATCTGACCATACTAGTGTCTGTTGTGCGTTTGGCTGTGCTTCCTGCAACATATGGCGCCTGAACAGGCTGAGACCCGAACAGGCTGCCAGACGGGGAGACGCTGAGAGAAACGACCCGAGAGGCGCCGAGAGATCCGAGGCACACGGAGACACTACAGCCGCACGGAGAGAGCCCTGAGAGACGCTTCAGAGCCACGGATGGCTCTGAGAGACACGGAGAGCCCTGACAGAAGCCGGAACACCTGAGAGACATTGAGAAACTCCAAGCACCGACCCGGACAAAGGACTCACGGTAGGACGCAGGAAATTGACGTCATCACGGTGCGACGCGGGACATCCGGGATCGAGTTGCTACGGGAGACCAGAGGCGTCAGTGGACAACGGCAGACGACCGCCACCATGTGGCGAGATGGCACATAGCAGAGGGGCGGACATCAGGACCCTGCAGCCTGTCTGACGTAACCATGGAGGCAGCGGCGGCTGTGCTGCTTCTCTCTAGCATTCTCACTATGAGAGGCATATCTTGCAATGCAAAAAAGACTATTCGTCCCCAGATGGGTGTTATAACTATGGTGTTACATAATTTGATAAATGTACAAATGTTCCTGCATAATATTCAGTGGGGTTGCCACATTGTACGGATTACTAATGATGACTTAGCTATATTACTACCTTTATTGCAGTGCAGGAGTGCAGAGCCGCAGATTACACTGCCAAATGACCACCGGCAGGCTCTTTCACAAACAGCTTCTAAGGTTGCAACCGGCACTGCTTGCAGACCTATAGCAGACATTGCACTCTCCTTCCTAATTAGCAATCGTGTGTCTCATCCATTTGCAGTGATTGGTCAGTGGCAAAAAGAAAGGGGGAGAGTAAGGGGTGACAAAGACAGAAACAGGAGGATGCCACTGACACTAACAGCATGGGTAATAGGAATAGTATAAGTGACACAGGTGATGGCAAGGGTGGAATGATAGGGCAGCATTTTCGAGCTCTGGAATGGATTTTCCTACAGATTCAGCCTAAAACGAGTGTTCCATTTTCTCCCACGGGCCAAGTGATGGTTGAACGATCACATCAGGTTTTAAAGGAACAATTAGTGAGATTAAAAGAGATCAAGAACATCGATGAGTGATTGTCCGAGGCATTGGGTGTCTTGAATCACTTATCTTTGACTAGGGACCGAGAAGACCCTCCTGCGAGTATTCATTTTCAAACAATAAATATAGCAGCACCAAATGTGTTACCACAAATAAGAATGAATTACCGAGATCCTGCTACAGGAACTTGGAAAGGGCCATGCGGGTACAGAAATACAAGTAACACCTGTGGTTACAATGACACTGCTAGGCAGGGTTTAGGGGCTTATGGTACGGAGACAAGGGGTAACAACTATAGCATTTGGAACAATCGTACAGCTATAGCCTTACCTCCTGATGCTTTTCTGATTTGTGGGGATAGGGCCTGGCAAGGTATCCCTGCGAATGCTATCGGAGGTCCATGTTACTTAGGTAAACTTACTATGTTTGCTCCTAGCTTTTCACAGTTGTGGGAGATCACCAGACATAAATGGGCATTGCTCGCACTGCATTGCAATGATAATGTTGAATTGCTTGGTGTTGCAGCTAGAGCAGCATTGGCAATTTTCGTTCCAGGAGCAGCAGCTGTGGCCTCACTTAACAACTTAGAAAAATTGGTATGCTGGGCCGAGAAGCAAGCCCATGCCACGACAGAGATACTTGAGGAGATGTTACCAGATCAAAATAGTCTGCGCCATGCGCTCTTACAGGATCTAGCTGCTATTGACTTCTTGGTTTTGGTTCAAGGGCATGGGTGTGAGGATTTTGAGGGAATGTGCTGTTTAAACCTTTCTGATCATAATGAGTCAATTCACAAATCCATTACTTTCCTGAAAGAGCACATGAGAAAGATTCAATATATCAATCCTCTCAATCATTTGTACATATGTATAGGCATACTCGGGTTAGTATGTAAAGCAATGTTCTGTATACATGTATTTAGAATGTTTGATGTTCGTGTGGGCATGTTGGTGGAGCATAGACTCCCTGCACACCCAGCGCTGTTTACTTGCCTTTTATACCTTTTATAGCTTTTATACCTTTTAGAAATATTTGTTTTATAAATATTACAAAATTCAGATTGAATTCAGACCTCATTTATAACATGGGTATTAGTGATGTTTTCCTTCCAAATGCAAGGGTGAAGTGTATAGCTAATTGAACAAGTGCACAAGTGCCTCCCCAATTAGATGGTAGGGTGGACCGTAAGATCTTCCCTCCACAGTACCAGCAGAGATCTGCCCTGGGGATCTCAAGTCTTGAGCAGTTTCCCATCAAGTCCTTGGTAGCACAAGGCAAATTTTCCCAGATTCTGGGTAGCACTCACACCCTGCCGTGAGAGGCAAGATGTATGGTTACCTATAACTGTAGAGAATGCAGGGGGAACCGCAATATTGCTATCATGCAAGGAACAGCAAAGAGAGAGACTTACAGGCCTCATTTCCCCAGGCAGTCTTCTCTTGGTACAATGCAATCATACATCACATCCCCTGGGAATCCTTGGTCCACCCCTATGGGAAGGGCACTATCTGAGCAATCGGTCTTCCCGAGGCACAAGCACAGCAATTGCTATGGTTGAGACTCTGGAAAGAGTATTTGACCCAGTCTATCCAGGCATTCACATCCCCATACCCTGTTTCAATCTCAGATGTTTGAACTGCCACATTTCAGAGGGCCTCCTGTTTTCTCTCCTGTTTTCTCCTTGAGTTTCTCCCTTTCTCTGATGGCAATGAAGGATTGTTTCCATACAGCCATTCTCAATCTAGCTGTTCGGTCTCTCCTAGTTATTTGTTCTCTCTGCTCAGTTGCCATGGGGAATTTAAATCTCCCCAAGCTAACACCTCACAATCATCAAACATGACAGCTTGTGGTACATAACCCCCTATCACAGTCACCCATATTTTGATGGGGTATCCCGTTTTTGCTATTATCTGGTCATGCCTTTTCCAAGTTGCCAATTGACCGAGGCCTTCTCTGAGGCCTACAATCACTAAATCAAAATTAGTAATAAATTTTTCCCTGTCATTATCTTTAAATCTTAGGTTTCCAAATTATTATCAATACAAAGAATAAGATGTGCACTACTACTATAACAACCCCCCCCCCTTGGGAGCACTGCAATTCGCTATAGGTCTGTCCTTTCTCTCAATCACAAGCCACACACATTAGTTACCTGTGAAAATATAAGGTTAGTTTACAGTTGTAAGCTTTTATCCCACTCAGAGTCCACTATGAGATTTTTCTCTTTGATTTCAACTTCCAACAAGTCTTCTGTAGGAACAGCTTCCCAGGTACTAGCGTCGGCGGATGCCTTCACTCGAGTATAGTGAGTCCAACCTTTTTCCGCAGTTCTTACGGCTGTTTCAGTGGTCAGTAATTGTCCTTCCCATTCAGGCCGGAGTTAACTCTTTCCAGGTCCGAATCAGGACCCGGTTTCCAGGGTGATGGTGGTGAATGGGGAATTCCAAAGGTGGGGTTTGAGCCAACAACCCACAGGTCCTGAGAGATGACAAAGAAGAGGACAACCCCAGCATACAGTTCGTAAGAAAACTCTCTTGTTTTGAATTGTGGTATCTCATCCCTTCTGCCCAGATAGGGCAATCCGAACAGCATCTCATATGGTAATATTCCTATATCCTTTCTTGGTGCTGTTTGAACCTGTAGGAGTAAGCATTTTACCCAAGGAAGTTGGGTTTCTAACACTAATTTAGTTAATTGCTTCTTTAATGTCTGATTCATTCGCTCCACCTTCCCAGAAGAGGACGGGTGCCAGGGCAGCCCTCAGTCCTCTCAATCAATGGCTCACTGATTTGTTTGGGACAATGCATAGATGGTTACTGGGATTATTCAAAGAGGTATTAAGGATTCTGTTGTGATGTTAATCATCATTGTGTATTTTATTGTAATAAATGTGGTTAAAGGGTTACTTGCAAAACTGTTACATCAGGCTTGGTTTGCTCAAAAAAAAAAGGGGGGGGGTTGGGAATTGTTGAGGGATTTTTTGAAACAGCAAAAATCCCATGGCTTGCTGCAGCTGAGCAAACCAAGCTACCAGGATGACTATGAGAAGTTCCCATGACAGTGTTCCCACATCGCCCAATTGAGGAATTCAGGAAAATATTGTTACCAGCAGCTGGCTTCAAGGACAAGGTCTATGTGACTGCTAATCACAAGGGGGTTGTTTTCTTGCAGGTGGGGTTGTTTTCTTGCAGTTGTTTGTCTGAGTGCTTTTGACCAATAATCTTGTGTGAGACACTATCCGCCCCTGTTAAGTTCACTATAAAAGCTAGGCTATTCGGGCAATAAAATGGAGCATGATCTGACCATACTGGTGTCTGTTGTGCTTTCGGCCGTTCTTCTTGCAACACAAACCCATTGGGGAACAAAAGCATTGAGTGATCAATTTCTAAAATTTTATGTGTGTAGGAATATATGAGATAGCCAAACAAACCGTCCAAGGATGCTTAACATGTCAAAAGGTAAATAAGAAGGTGATTAGGCAAGCACCTACTGGAGGAAGAAGGATTGCATATCAACTATTTGAGAGAATGCAGGTGGACTTTACTGAACTACCAAAGAAACAGCTATAAGAACTGCGGAAAAGGGGTGGATGCATGCATCGCGAGTAAAGTGACCTGTAACAGGAACCTGGAAGGTTGAGTCTACTCCTGGAGATCTGAAAGTTAAGCTTAAAAGAATTTGAAGTGTATCGGGGCATAGCTACCCTTTGGATGCTAATTGTATGTGTATTAAAACTTGTATTAATTAGAATATTAGCGATTGCTGGAAACTCATATAAAGGCTCTAATAGAAGGATTTGGGGACCCCAAAACCCCTTGGGGGGTGTGTCACCTCCGATAGACTGTTGTCGACGGAAGGAAGACACAGATGCTCAATATGAGTGAACAGTGAACTTCATCTTTAATGGATAGCTCAGTCGCCTTTTATCTAGTTCGAACATAATCAACTCATACATATTGCAAAAACTAAGCTCAGGATTGGCTAACACTTCCCGCTCTTTTCAGGTAGTTCCTCCTTCTTTTAGCCACCGTCCCGCCTTAGGGACTTTCCCAATCGCTCAAGGGCATCGTGTCCTTGAGCCTGATTGGCTCTCAGCCAGCTGCGTACGTGCCAGACTCATGTGAGTTGAGTATGGTACTTCACTAGCCCATTGCCTCCTAACTGCCCAACATCCACGTGTCTTATTTCACTTAACCATTCCTCCACAATTCCCCCGTTTTTATTTTGCGCTACAAATACCTTCTCTGTGAGTTGCTCTAGTTTCTTAGTTAGGCAGTTAAAAGATTATACGTGCAGCAACTATAATCAATATAATTATAAGTAGAAAGCGAAGTCCCTCTTTAACTAACAAAACCCATCCACCCATGTTCCCAAAAACAGATTTAAGCCAACCTTCAAACCAACTATCTTGTACTACAATTTTTTGCGTATGATCCCTTAACCATTTCAACTGGTCGTGAATTGACTAACCATGGTCGGAAAGAGAAAAGCAACACATTCCTTCTACATCTTCACACCCATGTCCCTGAGCCAGCAACAAGAAATCAATAGCGGCCCTATTTTGCAATACAGCATGTCTTAGACTCTCCATATCTTGTGACATTTCAGAAAGAACTTGTGTTGTTACATTTGATTGTTTAACAGCCCAACAAGCAAGCTTATTAATGTTAGTCAAAGCGTGTGCAGTTCCCACACCAGGCACCAAAGAAGCAAAGAATCTTTCTGCTGGACCCCACAATTCTACATCATCATTACAGTCAGAACCCAAAGTTTTTAGTTCTCGTTTAATTCTTCTGCTCCTTGTCGAGTTCTGCCACGAGAGTAAATCTGGAGCGAAAAGTGTGAGTCGCCCTAGGTAACACGGTCCTCCAAAAACATTGGCTGGTACTCCTTGCCATGCACGGTCTCCACAGATCAAAAACATGCCAGAGAGAAGCAGCACAGCCGCCGCTGCTTCCATGGTTACGTCAGACAGGCTGCAGGGTCCTGATGTCCGTCCCTCTGCTCTGTGCCGACTCGCCACACGGTGAGCTCCAAGCGCAGCGCTGCTCGTGGCGGTGACTGAGGGGGGGGAGGCTCCCATTGCCCCGTAGCCCCCTGAGGCAGCGTTACCGTCCTCACTGAAGGCGGCAGTGGGCAATGCCCAGCTCCAGCACTTCCCGGCAATCCCAGTCGCTCTGTAGCGGCACCAGCGACTCTCTGCTCAGCCTGATGTGTAGCTAAAGCGCTAGTGACTGTTCTCCAAGGCTTCAATACTTTTTTAGCAGACTTAATATCATTAATAACATCAAACAATTTATCTCCAAATTTACGCCACTCTGTTTGTTCAAAAACTGTATCAGGATTTGTAAAACAACCCTGCGCTACTGCACATGCTAACAACCCTGGTAATTCTTTTTTACAATCTATATCTAAAATGCTCCGCTTTTCTAAAAAGCATCTGAGCAAATTATACGCCGCTTGTCTTTCATACCTTTATATATACAGTTGCAGCCTTTGCAAAGACCTCGGCGGCGCTTTTCCGGAGGGACCCTTTATAGGCTCATCCCGAGTGCGGGGACTCCCTTCCACCTTCCGAGCTGCGGGTGCGGGGACTCCTGTCCCTTTCACCTTTCAGACCTCGGCGACGCGTGACCGGCGGGATCCTCTCCCGGGTGCGGGGACTCCACGTCCCTTTCACCTTCCCGACGCGGGTGCGGGGATTCTTGTCCCTTCCACCTCCTGGGCTGCGTTGCAGGACCGGTTCCTCCCTTATTCCGTCCAACTGTGGCCCAGGATCACTGCCAGCAGTGTCCAAATCCCCTTCAGACTGGTCCCTGTTCGGGCGCCAATTTGTTGTCGACGGAAGGAAGACACAGACACTCAATATGAGTGAACAATGAACTTCATCTTTAATGGATAGCTCAGTCACCTTTTATCTAGTTCGAACATAATCAACTCATACATATTGCAAAAACTAAGCTCAGGATTGGCTAACACTTCCCGCTCTTTTCAGGTAGTTCCTCCTTCTTTTAGCCACCGTCCCGCCTTAGGGACTTTCCCAATCGCTCAAGGGCATCATGTCCTTGAGCCTGATTGGCTCTCAGCCAGCTGCGTACGTGCCAGACTCATGTGAGTTGAGTACGGTACTTCACTAGCCCATTGCCTCCTAACTGCCCAACATCCACGTGTCTTATTTCACTTAACCATTCCTCCACAATAGACATACCCACAACATCTTGAATTACCCTGGTCCTTAAAATTTAAAATAATAGTTGGGAAAATTTACTTAGAGGATTGGTTATCTCCTTTGAATCGAGCCCCTGCTAACTCGTGGAAAAGCTGAATGCAAGTAGGAAAGCCTTCGGGTGTGTAAGCCTGGACCATTTCCTAAGAAGCATCAGGGAGAGGGCAAGACTAGAGAAGGGACCAGTACTGTGGCTGAAGAAAGTTTACCAAGGGCTTCAACCCCTTAGGGTAATAACCGCCGGGTAACATGGCCTTTACCGGACCTCTTCTAATTACATGCATAATTCTATTGGTCCAGGGACATTCTCAGAATTGTAGTGAATATATTGTTAACACTCGGAAAGGAAGAATTCAGGAACAAACACTAGTAACTATGCCTGTTAAACTCATGCTATGGAAACCAAACAGAGTATGCTCGATGTAATGGAAGCAATAAGATAGCCTGTTATGAGCTCAAAGAGGTCCCCTATCAATGATAGATAGAGGTAAGGAGGAAGGTTAACTGGGAAAAGTCGCATCACCATAAATCTTAGTAAGCCTTTATCAATAGAATTTGATGTATGTTATGCTGCTAGACACGATTATTATACACCCTGTGGAATAATGAGTTGGGTGCAATATTACCATGAAATTGAAACAGGAGCTAAATATGGGATTCCAACCATTGCTAAAAACTTGTTTATAAATCTTGCAGAGAATATTGTGAAGACATTAAATGTAACAAATTGTTTTGTCTGTGGATGTGAGAAACACTCTGTAGCCAATAACTTAGGCTCAGGCGAGGATCTCAGTGAAGTAGTAATTTATTCGCGATTCCAATGGTGGGCGCCCCACAAGCAGGAGAGAGCGCCTACTAGTTCCAAAATACAGTTTATATACTTTTTGATGACAGGACCCTCCCCTGTTTCCCCACTGTCGTGGTTTAACCCGGCCGGCAGCTAAACACCACGCAGCCGTTCGCTCACCCTCCCCCCTCCCTCTCTGGGACGGGGGAGAGAAATGGAAAGTGAAGCCCGTGAGTTGAGATAAAGACAGTTTAATAAGACAGGAAAATAATAATAACAAAATAATAATAACAATAATAATAATAATAATAATAATAATAATAATAATAATAATACAATGGTGATAATAGGAAAGTAATAATAATATGTACAAACAAGTGATGCACAATGCAATTGCTCACCACCCGCTGACCAATGCCCAGCCTAACCCCGAGCAGTCCGGCCCCCTCCCCCTGGCTAGCCACCCCTATATATTGTTTAGCATGACGTCAGATGGTATGGAATACCCCTTTGGCTAGTTTGGGTCAACTGTCCTGGGTCTGTCCCCTCCCAGCTCTTACTGCACCCCCAGCCTGCCTGTTGGCAGGACAGAGCCAAAGGCTGAGGTGTCCTTGGCTTGGTATAAGCACTGCTCTGCAACAATTAAAACATCAGGGTGTTATCAGCACTCTTCTCATCCTAAGCCAAAACACAGCATTCCACCAGCTACCAGGAAGAAAATTAATTCTGTTCTAACTGAAACCAGGACATCTATCCACCCCTTATTCTGTTGCAGGAAGCACGGCCGAAAGCACGACAGACACCAGTAGAGTCAGATCATGCTCCATTTTATTGCCCGAATAGCCTACCTTTTATAGAGAACTTAACAGGGGTGGACAGTGTTTCACACAAGATTATTGGTCAAAAGCACTCAGACAAACAGCTACAAGAAAACAACCCCACCTGCAAGAAAACAACCCCCTTGTGATTAGCAGTCACATAGACCTTGTCCTTGAGGCCAGCTACTGGTAACAATACTTTTCTGAATTCCTCAATTGGGCAATGTGGGAACACTGTCATGGGAACTTCTCATAGTTGCCCTGGTAGCTTGGTTTGCTCAGCTACAGCAAGCCATGGGATTTTTGCTGTTTCAAGAAATCCCTCAACAATTCCCCCTTCTTCTTTTGAGCAAACCAAGCCTGACACAGCAGTTTTACAAGTAACTCTTTAGCTATACTTACAACACACAAGGATGATTACCACCACCATAAACCAAATCCTTAATCCCCTTGTGATTAAACCCAGCAACCATCTACACTTTGTTTCAAACAAGTCAGTGAACCATTGATTGAAAGGATTGATACCATATTGAATCTTTCTCATGTGCTCTTTCAGGAAAGTAATGGATTTGTGAATTGACTCATTATGATCAGAAAGGTTTAAACAGTACATTCCCTTAAAGTCCTCACACCCATTCCTTTGAGCCAAAAGCAAGATGTCAATAGCAGCTTGATCCTGTAAAAGCAGATGTCGCAGACTATTTTGATCTGGTAACATCTCCTCAAGTATCTCTGTCGTGGTATAGGCTTGCCTCTCGGCCCAGCATACCAATTTTTCTAAGTTGTTACATGCGGCCGCAGATGCCACTCCAGGCACTGAAATTGCTAATGCCGCTCTAGCTGCAACCCCACACAATTCAACATTATCATTGCAATCCAATGCAAGCAATGTCCATTTATGTCTGGTGATCTCACGCAACTGTAACAAGCTAGGAGCAAATACAATGAGTTTATCTATGTAACATGGACATCTGATAGCATTTGCAGGGATACCTTGCCAGGCCCCATCCCCACAAATCAGAAGCACATCAGGAGGTAAGGCCAAAGCTGTACAATTGTTCCAAACACTGTAGTTGTTACCCCTTGTCTCCATGCTATAAACCCCTAAACCCTGCTTAGCAGCGCCATTGCAATCACAGGTGTTATTTGTGTCTTTGTACCAGTATGGCCTTTTCCAGGTTCCTGTAGCAGGAATCATCTGATAGCCACGGCTACGTTCACTTTTGTAGCCACCTTTCAGGTTGATACACATTTGACTACAGATACCAAGGTTTTGACATTCATCAATGTCTCCACAGTTTCTCTTGTCTATAAACTCAAACCCAGCTGGACAGTCACATTCATTTATGATGCATTCCTCCAAGGGCTCATCACCCCAGTCCTTGCAGTCTCTCTGCTGGTTACACACTTTATTGATATCTATGCATTCTCCACTTCTGCACTTGAATTTGCCAGGTCCAGAACACTGAATAACATTGTTACAGTTTGCTTCATCAGTGCCATCCAGACAGTCTCTCACACCACTGCACTGCCTACTCCCATGGACACTGTTCCCATCTTCACATCTGAACTGGTCTGGCCTGCAGGTCCGAGAAGGGCAGTTAATTTCATCACTTCCATCCTTGCAATCAGGATCTCCATCACATCACCACTTCTTGTGGATACATTCACCTGAGCCGCACTGCACCTCACTCGTAGAATACTTCACTGGAGGTGCAGGCTGGCGGCCACACTGCTCCAAAGATTCATCCGAGTGGTCGGAGCAGTTAGCATCATCAACACACACCCAGCTGATAGGGATGCAGGTAGAACTCTTGCACTGAAACTCATGAACACCACAGGTAGAAGGTGCACACTCCAGCTCATCGCTACCATCACTGCAGTCATCTTGAACATTGCAGACAAAGCTTTTGGAAATACATTGCCCACTACTGCATGTGAATTCTGCTGCACTACAAGTCACAATGCCACAATTCTCTTCATCTTCTCCACTGTCACAGTCCTTTTCACCATCACATTTCCAGGACACTGGGATACACTGGGTTGACTGAGGACCACAGCTGATTTCATTTACCCGGCATGTTCTCGTATGACACAGCTCAGCACTCTCATCAGACCCATTTTCACAGTCCGGATCCCCATCACACTGCCATCTATTTGGCACACACTGACCACTGTTGCACACAAAGTCAGATTCAGCACACGTCTTCTTCACACAAGCACTCTCATCACTGCCATCTAAGCAGTCTTCACATTTTGCTCTAGCACCGTCGGCAGCAGTGCACAGGCCGGCGAGGGCGAGCAGCAGGTAGAGTGCCCCGCAGCGCGGCAGCACCCACCGCCGCCCTGCACCTGTGTCACTTATACTGCTCCTATTACCCATGCCGTTAGTGTCAGTGGCATCCACCTGGTACCGTTTCTGTCTTTGTCGCCCCTTACTCTCCCCCTTTTCTTTTTTACCACTGACCATTCACCACAAATGGGTGAGACACATGATTACTAGTTAGGAAAGAGAGTGTAACGTCTGCTATACGGCTGCAGGCCGTGCCAGCTGCAACCCTAGAAGCTGTTTGTGAACGAGCCTGACTGACGGTTGTCATTTGGCGTCTCTGCTCTCCTGCCCTGCAATAGAGCTAAATCGTCATTAATAGTCTGTAGAATGTGGCAACCCCACGGAATGTTATCCAGAAACATAGTTATAACACCGATCTGGGGACGAATAGTCTTTTTTTGCATTGCGAGATAACTTCTTATAAAAAGAATGCCAGAGAGAAGCAGCACAGCCGCTGCTGCCGCTGTCTCCATGGTTACGTCAGACAGGCTGCAGGGTCCTGATCTCCGCCCCTCTGCTCTGTGCCGACTCGCCACACGGTGAGGGTCGGCCGCCATTGTCCACTGACGCCTCTGGTCTCCCGTAGCAACTCGATCTCGGATGGCCCGTATCGCACCGCGATTACTTCAATTTCATGCGATTACTTCAAATTTCCCGCGTCCCCCCGCGATTCCGCGTCTCTCCGCGATTCCGCGTCTCTCCGCGATTCCGCGTCTCTCTGCGATTCCCTTTTCCGCGTCTCACCGCGATTCCGTGTCTCTCCGCGATTCCGCGTCTCTCCGCGATTCCCTTTTCCGCGTCTCTCCGCGATTCCGCGTCTCTCCGCGATTCCCTTTTCCGCGTCTCTCCGCGATTCCGCGTCTCACCGCGATTCCTTTTTCCGTGTCTCTCCGCGATTCCTTTTCTCACCCCGAGGCCGTTGCCCAGGTCGGTTAGTAGGGTGTTTCAATGCTTCTCTCTGTGCGGTGGTCGGCTTGCCGTGTGCCTCGGATCTCTGTCCCGGCGCCGCTCCGATGTCCCGGCACCGCTCCGATGTCCCGGCCTCAGCCTGTTCGGGTCTCAGCCTGTTCGGGCACCATATGTTGCAGGAAGCACGGCCGAAAGCACGACAGACACGAGTAGAGTCAGATCATGCTCCATTTTATTGCCCGAATAGCCTACCTTTTATAGAGAACTTAACAGGGGCGGACAGTGTTTCACACAAGATTATTGGTCAAAAGCACTCAGACAAACAGCTACAAGAAAACAACCCCACCTGCAAGAAAACAACCCCCTTGTGATTAGCAGTCACATAGACCTTGTCCTTGAGGCCAGCTACTGGTAACAATATTTTCCTGAATTCCTCAATTGGGCGATGTGGGAACACTGTCATGGGAACTTCTCATAGTTGCCCTGGTAGCTTGGTTTGCTCAGCTACAGCAAGCCATGGGATTTTTGCTGTTTCAAGAAATCCCTCAACATTATTCCATACCATTTATGTCATGCTCAGGTTACACTCTTTTCCATACATTCTAATTAGTCACCTATAGTAGTCATAGTAGTGATAACATACGGTATTATATAGTAATTAACATGGTACAATTCAGTTCATGGGCTATTCTCACCCAGTATTAAATCTCCTTGAGGTACACACCGGACCTCTCCGTTCTTTTGCATCACCCACCAAGTGTATCCAGGTCCCTGAGCGAAAACAATTCCACAAATGGGTTTGCCTTTTCCTGAGGCAGGAGTAGCCCAGACTGTTTTACCCAGCATATTTCTTACATGCACTACAGGAACTTTATCCCCATCTACAGTACTGTCGTGGTTCCGCTCGAGTGGGCAGCCGAGCTCCACCACAGCCGCTCTCTCACTCCCCCTCCTCAAAGAGGAATGGGGAGAAAATATGTGAAAAGGGCTCAAGGATTGAGATAAGGACGAGAAAATCACGCAATAATTATTGTAACGGGCAAAACAGACTCGGCATAAGGAGATAGTAAGATTTATTGCCTACAACTAACAAGCGAGAGAAGTGAGAAAACAAAGGAAAAAAAAAAAAACAAAAGCACCTTCCCCCCCATCCACCCTCTTCCACCTCCTCCCCCCGAGCGGCGCAGGGGAACGGGGAATGGGGGTTATGGTCAGTCTACAGCACTTCTTCTCTGCCGCTCCTTCTCGATCACTCTCGTCCCCTGTGCTGTGGGGTCCCACCCACGGGGTGCAGTCCTTGATGAACTGATCCGGCGTGGGCTTCCCAAAGGCAGCAGCTCTTCCAGAACTGCTCCAGATATGGGTCCGTACCACGGGGTCCATCCCTCAGGAGAAAACTGCTCCAACCTGGCTCCCCTACGGGCAGCAGCTCCTGCCAGATCACCTGCTCCTGCGTGGTCTCCTCTCCACGGGCTACAGGTCCGGCCCGGAATCTGCTCCGGCAGGGGTCTTCCACAGGCGGCAGCCTCCGTCGGTGCAGGGCCACCTGCTCCACCGTGGTCTCCTCCACGGGCTGCAGCGTGGAACCCTGCTCCACCGTGGTACTCCATGGACTGCAGGGGGACATCCTGCTTCACCATGGTCCTCACCACAGGCCGCAGGGGACTTCTGCTCCGGCGCCTGGAGCACCTCTCCCCCTCCTTCTACACTGACCTTGGTGCAAGGCTGTTCTCCCACTCCCTTGACTCTCCCGGCTGCTGTGTGGCGCAGCGTTTTTTCCCTGTCTTAAATATGCTCTCACAGAGGCGCAAAACAACATCGCTTATTGGCTCGGATCTGGAAAACAATGGGGCCCTTCCCAAACATGGGGCAGCTTCTAGATCTTTCTAACAGAAACCACCCCTATGGCTCCCTGCTACCAAAACCTTGCCACGTAAACCCACTACAAGTACGTAACAGGTTTGATTGGGCAGGTCCAGCTCGGTTGGCAGATCCCCTAGTATTGACTAACCAGGTGGCCTTTGTCAAATGCGTATCCCGATTTTTGAATGTCCCAGCGCCCATTGCTTTCAATGTAGTCTTTAACAGTCCATTGTATCGTTCAACTTGCCCGGAGGCTGGTGCATGATAGGGGATGTGATACACCCACTCAATACCATGTTCTTTGGCCCAAGTGTCTAAAAGGTTGTTTCGGAAATGAGTTCCATTGTCTGACTCTATTCTTTCTGGGGTACCATGTCGCCATAGGACTTGCTTTTCAAGGCCCAGGATAGTGTTCCGGGTGGTGGCATGGGGCACAGGATATGTTTCCAGCCATCCGGTGGTTGCTTCCACCATTGTAAGTACGTGGCGCTTGCCATTGCGAGTTTGAGGGAGTGTGATGTAATCAATCTGCCAGGCCTCTCCATTTTTATATTTCAGCCATCGTCCTCCATACCAAAGAGGCTTTGACCGTTTGGCTTGCTTGATTGCAGTGCATATTTCACAGTCATGAATAACCTGTGCTATAGCGTCCATGGTCAGGTCCACCCCTCAATCACGAGCCCATCTGTATGTTGCATCTCTACCTTGATGGCCTGAGGTGTCATGGGCCCATCGGGCTATAAATAATTCACCTTTATGCTGCCAATCCAGGTCCACCTGAGCTACTTCAATCTTAGCAGCCTGATCCACCTGCTGGTTATTTTGATGTTCTTCAGTAGCCCGATTCTTGGGAACATGAGCATCTACGTGACGTACTTTCACAGCCAGGTTCTCTACCCGAGCAGCAATGTCTTGCCACAATGCAGCAGCCCAGATGGGTTTGCCCCTGCGCTGCCAGTTGTTTTGCTTCCATTGCTGTAACCATCCCCACAGGGCATTTGCTACCATCCATGAATCGGTGTAGAGATAGAGAACTGGCCATTTCTCTCGTTCAGCAATGTCTAAAGCCAGCTGAATGGCTTTCACTTCTGCAAACTGACTCGATTCACCTTCTCCCTCAGCAGCTTCTGCAACTCGTCGTGTAGGACTCCATACAGCAGCCTTCCATCTCCGATGCTTCCCCACAATACGACAGGACCCATCAGTGAACAGGGCATATTTCTTTTCATTTTCTGGTAACTGGTTGTACAGTGGGGCTTCTTCAGCACGACCCACCTCCTCGTCTGATGATATCCCAAAGTATTTGCCTTCTGGCCAGTCCATAATCACTTCCAAGATTCCTGGGCGAATGGGGTTTCCTATTCGAGCCAGCTGAGTAATCAGTGCAACCCACTTGCTCCATGTAGCATCAGTTGCATGATGCGTAGAAGAGACCCTTCCCTTGAACATCCAGCCTAGTACCGGCAATCGGGGTGCTAGGAGGAGCTGCGCTTCAGTACCGACCACCTCCGAAGCAGATCAAAATCCTTCATATGCTGCCAATATCTCCTTTTCAGTTGGAGTATAGCGGGCCTCAGATCCTCTGTATCCCCGACTCCAAAACCCCAGGGGCCGACCTCGAGTTTCCCCAGGTTCTTTCTGCCAGAGGCTCCAGGTGGGGCCGTTCTCCCCGGCTGCAGTGTAGAGCACATTCTTTACATCTGGTCCTGTTCGAACTGGCCCAAGGGCTACTGCATGGACTATTTCCTGCTTGATTTGTTCAAAGGCTTGTCGTTGTTCAGGGCCCCATTCAAACTCATTCTTCTTACGGGTTACTTGGTAGAGCGGGTTTACAATCAGACTGTAATTTGGGATGTGCATTCTCCAAAACCCCACAACACCTAGGAAAGTCTGTGTTTCTTTTTTGTTAGTTGGTGGAGACATAGCTGTTATTTTGTTGATCACATCCATTGGGATTTGACGACGTCCATCTTGCCATTTTATTCCTAAAAACTGGATCTCTCGTGCAGGTCCTCTGACTTTATTTTGTTTTATGGCAAAACCGGCTTTCAGAAGGATTTGGACTATTTTCTTCCCTTTCTCAAAAACTTCCTCTGCTGTGTTACCCCACACAATAATGTCATCGATGTACTGCGGGTGTTCAGGAGCTTCCCCCTGCTCTAGCGCAGACTGGATCAGCCCATGGCAAATGGTAGGGCTATGTTTCCACCCCTGGGGCAGCCGATTCCAAGTATATTGGACTCCCCTCCAAGTGAAGGCAAATTGTGGCCTGCACTCTGCTGCTAGAGGGATGGAGAAAAATGCATTAGCGATATCAATTGTGGCGTACCACTTGGCTGCCTTCGATTCACTGCAGCACTCAGTGGTGGCGTCACTTCGTTCAGGCCACGATAGTCCACTGTTAGTCTCCACTCACCATTAGACTTTCGCACTGGCCATATGGGACTATTGAAAGGTGAATGAGTCTTGCTGATCACTCCTTGGCTCTCCAATTGACGAATTAGCTTATGGATGGGAATCAGGGAGTCTCGGTTAGTGCGATATTGCCGCCGGTGCACAGTTGTGGTAGCGATTGGCACTTGCTGTTCTTCGACCCTCAGCAACCCCACAACAGAGGGGTCCTCTGAGAGACCAGGCAAGGTAGATAATTGTTTAATGCCCTCTGTCTCTAAGGCAGCTATACCAAAAGCCCACCGGAACCCTTTTGGGTCCTTGCAATATCCTCTTCTAAGATAGTCTATGCCAAGGATACATGGAGCATCCCGGGCCAGTCACAATGCGGTGATTTGCCACTCATTCCCAGTCAGACTCACTTCAGCCTCCAATACAGTCAACTGCTGAGATCCCCCTGTCACTCCACAAATACAGATGGGCTCTGGTCCTTTATAGCTCGATGGCATTATAGTACATTGTGCACCGGTGTCTACTAAAGCCTTATACTTCTGTGCGTCTGACGTGCCAGGCCATCGAATCCACACAGTCCAATAAACTCGATTGTCCCTTTCCTCCCCCTGGCTGGAGGCAGGGCCCCCCTAATCCTGGTCAGAATCTTCTTCGTTTCTGTGTTTGAAGGACTGTCTGCTGGAAGTTGGAGCAGCAAACTTTTCAGAGAATCCCTTTTTCTTGATTGTTTTCTTTTGCAACTCATGTACCCGTGCCTCTAGGGTCGCGGTAGATTTTCCATCCCATTTTCTCATGTCCTCTCCATGGTCTCGTAAGTAAAACCACAGGGTGGCACGGGGTGAGTACCCACCATATCGTCTTCCTTGTGTGGATGAACGCCTACTCCTGATAGCTGAGACACTGCTCTGTACAGGTGCGGAGGAGAATAATCTCTCTTCAAGTTGGTGGAACTTTTCAGAAAGTTTCTCCCAAGTGTTCTCTTTTGGTTGGTGGACACTGGTTTGTTCAGGTGGGGAGGACGATAGATTCTCTTCAAGTTGGTGAACCTTTTCAGAAAGTTTCTCCACAGCTGAGACGCAGGCCTGTAAGGAAGAGGAGAGACTTTCTTCGTACTGCCGGAGTTGTTTATCCACTTCATCCACTGTGGGTTCCTCATCCTCTTTCCAGGCCATTATTGCCAATGAGCTGGCATATGATGATGGTGCACTCCGTACAAACTTCCGCCACATGCATTGTGTACATCTGACTTCATCTGGATCTTTGGATGTTTGTCTGAGGTCTGGATCCTCATAAATCACCTCCCGTACGGCTAATTCCCTCAGGTACTAGATTCCCTTCTCCATAGTGGTCCACTTGCCTGGTAGACATAAAAGTTCTTCCTTGAAGGGATACCTTTCCCTCACAGCTGAGAGGAGACGCCTCCAGAGGCTGTGAGATTGTGCTCCATCTGCAATTGCTTTGTCAATGCCAGCGTCTCTAGCAAGGGATCCCAGTCGCTTGGCTTCCCTGCCGTCTAATTCCACACAATTGGCTCCAGTGTCCCAGCATTGGAGCAGCCAGGTGACAAGCTGCTCACCTATACAGCGACCAAAATCTTTTCGCACATCTCGTAACTCACGCTCGTTTAAGCTTCGGGTAGTTACTGTTGATTTTTCGGCATCCTCATCTTCCTCCTCCTGAACCCTTGATGGCCCAGCGTCGTCGTCGTCTCCGTTGTCTCTATACCTAGATTTGGCAGAAGACTCTCTGCGTTCTAAATTACCTGAATCTCTATACCATTTTTTCACCTTCTCTACAGGGGCAGCTTGCACTGCTACTGCTCGTTTCTCTGACCTTGTTACAGGGTCTGCCACAGAGGTTGGAATACCCTCTGCAGGGTCAACTTGCACTGCTACAGCTCGTTTCTCTGACCCCGTTACAGGGTCTGCCACAGAGGTTGGAATACCCTCTGCAGGATCAACTTGCACTGCTACAGCTCGTTTCTCTGACCCCATTACAGGGTCTGCCACAGGGGTTGGAATACCCTCTGAAGGATCAACTTGCACTGCTACAACACTCAGTACCATAATGATCTGAAACCAGGGCCCGGAGAGGATAAACAACATGACAGAGAGCAAATACGGAAAATAATGTATTATAATACTCAATTTGGAAAACAGGCGCAGCAGAGTTGAGATTAAAGCAATCAGCATTATGACAAGTGACTATTAAGCAGGTCTAATATTTACACCAATTTTAGTTTAACACACTCTGGTCAGATCTGCCGTTATCTCAACCTTTCGAGCCCCACGTTGGGCGCCAAAAAGACTGTCGTGGTTTAACCCGGCCGGCAGCTAAACACCACGCAGCTGTTCGCTCACCCTCCCCCCTCCCTCTCTGGGACGGGGGAGAGAAATGGAAAGTGAAGCCCGTGAGTTGAGATAAAGACAGTTTAATAAGACAGGAAAATAATAATAACAAAATAATAATAACAATAATAATAATAATGATACAATGGTGATAATAGGAAAGTAATAATAATATGTACAAACAAGTGATGCACAATGCAATTGCTCACCACCCGCTGACCGATGCCCAGCTTAACCCCGAGCAGTCCGGCCCCCTCCCCCTGGCTAGCCACCCCTATATATTGTTTAGCATGACGTCAGATGGTATGGAATACCCCTTTGGCTAGTTTGGGTCACCTGTCCTGGGTCTGTCCCCTCCCAGCTCCTGCTGCACCCAAAGCCTGCCCGTTGGCAGGACAAAGCAAGAAGCTGAGACATCCTTGTCTTGGTGAAGAAAATTAATTCTGTTCTAACTGAAACCAGGACACCCACTGAGTGGGTAATCCAGGTTCACAATCTGTCTGATGCTTCACAAACAATGCATGGCCTTCAGTTGCTGGCCTGTTAAATTTCAAATTTCTTTTGACGTTTTAACTGCTTGAAGGGGTAATGTTTCTTCACTTATCTGACTTGACTTAACACCGTGATTTTCACCTAATTGTCCTAAGGAGTCTGTTTGTCTGCATTTTACAAGGTCGCCTGCTAAGCTTTCTTATCACTGTAAGCATATCTCAGTACCACATTACTTTCCCCCAAACAATGTAACTCTACAAAAACAACATTTCTATTCCCACAATTCCCCCCTTTTCTTCTTTATAAACTGTTGATTTTTGCAAAACCCTTCTCTAAGGTGTAATTTGGTAGATTTCTTCTTCTTCTTTGCTTTCTTTGCTTTTCAATCCCCTCATTATCACCTTATCAGAGTAAGTTGGTGGCTCCATGGTCATTTGTTTCAATAGTGCGGTTTCAGTTAACCACTGTACTAGTCCTCTTACACAGGGGATAATGCAGCAACCAATGGCTATCAAAACTCCTACAACTACGATATGCCTACTTTTTCTGCCAATTCACTGGCAAGGGCGGTAAGCCCTTGCAATGCTCTAGTTACTGAGCCATCTGGGACAGTATTGTTGGGTATAAGAGTGCAACAATGGTTGCTCAGTATCACACATACCCCTCCTTCCGCCTCCAGCATCATATCTAATGCTATTCTCTTTTCCCAAGCCATTTTGCTGGTGGCATCTAGTTGTTCAGTGATTCCTCTCATCGCATCCCTTGTATAAATTATGAATCTCTGCTGATTAGAATAGATATAATTAATCCAATCCACATTTTTATTGTTTGTTACCCACCAGAACAGTGACTCAAACCCTGCAGCAATTTGATTCCTGGCTTTCTGTTCATCGGAAACTACTCTAGGCACCCCAATAGAATCTATGTATACTCTGTCATTGAATCATAGAATCATAGAATATCCTGAGTTGGAAGGGACCCTTAAGGATCATCAAGTCCAACTCTTGACACCGCACAGGTCTACCCAAAAGTTCAGACCATGTGACTAAGTGCACAGTCCAATCTCTTCTTAAATTCAGACAGGCTCGGTGCAGTGACCACTTCCCTGGGGAGCCTGTTCCAGTGTGCAACCACCCTCTCTGTGAAGAACCCCCTCCTGATGTCAAGCCTAAATTTCCCCTGCCTCAGCTTAACCCCGTTCCCGCGGGTCCTGTCACTGGTGTTAATGGAGAAAAGGTCTCCTGCCTCTCGACACCCCCTTACGAGGAAGTTGTAGACTGTGATGAGGTCTCCCCTCAGCCTCCTCTTCTCCAGGCTGAACAGGCCCAGTGACCTCAGCCGTTCTTCGTACGTCTTCCCCTCCAGGCCTTTCACCATCTTCGTAGCCCTCCTCTGGACACTTTCCAACAGTTTCATGTCCTTTTTATACTGTGGTGCCCAGAACTGCACACAGTACTCGAGGTGAGGCCGCACCAGCGCAGAGTAGAGCGGGACAATCACCTCCCTTGACCTACTAGCGATGCCGTGCTTGATGCACCCCAGGACACGGTTGGCCCTCCTGGCTGCCAGGGCACACTGCTGGCTCATATTCAACTTGCTGTCTACCACGACCCCCAGATCCCTCTCTTCTAGGCTGCTCTCCAGCGTCTCATCGCCCAGTCTGTACATGCAGCCAGGGTTTCCCCATCCCAGGTGCAGGACCCGGCACTTGCTCTTATTGAACTTCATGCGGTTGGTGATCGCCCAGCTCTCCAACCTATCCAGATCCCTCTGCAAGGCCTTTCCGCCCTCATTCGAGTCCACAACTCCTCCAAGTTTGGTGTCATCAGCAAACTTGCTCAAAATACCTTCTATTCCTACATCCAGATCGTTTATAAAAATATTGAAAAGTACCGGCCCTAAAATGGAGCCTTGAGGGACCCCACTGGTGACCGCCCGCCAGCCTGACGCAGCCCCATTTACCATAACCCTTTGGGCCCTGCCCGTTAGCCAATTGCTCACCCATCGTATGATGTTTTTAATTAGCTGTATGGTGGACATTTTGTCCAGTAGGATCCTATGGGAAACCGTGTCAAAAGCCTTGCTGAAGTCCAAAAAAATCACATCAGCTGGTTTCCCTTGGTCCACCATACGGGTGATCTTATCATAAAAGGAAATCAGGTTAGTTAGGCAGGACCTACCCTTCACAAACCCATGCTGGCTGGGACCAATGACTGCATTGTCCCCCAGGTGCGCCTCAATAAGTTCAAGAACCATCTTCTCCATGATTTTACCAGGCACTGACGTGAGACTGACAGGCCTGTAATTGCTAGGGTCTTCTTTCTGACCCTTCTTGAAAATCGGCACAACATTTGCCAGCTTCCAGTCTACTGGGACCTCTCCAAATTCCCAGGATCATTGAAAAATAATTGAGAGAGGTTCCGCGATGACGTCCGCCAGCTCTTTCAGCACCCGGGGATGAATCCCATCCGGACCCATGGACTTGTAGGGATCCAGGTGGAGTAGCAAATCCCGCACACGTTCAGGGTCGGTTGGGAGTTTGTCATCCCCACCGTCCCGGTCCTCCAGCTCAGGGCACCCTGGGTCCCGAAGCCCATCATCGGCATTGAAGACAGAGGCAAAGAAGGCGTTAAGCATCTCTGCTTTGCCTATGTCATTGTCTGTGAGGAGACCTTCCCTATCAAGGAGCGGCCCTATGTATTCTTTAGTTCTCCTTTTTCCATTCACATATCTAAAAAAAACCTTTTTATTTTCTCTCACAGACACAGCCAGCTTCAACTCTAGGTGTGCTTTGGCCACATGAATTTTCTCCCTACAAACACGAACAGCATCCCTGTATTCTTTCCATGACACCTGGCCCTCCTTCCAGTAGCGAAACACTCTCCGCCTAATCTCCATTAGAATGTTCCTGGTCAGCCACGCCGGCCTCCTGCCCCGCCTGCCTGACTTGCGATATTTAGGAATTGCCTGATCTTGTGCTTCTAGGAGGCATCGCTTAAAGAATGACCAGCACTGGTGGACATCGAGGCCTTCAAGAGCAGTTTCCCAGGGGACCTTGCTGACTAGTTCCCTGAGCAGCCTGAAGTCCGCTTTCCCCATATCTAGGGATGAGGTTTTGGTGGCACTTTTCCTTCTGTCACCGTAAATTTTGAACTCAACCACTTCATGGTCGCTATGACCAAGGCGGCCACCAATCACCACATCTCCCACCAGACCCTCTCTGTTTTCCAGCAACAGGTCTAGGAGGGCTCCTTTCCTAGTTGGCTCCGTTAGCACCTGCACCAAGAAGTTATCGTATAGGTGCTTCATGAACCTCCTGGACTTGCTCGTGTCAGCCGTGTGGCACTCCCAGTTAACGTCTGGCAAGTTGAAGTCCCCCATAAGGACAAGGGGAGTTAATCTCGAGGCCTCTCTTAGTTCTGTAAAGAATAATTTATCGGCGCTATCGTCCTGGCCAGGCGGTCTGTAATAGACTCCCACAACGACATCCCCTTTATTCGTTCGTCCCTTGATCCTTACCCAGAGGCTCTCAACTTTGCCATTGCCGACCTGAAGTTCCACACAGTCCAGCCCCTGCTTCACATACATCGCCACCCCTCCACCTCGCCTACCCTGCCTGTCCCTCCTGAAGAGCCTGTAACCATCTATCGCAACACCCCAGTCACAGGACTCATCCCACCAGGTTTCGCTTATGCCGATGATGTCGTAGTTGCGGGACTGGGCCAGGACTTCTAGCTCATCCATTTTATTCCTCATACTGCGTGCGTTCGTGTAGAAGCACTTCAGGTGCGTCTCCTTACACTCAGCACCTTGTGGATCTGACCAAAGGACCTCACTGGCACACAGCCCCTCTGATTCTAGCGTACCATCCCTTAGGTCTTCACCGGCGTGCCTGGTTTTAGCCCCTTCCCCCTTCGACTCTAGTTTAAAGCCCTATCTATCAGCCCTGCCAACTCCTGACCAAAGATCCTTACCCCTCTCCGAGAGAGGCGCATCCCATCCGGTGCCATCAGGCCCGGTGTAGCATAGACCTTCCCGTGATCAAAGAACCCAAAGTTCTGCCGGTCACACCAGTCTCGAAGCCATGAGTTTATGTGAACAGCACGCCTTTCAGCTTCGATCCCCCCTATCGGAAGGACAGAGGCAAACACAACCTGCGCCCCTGATCCTCTAAGTAGTCGCCCCAAATCCCTAAAGTCTCTTTTGATCGCCTTCGGACTTCTCGTTGCTACTTCATCGCTACCAGCCTGAAAGACCAGTAGCGGGTAGTAGTCAGTGGGCCGTACCAGGCGCTTGACTTTCTTGGCAAAGTCTCTCACTCGAGCCCCAGGGAGGCAACAGACTTCTCTGCGGGTTGGGTCCGGTCGGCATATCGGTCCCTCTGTCCCTTTCAGAAGGGAGCCCCCCATAACAATGGCCCTTCTTTCTTTTTTGAAGGATGATGTGGCAATGCGATGTGTAGGTCGCCTTGTCTTAGGCGCCCCCTCCAACTGGGACGGGTTTTTATCTACTTTGTCATTCAGATTGTCTTGTTCTAGTCCTTCATATCAATTATTTAAGGGTAGATGAGAAGGTGAGGTGGGCAGAGAGAGGGCTCGCCTACCACCCCGAATAGGCACCTGCCTCCATTCCCCCCCTTGATCTAGGTCTCCTCCCGCTGCCTGGCAGGAGGAGGGAACCTCCGTCTTCTGCATAACAGGAGACGCCTGTGCTGTGGCAGGCTCGTGAGCCTGCCTCAGAGAGGGTAGAGTGCACCTCCACCAGTCAATTTCCATCTCTGATTCCCTGATGCTCCTGAGCCTGTTCACCTCCTCCCGGAGCTCCGCTACCTGGCTGAGCAGTTCTTCAACCTGGGCACACCTCCCACAGGCATACCCACCACTGCTGTCGGAGACCGACAGAAGGCTGGGGCACACTCTGCAGCCCAGGACCTGGACAGCTACGTGTTTCCCCGATCCCTCCGTCTGAGTAGCCACACTGGTGACCGTGGCTGGAGATGCCGCACGAGATGCGGAGGCCACGGTTTTCTGCCTGGTTGATACCATGGTCAGGTTCTAAGCAAGCAGGTTACAAGCACCGAAGGGAGAGGCAGCTGCAACAGAGCGACGATGGGCCCCCCGCTCACCCTGCCCACGCAAACTGCCGCGCAAACTGCTGCGCCACGCCCTTCAACGCGCCACGCCCTGTTTGCCCGTCCTGTTCGCTGCGCTCCTGGTCGCTCACGCTCCCTAGGGGCAACTTTTAAACAGCCTGGGAGGGGGCGCTGCTGGCTCCGCCCGCGCCTCATCAGCCTCCCTCGCGAGGACTGCCGGGTCCCGGCGGCTCCCCCGAGTGGCCTCGATGCCGGACAAAAAGCCCTGCCCGCCTCAGTCCCCTGCTCCGCTGCAGAACACGTCTGCCCCAGAGCCAATCGCCTCAGCAAAAAAATGATACGCCTAAATTTCTTTTACTTCTTCTGGGTATTTGTGATGTCTCTGCTCCACCAAGATGCACACCAGTGTGAGGAATGTTTTAACAATTCGTGTCCATAAAGAACAATTCTGTTTGAATCCTGTCTGCCTCTGGGCCCTGCACTGGCAATTTAATTCTTGAACCACAGATGCAGTGTGTCCCAGTCTCCCCCTCATTCTAGTCAATTTATCAAGTCTTCAGAAAATACTCCTTAAATTTATGAACCTGTTTGCTTTTGTTATTCCGGACTTCTATTTCTAACAGTTACAGCCTTTTTTCCTGTCTTCTTCGAGATTAACTTAACACTGCTATAGATGTGTCTGTGAATGGCTGGGGAAGAATGTTTTAATTACTCGTGAAGCGTCAAATAAGAAAGCTGTTTGTGTTTGATGTCTGGGAGTTTCAGAACAACTGATAACAACTAGTGACTGTTATGGGATACTATGCGGATCTTTGGTATCTGGTTAGGGGGGCCGAGAGATTAAGAGGAAGGAAAAAGAAGCTGAAGGACGGCTGGGAGACAAGACCTGCAGAGAATGTTCTATAAACTTGGCATGGTGCCAAGTAAGTACAAAGGGGGAGAGGAAGACTATGAGCCTTCAGCATGAAAGACCCCTAGAGACCCCCAGAAGAGACCCCCAGAGGAGACTGCGCATGCTCCAGTAGGAGGGACTGGACCCCGGAAGCTAATTATAATAATCTATTTTTTTTTAGAAGTAGTAATGAATATGTATTAGTCTAGGAGCATAAAAATCAGCTGCTTGATGTAACTGGTGTGCGTCCTGGTGGAGCAGAGACTCCCGGTGCACCCAGCGCTGTTTGCTTACCTCTATTCCTTTATATTCTTTCAATAAATCCTATTTTTTATTTAATCCTAATTTGAATCCTGAGCCATTTATAACAATTTGGGGGCTCGTCCGGGATGGCTATAGTTCCTGAATTCTGATTTAATCTAGGAGAGGCGCCCCACCATTTGGTGGCTCCTGTTTGAGTCGGATGGGGACTAATGCCATCCTGAACCTGAATAAAGGTAAGCAAAGAATTTGATTTTTTTTTGAGCTCCCTTGCCCGCTGTTTTTTGCCCGTAATTCTGCGCGCGAAGATCCGGACGAAGACGACAGGGTCGTTTGGATACCGTTCGGTTGGATTCCGGTGTCCAGAATCGAACCGGATGAAGACGACAGTCGTTTGTGGATACCGTCTGGTTCAATCCCAGACGAAGACAGCAGAGATGCTTGTGGATACCGTCCAGTTGGATTCTGGATGAAGACGACTGATTCGTAAGATACCGTCCGGTTGGGTAAAGGTGCGGTTGCCAGTGTTTGTGTGTGAGAGTGTAACTGAGACTTCTAAAGTCAGTGTGGAGGTCTTTTTGTTTTCTCACTGGTTCTAATCTCCTGTTGGGGGGGGCTGGGCCGGTGAATGGAGTGATACGTGGGTGGGTGATAGGTCCTAAACCCCCTGCAAGACACTCTCACTGGGGGCAACCAAGGGCTGTGGGAATTGCCACTAGTAAAATTCCCGGATGGGTCAGATAAAATCGAAGACCAAGGACCAGAAAGGGAGCAAATTACCAGATATATGACCAAAAAGTCCATTATGAATAATGATTAGAAATTGGAACAATAGGGGCCCCAGAAAATTAAAGAGTAAATTGAAAATGATCCAGTATTATATGATAGAATGACCAAAAGAACCCTTAAGACCCCATGTATTTTGATCCACGGAGGACGGGGTCTGTCAGGCTTTGAACATTAATAGTAGAATACCCGTGGATCCGGAAAAGAGCAAGCTGAAACATTGGAATTAGGAATTAGAGAGCAATTGATTAAGAATGAATATGTGCTACATTTGTGCCTGTGCTGCACTTATACCACCAGATAACAGGAGCCTCTCGGACCCCGAGAACCAGATCAAAAAAAACCTCATGGTTCAGACTTTAATCAAGGGGTCTGAGATAAGGAGGACTGTTCACAAAGGGACAGGTTAGGAATATGTATATGTATAGGAATGTTCATGTATACGTAACTCTTTACTAGAGCAATTTGCCACTTTAGGCGTGCATGACTCTGGTGGGACTACCCGCCCCGTGCTGCATGGAACTGAGTAAACATACCTACTTTACAATCTTACTGATTGTGGAGTCAGCTTTCTGTGAGTCATTTTGGTGAGCCAGGCAGGAGACACTCTGCTCAGCTGCGGGATCGGCTGCAGCGTGGACGCCCCTAGGTGCACCCTGAGTGTTTTGCTCGGAGGGGACTCCACTCTCAGCTGCTCACCGCAGGAGCAAAGATCTCCTGAAACTGCAGACAAACGGTATGTTTTTGGCTGCTGGAGGGATACTAACTGGAGTGTTAATAATTGTATGTGTTTTTATGTATGTATTTTGTGTTGACATTTTGTATATTGTAATATTTGCATATTGTATGTATTTTGTGTTGAAAGTATTTGTGTAAGTGTAAGGGTTTGAAACAAAGTGTTACAAGTCACTTCACGAAGAACACAGTCAGAGACAATATTTATTTGGTTGGTTATCATTCTAAATTATATTCCTGTGGTATGAATGAGATGTGCTGGAGGCCTCCATGTGCGATTGTGCTGTGTGAGTGAGACGCAGCATTGCTGCAAAGCGAGTGCAGAGTTCCGATCCGTTGTTCCGTACTCTCCGCAAGGGGAGTGGGCAGAGACGAATGAAGTGCTTGACAGACTGAAAAGAAGTGCTGTTTTATCCAAGTTTTGAGTGGTGCTGCCTAATATATGGGCCCGGTGTATCTTGTGTATCTTGTGTATCCTATTTTTGCTCTTAAATGTTTTGACTGTGACAAGAAAAAGGCAGGAGCATGATCTGACTCTACTGGTGCTTTCGGCTGTGCTTCCTGCAACATATGAGGCCCGCACAGGCCGAGACCTGGACTCGCTGAGACCTGAAGAGGCCGAGAGACCGGAGCGGCGCCGAGAGACTGGAGCAGCGCTGGGAGACCAGAGAAACTACGGAGGGACTACCGCTGGACAGAGAGAGCCCTGAGAGATGCTGCAGAGCCTTGGACGGCTCTGAGAGACACAGAATAGACCTGACAGAAGCTGCAAAACGCGGGGAAATTGAAGTAATTGCGGGACATCCGAGATCGAGTTGCTATGGGAGATCAGAGGCGTCAGTGGACACAGGCAGTCGACTCTCACCGTGTGGCGAGTTGGCACAGAGCAGAGGGGCGGACATCAGGACCCTGCAGTCTGTCTGACATAACCATGGAGGCAGCAGCGGCTGTGCTGCTTCACTCTAGCATTCTTTTCATAAAAGGTTTATCTTGCAATGCAAAAAAGACTATTAGTCCCCAGATCGGTGTTATAACTATTACTAATGACGACTTAGCTCTATTGCAGGGCAGGAGTGCAGAGACACAGATTACACTGCCAAATGACCACCGGCAGGCTCTTTCACAAACCTAAGGTTGCAGCTGGCACTGCCTGCAGCCATATAGTAGACGTTACACTCTCTTTCCTAACTAGTAATGATGTGTCTCATCCATTTGTGGTGAATGGCCAGTGGCAAAAAGAAAAGGGGGGAGACAAAGACAGAAACGGTACCAGGAGGATGCCACTGACACTAACAGCATGGGTAATAGGAGTAGTATAAGTGACACAGGTGACGGTGCAGGGCACTCTGCCTGCTGCTCGCCCTCGCCGGCCTGTGCACTGCTGCCGATGGTGCTAGAGCAAAATGTGAAGACTGCTCAGATGGCAGTGATGAGAGTGCTTGTGTGAAGAAGATGTGTGCTGAATCTGACTTTGTGTGCAACAGTGGTCAGTGTGTGCCAAACAGATGGCAGTGTGATGGGGACCCGGATTGTGAAGATGGGTCTGACGAAAGTGCTGAGCTGTGTCATATGAGAACAGTGTCATGGAAATGTGATGGTGAAAAAGACTGTGACAGTGGAGAAGATGAAGAGAATTGTGTCGATGTGCCAGAGATCCTTATTGTAAGGATGGAAGTGATGAAATTAACTGCCCTTCCTGGACCTGCAGGCCAGACCAGTTCAGATGTGAAGATGGGAACTGTGTCCATGGGAGTAGGCAGTGCAGTGGTGTGAGAGACTGTCTGGATGGCACTGATGAAGCAAACTGTAACAATGTTATTCAGTGCTCTGGACCTGGCAAATTCAAGTGCAGAAGTGGAGAATGCATAGATATCAATAAAGTGTGTAACCAGCAGAGAGACTGCAAGGACTGGGGTGATGAGCCCTTGGAGGAATGCATCATAAATGAATGTGACTGTCCAGCTGGGAAACTGTGGAGATAGTGATGAATGCCAAAATCCTGGTATCTGTAGTCAAATCTGTATCAACCTGAAAGGTGGCTACAAATGTGAATGTAGCCATGGCTATCAGATGAATCCTGCTACAGCAAAGCAAACTACATAACCATTGCTTAACTTGTCAGAAGATAAAAAAGAAAGTGTTTCAACAAGCAGCCACGAGAGGGAAGAATCACTGAACCCCCGATGTGAGGGACTGTACCTTGTTTCACTGACTACTGAAACAGCTGTGAGAACCGCAGAAAGGGACCCACGCATCCAGAATAAAAGGACCAGTAACTACTGAAACTTGGAGGGTTGAGTCCTGCTCCTGGGAAACTGAAACTCAAGCTAAGGAAGAACTAATATTCTGGCAACAAGACTCTGCATGAATTAAGGATGCTAAATAAAGGGGACAAGCCTAAAGGGAGGAAAGGGAGAAGGCAAGACCGGGGCAGGACCCTCCACTGCGGTATGTATGGTCTACCGAGGGAGGCAACCCCTATGGGTATTGACTGCCGAGTGAGAGGGCCTCGACCGGACTTCTCCCACACTAAGATCAGGTTGTCCCGAGAAAATAACATAAGAACCTTTTTTAAACCCATATAAAATTGTGATTCGTTTTACAGGAGCTGGATCACCCTGACAGGCCGAACGGTAACACAAACCTGAATAGACCCTGAAGGCGTTTGCCTATTATGATCCAGCTATGTGGGCAGAAGACAGATCCTGGGGCTATAGGACCTCAGTATATATACTTAATAGAATAATTAGGTTATTAGCTGTAATAGAAATAGTTATAAATGATGAGAACTGATCTAAATGAGTTTTAAAGATGAGAACTGCTTTGTATCAAAATTGCCTAGCTTTGGATTATTTACTAGCACAAGAAGGAGAAGTCTGTGGAAAATTTAGCTTTAGTAATTGCTGTTTAAAGATTGATAAAAAGGGTGTTTCTTCCTAGTAGCTGATAGAATGTTATGTTCTGGTTTAGGATGAGAAGAATGTTAATAATATGCTGATGTTTTAATTGTTTTTAATTGTTACAGAGCAGTGCTTACACCAAGCCAAGGACCAAGCCAAATTCAGCTTCTCACTGTCCTGTCAGCAGGCAGGCTGGGAGGAGGGCCGGACTCATGAGCCTGCCTCAGAGAGGGTAGAGTGCACCTCCACCAGTCAATTTCCATCTCTGATTCCCTGATGCTCCTGAGCCTGTTCACCTCCTCCCGGAGCTCCGCTACCTGGCTGAGCAGTTCTTCAACCTGGGCACACCTCCCACAGGCATACCCACTACTGCTGTCGGAGACCGACAGAAGGCTGGGGCACACTCTGCAGCCCAGGACTTGGACAGCTACGTGTTTCCCCAATCCCTCCGTCTGAGTAGCCACACTGGTGACCGTGGCTGGAGATGCCGCACGAGATGCGGAGGCCACGGTTTTCTGCCTGGTTGATACCATGGTCAGGTTCTACGCAAGCAGGTTACAAGCTTGTACATCAGCTGCTTGATGTAACTGGTGTGCGTCCTGGTGGAGCGGAGACTCCCGGTGCACCCAGCGCTGTTTGCTTACCTCTATTCCTTTATATTCTTTCAATAAATCCTATTTTTTATTTAATCCTAATTTGAATCCTGAGCCATTTATAACACCAGTCACATGAAGCAGCTGATTTTTATGCTCCTAGGCTAATACATATTCATTACTACTTCTAAAAAAACACCAGGGTTATTATAATTAGTTTCCGGAATCCAAACCCTCCTACTGGAGCATGCGTATTAGTCTCTGGTGGTCCCTCTGGGGGTCTCTTGTGCTGAAGGCTCATAGTCTTCCTCCCTCTTGTCCTTCTCCTTTGTCTAACTTGGCTGTATGTCAGAGACTAGTGCAATGTCCCCTGCAAGCTTTGTCTTTTAGTTGTTCTTCAGCTCTCCCCGTCTCCTTAATCTCCTGGCCAGATATCAGAAACTGACCGAATTTCAGGTTTTTCGATCATGGGAAGGTCAGTCTTTAAGCACTGCCTCCTAAAAGCACAAGATCAGGCGATTCCAAAATATCGGAAGGCAGGCGGGGCAGAAGGCCGGCCTGGCTGACCAGGGATCTTCTACTTGAGCTTAGACGGAAAAAAGAAAGTGTGCCCTGGCAGCCAGGAGGGCCAACCGTATCCTGGGATGCATCAAGCACAGCATCGCTAGTCAGTCGAGGGAGGTGATTGTCCTGCTCTACTCTGTGCTGGTGCGGCCTCACCTCGAGTACTGTGTGCAGTTCTGAGCACCACAGTACAAAAAGGACATTAAACTTTTGGAGAGTGGCCAGAGGAGGGCGACGAAGATGGTGAATGGCCTAGAGGGGAAGATGTATGAGGAGTGGCTGAAGGCACTGGGCCTGTTCAGCCTGGAGAAGAGGAAGCTGAGGGGGGATCTCATCACGGTTACAACTTCCTCGCGAGGGGGAGTGGAGAGGCAGGTGACCTATTCTCTGTAAACACCAGTGATAGGTGTTTAGGCTGGACATCAGGAAGAGGTTCTTCACTGAAAGGGTGGTTGCACACTGGAACAGGCTCCCCAGGGACGTAGTCACTGCACCAAGCCTGTCTGAATTTAAGAAGTGATTGGACTGTGCACTTAGCCACATGGTCTAAACTTTTGGGCAGACCTGTGCGGTGCCAGGAGTTGGACTTGATGATCCTTATGTGTCCCTTCCAACCCGGGATAGTCTGTGATTCTATGATTCTATGATATCACTGGAGGAGGAGGTGGGTCATGCTGAAGAAGCCCCACTGTACAACAAGCTACCAGAGAATGAGAAGCAATATGCCCTGTTCACTGATGGGTCCTGTCGTATTGTGGGGAAGCATCGGAGATGGAAAACTGCAGTATGGAGTCCTACACGACGAGTTGCAGAAGCTGCTGAGGGAGAAGGTGAATCGAGTCAGTAAAATACTCGTCGTCTCAGCTGGCAGCCCAGAAGCGATGCAGCTGCCCAGCCAGCATACCGCCTTTTATCATAACCTTTTATTCCCTATTACCTGACACCTCATCACCTCCCCTGTTTCCTCATTGGCTGAGTACTACAGGTTCACAAGCTACTCAATGTTCCTCTGTACCATATATGTACAATTTTTCTTCTTTTTTCAACCCTTTAATTTCTCCGTTATGTTTTGAGAACTTGTGATCTTTGTTTTACTGTTCTCACACTGCTCATCCTGTTTTTCTCAAGCTTCTACCTTATTTTGGAACAGTGAGGCCTCCTGCTGTCCACTTATCTACTTAGCATTTCTTGTTATGACTACACAACTACCATGGAATACAGTTTTGTGGTTTAACTTGGCTGGCAGCTAAACAGCACACAGCCATTCTCTCACCATCCCCCCTCCCTCTCTGAGATGGAGGAGAGAAACAGGAAAGTGAAGCCCATGAGTTGAGATAAAGACAGTGTATTAAGACAGGAAAATAATAACAATAATAATAATAATTAAAATTATAATAGTACTACTAATAATAATGTGTACGAAATAAGTGATGCACAATGCAATTGCTTGAAGGGCTGTAAGACACGGACTCCTGATGGCTTTTGAATAGGAGACATTGCCCTTTTTCACTACTACATATACTTTCCCCATAGCCCCATTCACTGTCCACACACCCGAATCTGTCATACAATTGGTTAGAGACCCTCAGATGCGCCTTGAGCCAGCCAGCAATTGGCCACTGCCCAAAGCTCATCTTTAACACTGTAGCCAAGTTACTTTATCTTGACTTTGCTCAAGTTTTTGTTTCTACCACTTGTTTCCTCATTATCTCTAATTCAGGGCTGTGTGAAACCGCGAAGCCACCTCCAAATTCCTTTTCCACAATTCCCCCATTTTTATTTTCAATCAACCAAATGCTTTCTATAGATTTTTCTATCAAGCACCGCAGACATTGCAATAAGCAAGGTACAGTAAGCAACAGGGTGAAAATCACAAGCAGAGTTACAATTGTAAAGTAGCGTGCCTACTAGAATGTACATCAGTCAACAAGCCACTAAGCACTACAGATGTTGCTTCGGAGCGATGCTGCTTCTCACTCACACAGCACAATCACATAATCATGCAAAGAGGCCTCTTGCACTTCTCATTCATACCACAAGAAAATATCACTTAAAATAATTTATCCATGGCTTCAGGAGGTCCTTGTCTACTCCCATGAGCAGCTGAGAGTGGAGACCCCTCCAAGGAAAATGCTTGGGGTGCACCTAGGGACATCCGCTCCACAGTCGATCCCGCAGCCGAGCAGAGTGGCTCCTGGCACAAGGAATGATGCTATTATAGTTTTATATAATTGCACCAAAGAGATGCATTGCGATAAGGAGGGAGTGTGGCATTGACCATTTGTTTCATGATTTGCTTTTTTTTGCCCAAGCAATTGAACCTTACACATGCTGTTGCTGTTACACTTCCCAGGATATCTAATTCCTGTGGCTCTAGGGGTCCTTATGGTAAGTAGACAGTCCAATTGTTATCTGCTGGGATCCCCACCAGACATGTCATAAACGGGTCGTTAGCACTAGCCAGGGACAGGCACATCGCTTCTTGTCCTGTCATGTTGGTGAGGGTGACCCAGATGTTGCGGCGTGGTTGGATGGAGACCCAGGGCTGGCAATAACCGATGACAGTGGCAATTGTGAGGAGGAGGCCAACCATGGCCTTACCCCCCTTGCTGGTACCCATCTTGGTCCGTGACCTGTGGAGATGCAAGTATATCCTCGACCCCAAGTTATTAGAGGCTGGGGTCCCTCCCAAAGACCTGTATTTAAAATTTTTTACCATTACTAAGGCCTGCTCTGATTGTGGCACCCGTGACAGGGCAGAATTCATACTTTTGTAATGTTTTACTATGAGTGGTACCTCTTTATGAAGAAAGGGTAATGATAGGTGATTCACTACATAAAGTGCCTTTCCCAACCTGTTCTATGTGACTACCATAGGCAGGCCCATTGTTGGTTTTTATTTCATTTGGGATGCCTAGAACTGCGAAAGCAACACTGAAGTGAGCCTGGACACGGCGACTAGTTTCATCCACCACAACTGTTGCCCACATAGCAGAGAGCAATTGCTCACCACCCGCTGACCGTTGCCCAGCCTATCCCCAAGCAGCCAGCCCCCCACCCTGGCTAGCTACCCCTATATATTGTTTAGCATGACATCATATGGTATGGAATACCCCTTTGGCCAGTTTGGGTCAGCTATCCTGGGTCTGTCCCCTCCTAGCTCTTGCTGCACCCCTAGCCTGCCCATTGGCAGGACAGAGTGAGAAGCTGAAAAGTCCTTGGCTTGGTGTAAGCACTGCTCTGGAACAATTAAAACATCATTATGTTATCAGCACTTTTCTCATCCTAATCCAAAACATAGCACCCTACCAGCTACTAGGAGGAAAATTAACTCTATCCTAACTGAAACCATAACATACAGAAAATTAGTTCTTTACTGCAAAAACACAACTTAGTTTCTCACAATTCCCCCCTCACCTTTTCTTACTCCTATTGTTGTTTTTGTACCTCTTCACATACCGCACTCTTGAGTTTTTCCAACATTAAGGTGCAATATTCTTCTTTGGCTGTCATGGGGGATGATAGATATACAATGCCATTATTATTACAATACCAACAAACGGTTGTTTGAGCCAATTCTATTCAGGTAACCTGTGGGTAGTTAGGGTCTGGTGGCCGGAAGATGTCGCGCTGTACGGAAAGGTGGAGCCCCTCCCTTGATGGACAGTAGCATGTGGTCTGTGATGTAAGCAAGTGGAAGTGACGCTATGGGCCTCGGGTATATAATACCATGTGACTTGACAATAAACGCCATTTGCCATCCACCACATTGGTGTCTGTGAGCCGATGGACCGAGCGGCCTGGGGTTGGTCGCCATGCCATTCCTGAACCAGGTCGCCACTGCCCCCTGAAGGCAACAAGTGGTGCTGAAACCCGGGAAAACTCCTGGATTCGGGTGAACGGCGACTGGAGCGGCAGGACCAGCCCGGCGGGGAGGACGCTCCCGGACCAACAAGGAAGATGGAAACCCTTGTGAAGGTCGTATCAAAATTACGGAAGCTATGGGGTGGCTCAGCTGAGGAAGCCAGGGGTGCCGGTGGGGAACCAGAGCCTGAGGAAATCTGGGAGAGATCACCGCCATATGCGCCCCAATATGGTGCCGAACTAGAAGACAAAGGGTGGGGTGAAGAAGCCTCCGGCGGGAACGGGGATGAAGTGCTAGGTTTTACTAACACGTGCAAATGGGAGAAAGGATGGCTGTGGGGGCGACCGGGGAGGAGGTAGAAGCGCGAGAGAGGGGCAGAGAGCCAATCGGAACGTCCATCCGAAAAAATGCTCTTGTGGGGCAAACACCTTGCCGAGAAGGCGGCGGGGCGAGCCACGAGGGAGAGAGCGGCCTGCCCGCAGGGGTGGTGGGCAGGGCCGGAACTCGATGGGAGGGTAGCGGAACTCAGAGGTGACCAGTCAGTCGAGTTCTGACTCCGGATCAGATACTGATTCAAATTCGAAGGAGGAAATGGGGACAGATAGCAAAAATATCCCCATCCGAAATAAAGCTGCACTGCGAGGGGGAGAAATTCCTCTCACGGATTGGAGGAAAATTAAGATTGCGTGCGCCGACTGGGCTCTATCGGCCACGCTAGCGTTCCTGGTCTGGGTGACAGATGGGGGGCAGAGGGTTCACTTGCCAATAAACCCTAAGGATGTACAAGCGATTGTTAAAGCCAATGCGGATAAAGGGCTTCATTCTGCAATGGTCTCCACCCTCATAGATGGTGTTTTCGGGGGAGACGATATGCTCCTGTTTGATATAAAACAAACTTGTAGACTGATCTTTGACGGGGGGGATGATCGTTTTTAAACAAGAATGGGAGGACAACTGTATGAGACTACTGGCCCAAGTAACTGGGGTGGATCACCCACTATATGGCTCTAGCGTGCAGCGGCTAATGGGTATGGACCCAACAGTGATCACCCCCCAGGCACAAGCCCAGGGCCTGCGGGCCCATGAAGTTATGGCAACTACTCGTGCAGCCAGAGAAGTTCCAAACAGCCAACGCCCCAACTTCCAGTGGAAAATGCTGCCCCAAGGAATGATCAACTCGCCTATTATCTGCCAGATCACGGTGGATCAGGCGCTGGCGCCAGTTTGGTGCAGTGACCCAACCGTGACTCAGAATAAAACTAATGAAAACTGAGTTTCTGTTCACAGGAACGGATCATCGGACACCCCCGTAATCTGTATACCCCGGTGACAAGAGAAGGCAATAAGTCAGCAAGCCTGTCTAAGCCTGAGAGTTCCACACTGGCAGAATCCAGACCAGAAAACAGCGAAGCGGCCTCCGTGGGCGGGGGTCTGCGATGCCTTTGTATGATCTTATCTTTGGACCTTGTATACTAAATAAGTTTGTGTTTGTTAAAAGTTGGTTAGAGAAAGTTAGCATTATGTTGGTAGAACACCAACAACTACTTTAAGAGTGTACTTACTCAGGGTTACCAGTTACCTCCTAGTTTTCTCCTGGTTATTGTGCCTTATGTTTTTTATCTAAGTTATCATGTCTACCTCTTAAGATTGTTACATTTTAGCTAATTTGGTTGTGCATAGGGAGGGGGGAAATGTGGGTAGTTAGGGTCTGGCGGCCGGAAGATGTCGCGCTGTACGGAAAGGTGGAGCCTGTCCCTTGATGGACAGTAGCACGTGGTCTGTGATGTAAGCAAGCGGAAGTGATGTTATGGGCCTCGGCTATATAACACCATGTGACTCGACAATAAATGCCATTTGCCATCCACCACATTGGTGTCTGTGAGCCGATGGACCGAGCGGCCTGGGGTTGGTCGCCGTGCCGTTCCTGAACCAGGTCGCCACTGCCCCCTGAAGGCAACAGTAACCACAAAGTTAGTTTCTCCCAAATGTTTCTAAATCCCCAGGAATTGTCATCTTGAGCTACTCTATGTAGGATCTTGGTGTGTCTTTTTCCCCAAATATTTTTGAGATCAGTCAAATTCATCCCATTTGATCTACATATATACAGCAACTAGTATTAATTACAAATTTATTAGATTTATTAATTAATAAACAGATCTAGTACCATTCAATTCTAGAGTATTTTTGCAAACCTTTTTCTTGCATCTAGGCTGTTATTTCCTAGTTCTTCAATTATAGCTGAGATATTTACAATAACTTTTTCTAATTCACTCACCCCTAACCAAGGTAAAAACCACCTTTCAAAACTGTGAAATGCTAGAGAATTTTACTAAAGGATTATCTAGAGTCTGTGTAATTCTGCGTGTGGTCACAAGGGGGCTTTGGCTTTGTGGGTCTTCAATAATGGTTACATTTGGAATTATTGCCTCCAGGGTGCAAGCTCCCTTCCATCCTAGGGGCAACACCTTCCTGGATTTATTGCTACATAGCTAGCACCACCCCTTTACCATTTGGGACAGGCCATCCGCTTACAGGATTCTCATGTTGTATCTGGTGTGCATTATGTATATTAGCATTCCTGTGGCTACCATATTACACTATGGATTATTCCCTACTTCATGGATAATATTAACACATCCAGGGTCAGTAATATTGCCCCCTGAGTTTTCTATCATTGTTGTTTAAAAGGCACCTTTGATAACACAGTATGTTGTAGCCAGGACTATGCGTAGGGAGCTCAACTTCAAAATCTATTCCTTCCCGGGACCGAGTAAGATCTGTCGTTTTTAGAAATCTAGAGAATCCAGACAGTTGCTGCTGGAAATAGCAATCAGGGACAAGGCGTTTTCAGTCTTTCTAGGCATCTGGGTACAAATACAACAATTATTTCGAGATAGAACGCGAGAGATGTTCTGGATTAATTGGAAATGCCGAACTTTCCCTCCATCCTATCACTAATCCACTGAGAATAGATATTACTAAGATAAACTTGAAATACATCATTTCTATATGTATATATACACACATATAATAATTAAGAAATAATAATTCAGAAATAATAATTAAGAAAAACAATAAAAATTACAAACTGATAAGGATTCTTCTGGTGGGGATTAAATGCCTCTCCTTCTCCCACTTCCGGGGACTGTTCCCTGGAAACACTCCAATTCTGTGTAATTCAATCCCTTTTACTCATTATTTCATTAAGAATTCTTCTAAGGAGAAGTTAAAGGTTTACAATAGATAGTTTTTAACAGTTTTAACCTTAAAAGTCTTTGTTAAGGCAGTCTCTCAGGCATCAGGGTTAACTGATGCTTTTACCCAGGAATGAGTCCACCCTCTCTCAGCCGTTCTTACTGTCGTCTCAGTAGTCAGGAGCACTTGGAACAGTCTGTCCCAGTCAGGTTGCAGTTTCAATTCTCTCCATGTTCACATCAGATCCTATTGAGGGATTTTTGAAACAGCAAAGATCCCATGGCTTGCTGCAGCTGAGCAAACCAAGCTACCAGGATGACTATGAGAAGTTCCCATGACAGTGTTCCCACATCGCCCAATTGAGGAATTTAGAAAAATATTGTTACCAGCAGCTGGCTTCAAGGACAAGGTCTACGTGACTGCTAATCACAAGGAGGTTGTTTTCTTGCAGGTGGGGTTGTTTTCTTGCAGTTGTTTGTCTCAGTGCTTTTGACCAATAATCTTGTGTGAGACACTATCCGCCCCTGTTAAGTTTGCTATAAAAGTTAGGCTATTCGGGTAATAAAGAGGAGCATGATCTGACCATACTAGTGTCTGTCATGTTTTTGGCTGTTCTTCCTGCAACAAGATCCCAATCTCCTGTTCGGAATGGATGGATCAGGACTTCCAAGGGTGCAGTTTGAGCTAATGATCAAAGTATATAAGTAATAAGTATATAGTTCTTAAGAAAAGAATCTTTTGTTTCAAATTGAGGTAATTCATTCCCTTTGTCCAGGTACAGCAATCCAAATAATATTTCATATGGTGAAACTCCCACATCTTTTCTTGGTGCAGTTTGAATTCGGAGAAGTGGCAAAGGTAAGCACTTTGTTTGGGGAAGCTGAGTTTCCAGAACTTAGTCAATATTTTCAACAATTCCATACCTGGGAATTATTTGTAGTTACTTTAGTTACTATATTCACATTAGCAGATACTGAAGGGAAAGCTTCTACCCACCCTGACAAATGATCAACCAAGACTAATAAGTATTTACATCTACCTACTCTAAGGAGCTCTGTAAAATCTACCTGTACATTTTGGAAGCGGTGAATTCGTGATTCTCGCCCCCCCTCCCTTGGGCTGACTGGATAATTTTCCTATTTACCTTTTGACATACTACACAACTCCTGCATACTTGTTCAACCAGAGTATATATATATATTCCTACGCATACATATTTCCATAGCACAGCGTCACACATTGCTTGAGTTCCCCAATGACCCTCTTGATGTAAAACAGTTAATATTTGCCTCATTAGCACTTTATTCATAATTTCTCTCCCCTCAGGGAGTATCTGTTTTCCTTTGGGCTTCGTGACTCCTAATTCCTTAAAAACCTCTTTCTCTTAAAAATTTTTACTTATCATAGAATCATAGAATCATAGAATATCCTGAGTTGGAAGGGACCCTTAAGGATCATCAAGTCCAACTCTTGACACCGCACAGGTCTACCCAAAAGTTCAGACCATGTGCCTAAGTTCACAGTCCAAAAGTACTTCTTTTTGTTTAGTGTAGGGGTAGCTCAACAATTCCCTGAATCCCCTCTGGATTTATTCTACATTCGCCTTCAGACAATACATGCCCTAAATACTTGATGTCTCTTTCTATATATTGTTTGTTTTTGTTTTTTTTTCCCAATACTCCCAAGCCCTGTTTTCCCAGAAATTTGAATAGCTTGTTAGTAGCTTCCTTCACGACTGTTTTCTCCTGTCCTGACAATAAAAGATCATCCACATATTGTAACATTAACACCTCCTTTGGAGGTTGTAATTGTTCAAAATTTCTTCTAGAACGTGCCCAAATAAATTGGTGGCCCTGTAAAGCCCTGAGGTGAAATTGTCCATCTGCATTGCTGCTTCCGCCCCATTTCAGGGTCTTTCCACTCAAAGGCAAATATATCTTTGCTCCCAGGGTCTGAGAGCACCCCATTAATAACACCGTTATTCCAGCCTGACAATTTGCTATTTGAATGCCCATTTTCATTATTAAATCCTTTCCCAACAAGTTAGTCCCTGCCTCGGGTGCATACAATAATTGCCCAATGATCTTTTTATCCCCTAGTCTCAGCTTGGTGTCCCCAAAAAGTGGCACTGTTATTCCAGCCCCTTCTATCCCTATCACATTTAGGGTTTCATTAGTTAATTTAACCCTTGATACTTTACAGGCCAGTAATGACCTAGCTGCCCCAGTGTATTGGGTTTGCATGGCAAGGTTCTGGTAGTGGGGGGGCTGCAGTGGTAGCCCCTGTGAGAAGAATCCAGCAGCTGCCCCAGGTTAGATAAGGGCCAGTTTCAGCTGGCTCCAAAGGGGCCCACCACTGCCCAGAGCCAAGCCATGAGCAATGCAGTTTGTGCCTCTGTGAGAGCACATCCAAGAAAAGGAAAAAAACTGCTGTACAACAGCAGCTGGGAGAGTGAGGAGTGAGAAACCTCCCAGCAGACACCAAGGTCAGTGCAGAGGAGGGGGAGTGCAGTGCAGAGGTGCTCCAGGTGCTGGAGCCGAAGCCTCCCTGCAGCCCACAGACAGGCCCCTGGTGGAGCAGGCTGTCGTGTGTCCCCCCCCCCAAGACTATGGTGTACCACGGCAGAGCAGATGTCCATGCTGCAGTGCATGGAGAGGAGCTCCTGCAGGAGCAGGTGATTCGGGGGGGGCAGAGGGTGACGTGTGGAAAACGGACTCCACAATCAGTAAGATTGTAAAGTATGTATGTTTATTCAGTGCTGGGCAGTACGGGGGGGGGGGGGGGGGGGGGGGTAGCCCCACTGAAATCGTGTGCACCTGACGTGGCAACTTGCCTTGGTTATATGCAGCAAAGAGTTACATATGCATGAAGTTTCACACTATGCCTATACATATTCATAACCTGTCCCCGCTTCGTATTAAAATTAGTCCCAATGAGTCATTTCCATAAACTCCTCCTGTGGAGGAATGGTTAAGTGAAATAAGACACGTGGATGTTGGGCAGTTAGGAGGCAATGGGCTAGTGAAGTACCATACTCAACTCACATGAGTCTGGCACGTACGCAGCTGGCTGAGAGCCAATCAGGCTCAAGGACACGATGCCCTTGAGCGATTGGGAAAGTCCCTAAGGCGGGACGGTGGCTAAAAGAAGGAGGAACTACCTGAAAAGAGCGGGAAGTGTTAGCCAATCCTGAGCTTAGTTTTTGCAATATGTATGAGTTGATTATGTTCGAACTAGATAAAAGGCGACTGAGCTATCCATTAAAGTTGAAGTTCATTGTTCACTCATATTGAGTGTCTGTGTCTTCCTTCCGTCGACAACAAATTGGCGCCCGAACAGGGACCAGTCTGAAGGGGATTTGGACACTGCTGGCAGTGATCCTGGGCCACAGTTGGACGGAATAAGGGAGGAACCGGTCCTGCAACGCAGCCCAGGAGGTGGAAGGGACAAGAATCCCCGCACCCGCGTCGGGAAGGTGAAAGGGACGTGGAGTCCCCGCACCCGGGAGAGGATCCCGCCGGTCACGCGTCGCCGAGGTCTGAAAGGTGAAAGGGACAGGAGTCCCCGCACCCGCAGCTCGGAAGGTGGAAGGGAGTCCCCGCACTCGGGATGAGCCTATAAAGGGTCCCTCCGGAAAAGCGCCGCCGAGGTCTTTGCAAAGGCTGCAACTGTATATATAAAGGTATGAAAGACAAGCGGCGTATAATTTGCTCAGATGCTTTTTAGAAAAGCGGAGCATTTTAGATATAGATTGTAAAAAAGAATTACCAGGGTTGTTAGCATGTGCAGTAGCGCAGGGTTGTTTTACAAATCCTGATACAGTTTTTGAACAAACAGAGTGGCGTAAATTTGGAGATAAATTGTTTGATGTTATTAATGATATTAAGTCTGCTAAAAAAGTATTGAAGCCTTGGAGAACAGTCACTAGCGCTTTAGCTACACATCAGGCTGAGCAGAGAGTCGCTGGTGCCGCTACAGAGCGACTGGGATTGCCGGGAAGTGCTGGAGCTGGGCATTGCCCACTGCCGCCTTCAGTGAGGACGGTAACGCTGCCTCAGGGGGCTACGGGGCAATGGGAGCCTCCCCCCCCTCAGTCACCGCCACGAGCAGCGCTGCGCTTGGAGCTCACCGTGTGGCGAGTCGGCACAGAGCAGAGGGACGGACATCAGGACCCTGCAGCCTGTCTGACGTAACCATGGAAGCAGCGGCGGCTGTGCTGCTTCTCTCTGGCATGTTTTTGATCTGTGGAGACCGTGCATGGCAAGGAGTACCAGCCAATGTTTTTGGAGGACCGTGTTACCTAGGGCGACTCACACTTTTCGCTCCAGATTTACTCTCGTGGCAGAACTCGACAAGGAGCAGAAGAATTAAACGAGAACTAAAAACTTTGGGTTCTGACTGTAATGATGATGTAGAATTGTGGGGTCCAGCAGAAAGATTCTTTGCTTCTTTGGTGCCTGGTGTGGGAACTGCACACGCTTTGACTAACATTAATAAGCTTGCTTGTTGGGCTGTTAAACAATCAAATGTAACAACACAAGTTCTTTCTGAAATGTCACAAGATATGGAGAGTCTAAGACATGCTGTATTGCAAAATAGGGCCGCTATTGATTTCTTGTTGCTGGCTCAGGGACATGGGTGTGAAGATGTAGAAGGAATGTGTTGCTTTTCTCTTTCCGACCATGGTTAGTCAATTCACGACCAGTTGAAATGGTTAAGGGATCATACGCAAAAAATTGTAGTACAAGATAGTTGGTTTGAAGGTTGGCTTAAATCTGTTTTTGGGAACATGGGTGGATGGGTTTTGTTAGTTAAAGAGGGACTTCGCTTTCTACTTATAATTATATTGATTATAGTTGCTGCACGTATAATCTTTTAACTGCCTAACTAAGAAACTAGAGCAACTCACAGAGAAGGTATTTGTAGCGCAAAATAAAAACGGGGGAATTGTGGAGGAATGGTTAAGTGAAATAAGACACGTGGATGTTGGGCAGTTAGGAGGCAATGGGCTAGTGAAGTACCATACTCAACTCACATGAGTCTGGCACGTACGCAGCTGGCTGAGAGCCAATCAGGCTCAAGGACACGATGCCCTTGAGCGATTGGGAAAGTCCCTAAGGCGGGACGGTGGCTAAAAGAAGGAGGAACTACCTGAAAAGAGCGGGAAGTGTTAGCCAATCCTGAGCTTAGTTTTTGCAATATGTATGAGTTGATTATGTTCGAACTAGATAAAAGGCGACTGAGCTATCCATTAAAGTTGAAGTTCATTGTTCACTCATATTGAGTGTCTGTGTCTTCCTTCCGTCGACAACATCCTCCCATCTGCGCTTGCGCAGTGTATTCTGGTGGTGGTTTTCGGGGGTCGTGGGGTTGAAGATTGATGACTCTGCCTCGTCACCGCTAGTTGACCTCTTGTCTCTGCGCAGACTCAGTTGCTCCTTGGCTCTTGTCTATCTGCAGGACCAGTTTCTTAAGATAGGCTCACACTCTTATTAGGAGACTGACCTTGGTAAAGGGGCCCAAGGCTTCTTGTTTTAATTAATTTGAGCATCCTAGCTTCATGCTGTCTATCACTCTATCTCTACTTGATAAGATTCCCCTAACTTCTTCTCTCAGTTTCCCCTTTTCTAAAAGTTAATAAATTCTTTTCTAAAAGGTTAGTGTTTTATTGTATTCTCCGAACTCCCTCTCTCAGGGGTCCCAAGCCAGATGAACCTGCTCCTGATGAATAGACCCCATAGCTCAGACCCACAGCTCAAACAGCTCCCAAAGAGCCCATTTTTCTCTGTCTGTGGAGAAACTCACACAGGCATAAGAGCTTTTGAGCTGGCAAACATTTGGACAGATTTGAAATATGCCTTTGGTGTGGTGTATGCACACAGGGCAATTTGGAAGGATAGAGGACTTTTATCCATTTAAACATGCAGAAGAGGCTGATAGCAGTTATTAGGGAAGAAGGAAAAAGGAGGCCTAGACAGGAACAGTCCTAGCTAGGCAAGGATCAGTGTTCCCTATGTAAGAAATTTGGGCATTGGAAAAACGAATACCTGGAACAGAAAAGTAATCGAAAAGGGAACCAGGGAAGGGAGGTGGTGGTTGCACATGCAAAAAACAACTGGGGAAGACTGGGGAAATCTACCCCAGCAGATCCACTGGTTATAAAAATGAAGCTGGGGAAGGAGGGAAAAGAGGTGGAGCTTATGGTGGATACGGGGGCAACGTATTCAGTTTTAAATAAAACATTAGTACCAGTGGGGAATTATTACATTGTAGTGAAGGGGGCAATTGGCCAATCTGAAATAGCATATTTCTGCAAACCATTGAGATATAAATATGGGAAACAGTGGGGCATTCACAAGTTCCTAGACATGCCCAACTCCCTGGAGTCACTCCTAGGGAGAGATTTATTGGAAAGATTACAAGCAACCATTTCATTTAAAAATGGGGAGACTATTCTGGAGGTAAATGATCAAAGATATGTGGAAGTGTTGAGTTTGATGATGACGGCTACTGAAACAAGAAAGGAAATTAGTGAAGAAGGAATTAGCCTGATAATTGAAAATTTCTTACAATTAGGGATGCTAAAAGAGTGCCAGTCTGACTTCAACACTCCCATTTTACCTGTTCGAAAACCTGATGTATCATATTGGGTAGTACAGGATCGTTAATCTTTAGATCACAGGATCATTAATCTTTACCCTGTGGTGGCAAACCCATATACTTTATTAACATGCTTAACACCAGAGCTAACTTGGTTTACTGTTTTAGACCTGAAGGATGCCTACTTTTGCCTCCCTCTCCATGAAGCCAGCCAGAAAATCTTTGCATTTGATTGGAAAAGCCCAAAGAGTGGGTGCAAAACACAGATCACATGGACAAGGCTGCCTCAGGGCTTTAAGAACTCACCCACCTTGTTCAGAGAACAACTTACAAAGGACTTGGAGACCTGGGAAGCCCCATCAGGAGAAGGAAGGCTGTTGCAGTATGTAAATGACCTCCTAATAGCCACCCAGACAGAAGAAGCATGTGTGGCCTGGACGGTAAGCCTCCTAAACTTTCTGGGACTCCAGGGGTACAGGGTATTGAAGAAGAAGGCTCAGGTGGTAAAGCAGAAGGTGAGTTACCTGGGTTATGAGGTTAGTGATGGGCAGTGGACCTTGGGGCAGGACTGCAAAGAAGCGATATGTCAAACCCCAAAACCCGAGACAATAAAGGAACTGCGAACCTTTTTGAGAATGACGGGGTGGTGCAGATTGTGGATCTATAATTACAGATTGCTTGTAAAACTGCTGTATGTGCTCATTGCAAATGGGAACAAGGACCTCCAATGGACAAAGGAGGCCACGCGATCTTAGGACCAACTAAAGAAGTCTCTCATGTCAGCTCCAGCTCTGGGACTTCCAGATGTGAATAAACCATTCTTTCTCTTCTCCCATGAGAAACAGGGGATTGTCCTGGGAATACTAGCACAGGACCTGGGCCCATATTGAAGGGCAGTTGCTTATTTTAATAAACAGCTGGATGCTGCTGCCAAGGGATGGCCGGGATGCCTCAGAGCTGTTGTAGCAGTGGTGCTAAATATCCAGGAAGCACGCAAGTTCACCTTGGGCCAGAAAATAACTGTGCTAGTGTCTCACACAGTGTCTGCAGTGCTGGAAGTGAAAGATGGTCACTGGCTTTCCCCACAAAGGTTAAACCGAGGGGAGCCAGTACACCATGACTGCCTGGAGACCATCGAAGCTACCTACTCCAGCCATCCAGATCTGAAGGACACTCCTTTTGATGATGTGGAAATATGGGAGCAGCTACATCATCAGCAGAAAACGACATGTTGGGTATGCAGTTACCACTTGCAAAAAGGTAATAGAATCCGGACCTTTGCCAACAGATACCTCTGCACAAAAGGCCGAGATAATTGCTCTGACCCGTGCCTTAGAAATAGCAAGAGGAAAGAAAATAAACATCTATACGGACTCAAGGTATGCATTTGGAGTTGTGCACACACATGGAGCCATCTGGAAAGAAAGAGGACTGTTGAACTCGCAAAGGAAAAAATATCAAACATGCGAAAGAGATAATATGCTTATTGGAAGCAGTCCAGCTACCTGAAAAGGTAGCAGTCATGAATATTAAGGCACACCGGAAGGTGAGCTCAGAATTGGAGGAAGGAAACGATCTGGTGGACAGAGAGGCAAAAGAAGCAGCAAAAGGTGAGATAGCAACTGAGGGAGCCCTAATCCCAGATGGGCAGACCCCCCTTGAAGGTAAGCCAGTATATAACAAAAAGGACAGAAAATTAATTGAAAGTCAAAAGGGAGAGTATAACCAAGAGGGATGGGCTATTACCAAAGAAGGGAAAGGGAAATTAGTCGTCCCTTCTAATTTGCTATGGTCACGAGTAAGGGAAGAACACCGGAAAACTCATTGGGGAATAAATTCCCTATATAACTATCTGATTGGGAAAATCACGGCTAGGAATTTGTATGCTACTGTCACACAAGTAACCCAACAATGTGACCTCTGCCTCCAGACCAACCCCAGAAATACCCCCAAACCAAAATTGGGCCAAATTGGAAAAGGCCATGGGCCTGGACAACAATGGCAGATTGACTTTTCTGAACTTCCAAGAAAAGGGGGTATTGATATTTGCTGGTATTAACGGATACTTTTTTAGGTTGGCCAGAGGCAGTACCCACTAGAATTGCCAAAGCCCAAGAGGTAACCAAGGTATTGCTACAGGAAATAATACCACGCTTTGGAGTTCCAGCCACCATTGTCCTCAGACAGGGGGCCACACTTTATCTCAAAAACAGTACAGCAAATTAGTCAGCATTTGGGCATAGATCGGGAACTCCACACTCCATACCACCCTCAATCGAGTGGTCAAGTGGAGAAAATGAACCATTTGATCAAACAACAAATTGTAAGGTTAGGGCAAGAAGCTAACTTGCCCTGGCCCCAAGCTCTCCTACTAGCATTGCTGCGGATTCAGACTAAGCCCCAAACTAAAGAAAAATTAAGTCCTTTTGAAACGCTTTATGGGAAACCATACAAGGTCCAGAAGGGAATGTCTACCCAGGTTGGGTAAGAGACACTGACTACCTATATGGTGGCTTTGAGTAAGCAACTTAGAGAAATAGAAAAACATGTGGCTGGAACTCAGAGTAGAGAGCTGGATGGACCAGTGCATGACATACAGCCTGGAGATTATGTATATGTCAAGTCTCTTGCAGAAAAAACTTTGAAACTACAGTGGGAAGGACCATACCAGGTGCTCCTTACTACCTTCACTGAAATGAAGATCATTAGGGAAGGAAGTGAAGGTGTTTTCCCGGTTGAAGTCCGAAAGGCTGTTTGGGACAATGCCAATGATTTTGAGAGGAAGTTCCAATCTTGGTGGACCCTGGTAAATTTTACCTACAATCCCATTGTTAACATGGCTACTGCCTTTGTGCTTACTATAAATAATGCCACAGTTTATGTTATCCACCCCATCATTGCACTAGGATTAAACCATGAGGAGACAGTGCTCTATCCTTCAGAGCATAGAACATAGGCACGGATGGGGAGTGGGAAATGTCAGTCTGTAAATCTAGAATCATGTGTTACCTGGGAACAACAAGGATTTATTTGTGAAAGCAACACAATTGACCCTCAGGACGAATGTCTTGACACTGAGAAAGGTGTTTGCCACTTTGAAATTCATCCAAATACTAGTCAATAGACTGTGCTTGTATATATTGGTCAAGGCTGTGTGTGTTTAAGAACTGCTTGTGCTTTTGTAGAAGTAGATAAGGAGAATATAACTCTCCCTAGCAAAAATCATTCTAACTTTTGTATTTGTAACTTTGTTAGAATCGTTGCGTGTGATTTTCTATATTTGGTACCAGTGGTATCCCACCAGCTGATCAAGTCTAAAAACACAATGTATCACAAGTTATTACCTATTACCTATTGGGATGAACCTCACGTTAGTGAGGCAATTAGTTAAACACCAAGACCTGATCAAAATTTTAAAAGGCATTCAGGAAAATGAAGAAAAGACATTAATTACTGTCCATACATTTCCATTACAGGAAATAAGTAAGGTTCTATGAAGGGTGAAATAAGACGCTAGTCATCACTGGCGGGATACACTTTTCGGGTGATCACCAACGGCAAATAGCATTCTCAATGGATTGTGTCACCCGATCATAGTCATAGTATCATATTGATCTTAGTTGGTATAAGTCTCGTATTGTATACTAATCTGGAACTAGAGAAGGTTATACTGGATAGCCACGCTGACTTCTTTGTTGCGTGTCCATGGTATGGCATTGAGTGATCAGTACCGAAGAAGTTGGGAATCTTTGCCGTGAGTAAAAGAATTTACTAATATTTAGAAAATGGGGGACTGAAGCCAGGGATAGAAGAATGTAGGCTTGCTTAATCACATTAATGATTTCTAAATAAAACAATCGTTATTATTGAAGCCAGGAATGGAAGAATGGGAGCAGGATTTCAGCGGTCCCGTTGGGGGTGGTGGGTTATCTCGCTGAGGTCAGCAAAGGAACGATACTGTTAATCTGAAGACAGTCCCTGCGAAGCTCTGGGGAGAAGGGAGGCCAGCACTGACATACCACAGGTACAGCCCAGACACAGCACAGACATGGTACAGGCACAGGAATAACTGCTGATAACCCGGACCGGGAAGCCATGAAATGGAAGTCTTTAATTGAGGGCCTAGCAGAACAGTCAAATTCATTTATATTGCCCAATTTGTATTCCGGCGGGGGGGGGGGGGGGGGGGGGGGGGAGAATGTCAATCTTGAGTATGTTATTCACTGGAGAAGAACGTTTAGGAGGGGAATGATTTGCCAGGCAGCTATGCAAGAAAATGAAAGAACTCACTCCCCCCCCCACCGCCACGGACCAGGAGTAATTCCAATAGAGAAGAAATGTCTGCTTATCTAACTGTGATAACGTCCTGGTTTCACTTAGGACAGAGTTAATTTTCTTCCTAGTAGCTGGTAGAATGCTATGTTTTGGATTAGGATGAGAAGAGTGCTGATAACACCCCAATGGTTTAATTGTTGCAGAGCAGTGCTTACACCAAGCCAAGGATGTCTCAGCTTCTTGCTCTGTCCTTCCAGCGGGCAGGCTGGGGGTGCAGCAAGAGCTGGGAGGGGACAGACCCAGGACAGGTGACCCAAACTAGCCAAAGGGGTATTCCATACCATCTGACGTCATGCTAAACAATATATAGGGGTGGCTAGCCAGGGGAGGGGGGCTGGACTGCTCGGGGTTCAGCTGGGCATCGGTCAGCAGGTGGTAAGCAATTGCATTGTGCAACACTTGTTTTGTACACATTATTAGTAGTAGTACTATTATCATCATTATTGTCATTATTATTATTGTTATTATTATTTTCCTGTCTTAATAAACTGTCTTTATCTCAACTCCCGGGCTTCACTTTCCCATTTCTCTCTCCCATCCCAGAGAGGGAGGGGGGAGGGTGAGCGAACGGCTGCGTGGTGTTTAGCTGCCAGCCAGGTTAAACCATGACAGTCCTTTTGGCACCCAAAGTGGGGCCTGAAGGGTTGAGATAACGGCAGATCTGACCAGAGTATGTTAAACTAAAATTGGTATAAGTAGTAGACCTGCTTAATAGTCACTTGTCATAATGCTGATTGCTTTAATCTCAAGTCTGCTGCGCCTGTTTTCCAAATTGAGTATTATAGCACGTTATTTTCTGTATGTTCTCTCTGTCATGTTGTTTATCCTCTCCGGGCCCTGGTTTCAGATCATTATGGTACTGCGTGTTGTAACAGTGGCTTATGAGACGATGAAATATCTGGTCATGACTCTAACTTGGTATTTGTACTCAGCAACGCTGTCGACTCTATACTTTGGAAACCGTATCTCAGAAACTATTAGCAATTATATCTGTTGCCTTTTTTCATTAGGGAGTCAATCTCTGGAGGGGAAAGGGGAAGATATTTTTTCTTACACGTTCACTCTCCCTTTCTCCTTCACCACCCCATTATCCTCCTTGATCACTCTCCCTTTCTCCTTCACCACCCTCTTATCCTCCGAGCTTGTTACAATAGTTCTCCAAGATTTTGAATATCCTTGGGATACTCAGACCAGCATGGTGATATTGTTATGTCTCCTGAATGCGCTTCAGGTTTTGTTTAAGGTTAAATAAATACTTAAGAGCGTCATCCAGAGATCTGCCCTGAGGCAGGATAGTTATGAGTGGCAGGGAGAGTGGGAGGATATGGTCAGGCATCTAGAGTAGTGGGCACCTTCAAGTGCTTTGGAAATGTGTCCCCGAACAACTGCAAAATCCTAAAAAACTGGTAGAGTGCTTGAAAAAGGTGTGTCATCGCCCTGGCAGTACCAGACACACACAAATCACTGTAATGTGCTGGGGCTTGGCCTATGCTTACCGAGCTGCGTTCAATGCCAATATAACCCCAGTGACAGACCCTGCGGCCACTTCAACCCCTGAGACAAGCCCAGCAGCCACTCCAAGCCCTACAATGGGCCCCAAGGCTGAGCCAGGGAAACAAACTGTACCAGTGTCAGGGCATGAAGATGAAGATGTCACAAAAACAACAGTAACTACCTGAAACCTATACCAACGTGAGCTACAAGATGTGCGAAAAGATTTTGGTTGCTGTATAGGTGAGCAGCTTGTCACCTGGCTGCTCCGGTACTAGGACACCAGAGCCAATAGTCTGGAATTAGAGGGCAGGGAAGCCAGGCAGAAGGGATCCCTTGCTAGAGGTGCAGGCATTGACAAAGCAATTGGAGATGGAGCACCAGGCTACAGCCTCTGGAGGTGTCTCCTGTCAGCTGTGAAGGAAAGGTATCCCTTCAAGGAAGAACTTGAATGACTACCAGGCAAGTGGGCCACTATGGAGAAGGGAATCCAGTACCTGAGGGAATTAGCCATACGGGAGGTGATTTATGAGGACCCAGACCTCAGACAAACATCCAAAGATCCAGATGAAGTCAGGTGTACACGACCCACGTGGCGGAAGTTTGTACGGAGTGCACCATCATCATATGCCAGCTCATTGGCAATCATGGCCTGGAAAGAGGATGAGGAACCCACAGTGGATGAAGTGGCTAAACAACTCCGGCAGTGTGAAGGAAGTCTCTCCTCTTCCCTACATGCCTGCATGTCAGCTGTGGAGAAACATTCTGAAGCGGTCTACCATCTTTAAGAGAATTTATCTTCCTCCCCACCTGTACAAACTGGTGTCTCAGCTATCAGGGGTTAAGTGTCGTTCCGTGCGAGGAAGACGATATGGTAGGTAAACACCCCATGCCACTCTGTGGTTTTACCTACGTGACGATGGAGAGGACATGAGAAAATGGGATGGAAAATCTACCTTGACCCTAGAGGCACAGGTGTGTGAGTTGCAAAAGAAAACATTTGGAAAAAAGGGGTTCTCTGAAAAGTTTGCTGCTCCAACTTCCAGCAGGCAGTCCTTTAAACACAGAAACGAAGAAGGTTCTGGCCAGGACTAGAGGGGCCCTGCCTCCAGCCAGGGGGAGGAAAGGCACAATCGAGTTTATTGGACTGTGTGGATTCGATGGCCTGGCATGTCAGACGCACAGAAGTATAAGGCTTTAGTAGACACTGGTGCACAATGTACTCACTCTAATGCCATCAAGCTATAAAGGGCCAGAGCCCATCTGTATTTATGGAGTGACGGGGGGATCCCAGCAGTTGACTGTATTGGAGGCTGAAGTGAGTCTAACCGGGACTGAGTGGCAAAAGCACTGTATTGTGACTGGCCCGGATGCTCTGTGCATCTTTGGCATAGACTATCTTAGAAGAGGATATTTCAAGGACCCAAAAGGGTTCCGGTGGGCTTTTGGCATAGCTGCCTTAGAGACAGAGGACATTAAACACTGACTGCCACCCCAACGACACCCCGACTGCCAGTACTAGGCTGGATGTTCAAAGGAAGTGTCTCCTCTACACACCATGCAACTGATGCGACATGGAGCAAGTGTGTTGCACTGATTACTCAGTGGGCTCTAATACGAAAACCCAGTCACCCAGGAATACTGGAAGTGATTGTAGACTGGCCAGAAGGCAAATATTTTGGGATATCACCAGAGGAGGAGGTGGGTCGTGCTGAAGAAGCCCCACTGTACAACAAGCTACCAGAAAATGAGAATAATCCCTGTTCACTGATGGGTCCTGTCCTATTGTGGGGAAGCATCGGAGATGGAAGGCTGCTGTATGGAGTCCTACACGACGAGTTGCAGAAGCTGCTGAGGGAGAAGGTGAATCGAGTCAGTTTGCAGAAGTGAAAGCCATGCAGCTGGCTTAAGATATTGCTGAACGAGAAAAATGGCCAGTTCTCTACCTCTACATGGATTCATGGATGGTAACAAATGCCCTGTGGGGGTGGTTACAGCAATGGAAGCAGAACAACTGGCAGCACAGGGGCAAAGCCATCTGGGCTGCTGCACTGTGGCAAGATATTGCTGCCCGGGTAGAGAACCTGGTTGTAAAGGTACACCACATAGATGCTCATGTGCCCAAGAATCAGGCTACTGAAGAACATGAAAACAACCAGCAGGTGGATCAGGCTGCTAAGATTGAAGTGGCTTAGGTGGACCTGGACTGGCAACATAAAGGTGAATTATTAATAGCCCGATGGGCCCATGACTCCTCGGGCCATCAAGGTAGAGATGCAACATACAGATGGGCTCGTGATCGAGGGGTGGACCTGACCATGGACGCTATAGCACAGGTTATTCATGATTGTGAAACATGTGCTGCAATCAAGCAAGCCAAACAGTCAAAGCCTCTTTGGTATGGAGGACGATGGCTGAAATATAAATATGGAGAGGCCTGGCAGATTGATTGCATCACGCTCCCTCAAACCCGCAACGGCAAGCGCCACATACTTACAGTGGTGGAAGCAACCACCGGATGGCTGGAAACATAGCCTGTGCCCCATGCCACCGCCCGGAACACTATCCTGGGCCTTGAAAAGCAAGTCCTATGGCTACATGGCACCCCAGAAAGAATAGAGTCAAACAATGGGACTCATTTCCAAAACAACCTTATAGACACTTGGGCCAAAGAACATGGTATTGAGTGGGTGTATCACATCCCCTATCATGCACCAGCCTCTGGGAAAGTGGAGCAATACAATGGACTGTTAAAGACTACACTGAAGGCAATGGATGCTGGGACATTCAAAAATTGGGATACGCATTTGGCAAAGGCCACCTGGTTAGTCAACACTAGGGGATCTGCCAACCGAGCTAGACCTGCCTAATCAAACCTGCTACGTACTCTAGAAGGGGATAAAGTTCCTGTACTGCACATCAGAAACATGCTGGGGAAAACAGTCTGGGCTACTCCTGCCTCAGGAAAAGGCAAACCCATTTGTGGGATTGCTTTTGCCCAGGGACCTGGATGCACTTGGTGGGTAATGCAAAAGAATGGGGAGGTCCGGTGTGTACCTCAAGGGGATTTAATACTGGGTGAGAATAGCCCATGAGTTGAATTGTATTATGTTAATTATTATATAATACTGCATGCCATCACCGTTGTGATTGCTATATGTCAATGTCCCATTAATGGTATCACAGTAACAGGCACGCAGGCAATGATGAATGAATTTTGATAGAATTGGACAAGCACAGTGGTGTGATAGATCGAGAACGGGCTTCAGTGTGCAACAATCCAACATCACACACCATCTCTTCTGCTCTAAAAAGACTGCTGTGACAGATGGAGCCCGAAGTCAGTCATGGGCTACACAAACTGAGTTGGACATTGTATATACATATCATTATTATTTTCCTTTCTTTTCCGTCCTAATAAACTGTCTCTATCTCAACTCACAGGCTTCATTTTCCTGATTCTCTCTCCCATCCCAGAGAGGGAGGGGGGAGGGTGAGTGAACAGCTGTGTGGTGCTTAGCTGCTGGCCGGGTTAAACCACAACATTTCCCTTAGTAAACTTTTTGCTGGGTTGAAAAGGAGCTAAATGCTCTTACTTCAAGAGGAACCTTAAAGTAGCCACCTTGAAGTGCTGTTTCACATCACTCATATCAAACTTCTCATATCCAACTTGGGCTGTTAATTGCTAATTAAACAGCTGGCAGAAGAAAAGTAAGCAATGGGGAGCAGGCCCTTCTTTGAGAAGTTCCAGCCAGCCAGCACAGAAATTACCCATTTTCAGTAGCACATCTAGTTCAGAGAAGCCTCCTCTGTCCTGCCTGTTCAGTTTCCAAATCAGCCTGGCAAGGAAACCCACCTGTGTCAGGGCTGTACACCTGCTCCATTTCTGCAGAACTGGTCTGCCAAGGGGGACAACCAACCAACAGCTCTATTTTACTTTGCCCAAGGTCTGCACATTTAAAATGCAGGAAGACTTAAATAGAATCAAATAAATAGAATTAGAAGAAGCTGCAATAAATCACTTTGCCAAAACCCTCAGTATATGGCCTTTCTTAATATTTTTCAGCCAACATCAATTGCTTGAAAACTTGCCCACTTCTTTCAAAGTCCTTCTTTGGGCCCCAAGAAGGACTGGGGGAGGCAAGGGGGTTTGTTCTACATTGTCACTCAATTTCTCTTCCAGGAGACAAAGCACAAGAAATCACATGCAGTCTGATAGACTGGTTTACCTAAGAACCTGGTCCTGATGGTCATAAGAGGGGTTTGAAAGCTCTTCAAATTACACCCTTCTCCAGACTCTTTTGGCAGAGCATAAAGCACTAGAATATGGGATACAGTGAAAAAGGAGTCTGGAATAGCCCTAAAATCAGCTGGTTATCAAATACTCCAAATGAACGATGTTCTGTTATTAATGCAACAGCGAGAAGAACCCAAACTGTTTCTGACACCAGGGATTCAAGTCGCAGAAAAGCAGCTCCTTGATCTACTTGAGCTTGATAACCTGTGCTCATGATCAAAGGACTTCCAGTGGAGGACAGAATCACCTAAAGGAACTGCAGGAGACAAAGCCAGAGCTGGCCACTCAGAAGCTGTGCTCCCTTAAGACTCAAGCCTGCATTTCAGTGCCTTTCAAGAAGGCATGCAGTGCTTTCAGCCCATGCTTGCACACTGTTCCTACTTTTAGGGACTTTGTACATGTAGTGGGTTTACGTGGCAAGGTATCTGGAAAACAATGGGGCCCTTCCCAAACATGGGGCAGCTTCTAGATCTTTCTCACAGAAACCACCCCTATAGCCCCCTGCTACCAAAACCTTGCCACGTAAACCCACTACAGTACACCATCTGGGAGCATGTCCATTCTGAATCGGGAGTGTCCATAACCAAATATTTCCACAAATAAGACATTCCATACAAATTCAGGTCTCTAAACAATTGTTTAATTTCAACTGGTTGTCTTCTCTAGTCATTTCTTCCTCTGCCAAAGTTGCAAAAAGTAAACCTGTGAGCTTCAAGAAATACTGTGAGGAAAAAGGGAACCACCCAGGCCAGAATCAGTGCAGCAGAGAAATCACAAGTTTATTTGCATCCAAAAAAACCTTAGATCCAATTTACTGGTAAAACATGCTCCAGTGGTAACTCCAAATCCAAAGTTATGATTTCTGAACTTGTGAGGGAAAATGTGTATGTAAACAGCACTGTGCAACACACTGGGACAGAAGTGTATTGAAGCTTTATAAAATCACCAGGCTTCTTCTCATGCAATCTTGCAGTAGGAGGATTGTGTCCTCCTTCTGTCGGCCACATGGGTTACTCTGATTTCCTTCTCTATCCTTTTCATACTCTGAGGATTTTTGTTACGGTCCTTGCCTATACTTCAACTTCTTGCAACTCTGCTGTCCTTTTCCAGCCACTGGGACCTTTATTGTGGAAATAGGAAACAAGCATATTCAAAAGCCTTGGAAATTCAATAGAAAGAACTAGTTCTGTCAACATACCCATTTCTTGGCTTGCTACTTCCAAAACACACAGTTTCAAGTGATGATTTTTATTACGTCTCCTAGTAAGTCTATTTATTAATTTACAGAATCACAGAATTGAAGGGATTGGAAGGGACCTCGAAAGATCATCGGGTCCAACCCCCCTGCCAAAGCAGGTTCCTTAGAGCAGGTTGCCCAGGAAGGCATACAGACAGGCCTTAAATATCTCCAGAGAAGGAGACTCCACAGCCTCCTTGGGCAGCCTGTTCCAATGCTCCGTCACCCTCACTGTGAAGAAGGTCTCTCGCATGTTGATGCGGAACTTCCTGTGCTCTATCTCGTGACCATTACTCCTTGTCCTGGCCCCACAAACCACTGAGAAGAGGTTGGCCAAATCCCTCTGTCTCCCACACCTCAGGTATTTATACACATTGATGAGATCCCCTCTCAGTCTTCTTTTCTCCAGGCTGAACAGACCCAGGTCTCTCAGCCTTTCCTCATAAGGAAGATGCTCCAGGCCCCGTATCATCTTTGTGGCCCTCCGCTGGACTCTTTCCAGGAGATCCCTGTCTTTCTTGTACCGGGGAGCCCAGAACTGGACACAGTACCCCAGGTGAGGCCTGCCCAGGGCAGAGTAGAGGGGGAGGATCACCTCCCTTGACCTGCTGGCCACACTCCTTTTAATGCATGCCAGGATCCCATTGGCCCTCTTGGCCATGAGGGCACACTGCTGGCTCATGGTCAACCTGTCGTCCACCAGGACCCCCAGGTCCTTCTCCTCAGAGTTCCTCTCCAGCAGGTTGTCCCCCAGCCTGTACTGATAGATGCGGTTGTTCCTTCCCAGGTGCAGGACTCTACACTTGCTCTTGTTAAACCTCATTTGGTTTCTTCCTGACCAGCTCTCCAGCCTGTCCAGGTCTTGCTGAATGGCAGCACAGCCTTCTGGCGTGTCAGCCACTCCTCCCAGCTTTGTGTCATCGGCGTACTTGCTGAGGGCGGACGCTATTCCCTCATCAAGGTCGTCGATGAAGATGTTGAACAAGACTGGACCCAGCACCGACCCCTGGGGAAAACTGCTAGTCACAGGCCTCCAGCCGGACTCCACGCTATCGATCACCACCCTCTGAGCTCGGCCAGTCAGCCAGTTCTCAACCCACCTCACTGTCCACTCCTCTATCCCACACTTTCTCAGCTTTGCTAGCAGGATGTCATGGGAGACAGTATCAAAAGCCTTGCTAAAGTCAAGGTACATCCACTGCTCTCCCCCCATCTACCCAGCTGGTGATGCCACCATAGAAGGCAACGAGGTTGGTTGAGCACAACTTCCCCTTGGTGAATCCATGCTGACTATGCCTCATAACCTTCTTCTCTTCCAATTGCTTGGAGATGGCATCCAGAACAAGCTGTTCCAACACCTTTCCAGGAACAGAGGTGAGACTGACTGGCCTGTAGTTTCCCGGATCCTCCTTCTTGCCCTTCTGGAAGACCGGAGTGACATTGGCTATCCGCCAGTCTTCAGGCACCTCTCCTGTTCTCCAGGACCTTTCAAAGATGATAGAGAGCGATTCGGCAATCACCTCTCCCAACTCCCTCAGCACACGTGGATGCATCCCATCGGGACCCATGGATTTGTGTGCTTTGAGCCCACTCAGACGCTCCCGAACCACTCCCTTGTCAACAAGGGGGGAGATCTCCACTTCCCAGACTCTTTCTCCTCCCTCCAGGGTCGAGGAGTCCCGGGGGAGAGTCCTTGAAGCAAAGACTGAAGCAAAGAAAGCACTCAGTATCTCTCTGCCTTCTCAGTGTCTCCCATTACCAGGACACCCCCCTTGTTCAGCAAGGGACCCACATTATCCCTAGTCTTCCTTTTACTGTTTACGTACTTAAAAAAAAAAACCTTCTTATTATCCTTTATCTCTTTTGTAAGCCTCATCTCTAGGTGGGCTTTAGCCTTCCTCGTTGCGTCCCTGCAGGCCCTGACAACACTTCTGTACTCCTCCCAAGAGGACAGGTGCTTTTTCCACATTTCATAGACCTTCCTCTTCCTTTTGATCCTGATTCCTTTGGATCCTTTTGAGCTCCTTGCTCATCCATGCAGTTTTCCTGCCCTCCTTCCCCGATTTCCTACTCTTAGGGATGCACTGATCCTGAGCTTGGAAGAAGTGCTGTTTAAATGTTGCCCAGCTCTCACATGCACCCTTGCCTTCTAGCAACCTAGCCCATGAGATACTCCCAAGCAGGTCCCAGAAGAGGTCGAAGTTGGCTCTCCGAAGCTCCAGGGTAGCAAACCTGCTTTTAGCCTTCTTCCACCAAGTTCCATCTTGAACTCCACCATCTCATGGTCGCTGCATCCCAAGCTTCCCCCAACCTTCACATCCCTAACAAGCCCATCCCTGTTGGTAAGGACAAGGTCCAGAAGCACCCCCCTCCTCATCGGCTCCTCCACCACCTGTGTCAGAAAATTGTCTTCAACGCATTGTAGGAACCGTTTGGACTGCGCGTGCCTGGCCAAGTTGCTTACCCAACAGATGTCTGGATAATTGAAGTCCCCCATGAGAACCAGTGCCCAGGATCGTGAGGCTACTACCAGCTGCTTGTAGAAGGCCTCGTCGACATCCTCCTCCTGATCTGGTGACCTGTAGTATACCCCCACAACAGTGTCCCCCATACCATCCCACCCCTTAATTCTCACCCACAAGCTCTCCACTTGTTCTTCACCCTCCCCCAGGTGGAGCTGGGTACTCTCTAATCCTGAGCTTGGAAGAAGTGCTGTTTAAATGTAGCCCAGCTCTCACATGCACCCTTGCCTTCTAGCAACCTAGCCCATGAAATTCCTTTTTTAGTTTTTAAAACCTTTTGTACCTTCCCTTACAGCATTGTCGAGAACACACCTCCTCTATCAGTCTTCACTAGGATTTAATCTAGCACAGAGATTTAAGTACTTGCAGTGAGAATTTGGTTATCTTAAGGCCTATCTACCTAGTGGTAAGTGATCTTTCACGTTAATCCCTAGAGACATCATGCTTCAAGGCTTCACCTCTGAGCCTCATACAATGAGGCAATCTCCCCTCAAACCTGTGATTTGTAGCAGCAAGCACTTGCTCAGCACACCGCTGCTCCTGACAAAGCTTACAGCATTGAATTTGCTCTAGTGATCCATAAGCACCTATTCTGAGGGATACACTAGTTGCCAGAATACTGCATTTCTCAAATAATACTGCATTTACTTAAGCCTTAAGAGAGATGAAAGAACAGTGGGAAGAGAAGGACTGTCACCAGTTTTAGAGCACATGGTGTCACAAAAACCTACAGTACACCAGCAAGAACGCAGAACCACCGTGCACAGGACAGAAGCCGCCTTCCAAATCTCACATTTTAGAGCTAATTAGAAGATTTGGCTATACAGTTTCCATTAGAATTCATAAGTATTGGTGTCCAGATCTTAGGTTCTTTGGAAAAAAGTGCCCAAGTTCACTCAAATCTGAACTCCCACTCATAAAGCCACAACAGATGGCATCAAGTTAGGTGTCCCTTGTACTGGGTCTGGCTGGAATGTTAACTTTCCCTGCAGCAGCCCATACAGTGCCGTACTCTGTACTTGTAGCTGGAACAGCAGTGTAATCACACCAGTGTTGTGTCTACTGCTGAGCAGCAGTGGCACAGCGTTGGGCCTTTCTCTAACCCTCCTAGGGGGTGGGCAAAAAGTGAGGAGAGAAACATCACTAGGGCAGCTGACCTAAACCAATCAAAGGGATATTCCATACCATGTGATGTCACACTCAGCAATAAAAGGTGGAAACAGGAAGAAGAGGGGAGGGGTGGGCTCTCGTTGGGAAAACATCAGTCCTCCTCTCGAACACCGGCTGTGTGCGTTGAGGCCTTGCTTCAAGGACGTGGTCAATCATCGCTCATTTGTGGGAAGTAGAGAGTAATTTCTTTCCTCTGCACTTCCACATAGCCTTCATTTATTTTGTTTGTTTGTTTTCCTCCCTTCTTTTTATTTTTTTCCTTTTCCCCTCCCTTTTCCCCTTTCCCTTTTTATTTCCCCTTAGTTAAATTGTTTAGTTCATGGTAGTCTTTATTTAATTATTATAATTATTTCCCTTTAATTAAATTATCCTTATCTCAACCCGTGAGTTGTTCTTTGCTTTACTTCTCCCCCTCCTCATCTAAAGGAGGGGGAGTGAGAGAGCGGTTGTGGGGTTTAGCTGCCCAGCACGGTAAAACCACCACACCCTGAAGTACTCTCAGAACTTGCTATAAGTTAGAAGCAACAAAGCTTCAAACTCCTGTCTCAGAGCTGTACAGCAACCAAAATCTGTAAATCTGAGATGGTCTTCAAAACTGCTTTTGGTATCCAAAAAGCAATCCTCCCACCCTCACAGGTAAGAAACCACGGAAGAAATCTTACAGTTACCTCAAAAGGCATGCAGCTATGTATAACTATGAACAACAAGAGCTGAGAAGCTGAAAAAAGTCACCAGAATTGGTTTCAAATTCAGAGATGGGAGGGGAGCAGGGAGAAGAAGCCTGTGAGCAGTAGTCTGAGGTTCACAACTGTCAGCATGAAGACCTGTTGAGCTGATGATTTTGCCACATAAAAGAATTACTGTACATGATCTGTCCTATCTACACACCACACATTAAATGAAACTAAATACAAAGCCACGGGACATTTTAGAATCAACATTTGCCTCCACACCTCCACATCTCCCCCACGAACTCAATTTTAATCCACCGTGTGTTTACCGTGGTCACTGTGCTTTGAGACAATTCTTCTTCCGTACAAACTGTTGACACAGCCAGGGAAGGCAGCCTGGTTGGAGAGGATAACGTTGATGTCTCCATGCCACTGTCCTCATTTAAAGCAGACAGACCAACCACATGGTGTCCGTTCAGTTCGCTAGCTTTAGCCTGAGCACAGGCCTGCAAAGAGCTGAGAAAAGTGCTGTTGTGGAGACAGGTAGTGCTGTGAAAAGTGCTCATGAGCTTTGGTGATTTTTGATCACTCTCATCGGAGTCAAGTTTAGGAAAGGATAGGGATTTGATATTGCTCACTGAAGTGATAGGGGACAGGGACACTTTGGAAGACAAGGACATCTTTTCACAGTTTCCCAACTGCGGTAAAGTGATAAAGCCATTGGGTTTGTGAAGGGGCTTGAAGTCCAACGTGGCCCTTTCTATGGATGCCAGAACCTCCTGATCTTGCAACACAGACTCAGACCCTCCTTTGGGCAAACTGCTATCTAACAGCTGGGCAACAATCGGCCCAGTAGTACCGACATGGATTTCCAGAATGTTTTTTAACTCCTCCTTATCATCGATAGTTTTTAATTCCAGTTTGTCAAATGGGTCTTCTTCACTTTCAAAATCAGCTGGGTTGAAGTCTGCTTTGGGGCGAGGTGGACTAAGAACTTTTTGCTTCACAGCACTGCTGTCGGCTGGCATGGGAGTAAGAATGTTATTGTGCTGCAGACCAGCGAGGATGGGGTTAATAGGAGGAGGCATGGCCTCAGGGCAAGGTCCCTCTGAGAACCCCAGTCTGTTGCTGTCCTCTGGGGCTGCTTTTGAGTTTCCTATTGCTTCTTCTGCCTTTCGTTCAGCTCCTTTCTGGGCAGCTTGAATTTTTTTGATATCTTCAGCCCACTCGATTGTTTTCTTTTCCAGGGAGAAGTCATACTGACCAGTGGTAGAGAGGGAAAGAGGGAAAAAATAAAGACAAGTTATAAGAATCACAGCTACTACTTTACAGCAGAAGTAACACAAGTAACACAGAGCAAGAACTACATGAATCATCACAGACAGACAATTTTTCCCCAGCATCTCTTACAACCTATAGAATGGCAAAACCAGGAGACACCAGCAGTAGTTCGTTTTACCTCTTGCAGCAAAACCTGGCTATAGTCTGGATCAGAATCTCGTATTTTGTGTCCATCCTACACTTAGTTTTGTTTAGAGCTACTGATGATCACAAGATCAGTTTCACAACTCTCTCCCCCTCTTCCAACAAGAAAATAGATGCAGTCAGAGTGTGAGAAACAAAGTTGTGTTTTTGCAGTAGAAAACTAATTTTCTGTATTCCAAGGTAGATGTGTAGTCATAATAAGGAGAAATGCTAAGTAGATAAGTGGACAGTAGGAGGCCTCACTGTTCCAAAATAAGACAGAAGCTTGAGAAAAACAGGATGAGCAGTGTGAGAACAGTAAAAAAAAAAAAAAAAAAAAAAAAAAAGATCACAAGTTCTCAAAGCATAAGAAAGGAGAAATTAAAGGGTTGAAAAACAGAAAAAATGTACATATATGGTATAGAGGAGCATCGAGTAGGTTTTCAACCTGTAGTACTCAGCCAATGAGGAAACAGGGGACGTGATCAGGTGTCGGGTAGTATGGAATAAAAGGTTATGATTTGTTTACTAAAATGCACTCCTAATTGGCAGGACGCCCGCCATTGCAATCGCGAATAAAATAGCTTCACAGAAGATCCTGTCTGAAGAAAATTATTGAGATTTTTCTCACAATTAGGGGGCTCGTCCGGGATCTTGTCGCCTACCGAAGAGTTCTTGCTACCACAGACAGGAAGGTGCACCCCGCTGATTTCAGCGGTCCCGTTGGGGGTGGTGGGTTGTCTCGGTATGGCCAGCAAAGGACCGAGACTGTTAGTCTGAAGACAGGCTCTGCGAAGCTCTGGGGAGAAGGGAGGCAAGCACAAACATACACAGACACAGCCCAGAGATAGTCCAGCCCAGATCGGGAACAGGCACAGGGATTACTACTGCTGATAACCTGGACCAGGAAGCCGTGCATGGACCGAGATAAGGGAAACTTTACCGTATCTTGCCTCGAGTTGGGTTTGGAGAGACTCTGGTATGAATGAGTGTGAGTGTGAATGAGACATACTTTTAGTGTGGAGCGAACGTGAAGTCCCGATCCGTGAGGCTCGGTGGTCCTGCAAGGGGACGAACGAAGTCCCCTCGGCTGGAGAGGGACAAAGCGAAAGAGAGAGGAGAGGAGTGAAAGAGAGTCTCGGGGGTTTGGGCCCTTAGGTGTACGGTACCTCGAGCACGGTGAAGTGAGGTGCTTGGTAGTACACCCCACCTCTGTCCTAATCCTAGGTGAAGGCGTGTGGTACCCTGTGGGTGGTAAAGTCCACAGCAGCACGTCAGGAAGAGCTGGGGATTAAGGGTTCCAAGAGTCAGCAGGGTGGGGTTGGAGACCCTGGGATTGTGCCTAAAGACAGTCCTTTGGAGAGAATGATAAAGATTTGGAAAAACAACCCAAAAACTAAGGAAAAAGATTTAAAAATATATATATAATTTAAAAATGGTTTGATATTGCGTAATTGTCTGGCCTAAAAAGCCAATAAAAGGAACTTCAGTATTTTGGCCAAAATACAGGTCTGATGAAAATTCAGGCTTGAAAATTATATATAAACAATAAGGTTCTGTTTTCAGAGGAGGAATCAAGTTATGCTCTCTATAATCCTAATATTGCACCAGAGGCAGTGGCAGCTGCTCCAGGAGGGGACACAAGGACTGCAATTGACGCTGTCCCTGGAAAAGGAGTGCACTCTAGTCTCTGGCAAGAATTAGAACAAGGTAGAAGATATACTGAGAGTTTTGCCTTCCCTGATACTAACAGTACTAACACTAACTGTGTATCCTCTTAGGGAGGTTCCAGTGGGACAAGGACAAATACATTATGTGAACTCCCCCTGCTGTGGTTTAACCCAGTCTGCAGCTAAGCAGCAGGGACTGCAATTGATGCTGTGCCTGGAGAAGTCGCACCAGGGAGTGCCGATGCGGGGCCAGTGCCACTCCTCCCTTACCAGGAGAGAGGTTAGGAGTTTTAAGAAGGAAATGAAGTCTTTAACTGAGGGCCTAGCAGAACAGTCAAATCCGTTTATAAGGCCTAGGCTTACACCAAGCCAAGGACGTCTCAGCTTCTTGCTCTGTCCTGCCAGCAGGCAGGCTATGGGTGCAGCAGGAGCTGGGAGGGGACAGACCTAGGACAGATGACCCAAACTGGCCAAAGGGATATTCCATACCATCTGACGTCATGCTGAACAATATATAGGGGTAGCTGGCCAGGGCTGGGGGGGCCGGGCTGCTCGGGGATAGGCTGGGCATCGGTCAGCGGGTGGTGAGCAACTGCACTGTGCATCACTTGTTTCGTACACATTATTAGTAGTAGTACTATTATTATTATTGTTGTTATTATTATTTTTTCTATCTTAATAAACTGTCTTTATCTCAACTCACAGACTTCACTTTCCTGTTTCTCTCCCCCATCCCAGAGAGGGAGGGGGGAGGGTGAGCGAACAGCTGTGTGGTGTTTAGCTGCCGGCCAGGTTAAACCACAACAGATAATAACAACCCACAACACAGAAATCATATGAGAGACTCGGGGTCAGAATGAGAAAGTACTTGGAGATGAATCTTGAGGACCCAGTAGCCCAAAGGCTCTTGAAAGTTTGTTTTGTGATTAAAGCCTGGCCAGATATACAGAAAAAGCTCTAGAAGATGGGAGGATGGAGTAAACAGCGTAGGTAGTATGAAGGTGTATGCCAGGAGGGGAGATGAGAAGGAAAAGCAGAGAGCGAACACAGCATACCGGGTAGTGAGGCAGAGTTGGAGATAGAGGGACTTTTGGGAGAAATCAGGCTCAGGATGGAAAGGAGAGGAAGAGAGAAGAAGGAATGGCAGATGAGGAAAGCTACCTGTGTTGCAGCCTTAATCCTAGCAAGGACAGGCTTTTTGAGAAGATGTTTTAAGTGTGGCCAGGCCGGTGTGGTGGTTTTACCATGCTAGGCAGCTAAACACCACAACCACTCTCTCATTCCCCCCTCCTTAGATGAGGAGGGGAAGAAGTAAATTAAAGAACAACTCACGGGTTGAGATAAGGATAATTTAATTAAAGGGAAAAAATTATTAAGGAAATATTATTATTAACTAAACAATTTAACTAAAGGGGAAAAAAAAGGAAAAGTGGAAAATGGAGGGCAAAAGGGAAAAAAAAATAAATAAAGGCTATATGGAAGAGCAGAGGAAAGAAATTACTCTCTACTTCCCACAAATGAGCGATGCTTGACCACGTCCTTGAATCAGGGCCTCAACGCACGTAGCTGGTGTTCAGGAGGAGGACCGACGATTTCACAACGAGAGCCCACCCCTCCCCTCTTCTTCCTGTTTCCACCTTTTATTGCTGAGTGTGACATCACATGGTATGGAATATCCCTTTGGTTGGTTTAGGTCAGCTGCCCTGGAGATGTTTCTCTTCTCACTTTTTTGTCCACCCCCTAGAAGGGTTAGAGAGAGTCCTGATGTGCCAGCACTGCTCAGCAGCAGACACAACCCTGGTGTGATACCACTGCTGTTCTAGCTACAAGTGCAGAGCACAGCACTGTATGGGCTGCTGCAGGGAAAGTTAACATCCCAGCCAGACCCAGTACAGCCGGCAACTTCAAGTAGGAGTATCTGGAGTGGAAGAAGGAGGAAAGACTGCTGTTCTAAATTCAGAATAGGGGAGTCGGGGCTTCTCAGAAAGCTAGTTCCCTGATAAAGGAAAAAGTATACCTCAAGGGTTCCTCAAAGTGTACCTCAATGGGGATTACTCTACAATTATCATTGTGGGCAAAACAGACTTAGCATAGGAAGATAAATAAAATTTATTACCTATTGCTGATGGGCTGGAGCGGTAAGAAACAGAAACAAGCTGGGGGCACCTTCCCCCCATCCACTCTCTTCCACCTCTTCCTTGCCCTGAGTGGCACAGGGGGCCAGGAGTGGGGGCTGCAGTCGGCCCATGGTGCTTCGTTTCCACCACTCCGTCCCCCTTGCTCTGGTGTGGGGTTCCTCTCGTGGTGTGCTGACCTTCCTGGGCTGGTCCTGCGTGAGTTTCTCCATGGGCAGCGAGAAATGGGCTCTTTGGGAGCTGCTCCAGGTGTGGGTCTGTGCCGTGGGGTCTATTTGTCAGGAGTGAGTAGGTCCACCTTGGGACCCCCTGGGGTCCACCCCCCCACCCCACCCCCATCACCTGCTCCTGGATGGGCTCCTTTCCACAGGCTGCTGCATGGACATCTGCTCTGCCGTGGTACACCATGGGCTGTGGGAGGGGGTCATCCTTCCCCACTAGGGGCCTCTCTGTGGGCCGCGGTGGGGGCTTCGGCTCTGGCACCTGGAGCACCTTTGCACTGCATTGCTCATGGCTTGGCTCTGGGCAGCGGTGGGCCTCTTTGGAGCCAGCTGAAACTGGCCCTTATCTAACCTGGGGCAGCTGCTGGATTCTTCTCACAGGGGCTACCACTGCAGCCCCCCCAGTACCAGAACCTTGTCATGCAAACCCAATACACTGGGGCAGCTAGGTCATTATTGGCCTGTAAAGTATCAAGGGTTAAATTAACTAATGAAACCCTAAATGTGATAGGGGTAGACGGGACTGGGATAACAGTGCCACTTTTTGGGGACACCAAGCTGGAGAAGTCGTGCCAGGGAGTGCGGAGCAGCGGGAGCAGAGGGGGGGGGGTGTCCCGGTGGGGCCTCTGGCCATGCAGGGCCAGTGCCACTCCTCCCTTACCAGCAGAGAGGTTAGGAGTTTTATGAAGGAAATTAAGTCTTTAATTGAGGGCCTAGCAGAACAGTCAAATGCGTCTATAAGGCCTAGTTTGTATTCCTGGGGGGAAAAATGTCAATCTTGAGTATGTTATTCACTGGAGAAGAATGTTTAGGAGGGGAATGATTTGCCAGGCAGCTATGGAAGAATGGGAAAGAACTAACACCACCCCCACTCCCCCACCCCCTCTGACCAAGAGTAATTCCAATAGAGCAGAAATATCCGCTTACCCATCTGAAATAATAACAATGCATGACATAGAAATCATATGAGAGACTCTGGGACAGAATTAGAAAGTACTCGGGGATGAAACCTGAGGACCCAGTAGCCTAAGGACTCTTGAAAGTTCATTTTGTCATTAAAGCCTGGCCAGATACACAGAAAAAGCTCCAGAAGGTGGGAGGATGGAGTGAACAGTGCAGGTAGTATGAAGGTGTACACCAAGAGGGGAGAAGAGAAGGAAAAGCCGAGAGCGAAACTAATGGTATTCACAGCGTACTGGGTAGTGAGGCAGAGGGCTAGAGATAGAGGGCCAGGATGGAAAGGAGAGGAAGAGAGACGAAGGAATGGCAGACAAGGAAAGCTACCTGTGTTGCAGCCTGAATCCTAGCAAGGACAGGCTTTGAGAAGATGTTTTAACTGCGGCCAGGCTAGCCACTTCAAATAGGTGTATCTGGAGTGGAAGAAGGAGGCCGCGGTGGGGGCTTCGGCTCTGGCACCTGGAGCACCTCTGCACTGCACTCCCCCCTCCTCTGCACTGACCTTGGTGTCTGCTGGGAGGTTTCTCACTCCTCACTCTCCCAGCTGCTGTTGTGCAGCAGTTCTCCTTTTCTTGGATGCGCTCTCACAGAGGCACAAACTGCATTGCTCATGGCTTGGCTCTGGGCAGTGGTGGGCCCCTTTGGAGCCAGCTGAAACTGGCCCTTATCTAACCTGGGGCAGCTGCTGGATTCTTCCCACTGCAGCCCCCCCACTACCAGAACCTTGCCATGCAAACCCAATACACTGGGGCAGCTAGGTCATTACTGGCCTGTAAAGTATCAAGGGTTAAATTAACTAATGAAACCCTAAATGTGATAGGGGTAGAAGGGGCTGGAATAACAGTGCCACTTTTTGGGGACACCAAGCTGAGACTAGGGGATAAAAAGATCATTGGGCAATTATTGTATGCACCCGAGGCAGGGACTAACTTGTTGGGAAAGGATTTAATAATGAAAATGGGCATTCAAATAGCAAATTGTCAGGCTGGAATAACGGTGTTATTAATGGGGTGCTCTCAGACCCTGGGAGCAAAGATATATTTGCCTTTGAGTGGAAAGACCCTGAAATGGGGCGGAAGCAGCAATGCAGATGGACAATTTCACCTCAGGGCTTTACAGGGCCACCAATTTATTTGGGCACGTTCTAGAAGAAATTTTGGAGCAATTCCAACCTCCAAAGGAAGTGTTAATGTTACAATATGTGGATGATCTTTTATTGTCAGGACAAGAGAAAACAATCATGAAAGACGACACTAACAAACTATTCAACTTTCTGGGAAAACAAGGCTTGGGAGTATTGGAAAAAAAATTACAATATATAGAAGGAGAAGTCAAGTACTTAGGGCATCTACTGTCTGGGGGGGAATGAAGAGAAAATCCAGAGAAGATTGAGGGAATTGTTGAGCTACCCCTACCCAAAACTAAAAAGAAGTAAAAAGTTTTAAGAGAAAGAGGTTTTTAAGGAATTAGGAGTCACAAAATCTGAACTAAAATAGATACTCCCTGAGGGGAGAAAAATGATGAATAAAGTGCTAATGAGGCAAATATTAACAGTTTTACATCAAGAGGGTCATTGGGGAACTCAAGCAATATGTGACGCTGTGCTATGGAAATATGTATGCGTAGGAATATATATATACTGTGGCTGAACAAGTATGCAGCAGTTACATAATATGTCAAAAGGTAAATAGGAAAATTATCCACAGTCAGCCCAAGGGGGGGGGGGGGGGGGGGGGGGAGAATCATGAATTCAATGCTTCCAAAATGTACAGGTAGATTTTACAGAGCTCCTTAGAGTAGGTAGATGTAAATACTTATTAGTCTTGGTCGATCATTTGTCAGGGTGAGTGGAAGCTTTCCCTTCAGTATCTGCTACTGTGAACATAGTAACTAAAGTAATTCTAAGAACTCCCAGGTATGGAATTGTTGAAAATATTGACTCTGATCAAGGAAATCACTTTATGCCAGAAATATTGCAAGGGCTCTAGGAATGAAGTGGAAATTTCATACTCCTTGGCATCCTTCCTCTTCTGGAAGGGTGGAGCAGACAGAAAAGAAGCAATTGACTAAGTTCTGGAAACTCAGCTTCCCCAAACAAAGTGCTTACCTTTGGCACTTCTCCGAATTCAAACTGCACCAAGAAAAGATGTGGGAGTTTCACCATATGAAATACTATTTGGATTGCTGTACCTGGACAAAGGGAATGGATTACCTCAATTTGAGACAAAAGATGCTTTTCTTAAGAACTATATACTCGGGCTGTCATCCTTTTTGTCATCTCTCAGGACCCGTGGAGACTGGGATCTGATGCAAACTGCAGAATCGAAGCTGCAACCTGAGTGGAACGGACTGTTCCAAGTGCTCCTGACTACTGAGACAACAGTAAGAACAGCTGAGAAAGGGTGGACTCATTCCTAGATAAAAGCATCAGTTAACCCTGATACCTGAGAGACTGCCTTAACAAAGACTTTTAAGGTTAAAACTGTTGAAAGTATCTATTGTAAACCTTTAACTTCTCCTTAGAAGAATTCTTAATGAATTATTGAGCAAAAGGGATTGAATTACACAGAATTGGAGTGTTTCCAGGGAACACTCCCTGGAAGTGGGAGAAAAAGAAAGGGGGATATTCGATCCCCACCAGAAGAATCCTTATCAGTTTGTGATTTTTATTGTTTCTTAATTATTATTTCTTAATTATTATAGGGGTGTATATATACATATAGAAATGATGTATTTTAAGTTCATCTTAGTAATACCTGTTCTCAGTGGATTAGTGATAGGATGGAGGGAAAGTTCGGCATTTCCAATTAATCCAGAACATCTCTCAAGTGAAATAATTGTTGGATTTGTACCCAGATGCCTAGAAAGACTGAAAACGCCTTGTCCCTGATTGCTATTTCCAGCAGCAACTCTGTCTGGATTCTCTAGATTTCTAAAAATGACAGATCTTACTCAGTCCCGGGAAGGAATAGATTTTGAAGTTGAGCTCCCTACGCATAGTCCTGGCTACAACATACTGTGTTATCAAAGGTGCCTTTTAAACAATGATAGAAAACTCAGGAGGCAATATTACTGACCCTGGGTGTGGAAATATCCATGAAGTAGGGAATAATCTATACTGTATACCGAATATGGCAGCTACGGGAACGCTAATATACATAGTGCACACCAGATACAACATGAGAATCCTGTAACCAGAAGGCCTGTTCCAAATATCAAGGGGTGGTACTGGCTATGTGGCAATAAATCCAGGAAGGTGTTGCCCCTAGGATGGAAGGGAGATTGCACCCTGGAGGCAATAATTCCAAATGTAACTATTATTGAACACCCACAAAGCCGAAGCCCCCTTGAGACCACACGTGGAATTAAGCGGATTCCAGATAATCCTTTAGTAAAATTCTCTAGCATTTCACAGTTTTGCAAAGTGTTTTTTATCTTGTTTAGGGGTGATTGAATTAGAAAAAAACATTGTAAATATCTCCAAATACAAAAATATTGTAAATATATTGAAGAACTAGAAAATAAGTTTGATAAGTTTGCAAAAATAGTACTCTAGAATCAAATAGCATTAGATTTATTAATAACCTCATAAGGAGGAGTGTGCACTATAATTAATACTAGTTGCTGTATATATGTAGATCAAATGGGACAGATTTGACTGATCTCAAAAATATTCGGGGGGAAAAAAAGCAAAACAAGATCCTACGTAGAATGGCTCAAGATGACACTTTCTGGGGATTTAGAAACATTTGGGAGAAGCTAATTTCGCAGTTACCTGAATAGAATTGGATCAAACAACTGTTTGTTTGTATTGTAATAATAATGGCATTGTATATCTATCATCTCCCGTGACATCCGAAGAAGAATATTGCACCTCAATGTTGGAAAAACTCAAGAGTGCGGTATGTGAAGAGGTACAAAAACAACAAGAGGAGTAAGAAAAGAAGAGGGGGGAATTGTGAGGAACAAAGTTGTGTTTTTGCAGTAGAAAACTAACCTTCTGTATTCAAAGGTAGTTGTGTAGTCATAATAAGGAGAAATGTAGAAAAGTAGATAAGTGGACAGCAGGAGGCCTCACTGTTCCAAAATAAGGCAGAAGCTTGAGAAAAACAGGATGAGCAGTTTGAGAACAGTAAAACAAAGATCACAAGTTCTCAAAGCATAAGAAAGGAGAAATTAAAGGGTTGAAAAAAAGAAAAATTGTACATATATGGTATAGAGGAGCGTCGAGTAGCTTGTGAACCTGTAGTACTCAGCCAATGAGGAAACATCGGAGGTGATCAGGTGTTGGATAATGGGGAATAAAAGGTTATGATTTGTTTACTAAAATGCACTCCTGATTGACAGGACGCCAACCATTGCAATCACAAATGAAATAGCTTCACAGAAGATCCTGTCTGAAGAAAATTATTTGAGATGTTTCTCATAAGTGGAAGCCTGAAGTGTTAGTGACAGCGATGTCATGCGTGATAGACAGTCACACCCAGATCTGGCGCCACTGAACAAGGCATTCAATACTACAGCAGAGTAACTTTTGCCTCCAAAGAGCATTAATGTATTTATCAGTTCCCCCTAAAAGATTCCTAAGGGACCTGACACTAACTTTAGACCCACTGGTTGGAGAGGTATCAGCATTCTCATACCTGTGCTAAGGACTCACCAGCCAAAGGGGATGTGCTGGCTACTCTGAGAACAACTTTCAATAGTAGCAGATTTTGCCACTGTTCTTGGCATGACTGGATCCCACAAGCTTTTCTCATTTGACATCAGCTCCTTCAGAGTTGGGTTAGCACATAAGACATTTAGATAAGCTACTCACTACCAGCGCACAGGCCATTCTGGTAGCCTGACTGAGAGGACAAAATTCTGAACACACTAAATATATGTGAAGCTTTAATATCTTACAGAGACCAAACACCCTTAGTGCCCTCCATATCATGACAAAACATTCAGAGAACACAGCCTACAAAGCTAAGTCCAGGGTGTAACCTACCTGTGACTCACAAGAATTACAGCCTGCTTGCCAGGATGATGTCACATAACCGAAGGGGTAATAAGACATCCTATCCTAGCTCTGAAGAGCAACAAGTCGGAAGGTTTGCTACGCCTCTGCTGGGCTTTTCTGGGACTCACACTGTGCTATCCATCCCATAGCAGGCTCCAGAGAGAACCTGGAGACCTATCTCAACTCTATACTAAGTAGTTTTCCCTTCCCTTAGCTCTAAGAGATGGGACATGCAATTTATCAACAAGGTGATTTTGAAACACAACTCACTGGCAGAAGTGCTGGGCACTATTCATTCCACACTTTGCCATCTGAGCAGAGCTATCATAGCTGTATACTTACAAACACACATGTTTAGACGCATGAAATACTAGGTACATGGCTTTGGTCAATTTAGCCTCCATGCACTTTTACTATTTTGAATAGCTCCCACCAGAACTGTAAAAAAAGCCAAGTAGTTCTGTGCAAGGCATAGCCTACATGATCACATCATTTTATTTGAGGCATTGCAATCCAACCAGGCGTACTGTATTTGAACCCCAGCTTGGCTGGAAAACAGAGATAGCACAGAATATGTTCATACTTGTAGAACCCTGTTTGAGGGTATGCCATAGCATTGGTGTTTCAATTCTTACCATCTTTCCTCTTAAAAATACAACTTAGTTTAGCAATGTCAGGGTAGCATTTAAACCTTTATCTGTTACACAAGAACACTGTGTTTTTTTTTGGAGTAGATACATTAAAATAAATGCCATCAGACTTTTTATAGTGATAAGTAGTACAAACTTTTTGCATGGCTTACAATATTATCTTCCTCTACATTCTAGCAGACTATGAAATAACAGTATAGCACGGTGAAGACTAACACCTGAACAAAATATAGTTCACAGCATCACATGTTGAAGACCTAGGGTCACAGAGGAAAGAGCAGAAGTGCACAAACCATCCTTACCTGGGCTTCTCTGACAAGCTGAGAAGAATCAGGCAGGCAGAAACCAATGGGTAATCCAACCTTCGAAGAGGTTTTAAATTTGTCTCCTATCTTAAATGGGACGTCGTCGAGATAACTGAAAGGCCCTAAGATCACAAGAAGAAATTGTATCAAGAACCTTACAAATTTGATGCATTCAGTTAAATCTCATGTTTCTGTATGTGGCAGCTACTCTTTCTCTGCTACCCCAACCACACAATTTGACTCAATACAAAGGAAGTTGCGTGATAAGAAACACACTGAATATGCCTAGACTTCATTGCTTCAGTTTTATTATTTTTAAAAGAATATTCTAGTCCATAACTATATTTTAAAACATTCCAATTGCTAAGCAGATCTTGAAGTTAATATTCCAGCATCTTAGCTTCCCTCATGACAACACTGCCTACACAACCAGAAATTGAAGCTCTCCTGAATGTTGCGTTCTGTTATGCCTCTATAGAAGGAGCCATCAGTTTTTGTTATATTCAAAGCAAGTTTTAAAATGACCCAGCTCTAGAGCAGCTAAGAAACAAAAAAAGTTTTGACATACAAGTGAAAAGTAACATTTGGACAGAAGTGGTCACAAGGACAAAGCGGTCCAGGTGATCCGCTTTAAACAAAACACAGTGAAATAGCTCAAGAATATTGAGTGTAGCAATTCTGACTTTTCAAACAAGGCAATCTAACTGGATCCAGTCTGATTTGTGATCACTCCAGTGAGGGGCCACAAACTTATTCCATGGTCCTCCATCTGTACTTTACATCTGTCACTTACGTGTAGCATTTATAGTGTTTTAGGACAAAAACTTTTCAAGCACCCTGCAAGCTCACTAGGCAGAATCACCAACAACTCAAGCTCCTCCAAGAAGCCAGACTAAAGTTGTTGTTTTTTCCATGAGCTGCTGTGAAGAAGTGTGAGAAAACCCATAACGTAAATTGTAGCCAGTTTCTAGATTAACTGGTCTAACCTTTTGGAATTATAGGCAAGGTTTTTGACTGTATATTACTAGACAAAAACTTCAAATTGTTGTTATCATTTGGAACTTCGCTCTGAATGCTACAGATCCGACAAGACATTAGTGACAACGTGAGATGTTTAGTGACTAACCTCTTGCTAAGTGAGCTGTGACTTGCCATTTTTATCTGACCCATTTTCATACTTGGATGACAGTTTAAGTACTATTTGTGCTCCTTCACTGTTGACTAATTTACAATAACACAGCCACAAGCTCCAAGAGGACAAGCAGCTTTTGAGAACAGGAATATCCTGTTAATTTGGAATCAAATGTTTATGTGCTGTCATCAGTTGACCTCTCATGCTATAAACTGCATTGGCTGGTCCCAGAGCCCTGTTGGGACACAGAGGGCATTTCCCCTAGCCCTGACACCCTCAGGCTGAACAACCTACATGGCACCCATACTACTGTGAGATATGTTCATCTGATTTGTGTCAGTATGGAACAGTGCTAGGGCAACATGGTATGATGAATGTGACCTTCTGTCTTACATACCCTTGTATAACCACAAGTCTAAGAAAAACAGAGTGGTTAATGTATATAGTTCTTGTATCTTGCAAAGGAATGTTTTAGCAATTCGTGTCAATAGAGAGCTTGAAGGGAAATGTATTTGTAGGTTTTTCCTTGAAGTCTCTGATATCTGGGGAGTCAGCACGAGAGACCCCCAGAGGGACCACCGGAGACTGATACGCATGCTCCAGTAGGAGGGTTTGGATTCCGGAAACTAATTATAATAACCCTGGTTTTTTTTTAGAAGTAGTAATGAATATGTATCAGCCTAGGAGCATAAAAAACAGCTGCTTGATATAACTGGTGTGCATCTTGGTGGAGCAGAGACTCCCGGCGCACCCAGCACTGTTTGCTTACCTCTATTCCTTTAATAAATTGTAAACTTTGATTATAGTCCTATTTTGAAGACTGAGCCATTTATTACAAATGGGGGATCGTCCGGGATGGCTTTGGTTCCTGTATTCTGATTTGATCTAGGAGAGGCACCCCACCATTTAGTGGCTCCTGTTTGAGTCAGGTCGGGACTAATGCCATCTTGAACCTGAATAAAGGTAAGCAAATAATTTGATTTTTTTATGAGCTCCCTTGCTGGCTGCAGCACTGTATTTTGCCCGTAATTCTGCGCGCAAAGATCCGAACGAAGACGACGGAGTCATAAGTGTTTAAGGAGTATACCGTTTGGTTGGGTGGGATTCGGTTGCCTGTGTGTAAGAGTGTAACTTAGACTTCCGAAGTCAGTGTGGAGGTCTTCTAACCGCGGTTCCAATCTCCCGTGAGGGACTTGGCCAGTGAAGGAAGTGATTCCTATAGGATTCGTGGATGGGTGATAGGTCCTAAACCCCCTGCAAGACACTCTTACTAAGGTAACCAAGGGCTGTGGGAATTGCCATAGTAAAATTCCTAGATGGGTCAGACAGAATTGAAGACCAAGGACCAGAGAAAGGGAGCAAATTACCAGAAAGTCCATTAGGAATAATGATTAGAAATTGGAACAATAGGGGCCCCAGAAAATGAAAGAGTAAATTAAAAATGGTCCAGTATTATATGATAGAAACACCAAAAGAACCTTTAAGACCCCATGTATTTTGGTTGATATTTGGGTCCATGGTGGACAGGGTCTGTCAGGCTTTGAACATTAATGTTAATAGTAGAATACCCGTGGATCCGGAAGAGAGCAAGTATGCTGCAGCTGAAACATTGGAATTAGAAATTAGAGAGCAATTGATTAAGAATGAGTATGTGCTACATTTGTGATGTACTGTGCCTGTGCTGCGCTTAGACCTCCAAATAACAGGAGCCTCTTGGACCCCGAGAACCAGATCAAAACAACCTCATGGTTTGGACTTTAACCAAGGGGTCTGAGATAAGGAGGACTGTTCACAAAGGGACAGGTTATGCATATGTATAGGAGTGTTGGGAAACTTCATGTATATGTAACTCTTTACTAGATATAACCAAAGCAAGTTGTCACATTAGGCGTGCACGACTTTGGCAGGACTACCCCCACGTGCCGCCCAGAACTGAGTAAACATACCTACTTTACAATCTTACTGATTGTGGAGTCAGTTTTCTGTGAGTCATTTTGGTGAGCCAGGCAGGAGACACTCTGCTCAGCTGCAGGATCGGCTGCAGAGCAGATGCCCCTAGGTGCACCCTGAGCGTTTTGCTTGGAGGGGACTCCACTCTCAGCCGCTCACCGCAGGAGCAGACAAAGATCTCCTGAGGCTGCGGACAAACGGTATGTTTTCAGCTGCTGGAGGGATACTAACTGGAGTGTTAATAATTGTATGTCTTATTCTTAAATGTCCAGGTATTTTGTGTTGAAAGTATTTGTGTAAGTGGAAGGGTTTGAAACAAAGTGGAATAAGTCACTCCATGAAGAACACAGTCAGAGACAATACTTGTTTGGTTGGTTATCATTCTAAATTATATTCTTGTGGTATGAATGAGATGTGCTAGAGGCCTCTCTGTGTGATTGTGTGATTGTGCTGTGTGAGTGAGACGCAGCGTCGCTGCAAAACGAGTGCGGAGTCCCGATCCACAGTTCCGTGTTCTCCGCGAGGGGAGTGGGCGGAGACGAACAAAGTACGTGACAGACTGAAAAGAAGTGCTGTTTTATTAAAGTTTTGAGTGGTGGTGCCTAATATATGGGCCTGGCAGTGTATCTTGTGATCCTATTTTTGCTCTTAAATGCTTTGAGTGTGACAAGAAAAAGGCGGGAGCATTATCTAAGTAACTAACAGTTGAGAAGTGTTGGTATATTTGCTGTGGTGTTTGGTCAGTTTCCCAAGTACTGGCGGGGGGGGGAAGGGGGTTGACTGATTATCAAAGCAGAACTGAGAGATTCATTTCTTTGGTGGTTCGGGCTTGAGCCCTGGGAATTTGGTAAGAAGGGGGGGGAGCGAATTTATTTAGGCCTCAATACCTTTTAAACCCCCATATTGACGGATACACAGGAGTGATTCCTTGTTTTGTATGGGCTTACTAAAAAAGTGCATGAGAAAAATTGGCATTTGGCTTGAAATTCGGTCCTGTTGAAATGTAAATTTTTGTGGAGAAGGTGGTAATGTTTGTCTAGAAGACTGAAGGCTGCGTGCTTCAGCTGTTTTCCTGAAGTTCCGTGGATTTATGATTGAAACGGGGCTCGTTAATAATTTGAAATAGTGAAGTTTGTATGTGGGAAAAAGAGTTTAATCCCAGAGAATTGGGACATTTGGGAAGGAGATTAGGAAAAGATAGTAAAAACCTGCAGTAAAAAGGATTGCGTGGAAATTGAAACAAAGTGTGGGAATAGAAATGTTGTTTTTGCAGAGTTACATTGTTTAGAAGGAGGGAATGTGGTACTGAGATATGCTTACAGTGATAAGAAAGTTTAGCAGGCGACCTTGTAAAATGCAGACAATCAGACTCCTTAGGACAATTAGGTGAAAATCACGGTGTCAAGTCAGATAAGTGAAGAAACATTACCACTTCAAGCAGTAAAAACGTCAAAAGAAATTTGAAATTTAACAGGCCGGCGACTGAAGGCCATGCATTGTTTGTGAAGCATCAGATAGATTGTGAATCTGGATTACCCACTCAGTGGGGAAACAGGGGAGGGTCCTGCCATCAAAAGGTATATAAACTGTGTTTTGGAACTAGTAGATGCACTCTCTCCTGCTTGTGGGGCGCCCGCCATTGCAATCGCGAATAAATTACTACTTCACTGAGATCCTCGCCTGAGCCTAAGTTATTGGCTACGGAGTGTTTCTCACAATTTGGGGGCTCGTCCGGGATCCAGTCACCTACTGGGGAGCCCCACCGCCGCAGCAGCAGGAAGGCATGCCCCGCTGATTTCAGCGGTCCTGTGCATCGACGGTGGCGGTTCTGCGGAAAGCTGACAGAGGGCCCGAGACTGGTTAAAGAGGCAGGATCCGTGAAGTAGTGGGGAAAGGAAGAAGGTAGGCAGTCCGGGTTTTTAAGAATCGATCTGGTAACTCTGTGCACAGACCAAGGTAAGAAATATTAAGTATTGCCTTGGGGGTCGGGTGATCTGGTGTATGGTAAGCCCTTGCACGGGGAAGTGCTGGCACTACACCAGGGGAATCTGGTGTACGGTAATCCTTGCACGGGGAAGTGCTTGGAAGTACACCAGGGAATCTGGTAAACTCAGGTGTGCGGTAACGCTGGCACGGGGAAGTGCTTGGCGGTACACCCCCATCTTTCAGTACATTGGTGTGTGGTACACTGCAGAAGGGAAAATTCTGTAGCACATACTGGCGAGGGTTAGGAAAGATGGGAAGTACGAGTTCCAGGGAATCTGGTAAACTCATAGGTGTGCGGTAATGCTGGCACGGGGAAGTGCTTGGCGGTACACCCCCATTTTTCAGTACGTTGGTGTGTGGTACACTGCAGAAGGGAAAATTCTGTAGCACATACTGGCGAGGGTTAGGAAAAATGGGAAATATGAGTTACAGGGGACAGGGAGATATCCCTGGGGGAGTGCCTACCAAGAGTTCTTCCTGAAGAATGATAAGAAATTGGAAACATAATCCCAAAATTAGAGGGATTGTAAAAGAAAAATAATTAAAAAAAGGTTAAATATTGTGTATCAGTCTGGACAAAAGAACCAATTAAGGAAACAGCAGTATTTTGGCCAAAATACGGGTCTGATGAAAATTCAGGCTTTAAATTTATGTGTAAACAATAAGATTCCTTTTTCAGAGAAGGAGCCAAATTATGCTCCCTATAATCCTAATATTGTACCCGTGGCAGCAGCAGTCACTCCAGGAAGGGAGACAGGGACTGTAATTAACACTGTCCCTAAAGAAGGATTGTACTCTAGGCTCTGGCAAGAATTAGAACAAGGTAGAAGATATATTGAGAATTTTGCCTTCCCTGATACTAACAGTACTAACACTAACTGTGTATCCTCTTAGGTGAACTACCCCCTCCTCCTTACCAGCAGAGAGGTTAGGACTTTTAAGAAGGAGAGGAAGTCTTTATTCGAGGACCCCAACAGCCTAGTTGAACAATTAGACCAGTTCCTACGACCTGATTTATACTCTTGGGGGAGGGAATTATGTCTATAAGTATGTTGTTTACAGGGAAAGAAATGGGAATGATCAGGAGGAGAGCTGCTATACAAGAATGGGAAAGAGCTCATCCTCCAGGACCAGGGGTAATACCGGCAGGGCAGAAATACCCACTTGCCAATCCTGGCTGGAATAATAATAGTGCGCAACACAGAAATCATATGAGAGACTTGGGGTCAGAATGAGAAAGTACTTGGGGATGAGACCTGATGACCCAGTATCCCAAGGGCTCTTGAAAGTTCATTGTGTGATTAAAGCCTTGCAAAATATGCAGAAAATGCTTCAGAAGGTGGGGGAATGTAGTGAACAGTCACTGGGGGACCCTCCTGCGGGAGGCCCTGGAGGGGTGTGTCTGGAGGGGAGATAAGAAGGAAAAAAAAAAAAAAAAAAGAGATCGAAACTAATGGTATTGACAGTGCAGCGGGTAGTGAGGCAGAGGGTTGGAGAAAGATGAAGAAAATCTTCAGGGGGAGTCAGGGCCAGGATGGAAAGGAGAGGAAGAGAGATGAAGGAATGGCAGGCAAAGAAGGCTGCCTGTGTTGTGGCCCGAGTCCTAGCAGAGACAGGCTTTGATAAGATGTTTTAAGTGTGGCCAGGCTGGCCACTTCGAATAGGAATATCTGGAGTGGAAGAAGGAGGAAAGAAGGAAAATGGGATGAAATATGCTATATTGATATGTTGTTTCAGTATCTTGGAGGGAAAAGGTATGGAATTAAGTTGGACCCTGACTGAGCCTTTGGTGCTGGTATTAGAAAAGTACAGTCTGGAGAAAGATGAAGGAAGTGTTAAAAGGGTTGCTGAAGGTGTTAAAGGTGTGGCATGTAGTATTTAACAGAGCTGTTTGAAGTTGAATGAGCAGGGAAAGAGGATGTAGGCATTATCTAAGTAACAGTCTAGAAGTTTTGGTATATTTGCATATTTGCTGTGGTGTTTGGTCAGTTTCCCAAGCATCGGGGAGGGGAGAACAGCCTGCTCCACCAGGGGCCTCTCCAGCGGCCGCAGGGGGGCTTCGGCTCCAGCGCCTGGAGCGCCTCCTCCCCCTCCTTCTGCACTGACTTTGGTGTCTGCGGGGGGGTTTCTCGCTCTCCCAACTGCTGTTGAGCAGCAGGTTTTTGTTTGTTTCTTTGTTTATTTGTTTTCCTGGATGTGCTCTCACAGAGGCACGGACTGTATTGCTCATGGCTTGGCTCTGGGCAGCAGTGGGCCCCTTTGGGGCCAGATGAAATCGTCCCTTATCTGCCACGGGGAGGCTTCTGGGTTTTTCTCACGAGGGCTGCCACTGCAGTTTCCCACCCCCCCACTCACAGCCCCCAAACCTTGCCATCAAACCCAATACACTGGGGTAGCTAGGTCATTATTGACTTGTTAAATATCAGGGATTAAATTAACTAATGAAACCCTAAAAAGTGATGGGGGTAGAAGGGGCTGGGATAACAGTGCCAGTTTTGGGGGATACCAAGCTGAGACTAGGGAATAAAATGGTCGCTGGGCAATTATTGTATGTATCCAAGGCAGAGGCTAACTTGTTGGGAAGGGATTTGATGATTAAATTGGGCATTCAAATAGTAAATTATTAGACTGGAATAACAGTGTTATTAATGGAGTGCTCTCAGGCCCTGAGAGCAAACGTATATTCACCTCTGACTGGAAAGACCCTGAAATGGGGGCGGAAGCAACAATATAGGTGGACAATTTTACCTCAGGGGTTTACAGGGCCACCTATCTATTTGGGTCAGTTTAAATAACAAAAGATTTTGGAGCAATTACAACCTCCCAAGGAGGTATTAATGTTAACAAATATGTGGATCGTTTTCTATTGTCAGGACAGGAGAAAAGAGTTGTGAAGAAAGCTACTAACAAGCTATTCAACTTTCTGGGAAAGCAGGGCTTGGGAGTATTAATAAAAAAAAAAAAAAAAAAAAGTTACAATATGGAGAAAGAGAAGTCAGGTATTTAAGGCATCTAATGTCTGAGGGAAAATGAAGAATAAATCCAGAGAGGATTCAGGGAATTGCTGAAAATTAAGAAAGAACTAAAAAGTTTTAAAAGAATGATTTTTTAAGGAATCAGGAGCCATGAAGTCTGAAGGAAAACGGATACTCCCTGATGGGAGAGAAATGCTGAATAAAGTGATAATGAGGCAAATACGGCACTTAGATGTGCACAAGTCGATGGGGCCGGATGGGATCCACCCAAGGGTACTGAGGGAACTGGCAGAGGAGCTGGCCAAGCCACTGTCCATCATTTATCAACAGTCCTGGCTATCGGGGGAGGTCCCAATCGACTGGCGGCTAGCAAACGTGACGCCCATCTACAAGAAGGGCCGGAGGGCAGACCCGGGAAACTACAGGCCTGTCAGTTTGACCTCAGTGCCAGGGAAGCTCATGGAGCAGATCCTCCTGAGAGTCATCATGCAGCACTTGCAGGGGAAGCAGGCGATCAGGCCCAGTCAGCATGGCTTTATGAAAGGCAGGTCATGCCTGACGAACCTGATCTCCTTCTATGACAGAGTGACGCGCTGGGTGGATGAGGGAAAGGCTGTGGATGTGGTCTACCTTGACTTCAGCAAGGCTTTTGACACCGTCTCCCACAGCATTCTCCTCAAGAAACTGGCTGCTCTTGGCTTGGACTGGCGCACGCTTCGTTGGGTTAGAAACTGGCTGGATAGCCGGGCCCAAAGAGTCGTGGTGAATGGAGCCAAGTCCAGTTGGAGGCCAGTCACTAGTGGCGTCCCCCAGGGCTCGGTGCTGGGGCCGGTCCTCTTTAATATCTTCATCGATGATCTGGACGAGGGCATCGAGTGCACCCTCAGTAAGTTCGCAGATGACACCAAGTTAGGTGCGTGTGTCGATCTGCTTGAGGGTAGGAAAGCTCTGCAGGAGGATCTGGATAGGCTGCACCGATGGGCTGAGGTCAACTGCATGAAGTTTAACAAGGCCAAGTGCCGGGTCCTGCACCTGGGGCGCAATAACCCCAAGCAGAGCTACAGGCTGGGAGAGGAATAGTTGGAAAGCTGCCAGGCAGAGAAGGACCTGGGAGTGATGGTGGATAGTCGGCTGAATATGAGCCAGCAGTGTGCTCAGGTGGCCAAGAAGGCCAACGGCATCCTGGCTTGTATTAGGAACAGCGTGACCAGCAGGGCTAGGGAGGTGATCGTCCCCCTGTACTCAGCTCTGGTGAGGCCGCACCTCGAGTACTGTGTTCAGTTTTGGGCCCCTCGCTACAAGAAGGACATCGAGGTGCTTGAGCGGGTGCAGAGAAGGGCGACGAAGCTGGTGAGGGGCCTGGAGAACAAGTCCTACGAGGAGCGGCTGAGGGAGCTGGGCTTGTTCAGCCTGGAGAAGAGGAGGCTCAGGGGTGACCTTATCGCTCTTTTTAGGTACCTCAAGGGAGGCTGTAGCGAGGTGGGGGTTGGCCTGTTCTCCCACGTGCCTGGTGACAGGACGAGGGGGAATGGGTTTAAGTTGAGCCAGGGGAGTTTTAGGTTAGATGTTAGGAAGAACTTCTTCACTGAAAGGGTTGTGAGGCACTGGAACAGGCTGCCCAGGGAAGTGGTGGAGACACCATCCCTGGAAGTCTTCAAAAGACGCTTAGATGTAGAGCTTAGGGATATGGTTTAGTGGAGGGCTGTTAGCGTTAGGTTGGAGGTTGGACTCGATGACCTTGAGGTCTCTTCCAACCTAGAAAATTCTGTGATTCTGTGAAATATTAACTGTTTTACATCAAAAGAGTCATTGGGAGGTGCAAGCAATGTGTGATATTGTGCTAAGAAAGTATGTCTGTGCAGGAATATACACTTTAGGGAAGCACGTATGTAGAGGATGTACCATATGTCAAAAGGTAAATAAAAAGGTCTTCTGTAACCCATCTAGAGGGGGACAGGAGCCGGGGGTTTGACCTTTCCAAAGTATACAGGTAAACTTTACTGAGTTACTTGTTTGTCCTAATTGACCACGTGACTGGATGGGTGTATGCTTTACTGCAAGGGTTAAAGCAGGCCTTAGAGATTGAGTGGGATTTTCACAGCCCCTGGCACCCCTCCTCTGCTGGGAAGGTGGAGCGAATGAATCAGACATTAAAGAAGCAATTAACTAAATTACTGTTAGAAACCCAACTTCCTTGGGTAAAATGCTTACTCCTACAGGTTCAAACAGCACCAAGAAAGGATATAGGAATTTCACCATATGAGACGCTGTTCAGATTGCCCTATCTGGGCAGAAGGGATGAGATACCACAATTCAAAACGAGAGAGTTTTCTTACGAACTGTATTCTGGGGTTGTCCTCTTCTTTGTCATCTCTCAGGACCTGTGGGTTGTTGGCTCAAACCCCACCTTTGGAATTCCCCATTCACCACCATCACCCAGGAAACTGGGTCCTGATTCGGACCTGGAAAGAGTCAACTCCGGCCTGAATGGGAAGGACAATTACTGACCACTGAAACAGCCGTAAGAACTGCGGAAAAAGGTTGGACTCACTATACTTGAGTGAAGGCATCTGTCGACGCTAGTACCTGGGAAGCTGTTCCTACAAAAGACTTGTTGGAAGTTGAAATTGAAGAGAAAAATCTCGTAGTGGACTCTGAGCAGGATAAGAGCTTACAATTGTAAACTAACCTTTTATTTTCACAGGTAACTAACGAGTGTGACTTGTGATTGAGAGAAAGGACAGACCTATAGCGAATTGCAGTGCTCCCAAGGGGGGGGTTGTTATAGTAGTAGTGTACACCTTATTTTTGTATCGATAATTATTTGGAAACCTAAGGTTTAAAAATAATGACAGGGAAAAATTGATTACTAATTTTGTTTTTAGTGATTCTAGGCCTCAGAGAAGGCCTCGGTCAATTGGTAACCTGGAAAAGGCATGACCAGATAATAGCAAAAACGGGATACCCCATCAAAATATGGGTGACTGTGACAGAGGGTTATGTACCACAAGCCGTCACGTTTGATGCTTGTGAGGTGTTAGCTTGTGGAGATTTAAATGCCCAATGACAATTGAGCAGAAAGAACAAATAACTGGGAGAGACACAACAGTCAGATTGAGAATAGCTGTATGGAAACAATCCTCTCTTGCCATCAGAGAAAGGGAGAAACTCAAGGAGAAAACAGGAGAGAAAACAGGAGGCCCTCTGAAATGTGGCAGTTCAAACATTTGAGATTTAAACAGGGTATGGGGATGTGAATGCCTGGATAGAATGGGTCAAATATACTGTCCAGAGTCTCAACCGTAGCTACTGCCATGCTTGTGACTCGGGATGACCGATTGCCCAGATAGTGCCCTTCCCATGGGGGTGGACCAAAGACTCCCAAGGGATGCGATGTATGATTGCATTGTACCAAGAGAAGACTGCCTGGGGAAATGAGGCCTGTAAGTCTCTCTTTGCTGTTTCTTGCATGATAACAATATCACAGTTCCCCCGCATTCTCTACAGCTATAGGTAACCATACAGCTTGCCTCTCACGGCAGGGTGTGAGTGCTACCCGTCACCTGGGAGAATTTGCCTTGTGCTACCAAGGACTTGATGGAAAACTGCTCAAGACTAGAGATCCCCAGGGCAGATCTCTGGTGGTACGGTGGAGGGAAGACCTTACAGTCCACCCTACCATCTAATTGGGAAGGCACTTGTGCACTGGTTCAATTAGCTATACCCTTCACCCTGGCATTTGAAAGAGAAACATCACAAATACCCAGAAGAAGTAAAGGAGGCTTAGGAATCTCATTTGATGATAGAGTATGCATAGATTCTATTGGGGTACCTAGAGGAGTTCCGGATGAACATAAAGCCAGAAATTAAATTGCTGCAGGGTTTGAGTTACTGTTCTGGTGGGTAACAATCAATAAAAATGTGGATTGGATTAATTATTTCTATTATAATCAGCAGAGATTCATTAATTATACCAAGGATGCGATGAGAGGAATCGCTGAACAACTAGATGCCATCAGCAAAATGGCTTGGGAACACAGGATAGCATTAGATATGATGCTCGTGGAGAAGGGTGGTGTATGCGTGATGCTGGGCAACCGTTGTACTTTTATCCGTAACAATACTGCCCCGGATGGCACAGTAACAAGAGCATTGCAAGGGCTTACTACCCTTGCCAATGAATTGGCAGAAAATTCGGGAGCAGACACTTCCATCACAGGATGGTTGAAATCTTGGTTTGGTAAATGGAAAGGGATTGTAATGTCCATATTTACATCCTCAATTATAGTAGCAGGAATTTTGACAGCTATTGGCTGTTGCATTATCCCCTGTGTAAGGGGACTTGTCCAGCGGTTAATTGAAACCACATTATTGAAACAAATGACCATAGATCCACCACCCTACTCAGATAAAATGATATTAGAGGAAATGGAGAGCAAAGAAAGTGAAGAAGAGGAAGATATTTACCAAATTACACTTAAAATAAATAAATAAATAAAAATAAAAAGAGTTTTTGCAAAAATCAACAGTTTATAAAAAAAGAAAAGGGGGGAATTGTGGGAATAGAAATGTTGTTTTTGCAGAGTTACATTGTTTAGAAGGAGGGAATGTGGTACTGAGATATGCTTACAGTGATAAGAAAGTTTAGCAGGAGACCTTGTAAAATGCAGACAATCAGACTCCTTAGGACAATTAGGTGAAAATCACGGTGTCAAGTCAAGTCAGATAAGTGAAGAAACATTACCACTTCAAGCAGTAAAAATGTGAAAAGAAATTTGAAATTTAACAGGCCGGCGACTGAAGGCCATGCATTGTTTGTGAAGCATCAGATAGATTGTGAATCTGGATTACCCACTCAGTGGGGAAACAGGGGAGGGTCCTGCCATCAAAAGGTATATAAACTGTGTTTTGGAACTAGTAGATGCGCTCTCTCCTGCTTGTGGGGTGCCCGCCATTGCAATCGCGAACAAATTACTACTTCACTGAGATCCTTGCCTGAGCCTAAGTTATTGGCTACGGAGTGTTTCTCACAGTGGGTAATCCAGGTTCACAGTCTATCTGATGCTTCACAAACAATGCATGGCCTTCAGTTGCCGGCCTGTTAAATTTCAAATTTCTTTTGTCATTTTTACTTCTTGAAGTGGTAATGTTTCTTCACTTATCTGACTTGACTTGACACCATGATTTTCACCTAATTGTCCTAAGGGGTCTGGTTGTCTGCATTTTACATGGTCTCCTGCTAAACTTTCTTATCACTGTAAGCATATCTCAGTACCACATTCCCTCCTTCTAAACAATGTAACTCTGCAAAAACAACATTTTTATTCCTACAATTCCCCCCTTTTCTTTTTTTTATAAACTGTTGATTTTTGCAAAACCTTTCTCTAAGGTGTAATTTGGTAGATTTCTTCTTCTTCGCTTTCTTTGCTTTCCATCTCCTCATTATCACCTTATCTGAGTAAGGTGGTGGCTCCATGGTCATTTGTTTCAATAGTGTGGTTTCAATTAACCGCTGGACAAGTCCCCTTACACAGGGGATAACGCAACAGCCAATAGCTGTCAAAACTCCTGCTACTATAATCAAGGATGTAAATATGGACATTACCATCCCTTTCCATTTACCAAACCAAGATTTCAACCATCCTGTGATGGAAGTGTCTGTTCCGAATTTTCTGCCAATTCATTGGCAAGGGTGGTAAGCCCTTGCAATGCTCTTGTTACTGTGCCATCCGGGGCAGTATTGTTACGGATAAAAGTACAACGGTTGCCCAGCATCACGCATACACCACCCTTCTCCACAAGCATCATATCTAATGCTATCCTGTTTTCCCAAGCCATTTTGCTGATGGCATCTAGTTGTTCAGCGATTCCTCTCATCGCATCCTTGGTATAATTGATGAATCTCTGCTGATTATAATAGAAATAATTAATCCAATCCACATTTTTATTGATTGTTTCCCACCAGAACAGTGACTCAAACCCTGCAGCAATTTAATTTCTGGCTTTATGTTCATCCGGAACTCCTCTAGGTACCCCAATAGAATCTATGCATCTCTATCATCAAATGATATTCCTCTTGGAAATAGCCTCTTTTACTTCTTCTGGGTATTTGTGATGTTTCTCTTTCAAATGCCAGGGTGAAGGGTATAGCTAATTGAACCAGTGCACAAGTGCCTTCCCAATTAGATGGTAGGGTGGACCGTAAGATCTTCCCTCCACAGTACCACCAGAGATCTGCCCTGGGGATCTCTAGTCTTGAGCAGTTTCCTGTCAAGTCCTTGGTAGCACAAGGCAAATTCTCCCAGATGCCAGGTAGCTCTCACACCCTGCCGTGAGAGGCAAGCTGTATGGTTACCTATAGCTGTAGAGAATGCGGGGGAACTGTGATATTGTTATCATGCAAGAAACAGCAAAGAGAGACTTACAGGCCTCATTTCCCCAGGCAGTCTTCTCTTGGTACAATGCAATCATACATCGCATCCCTTGGGAGTCTTTGGTCCACCCCCATGGGAAGGGCACTATCTGGGCAATCGGTCATCCCGAGTCACAAGCATGGCAGTAGCTACGGTTGAGATTCTGGACGGTATATTTGACCCATTCTATCCAGGCATTCACATCCCCATACCCTGTTTAAATCTCAAATGTTTGAACTGCCACATTTCAGAGGGCCTCCTGTTTTCTCTCCTGTTTTCTCCTTGAGTTTCTCCCTTTCTCTGATGGCAATAAAGGATTGTTTCCATACAGCCATTCTCAATCTGACTGTTGGGTCTCTCCCCGTTATTTGTTCTCCCTGCTCGATTGTCGTTGGGCATTTAAATCTCCCCAAGCTAACACCTCACAAGCATCAAACGTGACGGCTTGTGGTACATAACCCTCTGTCACAGTCACCCATATTTTGATGGGGTATCCCATTTTTGCTATTATCTGGTCATGCCTTTTCCAGGTTACCAATTGACCGAGGCCTTCTCTGAGGCCTCGGTCAATTGAATCACTAAAAACAAAATTAGTAATCAGTTTTTCACTATCATTATTTTTAACCCTTAGTTTTCCAAATAGTTATCAATACAAAGAATAAGATGTACACTACTACTATAACAACCCCCCCTTGGGAGCACTGCAATTCGCTATAGGTCTGTCCTTTCTCTCAATCACAAGTCACACTCGTTAGTTACCTGTGAAAATAAAAGGTTAGTTTACAGTTGTAAGCTTTTATCTTACTCAGAGTCCATTATGAGATTTTTCTCTTTGATTTCAACTTCCAACAAGTCTTCTGTAGGAACAGCTTCCCAGGTACTAGGGTGGATGGATGCCTTCACTCAAGTATAGTGAGTCCAACCTTTTTCCGCAGTTCTCACGGTTCTTACGGCTGTTTCAGTGGTTAGTATTGGTCCTTCCCATTCAGGCCGGAGTTGACTCTTTCCAGGTCCGAATCAGGACCAGGTTTCCTGGGTAATGGTGGTGAATGGGGAATTCCAAAGGTGAATTTTAATTCCAAATTAAAATAAGGTGCCGAATGATTAATGGAACAACCTATGAGAAAGTAACGGGGATTTTAGTAAAACTGATTTCCAAAAATGGCCAATGAGAAGGTTGTATTCGCCCAGGTAAATTGGATTGCTGGTATAATTTTATATTAACACAGAGTGTAGTAATCAGCTGTTTTTGGACTAATAATGGCCAAAAGTTCAAAGTCAAGAAGGGTGAGGGCCTCGTATTAAATTTTACAATATATGCGGCACTTCCTACAACATTGAGACCCTCTACAACCCATGCCCCACCTCTAATCAAACTGGAACCCAAAATTTATGAAACAGGCCCGTATGTAGTAAGGAACACAGGCCAACAGTAATTGTTATTTAATCCAGAATGGTCACTCAAGCATGTTGAATTGCTAATACAAATTAACATCTTGGCAGTTCAACCAGCCTGTTCTCCTTTCCTAAAGACATCATTTGAAGACTGGACAATATGGTCACAAAAGCAAGCACACTTCAGGGGCAGCACACAAAGAGACTTAACTGGAATGCTAGGAACAGGGTTAGGAGTTTTAAATTGAATTGATTCAGAAATATTAATGAATAAGCTAGCCACAGCAACAAGTGATTTGACAAAACTAAAACAACCCCTACAATCATCCTTATTGGCATTGGGAACTAGCCAATGGCAAGTTTCAAAGGTGTTACCGAGATGGGAAAATGCAGAAGACCAAGACCACAAACTAATGATAGATTCAATTAGTATGGTTCAAGATAATGTATCCTTAGCTCTAAGTTGTATGCGAGCACAGTTATGGTTGCAGGCAACGGCCACCTTGATCATTAGGGAAGGAAGTGAAGACATTTTTCCAGCTGAAGTCTGAAAGACTGTTTGGGACAATGCCAATGATTTTGAGAAGAAGTTCCAGTCCTGGTGGACCCTGCTAAATTTTACTTATGATCCCATTGTTAACATGGCTACTGCCTTCATGCTTACTATACGTAATACCACAGTTTATGTTATCCACCTGATCATTGCACTAGGATTAAACCATGAGGAGACAGTGCTCTATCCTTCGGAGCATAGAACATGGGCACGGATGGAGAATGGGAAATGGCAGTCTGTAAATCTAGAATCATGTGTTACCTGGGAACAACAAGGATTTATTTGTGAAAGCAACACAATTGATGCTCAGGATGTATGTTTTGACACGGAGCAAGGTGTCTGCCATTTTGAAATTCATCCAAATACTAGTCAATAGACTGTGCTTGTATATATTGGTCAAGGCTGTGTGTGTTTAAGAACTGCTTGTGATTTTGTAGAAGTAGATAAGGAGAACATAACTCTCCCTAGCAAAAATCATTCTAATTTTTGTATTTGTAACTTTGTTAGAGTCGTCAGGTGTGATTTTCTATATTTGGCACAAGTGGTATGCCACCAGCTGATCAAGTCTAACAACACAATGTATCGTAAGTTATTACCTACACCTATTGGGATGAACCTCACACTAGTGAAGCAATTAGTTAAACACCAAGACCTGATTAAAATTTTAAAAGGCATTCAGGAAAATGGAGAGAAGACTCTAATCACTGTCCATCATGATACAAAGGAAATAAGCAGAGTTTTGCAAAGAGTAAAACGAGACACAAGTCACAACTGGTGGGATACACTCTTTGGATGGTCGCCAACTGCAACTGGGATTTTGAACATACTGAGTCACCCAATTATTGTTTTATTGATATTAGTTGGTATAAGTTTAATATTGTCTTTTGTATTACTTGTTTGGAATTGGAAATTGTTACAACGAATGTCCATGTTAGCCTCCTTGACAAATGTGCATGGCAAGGTATTGAGGGGTACATATTATAAAGACTGGGAAGAAAAATTTTCGTATTAAGTAAAAGAATTTACTAGATTTTCCCAGAAAAGGGGGGAATGATATTGTATAGACTCACTTTAGGATAGAATAAATCTTGTGGTTAAAAATTGAGAACAAAATAGATGACATCTTGTTATCTGTCGACCTTCTGTTATGTTGAAGCATCTTGTTAATTGAAACATCCCGTTATCTGTCGACCCTCAGTCAGGCTGAGACTTGAGATAACTTGAGTCAACCTTCTATTATGTCTTGTTAACTGAGACATCCCCGTTATCTGCCAACCATCAGTTAGGCCGAAAGCCAACTCAGCTTGGAAAACAACTGATTCATCCTACCTGGCATTTTTTAAGCAAAAGGTGAAAAGTGCATCACGAGGAAGACCTACGGTCTTCCTCCCAAAGACCACTGCCCACATCCCGAAGACCCCAGCCCACAATTCTTGGAAGCTTTGTGCAATCGCAAGGACTGATAAGCTAATTAGCATACGAAGCGAGAGTAGGTGGGTTTATGTAATGAATATGTATAGGCATTAATAGAATATTCATTGTGTTGCTGTATAAATGTGAGATAGTTAGTTACTTCGAACATGCACGATAGGTGGAGAGATCCCCAGTGCATCCAGCGCTGCAATAAAGAATATACCACTTAAAGAAATTTCAGCTTCGATCTTCAAATCAAACACTAGCAGTGTGTGACGCTGTGCTATGGAAATATGTATGCGTAGGAATATATATATACTGTGGCTGAACAAGTATGCAGCAGTTGTGTAGTATGTCAAAAGGTAAATAGGAAAATTATCCAGTCAGCCTAAAGGGGGGTGAGAACCAGGAATTCAACGCTTCCAAAATGTGCAGGTAGATTTTACAGAGCTCCTTAGAGTAGGTAGATGTAAATACTTATTAGTCTTGGTCGATCATTTGTCAGGGTGGGTGGATGCTTTCCCTTCAGTATCTGCTAATGTAAACATAGAAACTAAAGTAACTACAAATAATTCCCAGGTATGGAATTGTTGAAAATATTGACTAAGTTCTGGAAACTCAGCTTCCCCAAACAAAGTACTTACCTTTGGCACTTCTCCGAATTCAAATTGCACCAAGAAAAGATGTGGGAGATTCACCATATGAAATATTATTTGGATTGCTGTACCTGGACAAAGGGAATGAATTACCTCAATTTGAGACAAAAGATGCTTTTCTTAAGAAATATATACTTATTACTTATATACTTATACTTTGATCATTAGCTCAAACCACACCCTTGAGAAACACTCTGTAGCCAACAACTTAGGCACAGGCGAGGATCTCAGTGAAGTAGTAATTTATTCGCAATTGCAATGGCGGGCGCCCCACAAGCAGGAGAGCGCGCCTCTACTACTTCCAAACACAGTTCATATACTTTTTGATGACAGGACCCTCCCCTGTTTCCCCATTGACTGGGTAATCCAGGTTCACAGTCTATCTGATGCTTCACAAACAATGCATGGCCTTCAGTCACCGGCCTGTTAAATTTCAAATTTCTTTTGTCATTTTTACTTCTTGAAGTGGTAATGTTTCTTCACTTATCTGACTTGACTTGACACCGTGATTTTCACCTAATTGTCCTAAGGAGTCTGGTTGTCTGCATTTTACAAGGTCTCCAGCTAAGCTTTCTTATCACTGTAAGCATATCTCAGTACCACATTCCCTCCTTCTAAACAATGTAACTCTGCAAAAACAACATTTTTATTCCTACAATTCCCCCCTTTTCTTTTTTTTATAAACTGTTGATTTTTGCAAAACCTTTCTCTAAGGTGTAATTTGGTAGATTTCTTCTTCTTTGCTTTCTTTGCTTTCCATCTCCTCATTATCACCTTATCTGAGTAAGGTGGTGGCTCCATGGTCATTTGTTTCAATAGTGAGGTTTCAATTAACCGCTGGACAAGTCCCCTTACACTGGGGATAATGCAACAGCCAATGGCTGTCAAAACTCCTGCTACTACAATCAAGGATGTAAATATGGACATTACAATCCCTTTCCATTTACCAAACCAAGATTCCAACCATCCTGTGATGGAAGTGCCTGCTCCTGAATTTTCTGCCAATTCATTGGCAAGGGTGGTAAGCCCTTGCAATGCTCTTGTTACTGTGCCATCCGGGGCAGTATTGTTACGGATAAAAGTACAACAACGGTTGCCGAGGATCACGCATACACCATCCTTCTCCTCAAGCATCATATCTAATGCTATCCTGTTTTCCCAAGCCATTTTGCTGGTGGCATCTAGTTGTTCATCGATTCCTCTTATCACATCCCTTGTATAGTTTATGAATCTCTGCTGATTAGAATAGATACAATTAATCCAATCCACATTTTTATTGATTGTTACTGTTATATATGGAGTGGTAATTCGTGTCGAGAAAATGGTTGATATTAAAAAAGAAGGGGGAGATTTGGGAATGTGGCCATGGGGGTCAGAAAACCCAGTGGTTGAGATAACATTAGACTCTTAACGATGAGGCCATCAGGAATATAAAAGAGTTTAGAGGGAACAAAGAAGGGTGATTCAAAGAAGGGTGATGGATACTCCGTGTAGTCTCAGGGTTTCTTGTTCTCCAGCTGGTTTCTTGTTCTCCAGCTATTAAGGCATGGATGTTTCTGGGTGTTTGCTGTTGTTGTTACATTCAACGTTGTTTGACCAATGAAAAGTTGTTTTGAAAAGAACTGCTGTGGAGAGAAGGGTATAAGAGGGGAGCCTGCCCTCAAGATAAAAAAAGGCAACACGATATAATGAAGTTATGTCATCAGTAAAGAAGCAGGAAAAAAAAAAAAGTGAAGAGGAACAGGCTGGTAAAACGTAGACCAGGACAGGAACAGGCATTTTGATTGCCTCATGAAGATAGGTTCAGCCAGACTCAGCAAACTGCTCAGAGAAGCTCGTACAGAAAGTCGCTGGAAATAGGCGCACTGGAGCTGGAGAGAAGCTTGAGCTGAGAGAAGCGGACCCGTGCACACAACTGCCTCTCGCTGGTAAGCAGTTGCGCATTATGGGGAATCATACGTCCTTAGGAACAAAGACTGTCCTGGTAGCCTTACAGCTTATTCTCCTTATTAACAATCAGTTTATGATCCTGAAATATGGGACCAAATTGAGGTCAAGGTGTGGGACTCTGCAACTAAAAATGACAAGGTTGCAGCGGGATTGGTCGGCACCTGGCGAGCAGTCTCTGAGGCCTTAAAGAGCCATGTGGAGCCACAATCACAAATGTGTGGTTTGCCAGATAGTGAGGGAGCTGTGGGCTCCTTTACTGATCCGACTGCTACGCCATCGGCCCCTCTGCTGCTACAGCCATTGAAGGCTTTTGCTGTTACGCCCCCTGGTGACCTGGACGTGCCTTTTGACCCAGGCCTATTGGCCTTGAAAAGGAGATGGTATCCTGGTTTCAGTTAGAACAGAGTTAATTTTCTTCCTAGTAGCTGGTAGAATGCTATGTTTTGGCTTAGGATGAGAAGAGTGCTGATAACACCCCGATGTTTTAATTGTTGCAGAGCAGTGCTTATACCAAGCCAAGGACATAGCTTCTCGCTCTGTCCTGCCAACGGGCAGGCTGGGGGTGCAGTAAGAGCTGGGAGGGGACAGACCCAGGACAGGTGACCCAAACTAGCCAAAGGAGTATTCCATACCATCTGACGTCATGCTAAACAATATATATGGGTGGCTAGCCAGAGGAGGGGGCCGGACTGCTCGGGGTTAGGCTGGGCATCGGTCAGCGGGTGGTGAGCAATTGCATTGTGCATCACTTGTTTGTACATATTATTAGTAGTATTACTATTATAATCATTGTATTATTATTATTATTATTGTTATTATTGTTATTATTGTTATTATTATTTTCCTGTCTTATTAAACTGTCTTTATCTCAGCTCACGGGCTTCACTTTCCATTTCTCTCCCCCGTCCCAGAGAGGGAGGGGGAGGGTGAGCGAACGGCTGCGTGGTGTGTAGCTGCCGGCCGGGTTAAACCACGACAGATGGATATGCTTTTCTTCGATCTGGGAAGAACGGGATACATAAGGCCTGAAGGCCGAGTTGCTTGACAACTTTAAGCAAGACATATTGTTCACAGGAAATGGAAAATGGAGACTGTTAAGTCATGGAACTTAAAGGATTGTTTGTTACCATTTCTGATTGTGAATATGTATAGGCGTACTCAATTTTAGTAAGTTATGGAACTTAAAGGATTATTTGTTACCTTTCCTGATTGTACGTATATATAGGCATGCTTGCGTTTCGTATGTAAAGCAATGTTCTGTATATTTAGAATGTTTGATGTTCGTGCGTGCTTGTTGGTGGAGTATAGACTCCCCGCACACCCAGCGCTGTTTACTTGCCTTTTATACCTTTTATAGCTTTTATACCTTTTAGAAATACTTGTTTTATAAATATTACAAAATTCAGATTGAGTTGAGACCTCATTTATAACATTACCCACCAGAACAGTGGCTCAAACCCTGCAGCAATTTGATTTCTGGCTTTATGTTCATCAGGAACTCCTCTAGGTACCCCAATAGAACCTATGTATACGCTATCATCAAATCATATTCCTAAGCCTCTTCTACTTCTTCTGGGTATTTGTGATGTTTCTCTTTCAAATGCCAGGGTGAAGGATAAAGCTAATTGAACAAGTGCACAAGTGCCTCCCCAATTAGATGGTAGGGTGGACTGTAAGGTCTTCCCTCCACAGTACCAGCAGAGATCTGCGCTGGGGATCTCAAGCCTTGAGTAATTTCCCATCAAGTCCTTGGTGGCATTCAAGGTTATCATGCACAAGGCAAATTCTCCCAGGTGACGGGTAGCACTCACACCCTGCCGTGAGAGGCAAGCTGTATGGTTACCTATAGCTGTAGAGAATGCAGGGGGAACCGTGATAATGTTATCATGCAAGAAACAGCAAAGAGAGACTTACAGGCCTCATTTCCCCAGGCAGTCTTCTCTTGGTACAATGCAATCATACATCGCATCCCTTGGGAGTCTTTGGTCCACCCCCATGGGAAGGGCACTATCTGGGCAATCGGTCATCCCGAGTCACAAGCATGGCAGTAGCTACGGTTGAGATTCTGGACGGTATATTTGACCCATTCTATCCAGGCATTCACATCCCCATACCCTGTTTGAATCTCAAATGTTTGAACTGCCACATTTCAAAGGGGGCCTCCTGTTTTCTCTCCTGTTTTCTCCTTGAGTTTCTCCCTTTCTCTGATGGCAAGAGAGGATTGTTTCCATACAGCTATTCTCAAACTGGCTCTTAGGTCTCTCCCAGTTATTTGTTCTCTCTGCTCGATTGTCATTGGGCATTTAAATCTCCCCAAGCTAACACCTCACAAGCATCAAACGTGACGGCTTGTGGTACATAACCCTCTGTCACAGTCACCCATATTTTGATGGGGTATCCCATTTTTGCTATTATCTGGTCATGCCTTTTCCAGGTTGCCAATTGACCGAGGCCTTCTCTGAGGCCTCGGTCAATTGAATCACTAAAAACAAAATTAGTAATCAGTTTTTCACTATCATTATTTTTAACCCTTAGTTTTCCAAATAATTATCAATACAAAGAATAAGATATACACTACTACTATAACAACCCCCCCCCCTTGGGAGCACTGCAATTCGCTATAGGTCTGTCCTTTCTCTCAATCACAAGTCACACTCGTTAGTTACCTGTGAAAATAAAAGGTTAGTTTACAGTTGTAAGCTTTTATCCCACTCAGAATCCACTATGAGATTTTTCTCTTTGATTTCAACTTCCAACAAGTCTTCTGTAGGAACAGCTTCCCAGGTACTAGGGTGGATGGATGCCTTCACTCAAGTATAGTGAGTCCAACCTTTTTCCGCAGTTCTTACAGCTGTTTCAGTGGTTAGTAATGGTCCTTCCCATTCAGGACAGAGTTAACTCTTTCCAGCTGTGAATGAGACCCAATTTCCTGGGTGTTGGTGGTAAATGGGGAATTCCAAAGGTGGGGTTTGAGCCAACAACCCACAGGTCCTGAGAGATGACAAAGAAGAGGACAACCCCAGAATACAGTTCGTAAGAAAACTCTCTCGATTTGAATTGTGGTATCTCATCCCTTCTGCCCAGATAGGGCAATCTGAACAGCGTCTCATATGCTGAAATTCCTATATCCTTTCTTGGTGCTGTTTAAACCTGTAGGAGTAAGCATTTTACCCAAGGAAGTTGGGTTTCTAACACTAATTTAGTTAATTGCTTCTTTAATGTCTGATTCATTCGCTCCACCTTCCCAGAAGGGGAGGGGTGTCAGGGGCTGTGAAAATCCCACTCAGTCTCTAAGGCCTGCTTTAATCCTTGCAGTAAAGCTTTACACCCATCCAGTCACGTGGTCAATTAGGACAAACAAGTAACTCAGTAAAGTCTACCTGTATACTTTGGAAAGGTCAAATCCCTGGCTCCTGCCCCCCTCTAGATGGGCTACAGAAGACCTTTTTATTTACGTTTTGACAGGTATATCCTGGTACATCCTCTGCATATGTGCTTCGCTAAAGTGTATATTCCTACACAGACATACTTTCTTAGCACAACATCACACATTGCTTACACCTTCTAATGACTCTTTTGATGTAAAACAATTAATATTTGCCTCATTATCACTTTATTCAGCATTTCTCTCCCATCAGGGAGTATCCATTTTCCTTCAGACTTTGTGGCTCCTGATTCCTTAAAAAAATATTTCTTTTAAAACTTTTTAGTTCTTTCTTAATTTTCAACAATTCCCTGAATCCTCTCTGCATTTATTCTTTGTTTTCCTTCAGACATTAGATGCCTTAAATACCTGACTTCTCTTTCTCCATATTGTAATTTGTTTTTCAATACTCCCAAGCCCTGCTTTCCCAGAAAGTTGGATAGCTTGTTAGTAGCTTCCTTCACAACTGTTTTCTCCTGTCCTGACAATAAAAGATCATCCACATATTTGTAACAGTAATACCTCCTCAGGAGCGTGGAATTGCTCCAAAATCTGTTTTAGAACTTGCCCAAATAAATAGGTGGCCCTGTAAACCCCTGAGGTAAAACCGTCCATCTGTATTGTTGCTTCCGCCCCCATTTCAGGGTCTTTCCAGTTAGAGGTGAGTATATGTTTGCTCTCAGGGCCTGAGAGCACTCCATTAATAATTACTCCATTAACTGTTATTCCAGTCTAACAATTTCTAGTTGAATGCCCAATTTCATCATCAAATCCCTTCCCAACAAGTTAGTCCCTGCCTCGGGTGCATACAATAATTGCCCAGTGATCATTTTATCCCCTAGTCTCAGCTTGGTATCCCCCAAAAGCGCCACTGTTATCCCAGGCCCGTCTACCCCTCATCACTTTTTAGGGTTTCATTAGTTAATTTAATCCCTGATATCTTGCCAGGCTTTAATCACACAATGAACTTTCAAGAGCCCTTGGGATACTGGGTCCTCAGGTCTGTGAGGAATGTTTTAACAATTCGTGTCCATAAAGAACAGTCCTGTCTGCCTCTGGGTCCTGCACTGGCAATTCAATTCTTGAACCACAGATGCAGTGTGTCCCAGTCTCCCCCTCATTCTAGTCAATTTATCAAGTCTTCAGAAAATACTCCTCAAATTTATGAACCTGTTTGCTTTTGTTATTCCGGACTTCTATTTCTAACAGTTACAGGCTTTTTTTTTGTCTTCTTTGAGATTAACTTAACACTGCTATAGGTGTGACTGTCCCTGTGAATGGCTGGTGAGGAATGTTTTAATTACTCGTGAAGTGTCAATAAGAAAGCTATTTGTGTTTGATGTCTGGGAGTTTCAGAACAACTGATAACAACTAGTGACTGTTATGGGATACTATGCAGGCCTCTGATATCTGGCCAGGTGGCCAAGAGATTAAGAAGAAAAAAAAAAAGAAGCTGCAGGAAGGCTAGGAGACAAGACCTGCAGGGGATGCTGTGTAAACTTGACACGCTGACAAGGAGTACAAAGGGGAAGGACAAGAAAAAAACTTGGAGAGGAAGACTACGAGCCTTCAGCATGAAAGACCCCTAGAGACCTCCAGAGGGACCACCGGAGACTGATGTGCATGCTCCAGTAGGAGGGACTGGACCCCGAAAGCTAATTATAATAACCATTTTTTTTTTTATAAGTAGTAATGAATATGTATTAGTCTAGGAGTATAAAAATCAGCTACTTGATGTGGCTGGTGTGCATCCTGGTGGAGTGGAGACTCCCAGTGCACCCAGCGCTGTTTGTTTACCTCTATTCTTTTAATAAATCCTATTTTTTTTTATTTAATACTATTTTGAAGACTGAGCCATTTATAACAGGTCTCATCCCCGAGTACTTTCTCATTCTGACCCCAAGTCTCTCATATGATTTCTGTGTTGCACACTATTATTATTCCAGCCAGGATTGGCAAGTGGGTATTTCTGCCCTGCCGGTATTACCCCTGGTCCTGGAAGATGAGCTCTTTCCCATTCTTGTATAGCAGCTCTCCTCCTGATCATTCCCATTTCTTTCCCTGTAAACAACATACTTATAGACATAATTCCCTCCCCCAAGAGTATAAATCAGGTCGTAGGAACTGGTCTAATTGTTCAACTAGGCTGTTGGGGTCCTCGAATAAAGACTTCCTCTCCTTCTTAAAAAGTCCTAACCTCTCTGCTGGTAAGGAGGGGGGGTAGTTCACCTAAGAGGATACACAGTTAGTGTTAGTACTGTTAGTATCAGGGAAGGCAAAATTCTCAATATATCTTCTACCTTGTTCTAATTCTTGCCAGAGCCTAGAGTACGATCCTTCTTTAGGGACAGTGTTAATTACAGTCCCTGTCTCCCTTCCTGGAGTGACTGCTGCTGCCACGGGTACAATATTAGGATTATAGGGAGCATAATTTGGCTCCTTCTCTGAAAAAGGAATCTTATTGTTTACACATAAATTTAAAGCCTGAATTTTCATCAGACCCGTATTTTGGCCAAAATACTGCTGTTTCCTTAATTGGTTCTTTTGTCCAGACTGATACACAATATTTAACCTTTTTTTAATTATTTTTCTTTAACAATCCCTCTAATTTTGGGATTATGTTTCCAATTTCTTATCATTCTTCAGGAAGAACTCTTGGTAGGCACTCCCCCAAGGGATATCTCCCTGTCCCCTGGAACTCATATTTCCCATTTTTTCTAGCCCTCGTCAGTATGTTGCTACAGAAATTTCCCTTCTGCAGTGTACCACACACTAATGTTCCGATTCTGGAAAATGGGGGTGTACTTCCAAGCACTTCCCCGTGCAAGGATTACCGTACACCAGATTCCCCTGGTGTAGTGCCAGCACTTCCCCGTGCGAGGGCTTACCATACACCAAAATTCCTGCGACTCTTCCTTTCTTTCCTTTATCTCACGCTTTGTCTGTCTCCAGCCACACCCCTCGCGGAGCTACGGAACCGTGGATCAGGACTCCACACTCGCTTCGTACAGAAGTACGTCTCACTCACACATCACACAGAGTCTCACCCAACACCCAAGGCAATACTTAATATTTCTTACCTTGGTCTGTGCACAGAGTTACCGGATCGATTCTTAAAAACCTGGAGTGCCTACCTTCTTCCCTTCCCCACTACTTCACGGATCCTGCCTCTTTAACCAGTCTTGGGCCCTTTGTCAGCTTTCCACAGAACCGCCACCGTCGATGCACAGGACCGCTGAAATCAGAGGGGCATGCCTTCCTGCTGCTGCGGCGGCGGGGCTCCCCAGTAGGTGACTGGATCCCGGACGAGCCCCCAAATTGTGAGAAACACTCCGTAGCCAATAACTTAGGCTCAGGCGAGGATCTCAGTGAAGTAGTAATTTATTCGCGATTGCAATGGCGGGCGCCCCACAAGCAGGAGAGAGTGCATCTACTAGTTCCAAAACACAGTTTATATACCTTTTGATGGCAGGACCCTCCCCTGTTTCCCCACTGAGTGGGTAATCCAGGTTCACAATCTATCTGATGCTTCACAAACAATGCATGGCCTTCAGTTGCCGGCCTGTTAAATTTCAAATTTCTTTTGTCATTTTTACTTCTTGCAGTGGTAATGCTTCTTCACTTATCTGACTTGACTTGACACCGTGATTTTCACCTAATTGTCCTAAGGAGTCTGATTGTCTGCATTTTACATGGTCGCCTGCTAAGCTTTCTTATCACTGTAAGCATATCTCAGTACCACATTCCTTCCTTCTAAACAATGTAACACTGCAAAAACAATATTTATATTCCCACACTTGGAAGTCCTGATCCATCCATTCCGAACAGGAGATTGGGATCTGATGGAGAGAATTGAAACTGCAACCTGAGTGGGACAGACTGTTCCAAGTGCTCCTGACTACTGAGACGGCAGTAAGAACGGCTGAGAGAGGGTGAACTCATTCCTGGGTAAAAGCATCAGTTAACCCCGATACCTGAGAGACTGCATTAACAAAGACTTTTAAGGTTAAAACTGTTGAAAGTATCTATTGTAAACCTTTAACTTCTCCTTAGAAGAATTCTTAATGAATTAATGAGTAAAAGGGATTGAATTACACAGAATTGGAGTGTTTCCAGGGAACACTCCCTGGAAGTGGGAGAAAAAGAAAGGGGGATATTCGATCCCCACCAGAAGAATCCTTATCAGTTTGTGATTTTTATTGTTTCTTAATTATTATTTCTTAATTATTATAGGGGTGTATATATACATATAGAAATGATGTATTTTAAGTTCATCTTAGTAATACCTGTTCTCAGTGGATTAGTGATAGGATGGAGGGAAAGTTCGGCATTTCCAATTAATCCAGAACATCTCTCAAGTGAAATAATTGTTGGATTTGTACCCAGATGCCTAGAAAGACTGAAAACGCCTTGTCCCTGATTGCTATTTCCAGCAGCAACTCTGTCTGGATTCTCTAGATTTCTAAAAATGACAGATCTTACTCAGTCCCGGGAAGGAATAGATTTTGAAGTTGAGCTCCCTACGCATAGTCCTGGCTACAACATACTGTGTTATCAAAGGTGCCTTTTAAACAATGATAGAAAACTCAGGAGGCAATATTACTGACCCTGGGTGTGGAAATATCCATGAAGTAGGGAATAATCTATACTGTATACCGAATATGGCAGCTACGGGAACGCTAATATACATAATGCACACCAGATACAACATGAGAATCCTGTAACCAGATGGTCTGTCCCAAATGGCAAGGGGTGGTACTGGCTATGTGGCAATAAATCCAGGAAGGTGTTGCCCCTAGGATGGAAGGGAGATTGCACCCTGGAGGCAATCATTCCAAATGTATCTATTATTGAACACCCACAAAGCCGAAGCCCCCTTGAGACCACACGTGGAATTAAGCGGATTCCAGATAATCCTTTAGTAAAATTCTCTAGCATTTCACAGTTTTGCAAAGTGTTTTTTATCTTGTTTAGGGGTGAGTGAATTAGAAAAAGACGTTGTAAATATCTCCAAATACAAAAGTATTGTAAATATATTGAAGAACTAGAAAATAAGTTTGATAAGTTTGCAAAAATAGTACTCTAGAATCAAATAGCATTAGATTTATTAATAACCTCATAAGGAGGAGTGTGCACTGTAATTAATACTAGTTGCTGTATATATGTAGATCAAATGGGACAGATTTGACTGATCTCAAAAATATTCGGGGGGAAAAAAAGCAAAACAAGATCCTACGTAGAGTGGCTCAAGATGACACTTTCTGGGGATTTAGAAACATTTGGGAGAAACTAACATCGTGGTTATCTGAACAGAATTGGCTCAGACAACTATTTGTTGGTATTGTAATAATAATGGCATTGTATATCTATCATCTCCCGTGACATCCGAAGAAGAATATTGCACCTCAATGTTGGAAAAGCTCAAGAGTGCGGTATGTGAAGAGGTACAAAAACAACAAGAGGAGTAAGAAAAGAAGAGGGGGGAATTGTGAGAAACTAAGTTGGTTTTTTTTGCAGTAGAACATGTTTTTGAAGTAGAGTGTGTTTTTGCAGTAGAAAAATAACCTTCTGTATTCAAAGGTAGTTGTGTAGTCATAACAAGGAGAAATGTAGAAAAGTAGATAAGTGGACAGCAGGAGGCCTCACTGTTCCAAAATAAGGCAGAAGCTTGAGAAAAACAGGATGAGCAGTTTGAGAACAGTAAAACAAAGATCACAAGTTCTCAAAGCATAAGAAAGGAGAAATTAAAGGGAAAAAGGAGAAATTAAAGGGTTGAGCAAAAATATTGTGCATATATGGTATAGAGGAGCGTCGAGTAGCTTGTGAACCTGTAGTACTCAGCCAATGAGGAAACAGGGGACGTGATCAGGTGTCGGGTAGTATGGAATAAAAGGTTATGATTTGTTTACTAAAATGCGCTCCTAATTGCCAGGACGCCCACCATTGCAATCGCGAATAAAATAGCTTCACAGAAGATCCTGTCTGAAGAAAATTATTGAGATTTTTCTTACACAGCTGCATGCGCTGTATTACCAGATAACACACAAGTTCATAAAGCAGCATAAGAGCCATAAGCTGTAGTAGTTTTGTGGCAGAGAATGCAATGATACAAAGCAACCTTTATTATTATTATTATTATTATTATTATTATTATTATTATTATTATTATTATTTTATTGTATTTGAGATTTTTTCTTGCTAATTGTTGGTCACACCCTGCCATTATTTGCCCCTTGTAGCAGGCAATCATTTTCTGGCTAGCAGAATTCTGACAATCATGGCAGGCCTCCCAGCGGTGGGTGAATAACTTAACACTACGGAGTATATTTCACAGCATGACCTTGCTTAGAGCAATGCAATTAGCTTGGACTTCCCATATCAGTTTCTCTCCTACTTTCAGACGGTTGCAACTTCTCCAGACATGAAACTGTGGCTGCAGGAGAGATTCCTGCCAAGCCACACACTGAACCACACAGTGTTTAAAGCGCTTAAGAAACATAAGCTAGGGCAGCTGAGCTAATCTTCATTAGTGCTGATGTCCGTGCAGGACAAAGATACAATGCACAAGATAGCTGGAGTTCTGCCAAATTAGCTTGTGAATGATTCGTTTTTCTGTGGTAGTAGTTGTAGCCCCTAGCCCCAAGGATACCGACACTTCCCAACTTCTTAGATACTGACCTGGGAATAAATGCAGCAAGCTCTGCTCTCAGGTGGAGAACAATTATTAATACAAGAAGGTGAGGTTCCACTTGGCCTGGGCTACACACTGCTGCTGTTTCTCATGTACAACCTGGCAGACTTGTAGCCAGGCAGAAGTTGGACAAGCCCTATGACCTGATGTGAAATAATCCCTTCCCTCTCGTTTCTCTGTAAAATGGGCTATTATGTCTGATCAATGAGGTGCCCAGCTCACTATTTATCTTCATGACTGTTAAATGCAACACAAGAAGTGTCTGGAACACAGCTCAGTACATTGTAAAACTGTACATCAGATCACCAGTCTCTATACCTAACCCTTAAAAAGCTAACCTGTGTAGAAAGGTGATAGCAGGAATCTTATACATTTTTATTTTCTGAAACCAGGAGATAGCAGCACCTGGGCTTGCAGGATCTAGCAAGTTCTTCATCTGCTGAAGCCAAAGAGCATGAGAGATGGGAACCATGCCATTGGGAGCTACATTTGAGTGTTTTATTAGTTGTTCTTCTGCAGAATCAAAATATTTAGCAAATTACTTTAAAGATTCCTCAAGACTGATGATATTTTATGTATTTAGAACTTGAACAATGTATAACATAATACTCGGTACTATCAAAAACAACTCAAAACCTGATTTCTAGTACTAGATGTTATTATGTAATTCTACAGCAATGTGGAAAATGGAACTAATGCAGTGAGTATATTTGTTTTAAAGAAAGTGCTTGAAAGAAACCTCCTGCATCACACTGAGTATTATTTAAAACAAAAGATGATTGATTTCCTAGCAGAACATTTTCTTAAATATTCTACAAGCCTGGGGGATTAAGAATACTGAGCCCCAGCTCTCTGCCTTCGGGTTCAAGAACCAACAGCAGTTGCAGGGCCAGGCCGAGTTCATGGTTTACCTGTTCCAAGTGAACGTATACACCGCTCAGCATTGGACACTCATGTCTGGCAGAAGTGTTGGATGCATGGGTTAAAAACAATCACAAGAGGAACAGCTTCTCTTTATGCATAGTGACAGTTTCTGAACCAGTGTTTTTACTAAGTTATAGGCTAACTTTCAACCAAAAAATTAAATTCCATTGCACTGAAGGTCAAATTTAACCAGTTAATTTGGACTGTGACACAGTCAAGTAATTCAGTACAAGCAGACACCATGAAAGCAGCTTCAAAGAACCAAAGCATCCTAGGTTTCAGAACCAACTTCATATTCTTCTGTCCAACTCCACTGCAACAGTGGGAGGAACCACTCCAGTCTCTGCCTATGTACAATTCCAGTAGAGGCTGGGCAGTTTAAACTCTCCATGGCCAAGCTGGAAAAAAAGGAAACTTAGGAAAGGACACTTTAAAAATTTAAAGTAAGAAAGAAAGTTGTCTCCCAGTGGAAAGAGAAATGCTGGAGTGATGCACGCAGGTAGGCTTGCCCAGTAACGCTCCCATGTGTGTGAAAAGCTGGACTCCTTCCTGCCGAGACCAAGTCACATTGGATGTGAAGTTGGCATGCGAGATCCCAGGAATGTGTTTTCAGCTGGCTCCTGCACGGGCCATTAGATCTTCCAAAGCATTGTGTTGGTCACTGTTATGTAATAATAAGACCTCCTTAATGTCTTTTAGTTCAAAGCCCATTTCTTTAAATTGACTCATTAGTTGGAGAAGTTCTGTGATCTGAAAGAGACAGACGATTATTTGCAAGAGAAAAGATCAGGGCTCAGTCTTACTCAGAGCTGGGGTTTAGCACAGAGATGGTCTTCAGCGACTGGGCACCCCATGGGGACAATCCCACTCCCATGCACAGCCCATACACGCTCAGTTTGAAGCAAATCCACTCCAACAAGAGTTGGCAGGGCTCTGCATGCAGCAGCCCTCTGGGCCTCACTTTCAGTTCCCAGCATTTGCAGTCCTGCATCTCCCAAACCCTCTTCAGTAAACACACCAAAGCCTAGTCTGGGGTAGTCTCTCTCAGTAGAAATTAATCAGCCTGTCCCAATTCAGACTCCCAGAAAGGTTGATTAATATCACTTTGCTCCCCCATCCAGCAGCTCCAGCTGCATACGAAGTTTTTTCAAGTTACTTTGACTTTGAGAAGAACAGTACAACAGCCCTCACTATAAAATGACTCTTCAGATCTAGGGCAAAATGGGGCTATTATGAAAAATCCTACTGGACACTTGTACTTGGTCTGTCTGGGATGGAGTTAACTTTCCCTGCAGCAGCCCATACAGTGCTGTGCTCTGCACTTGTAGCTAGAACAGCACTGGTATCACACCAGTGTTGTGTCTATTGCTGCACAATACTGGCACTGCATCAGGACTTCCTCCAAGGCCCCCAGAGCCAGCAAGCTGGGGGTGGGCAAGAGGTGGGGAGGGGACATCACATAGCTGATCTAAACCAAACAAAGGGATGTTCTATAGCATGTGATGTCACACAGCAATAAGAGCTGGGAAAGGGGAAGGATACTTTCTTCTCCCCCTCTTCTTTTGAGGAGGGCGAGTAAGAGTGCTGTTGTGATGGAGTTCAGCTGCCCAGCGGGGTAAAGCCACCACAACACCATGTGCTATACTACCAACACCAAACAAATCCTTCCCAAGCTCTTAAAACAGTGACAACTAGTAAATCAACTCAAATGTTTATGAACCCTCTGCTACTTACAGTGCCTCCACTCCAGAGGGGAAAACCAGGTTAAAACAGACAACCAGGAGAGCAGTCATTTCCAATTTGGGGGTTAAGCCACTAGCAAATGTGTTTCCGAAACACTGTCACTTCCCTTATCTTCACACTGTTGCTTCTCTGTTTGCAAGCTCATCACTAGCTGTATGTATATGTCGGGGGGAAGGTGGGTGAATTGCACCTCCAAAGAATTCCCATTATAACTCAGCACACAACAGGCACTAAAAAGCAGTTCTGCTGTCCTCTGTACCTTTGGTGCTGGCAAAGCAGCCACACCATAAACCACAAAAACTGTTTTTTTCCAGCTTCTTTCAGACAGAGTCCTAACCCAATTTGTACAGTGGAGAACATTTACAGCCAGGGTAAGCTGGAAGGGTTTTGATGATAATTTGCTGCTTCTGAAGTTAACTCTCTCTGTACCGAGCACCTTGCTCAAAAGACAACACTGTGTTTGGAACATTGCCATCAAAATAAGCGGGGTCTTTAAAAAGAGCTTGTCCTCATAAAAATGCATGTGAGTAAGGGTAATAAACCAATAAACCAATGCAGAAGAAATCTAATGTTTTAACATATTCCCTTCATCACCACAAGAATGTTCTTTGGCAGCCAGTTTTGACAACAAGGCAACATTACCATGGAGATAGAATTACACCAACCACTTCATAGTGCTGGAATTTCCCTTTGTGGTGCATTCTCACTATTGCAGAGCACACGGCACTCTCACCTTCTCCTCTGAACACTGATGCATTTCCAAAGCTGCTTCAACAAGAAGTGGATCAAAGCCCTTCTCACAAAGCTGTCCGTGTACAAACAGGTAATCCAAAACCTGCAGGGAACAAAACAAAGAAGTTTGCAGAGCTGCATTCACAGCACAGAGTCGTACACCTTGGTACGTGCAGAGGAACTGAGCACAACTCTATCCCAGACCAGGGGGACCAGCACAACTCTATCACCGGGAACCGAGACAAAGCTCTTCTTACTCTATCTTGAGACGCTCTTTGTGCAAGAGCTTGTTCAAAAAAACAGCAAACAAGTCCTTCTGTCTTTGTGCTCTCCCATCAACTTCATCTTTCACTCCAGTCAAACAGCCTTCCTTCTCTAGCCTTCCATTCTGAATCACTCAGAGCAGAAAAGCTCCGTGACATGGTTTTAGCAAGCGTTTGAGGCAACACATGGCAAGAAACACCACAGTCAGAGCACACAAAAAGTCAGTCACTGGTGCCTCACGAGGCTTTCATGGCTGTAGTAAGCCTGCAGGGGCCCGTCTCTCTACAGGGAGAGGCATCATCAGAGTAACCCCTTGTGCTCCAAAAAGGGAAGGTGCTTTGCTTTTTGGTCACGCAGCACTAAAGGCATGGATCCATACCGAGCTTCCCAAGGATTGTTCTGTGACTCGAGGAAGACTGTGCTGACTGAAGCAGATTAACAGAAACTTATGCAGATGTTCTTTGGTTTGGGAAGCCTTTTCTGCCAGGTGAAAACTTCTGGGGCAGTTCTGCAATCCACTGTTAGAATAAAGTGCCCTCCCTCTCCATTTTGCAAAGCTAAGGCTGTTTCTCAGCAGAATCAGCACCCACTCAAAGGTTTCTCTCTTCCTGCAAAAACTCTTACCTGGTCTATGTTCTGTCCCTTCTTCTTCATGGCTTTCAGGACGTTCTCAGGCGAGTACCCCATGTTGACGATGGTCTCTATGCACTGCCTCTCGCTAGCGGAGAGGGCCTGCTGTATGTCAGGAGCAGGGCCACCTGACCGCTTTGCGCAGCTGGTGTTATTGGGCACTTGAGACACTGGGAAGTTTTGGTGCATTACCTACAAGGGAAAACCCAGAGGCTTAGGTGATGGTCATCTTTTGCATCCATGTCCCCATTCCTGGCTACTTCAGGACTAGGACACCCCACAAAATTAGGTAACCAAGGCTGTGCTGGGGAAGTTGCTCATTGGTAGGATGAAACCAAGCATTTTATGTAGTCTGACTCCTACCACACCCTTTTTACCCTCAAAAAGACATTTGATTACCTAGATTTCTTGTTACATACATACTGCCAGGACTGAAACTTTCTCACACCCAACCTTTCCAACAGTAAAGGTCCTTATGATATGGGAAAGCCCTTTACCCTGGAAGAAGCAAGGGATTGCTTCCCTCACCCTGCAGTTCACTCATCACCTATGATTTTCTGTACTCAGAGGAATGTTACCTCTGGAAACGCCCCAGCAGCATTTTACAAATACCACGCAATGCAAGCACACAGGAAGGTGGGAACTTACCATAGGCATTTCTGTTTCCTTGTTGTCTGGGTGTACCTGTTGGACAACACATGAACAAGGTGATGAACATTACACACAAGCAGAGTTTGCTACAGCTGGAGAAAAAGGTTTCAGGGAAGAGACTGCGGACTGTGTCTACCGTACTGGAGAGACCTGTGGCCTGATCAGTAATCCACAGAGGCTATGCAGTAGTGGTTATGCAGTAGAGGTTATGCAGTTGTGTGTAGTTATAAGATAATCATAAGGATTGTTTGTTCTGCTCTCAAAGCAATGCACTTTGCATGCTGTATATGAGCAAAATGGCACAATGGCTAAACACACGTGGTTTCTCACCAGCATCCAATACTGTCCCATGCCCAGCACTGGGCTAACAACACCTATCTCTGACAGTAAAAATTGGTCATGGTTTCAGCTGGGATAGAGTTAGGATAGAGTTAGGATAGAGTTAATTTTTCAGGTTCAGGGTCCTGACAGACCAGTGAAGACTGAGACAAAGCACTTATTGAGTACCTCAGCTTTTTCCATGTCTGAGGAAGCCAGTTCTCCCGTCTCGTTTATCAGAGGGGGAACACTCTCCTTGGCCTGTCTCCTCCTGCCTATGTATCTGTAGAACCCCTTCTTGTCATTCTTCACATCCCTTGCCAAGTTCAGCTCCATATTGACAAGTTCAGCTCCATCTGTGCCTTGGCTTTCCTGATCCTATCTCTACACATCCGGATGACACCCCTGTGTTCCTCCCAGGCTACACAACCCTGCTTCCACTTCCTGTACATTTCCCTCTTTTCCCTCAGTTAAAGCTGCAGGTCCTTGCTAAGCCACACCGGTAGCCCGTCTCTCACCGGGTGGTGAGCAATTGCATTGTGCATCACTTGTTTTGCACACATTATTAGTAGTCTCTATCTCAACCCATAGGCTCCATTTTCCTGATTCTCTCCCCCATCCCAGAGAGGGAGGGGGGAGGGTGTACTAATGGCTGTGTGGTGCTTAGCTACCGGCCGGGTTAAACCACAACAGTCCTTTTGGCACCTAACGTGGGGCATGAGGGATTGAGATAACAACAGATCTGACTAGAGCGTGTTAAAACAAGATTCTTATAAGCATTACATCAGTTTAATAGTTGCTAATCACAATGCCGATTTTTGTGATCTCAAGTCTGCCGTGCCTGCTTTCCAAACTGAGTTATATAGCACATTACTTAGTGTATGTGTTCCCTGTTGTGTTGCTTATCACTTCTGGGGGTTGGTATAGGGTTATTATTTTGATGTGCTGTGTAACACTGGCTTACGATATGATAAAATTACCGGCCATGAGACTAATCCGGTATTTATACTCAGCATTGCCGTCAACTCCATACTTTGGGAACCCTACCTCAGAAACTATTACTAATTACACCTTTCACGCTTTTTCTTCAGGGAGCCAATCATAGAATCATAGAATGGCCTGGGTTGAAAAGGACCTTAAAGATCATCTAGCTTCAACCCCCCTGCTCTGGGCAGGGTTGCCAACCACTAGAGTAGGCTGCCCAGAGCTGCATCCATCCTGGCCTTGAATGCCTCCAGGGATGGGGCATCCACAACCTCTCTGGGCAACCTGTTCCAGTGCCTCACCACCCTCTGAGTGAAAAACTTCCTAATATCTAACCTAGATCTCCCCTGTCTTAATTTAAAACCATTCCCCTTGTCCTATCACTACCAACACATGTAAACAGGCGTTCCCCCTCCTGTTTATACGCTCCCTTCAAGTACTGGAAGGCCGCAATGAGGTCTCCCTGGAGCCTTCTCTTCTCCAAGCTAAACAAGCCCAGTTCCCTCAACCTTTCTGCATGGGAGAGGTGCTCCAGCCCTCTGATCATTTTAGTGGCCCTCCTCTGGACTGTTCCAAGAGCTCCACATCCTTCTTGTGCTGGGGGCCCCAGGCCTGCACGCAGTATTCCAGGTGGGGTCTCACAAGAGCAGAGTAGAGGGGGACAATCACCTCCCTCTCCCTGCTGGCCACCCCTTTTTTGATGCAGCCCAGGACATAGTTGGCCTTCTGGGCTGCAAGCACGCACTGCCGGCTCATGTCCAGCTTCTCGTCCATCGGGACCCCCAAGTCCTTCTCCACAGGGCTGCTCTCAAGTTCTTCTTCGCCCAGTCTATATAAATACCTGGGATTGCCCCAGCCCAAGTGCAACACCTTGCACTTGGCCTTGTTGAACCTCATTAGGTTCTCATGGGCCCACCTCTCCAGCCTGTCCAGGTCCCTCTGGATGGCAACCCTTCCCTCTACTGTATCGACTGCACTGCTCAGCTTGGTGTCATCTGCAAAGTTGCTGAGGGTGCACTTGATTCCATCTATGTCATTGATAAAAATGTTGAAGAGCACTGGTCCCAAGACTGACCCCTGAGGGACAGACACCACTTGTGACCGGCCTCCACCCAGACATAGAACTGTTGACCACAACCCTTTGGCTGCGACCAGCCAACCAATTCTTTATCCACCTAACAGTCCATCCTTCAAATCCATACCTCTCCAATTTAGAGAGAAGATTGTGGTGAGGGACAATATCAAAGTCTTTGCTCAAGTCCAGGTAGATGATATCCATCGCCCTTCCTTTGTCCACCGATGCTGTCACTCCATCATAGAAGGCCACCAGATTGGTTAGGCAAGATCTGCCTTTGGTGAAGCTGTGCTGGCTGTCTCGGATCACCTCTTTAGCTCGTGCATGCCTTAACATGTCTTCCAGGAGGATCTGCTCCATGATCTTCCCAGGCACAGAGGTGAGGCTCACCGGCCTGTAGTTCCCCGTGTCTTCCTTTCTCCCTTTCTTAAAAACGAGAGTAATGTTTCCCTTTTTCCAGTCACCAGGGACTTCACCCGACAGCCATGATTTTTCAAATATGATGGAGAGCGGCTCGGCAACCACATCAGCCATCTCTCTCAGCACCCTGGGATGTATACCATCTGGACCCACGGACTTATACGCATCCAATTTCCTTATGTGGTCCCGGACTTGTTCCACTGTCACAGTAGGATGGAATCTGCTCCTCTCAACCTCTCCTTGAGGTTCAGGGTCCTGACAGACCAGTGAAGACTGAGACAAAGCACTTATTGAGTACCTCAGCTTTTTCCATGTCTGAGGAAGCCAGTTCTCCCGTCTCGTTTATCAGAGAGGGAACACTCTCCTTGGCCTGTCTCCTCCTGCCTATGTATCTGTAGAACCCCTTCTTGTCATTCTTCACATCCCTTGCCAAGTTCAGCTCCATCTGTGCCTTGGCTTTCCTGATCCTATCTCTACACATCCGGATGACACCCCTGTGTTCCTCCCAGGCTACACAACCCTGCTTCCACTTCCTGTACATTTCCCTCTTTTCCCTCAGTTAAAGCTGCAGGTCCTTGCTAAGCCACACCGGTAGCCCGTCTCCTCTGCTCGATTTCTTCTGCTGGGGGATGGAGAGCTCTTGCGCTCTCAGAAGGGTGTCCTGAAACTCTGTTCCATTCCTATGCCCTCAAGGACAGTTTCCCAGGGGATCCCAGCCAGTAATTCCTTGAGCAGCCAGAAGTTTGCTCTCCTCAAGTTCAGGGTCCTGACTCTGCTTTTTTGCCAGACCCATATTCCTCAAGATCACAAACTCCACCAGGGCACGGTCGCTACAGCCCAGGCAGCCTCCAATCTTAACCTCTCTAATGCTCTCTTCCACATTGGTGAGCACCAGGTCTAGTAAGGCTTCACCTCGGGTCGGTCCGTCTATTACCTGGACCAGGAAGTTATCCTCAACAGACTCCAGGAATCTCTTGGATTGCCTGGAACCCACAGTGCCACTACCCCAGCAGATACCCGGATGGTTGAAATCCCCCATCAGGACAAGAGCTTGTGAGTGCAACAGTTCTTGCAGCTGAAGCAAGAAGGCCTCGTCAACAGACTCCCCCTGATCAGGTGGCCTGTAGCAGACCCCAACCACTAGATGTCCTCTACTGGACCGATCCTTGATTTTCACCCACAAGCTCTCAACCTGGTCATGGCTGTTTCTCAGGCACAGCTCTTCACAATCTATCCACTTCCTAACATAGAGGGCAACTCCTCTTCCCCTCATTCCTCCCCTATCCCTTTGTGGTGTAATTGCCTGAAGTAACTAGGAAAATAAGACTAACATTCACATTTTTTAAGGAAAATGTACAGCATTGAAGAGGCTTTCAGGGTAGGGCATAGCTGCATTACCTGAGTGTTCCCTAGGCTCCCAACCTTAGATGCTATCGCGCTGGGGAAACTTGGTGTGCTAGCCCTAAGGACTCTATTGTTCTTGTGCACACCGAGACCGATAAGCTGTACTTTTTGCCACCCTGAGCCAAGGACCTGTCATGTTTTGACAAATGCTGTACCCTAGTGTACTTTTTGCTCATTATATTATTATCATTATAATACCAAAACACACCTCCATCCCAAAAGCTACCTGCCTCCAAGGTGCGACCACCCCTCACTGAGCATGCACTCTGAATTTCTCGGAGCCTATTACTTTAAACGGAGACAGGAAAACTTTTCACCAATCATAACTAAGATATGCTTGACTAGAGTCACTCAAGCTCCACCTAAAAGATAGAAAATAATATAAATTGGCCCGAGAGAGGGGATGTTAGGGAAGATACCACCATCAGGGGAGATACCATCCCGAGGAAATACAACATACTTAGGACCTCCTGACTCCTGGGATCAGTCGACGGGCTGAGCCTCTCTTCCCCCTCCATTGGGACGCCTTTGGGTGAGATCTGAATACTTGCTTATAAATCTCTCTAGAGTCTTTGATCTTTTTAACGTGTTTATTTCTAGGCTGTGCACCTGTAACACCTGTAACACCTGTGTATTTCATGCATGCTAGCTTGCTTTTGCAGACAGTCACTATCGACGGCAATCCAAAAGAACCTGGTTATCTGTTGCTGTAATAAACCATACTTGATTGCATTGTGATAGCTCTCATTAAATGCAACTAGGGTAAGGGTGGTTATCCGTGATAGTTCAGGGTCCTGAATCCAACCAGACCCCCAGACGGTTAATGCATTGTTGGTGAATGTCTGAACGGACCCCCAGACGGTTAACGCGTTGTTGGTGAATGTCCGACTGGTTCAGTACCCTGAATCCGACCGGGCCCGTAACGGTTAATCAGCTACACCCCTTAACGCGACACCCTTCTGAACAGTTTGTAGCCATCAACGGCCACACTCCAGTCGTGGGAATCATCCCACCAGGTTTCCATGATAGCAACTACATCATAGTTTCCTACTAGCACGGTGGCCTCTAGCTCCTTCTGTTTGTTACCTATACTGCATGCATTAGTGTCAATGCACCTCAGCTGGGTCACCTTTTGGGAGGGAGAAGCCCTAATACCCTCTTGACCATACTCAGGTGTTTCCATAGTTACGAACCTCTCACCAACCCTTGTGTCCTTCCTGAAAAATGTTCTGTCATCCTCATCCTTCACAAAGGCACAAGACTGAGAGGTCTTGCTAGCACATTCCTCACCCAGAAGAACTGGCATGTCACATTCAGGCTCCTTTCTAGTGTCCCCGGTTCCGCCCCCACCCCCCTTCATAAATCAGTCTATGGAGGGGTCAGGGGAAGATGTTTTTTTCCCACGTGTTCACGATCTCTTTCTCCTCTACCCCTTTCTTCTCCTCCAGGCAAGTTATGGTAGCTTTCCAAAACTTCAAATATCCTTGGGATATTCTGACCAGCATGTTCTTTATTGTTATGCCTCCTGAATGCACTTCAGGTTTTGTCTAAGGTTAAATAAATACTTAAGAGTGTCATCCAGAGATCTGCCCTGAGGCAGGATAGTTATGAGTGGCAGGGAGAGTGGGAGGATATGGTCAGGCATCTAGAGCAGTGGGCACCTTCAAGTGCTTTGGAAATGTATCCCCGAACAACTGCAAAATCCTAAAAAACTGGTAGAGTGCTTGAAAAAGGTGTGTCATCGCCCTGGCAGTACCAGACACACACAAATCACTGTAATGTGCTGGGGCTTGGCCTATGCTTACCGAGCTGCATTCAATACCAATATAACCCCAGTGACAGACCCTGCGGCCACTTCAACCCCTGAGACAAGCCCAGCAGCCACTCCAAGCCCTACAATGGGCCCCAATGCTGAGCCAGGGAAACAAACTGTACCAGTGTCAGGGCATGAAGATGAAGATGTCACAAAAACAACAGTAACTACCTGAAACCTATACCAACGTGAGCTACAAGATGTGCGAAAAGATTTTGGTTGCTGTATAGGTGAGCAGGTTGTCACCTGGCTGCTCCGGTACTAGGACACCAGAGCCAATAGTCTGGAATTAGAGGGCAGGGAAGCCAGGCAGAAGGGATCCCTTGCTAGAGGTGCAGGCATTGACAAAGCAATTGGAGATGGAGCACCAGGCTACAGCCTCTGGAGGTGTCTCCTGTCAGCTGTGAAGGAAAGGTATCCCTTCAAGGAAGAACTTGAATGACTACCAGGCAAGTGGGCCACTATGGAGAAGGGAATCCAGTACCTGAGGGAATTAGCCATACGGGAGGTGATTTATGAGGACCCAGACCTCAGACAAACATCCAAAGATCCAGATGAAGTCAGGTGTACACGACCCACGTGGCGGAAGTTTGTACGGAGTACACCATCATCATATGCCAGCTCATTGGCAATAATGGCCTGGAAAGAGGATGAGGAACCCACAGTGGATGAAGTGGCTAAACAACTCCGGCAGTGTGAAGGAAGTCTCTCCTCTTCCCTACATGCCTGCATGTCAGCTGTGGAGAAACATTCTGAAGCGGTCTACCATCTTTAAGAGAATTTATCTTCCTCCCCACCTGTACAAACTGGTGTCTCAGCTATCAGGGGTTAAGTGTCGTTCCGTGCGAGGAAGACGATATGGTGGGTACTCACCCCATGCCACCCTGTGGTTTTACCTACGTGACGACGGAGAGGACATGAGAAAATGGGATGGAAAATCTACCTTGACCCTAGAGGCACAGGTGTGTGAGTTGCAAAAGAAAACATTTGGAAAAAAGGGGTTCTCTGAAAAGTTTGCTGCTCCAACTTCCAGCAGACAGTCCTTCAAACACAGAAGCGAAGAAGGTTCTGGCCAGGACTAGAGGGGCCCTGCCTCCAGCCAGGGGGAGGAAAGGCACAATCGAGTTTATTGGACTGTGTGGATTCGATGGCCTGGCACGTCAGACACACAGAAGTATAAGGCTTTAGTAGACACTGGTGCACAATGTACTCACTCTAATGCCATCAAGCTATAAAGGGCCAGAGCCCATCTGTATTTATGGAGTGACGGGGGGATCCCAGCAGTTGACTGTATTGGAGGCTGAAGTGAGTCTAACCGGGACTGAGTGGCAAAAGCACCGCATTGTGACTGGCCCGGATGCTCTGTGCATCTTTGGCATAGACTATCTTAGAAGAGGATATTTCAAGGACCCAAAAGGGTTCCGGTGGGCTTTTGGCATAGCTGCCTTAGAGACAGAGGACATTAAACACTGACTGCCACCCCAACGACACCCCGACTGCCAGTACTAGGCTGGATGTTCAAAGGAAGTGTCTCCTCTACACACCATGCAACTGATGCGACATGGAGCAAGTGTGTTGCACTGATTACTCAGTGGGCTCTAATATGAAAACCCAGTCACCCAGGAATACTGGAAGTGATTGTAGACTGGCCAGAAGGCAAATATTTTGGGATATCACCAGAGGAGGAGGTGGGTCGTGCTGAAGAAGCCCCACTGTACAACAAGCTACCAGAAAATGAGAATAATCCCTGTTCACTGATGGGTCCTGTCCTATTGTGGGGAAGCATCGGAGATGGAAGGCTGCTGTATGGAGTCCTACACGACGAGTTGCAGAAGCTGCTGAGGGAGAAGGTGAATCGAGTCAGTTTGCAGAAGTGAAAGCCATGCAGCTGGCTTAAGATATTGCTGAACGAGAAAAATGGCCAGTTCTCTACCTCTACATGGATTCATGGATGGTAACAAATGCCCTGTGGGGGTGGTTACAGCAATGGAAGCAGAACAACTGGCAGCACAGGGGCAAAGCCATCTGGGCTGCTGCACTGTGGCAAGATATTGCTGCCCGGGTAGAGAACCTGGTTGTAAAGGTACACCACATAGATGCTCATGTGCCCAAGAATCAGGCTACTGAAGAACATGAAAACAACCAGCAGGTGGATCAGGCTGCTAAGATTGAAGTGGCTTAGGTGGACCTGGACTGGCAACATAAAGGTGAATTATTAATAGCCCGATGGGCCCATGACTCCTCGGGCCATCAAGGTAGAGATGCAACATACAGATGGGCTCGTGATCGAGGGGTGGACCTGACCATGGACGCTATAGCACAGGTTATTCATGATTGTGAAACATGTGCTGCAACCAAGCAAGCCAAACAGTCAAAGCCTCTTTGGTATGGAGGACGATGGCTGAAATATAAATATGGAGAGGCCTGGCAGATTGATTGCATCACGCTCCCTCAAACCCGCAACGGCAAGCGCCACATACTTACAGTGGTGGAAGCAACCACCGGATGGCTGGAAACATAGCCTGTGCCCCATGCCACCGCCCGGAACACTATCCTGGGCCTTGAAAAGCAAGTCCTATGGCTACATGGCACCCCAGAAAGAATAGAGTCAGACAATGGGACTCATTTCCAAAACAACCTTATAGACACTTGGGCCAAAGAACATGGTATTGAGTGGGTGTATCACATCCCCTATCATGCACCAGCCTCTGGGAAAGTGGAGCAATACAATGGACTGTTAAAGACTACACTGAAGGCAATGGATGCTGGGACATTCAAAAATTGGGATACGCATTTGGCAAAGGCCACCTGGTTAGTCAACACTAGGGGATCTGCCAACCGAGCAGGACCTGCCTAATCAAACCTGCTACGTACTCTAGAAGGGGATAAAGTTCCTGTACTGCACATCAGAAACATGCTGGGGAAAACAGTCTGGGCTACTCCTGCCTCAGGAAAAGGCAAACCCATTTGTGGGATTGCTTTTGCCCAGGGACCTGGATGCACTTGGTGGGTAATGCAAAAGAATGGGGAGGTCCGGTGTGTACCTCAAGGGGATTTAATACTGGGTGAGAATAGCCCATGAGTTGAATTGTATTATGTTAATTATTATATAATACTGCATGCCATCACCGTTGTGATTGCTATATGTCAATGTCCCGTTAATGGTATCACAGTAACAGGCACGCAGGCAATGATGAATGAATTTTGATAGAATTGGACAAGCACAGTGGTGTGATGGATCGAGAACGGGCTTCAGTGTGCAACAATCCAACATCACACACCATCTCTTCTGCTCTAAAAAGACTGCTGTGACAGATGGAGCCCGAAGTCAGTCATGGGCTACACAAACTGAGTTGGACATTGTATATACATATCATTATTATTTTCCTTTCTTTTCCGTCCTAATAAACTGTCTCTATCTCAACTCACAGGCTTCATTTTCCTGATTCTCTCTCCCATCCCAGAGAGGGAGGGGGGAGGGTGAGTGAACAGCTGTGTGGTGCTTAGCTGCTGGCCGGGTTAAACCACAACATTTCCCTTAGTAAACTTTTTGCTGGGTTGAAAAGGAGCTAAATGCTCTTACTTCAAGAGGAACCTTAAAGTAGCCACCTTGAAGTGCTGTTTCACATCACTCATATCAAACTTCTCATATCCAACTTGGGCTGTTAATTGCTAATTAAACAGCTGGCAGAAGAAAAGTAAGCAATGGGGAGCAGGCCCTTCTTTGAGAAGTTCCAGCCAGCCAGCACAGAAATTACCCATTTTCAGTAGCACATCTAGTTCAGAGAAGCCTCCTCTGTCCTGCCTGTTCAGTTTCCAAATCAGCCTGGCAAGGAAACCCACCTGTGTCAGGGCTGTACACCTGCTCCATTTCTGCAGAACTGGTCTGCCAAGGGGGACAACCAACCAACAGCTCTATTTTACTTTGCCCAAGGTCTGCACATTTAAAATGCAGGAAGACTTAAATAGAATCAAATAAATAGAATTAGAAGAAGCTGCAATAAATCACTTTGCCAAAACCCTCAGTATATGGCCTTTCTTAATATTTTTCAGCCAACATCAATTGCTTGAAAACTTGCCCACTTCTTTCAAAGTCCTTCTTTGGGCCCCAAGAAGGACTGGGGGAGGCAAGGGGGTTTGTTCTACATTGTCACTCAATTTCTCTTCCAGGAGACAAAGCACAAGAAATCACATGCAGTCTGATAGACTGGTTTACCTAAGAACCTGGTCCTGATGGTCATAAGAGGGGTTTGAAAGCTCTTCAAATTACACCCTTCTCCAGACTCTTTTGGCAGAGCATAAAGCACTAGAATATGGGATACAGTGAAAAAGGAGTCTGGAATAGCCCTAAAATCAGCTGGTTATCAAATACTCCAAATGAACGATGTTCTGTTATTAATGCAACAGCGAGAAGAACCCAAACTGTTTCTGACACCAGGGATTCAAGTCGCAGAAAAGCAGCTCCTTGATCTACTTGAGCTTGATAACCTGTGCTCATGATCAAAGGACTTCCAGTGGAGGACAGAATCACCTAAAGGAACTGCAGGAGACAAAGCCAGAGCTGGCCACTCAGAAGCTGTGCTCCCTTAAGACTCAAGCCTGCATTTCAGTGCCTTTCAAGAAGGCATGCAGTGCTTTCAGCCCATGCTTGCACACTGTTCCTACTTTTAGGGACTTTGTACATGTAGTGGGTTTACGTGGCAAGGTATCTGGAAAACAATGGGGCCCTTCCCAAACATGGGGCAGCTTCTAGATCTTTCTCACAGAAACCACCCCTATAGCCCCCTGCTACCAAAACCTTGCCACGTAAACCCACTACAGTACACCATCTGGGAGCATGTCCATTCTGAATCGGGAGTGTCCATAACCAAATATTTCCACAAATAAGACATTCCATACAAATTCAGGTCTCTAAACAATTGTTTAATTTCAACTGGTTGTCTTCTCTAGTCATTTCTTCCTCTGCCAAAGTTGCAAAAAGTAAACCTGTGAGCTTCAAGAAATACTGTGAGGAAAAAGGGAACCACCCAGGCCAGAATCAGTGCAGCAGAGAAATCACAAGTTTATTTGCATCCAAAAAAACCTTAGATCCAATTTACTGGTAAAACATGCTCCAGTGGTAACTCCAAATCCAAAGTTATGATTTCTGAACTTGTGAGGGAAAATGTGTATGTAAACAGCACTGTGCAACACACTGGGACAGAAGTGTATTGAAGCTTTATAAAATCACCAGGCTTCTTCTCATGCAATCTTGCAGTAGGAGGATTGTGTCCTCCTTCTGTCGGCCACATGGGTTACTCTGATTTCCTTCTCTATCCTTTTCATACTCTGAGGATTTTTGTTACGGTCCTTGCCTATACTTCAACTTCTTGCAACTCTGCTGTCCTTTTCCAGCCACTGGGACCTTTATTGTGGAAATAGGAAACAAGCATATTCAAAAGCCTTGGAAATTCAATAGAAAGAACTAGTTCTGTCAACATACCCATTTCTTGGCTTGCTACTTCCAAAACACACAGTTTCAAGTGATGATTTTTATTACGTCTCCTAGTAAGTCTATTTATTAATTTACAGAATCACAGAATTGAAGGGATTGGAAGGGACCTCGAAAGATCATCGGGTCCAACCCCCCTGCCAAAGCAGGTTCCTTAGAGCAGGTTGCCCAGGAAGGCATACAGACAGGCCTTAAATATCTCCAGAGAAGGAGACTCCACAGCCTCCTTGGGCAGCCTGTTCCAATGCTCCGTCACCCTCACTGTGAAGAAGGTCTCTCGCATGTTGATGCGGAACTTCCTGTGCTCTATCTCGTGACCATTACTCCTTGTCCTGGCCCCACAAACCACTGAGAAGAGGTTGGCCAAATCCCTCTGTCTCCCACACCTCAGGTATTTATACACATTGATGAGATCCCCTCTCAGTCTTCTTTTCTCCAGGCTGAACAGACCCAGGTCTCTCAGCCTTTCCTCATAAGGAAGATGCTCCAGGCCCCGTATCATCTTTGTGGCCCTCCGCTGGACTCTTTCCAGGAGATCCCTGTCTTTCTTGTACCGGGGAGCCCAGAACTGGACACAGTACCCCAGGTGAGGCCTGCCCAGGGCAGAGTAGAGGGGGAGGATCACCTCCCTTGACCTGCTGGCCACACTCCTTTTAATGCATGCCAGGATCCCATTGGCCCTCTTGGCCATGAGGGCACACTGCTGGCTCATGGTCAACCTGTCGTCCACCAGGACCCCCAGGTCCTTCTCCTCAGAGTTCCTCTCCAGCAGGTTGTCCCCCAGCCTGTACTGATAGATGCGGTTGTTCCTTCCCAGGTGCAGGACTCTACACTTGCTCTTGTTAAACCTCATTTGGTTTCTTCCTGACCAGCTCTCCAGCCTGTCCAGGTCTTGCTGAATGGCAGCACAGCCTTCTGGCGTGTCAGCCACTCCTCCCAGCTTTGTGTCATCGGCGTACTTGCTGAGGGCGGACGCTATTCCCTCATCAAGGTCGTCGATGAAGATGTTGAACAAGACTGGACCCAGCACCGACCCCTGGGGAAAACTGCTAGTCACAGGCCTCCAGCCGGACTCCACGCTATCGATCACCACCCTCTGAGCTCGGCCAGTCAGCCAGTTCTCAACCCACCTCACTGTCCACTCCTCTATCCCACACTTTCTCAGCTTTGCTAGCAGGATGTCATGGGAGACAGTATCAAAAGCCTTGCTAAAGTCAAGGTACATCCACTGCTCTCCCCCCATCTACCCAGCTGGTGATGCCACCATAGAAGGCAACGAGGTTGGTTGAGCACAACTTCCCCTTGGTGAATCCATGCTGACTATGCCTCATAACCTTCTTCTCTTCCAATTGCTTGGAGATGGCATCCAGAACAAGCTGTTCCAACACCTTTCCAGGAACAGAGGTGAGACTGACTGGCCTGTAGTTTCCCGGATCCTCCTTCTTGCCCTTCTGGAAGACCGGAGTGACATTGGCTATCCGCCAGTCTTCAGGCACCTCTCCTGTTCTCCAGGACCTTTCAAAGATGATAGAGAGCGATTCGGCAATCACCTCTCCCAACTCCCTCAGCACACGTGGATGCATCCCATCGGGACCCATGGATTTGTGTGCTTTGAGCCCACTCAGACGCTCCCGAACCACTCCCTTGTCAACAAGGGGGGAGATCTCCACTTCCCAGACTCTTTCTCCTCCCTCCAGGGTCGAGGAGTCCCGGGGGAGAGTCCTTGAAGCAAAGACTGAAGCAAAGAAAGCACTCAGTATCTCTCTGCCTTCTCAGTGTCTCCCATTACCAGGACACCCCCCTTGTTCAGCAAGGGACCCACATTATCCCTAGTCTTCCTTTTACTGTTTACGTACTTAAAAAAAAAAACCTTCTTATTATCCTTTATCTCTTTTGTAAGCCTCATCTCTAGGTGGGCTTTAGCCTTCCTCGTTGCGTCCCTGCAGGCCCTGACAACACTTCTGTACTCCTCCCAAGAGGACAGGTGCTTTTTCCACATTTCATAGACCTTCCTCTTCCTTTTGATCCTGATTCCTTTGGATCCTTTTGAGCTCCTTGCTCATCCATGCAGTTTTCCTGCCCTCCTTCCCCGATTTCCTACTCTTAGGGATGCACTGATCCTGAGCTTGGAAGAAGTGCTGTTTAAATGTTGCCCAGCTCTCACATGCACCCTTGCCTTCTAGCAACCTAGCCCATGAGATACTCCCAAGCAGGTCCCAGAAGAGGTCGAAGTTGGCTCTCCGAAGCTCCAGGGTAGCAAACCTGCTTTTAGCCTTCTTCCACCAAGTTCCATCTTGAACTCCACCATCTCATGGTCGCTGCATCCCAAGCTTCCCCCAACCTTCACATCCCTAACAAGCCCATCCCTGTTGGTAAGGACAAGGTCCAGAAGCACCCCCCTCCTCATCGGCTCCTCCACCACCTGTGTCAGAAAATTGTCTTCAACGCATTGTAGGAACCGTTTGGACTGCGCGTGCCTGGCCAAGTTGCTTACCCAACAGATGTCTGGATAATTGAAGTCCCCCATGAGAACCAGTGCCCAGGATCGTGAGGCTACTACCAGCTGCTTGTAGAAGGCCTCGTCGACATCCTCCTCCTGATCTGGTGACCTGTAGTATACCCCCACAACAGTGTCCCCCATACCATCCCACCCCTTAATTCTCACCCACAAGCTCTCCACTTGTTCTTCACCCTCCCCCAGGTGGAGCTGGGTACTCTCTAATCCTGAGCTTGGAAGAAGTGCTGTTTAAATGTAGCCCAGCTCTCACATGCACCCTTGCCTTCTAGCAACCTAGCCCATGAAATTCCTTTTTTAGTTTTTAAAACCTTTTGTACCTTCCCTTACAGCATTGTCGAGAACACACCTCCTCTATCAGTCTTCACTAGGATTTAATCTAGCACAGAGATTTAAGTACTTGCAGTGAGAATTTGGTTATCTTAAGGCCTATCTACCTAGTGGTAAGTGATCTTTCACGTTAATCCCTAGAGACATCATGCTTCAAGGCTTCACCTCTGAGCCTCATACAATGAGGCAATCTCCCCTCAAACCTGTGATTTGTAGCAGCAAGCACTTGCTCAGCACACCGCTGCTCCTGACAAAGCTTACAGCATTGAATTTGCTCTAGTGATCCATAAGCACCTATTCTGAGGGATACACTAGTTGCCAGAATACTGCATTTCTCAAATAATACTGCATTTACTTAAGCCTTAAGAGAGATGAAAGAACAGTGGGAAGAGAAGGACTGTCACCAGTTTTAGAGCACATGGTGTCACAAAAACCTACAGTACACCAGCAAGAACGCAGAACCACCGTGCACAGGACAGAAGCCGCCTTCCAAATCTCACATTTTAGAGCTAATTAGAAGATTTGGCTATACAGTTTCCATTAGAATTCATAAGTATTGGTGTCCAGATCTTAGGTTCTTTGGAAAAAAGTGCCCAAGTTCACTCAAATCTGAACTCCCACTCATAAAGCCACAACAGATGGCATCAAGTTAGGTGTCCCTTGTACTGGGTCTGGCTGGAATGTTAACTTTCCCTGCAGCAGCCCATACAGTGCCGTACTCTGTACTTGTAGCTGGAACAGCAGTGTAATCACACCAGTGTTGTGTCTACTGCTGAGCAGCAGTGGCACAGCGTTGGGCCTTTCTCTAACCCTCCTAGGGGGTGGGCAAAAAGTGAGGAGAGAAACATCACTAGGGCAGCTGACCTAAACCAATCAAAGGGATATTCCATACCATGTGATGTCACACTCAGCAATAAAAGGTGGAAACAGGAAGAAGAGGGGAGGGGTGGGCTCTCGTTGGGAAAACATCAGTCCTCCTCTCGAACACCGGCTGTGTGCGTTGAGGCCTTGCTTCAAGGACGTGGTCAATCATCGCTCATTTGTGGGAAGTAGAGAGTAATTTCTTTCCTCTGCACTTCCACATAGCCTTCATTTATTTTGTTTGTTTGTTTTCCTCCCTTCTTTTTATTTTTTTCCTTTTCCCCTCCCTTTTCCCCTTTCCCTTTTTATTTCCCCTTAGTTAAATTGTTTAGTTCATGGTAGTCTTTATTTAATTATTATAATTATTTCCCTTTAATTAAATTATCCTTATCTCAACCCGTGAGTTGTTCTTTGCTTTACTTCTCCCCCTCCTCATCTAAAGGAGGGGGAGTGAGAGAGCGGTTGTGGGGTTTAGCTGCCCAGCACGGTAAAACCACCACACCCTGAAGTACTCTCAGAACTTGCTATAAGTTAGAAGCAACAAAGCTTCAAACTCCTGTCTCAGAGCTGTACAGCAACCAAAATCTGTAAATCTGAGATGGTCTTCAAAACTGCTTTTGGTATCCAAAAAGCAATCCTCCCACCCTCACAGGTAAGAAACCACGGAAGAAATCTTACAGTTACCTCAAAAGGCATGCAGCTATGTATAACTATGAACAACAAGAGCTGAGAAGCTGAAAAAAGTCACCAGAATTGGTTTCAAATTCAGAGATGGGAGGGGAGCAGGGAGAAGAAGCCTGTGAGCAGTAGTCTGAGGTTCACAACTGTCAGCATGAAGACCTGTTGAGCTGATGATTTTGCCACATAAAAGAATTACTGTACATGATCTGTCCTATCTACACACCACACATTAAATGAAACTAAATACAAAGCCACGGGACATTTTAGAATCAACATTTGCCTCCACACCTCCACATCTCCCCCACGAACTCAATTTTAATCCACCGTGTGTTTACCGTGGTCACTGTGCTTTGAGACAATTCTTCTTCCGTACAAACTGTTGACACAGCCAGGGAAGGCAGCCTGGTTGGAGAGGATAACGTTGATGTCTCCATGCCACTGTCCTCATTTAAAGCAGACAGACCAACCACATGGTGTCCGTTCAGTTCGCTAGCTTTAGCCTGAGCACAGGCCTGCAAAGAGCTGAGAAAAGTGCTGTTGTGGAGACAGGTAGTGCTGTGAAAAGTGCTCATGAGCTTTGGTGATTTTTGATCACTCTCATCGGAGTCAAGTTTAGGAAAGGATAGGGATTTGATATTGCTCACTGAAGTGATAGGGGACAGGGACACTTTGGAAGACAAGGACATCTTTTCACAGTTTCCCAACTGCGGTAAAGTGATAAAGCCATTGGGTTTGTGAAGGGGCTTGAAGTCCAACGTGGCCCTTTCTATGGATGCCAGAACCTCCTGATCTTGCAACACAGACTCAGACCCTCCTTTGGGCAAACTGCTATCTAACAGCTGGGCAACAATCGGCCCAGTAGTACCGACATGGATTTCCAGAATGTTTTTTAACTCCTCCTTATCATCGATAGTTTTTAATTCCAGTTTGTCAAATGGGTCTTCTTCACTTTCAAAATCAGCTGGGTTGAAGTCTGCTTTGGGGCGAGGTGGACTAAGAACTTTTTGCTTCACAGCACTGCTGTCGGCTGGCATGGGAGTAAGAATGTTATTGTGCTGCAGACCAGCGAGGATGGGGTTAATAGGAGGAGGCATGGCCTCAGGGCAAGGTCCCTCTGAGAACCCCAGTCTGTTGCTGTCCTCTGGGGCTGCTTTTGAGTTTCCTATTGCTTCTTCTGCCTTTCGTTCAGCTCCTTTCTGGGCAGCTTGAATTTTTTTGATATCTTCAGCCCACTCGATTGTTTTCTTTTCCAGGGAGAAGTCATACTGACCAGTGGTAGAGAGGGAAAGAGGGAAAAAATAAAGACAAGTTATAAGAATCACAGCTACTACTTTACAGCAGAAGTAACACAAGTAACACAGAGCAAGAACTACATGAATCATCACAGACAGACAATTTTTCCCCAGCATCTCTTACAACCTATAGAATGGCAAAACCAGGAGACACCAGCAGTAGTTCGTTTTACCTCTTGCAGCAAAACCTGGCTATAGTCTGGATCAGAATCTCGTATTTTGTGTCCATCCTACACTTAGTTTTGTTTAGAGCTACTGATGATCACAAGATCAGTTTCACAACTCTCTCCCCCTCTTCCAACAAGAAAATAGATGCAGTCAGAGTGTGAGAAACAAAGTTGTGTTTTTGCAGTAGAAAACTAATTTTCTGTATTCCAAGGTAGATGTGTAGTCATAATAAGGAGAAATGCTAAGTAGATAAGTGGACAGTAGGAGGCCTCACTGTTCCAAAATAAGACAGAAGCTTGAGAAAAACAGGATGAGCAGTGTGAGAACAGTAAAAAAAAAAAAAAAAAAAAAAAAAAAGATCACAAGTTCTCAAAGCATAAGAAAGGAGAAATTAAAGGGTTGAAAAACAGAAAAAATGTACATATATGGTATAGAGGAGCATCGAGTAGGTTTTCAACCTGTAGTACTCAGCCAATGAGGAAACAGGGGACGTGATCAGGTGTCGGGTAGTATGGAATAAAAGGTTATGATTTGTTTACTAAAATGCACTCCTAATTGGCAGGACGCCCGCCATTGCAATCGCGAATAAAATAGCTTCACAGAAGATCCTGTCTGAAGAAAATTATTGAGATTTTTCTCACAATTAGGGGGCTCGTCCGGGATCTTGTCGCCTACCGAAGAGTTCTTGCTACCACAGACAGGAAGGTGCACCCCGCTGATTTCAGCGGTCCCGTTGGGGGTGGTGGGTTGTCTCGGTATGGCCAGCAAAGGACCGAGACTGTTAGTCTGAAGACAGGCTCTGCGAAGCTCTGGGGAGAAGGGAGGCAAGCACAAACATACACAGACACAGCCCAGAGATAGTCCAGCCCAGATCGGGAACAGGCACAGGGATTACTACTGCTGATAACCTGGACCAGGAAGCCGTGCATGGACCGAGATAAGGGAAACTTTACCGTATCTTGCCTCGAGTTGGGTTTGGAGAGACTCTGGTATGAATGAGTGTGAGTGTGAATGAGACATACTTTTAGTGTGGAGCGAACGTGAAGTCCCGATCCGTGAGGCTCGGTGGTCCTGCAAGGGGACGAACGAAGTCCCCTCGGCTGGAGAGGGACAAAGCGAAAGAGAGAGGAGAGGAGTGAAAGAGAGTCTCGGGGGTTTGGGCCCTTAGGTGTACGGTACCTCGAGCACGGTGAAGTGAGGTGCTTGGTAGTACACCCCACCTCTGTCCTAATCCTAGGTGAAGGCGTGTGGTACCCTGTGGGTGGTAAAGTCCACAGCAGCACGTCAGGAAGAGCTGGGGATTAAGGGTTCCAAGAGTCAGCAGGGTGGGGTTGGAGACCCTGGGATTGTGCCTAAAGACAGTCCTTTGGAGAGAATGATAAAGATTTGGAAAAACAACCCAAAAACTAAGGAAAAAGATTTAAAAATATATATATAATTTAAAAATGGTTTGATATTGCGTAATTGTCTGGCCTAAAAAGCCAATAAAAGGAACTTCAGTATTTTGGCCAAAATACAGGTCTGATGAAAATTCAGGCTTGAAAATTATATATAAACAATAAGGTTCTGTTTTCAGAGGAGGAATCAAGTTATGCTCTCTATAATCCTAATATTGCACCAGAGGCAGTGGCAGCTGCTCCAGGAGGGGACACAAGGACTGCAATTGACGCTGTCCCTGGAAAAGGAGCGCACTCTAGTCTCTGGCAAGAATTAGAACAAGGTAGAAGATATACTGAGAGTTTTGCCTTCCCTGATACTAACAGTACTAACACTAACTGTGTATCCTCTTAGGGAGGTTCCAGTGGGACAAGGACAAATACATTATGTGAACTCCCCCTGCTGTGGTTTAACCCAGTCTGCAGCTAAGCAGCAGGGACTGCAATTGATGCTGTGCCTGGAGAAGTCGCACCAGGGAGTGCCGATGCGGGGCCAGTGCCACTCCTCCCTTACCAGGAGAGAGGTTAGGAGTTTTAAGAAGGAAATGAAGTCTTTAACTGAGGGCCTAGCAGAACAGTCAAATCCGTTTATAAGGCCTAGGCTTACACCAAGCCAAGGACGTCTCAGCTTCTTGCTCTGTCCTGCCAGCAGGCAGGCTATGGGTGCAGCAGGAGCTGGGAGGGGACAGACCTAGGACAGATGACCCAAACTGGCCAAAGGGATATTCCATACCATCTGACGTCATGCTGAACAATATATAGGGGTAGCTGGCCAGGGCTGGGGGGGCCGGGCTGCTCGGGGATAGGCTGGGCATCGGTCAGCGGGTGGTGAGCAACTGCACTGTGCATCACTTGTTTCGTACACATTATTAGTAGTAGTACTATTATTATTATTGTTGTTATTATTATTTTTTCTATCTTAATAAACTGTCTTTATCTCAACTCACAGACTTCACTTTCCTGTTTCTCTCCCCCATCCCAGAGAGGGAGGGGGGAGGGTGAGCGAACAGCTGTGTGGTGTTTAGCTGCTGGCCAGGTTAAACCACAACAGATAATAACAACCCACAACACAGAAATCATATGAGAGACTCGGGGTCAGAATGAGAAAGTACTTGGAGATGAATCTTGAGGACCCAGTAGCCCAAAGGCTCTTGAAAGTTTGTTTTGTGATTAAAGCCTGGCCAGATATACAGAAAAAGCTCTAGAAGATGGGAGGATGGAGTAAACAGCGTAGGTAGTATGAAGGTGTATGCCAGGAGGGGAGATGAGAAGGAAAAGCAGAGAGCGAACACAGCATACCGGGTAGTGAGGCAGAGTTGGAGATAGAGGGACTTTTGGGAGAAATCAGGCTCAGGATGGAAAGGAGAGGAAGAGAGAAGAAGGAATGGCAGATGAGGAAAGCTACCTGTGTTGCAGCCTTAATCCTAGCAAGGACAGGCTTTTTGAGAAGATGTTTTAAGTGTGGCCAGGCCGGTGTGGTGGTTTTACCATGCTAGGCAGCTAAACACCACAACCACTCTCTCATTCCCCCCTCCTTAGATGAGGAGGGGAAGAAGTAAATTAAAGAACAACTCACGGGTTGAGATAAGGATAATTTAATTAAAGGGAAAAAATTATTAAGGAAATATTATTATTAACTAAACAATTTAACTAAAGGGGAAAAAAAAGGAAAAGTGGAAAATGGAGGGCAAAAGGGAAAAAAAAATAAATAAAGGCTATATGGAAGAGCAGAGGAAAGAAATTACTCTCTACTTCCCACAAATGAGCGATGCTTGACCACGTCCTTGAATCAGGGCCTCAACGCACGTAGCTGGTGTTCAGGAGGAGGACCGACGATTTCACAACGAGAGCCCACCCCTCCCCTCTTCTTCCTGTTTCCACCTTTTATTGCTGAGTGTGACATCACATGGTATGGAATATCCCTTTGGTTGGTTTAGGTCAGCTGCCCTGGAGATGTTTCTCTTCTCACTTTTTTGTCCACCCCCTAGAAGGGTTAGAGAGAGTCCTGATGTGCCAGCACTGCTCAGCAGCAGACACAACCCTGGTGTGATACCACTGCTGTTCTAGCTACAAGTGCAGAGCACAGCACTGTATGGGCTGCTGCAGGGAAAGTTAACATCCCAGCCAGACCCAGTACAGCCGGCAACTTCAAGTAGGAGTATCTGGAGTGGAAGAAGGAGGAAAGACTGCTGTTCTAAATTCAGAATAGGGGAGTCGGGGCTTCTCAGAAAGCTAGTTCCCTGATAAAGGAAAAAGTATACCTCAAGGGTTCCTCAAAGTGTACCTCAATGGGGATTACTCTACAATTATCATTGTGGGCAAAACAGACTTAGCATAGGAAGATAAATAAAATTTATTACCTATTGCTGATGGGCTGGAGCGGTAAGAAACAGAAACAAGCTGGGGGCACCTTCCCCCCATCCACTCTCTTCCACCTCTTCCTTGCCCTGAGTGGCACAGGGGGCCAGGAGTGGGGGCTGCAGTCGGCCCATGGTGCTTCGTTTCCACCACTCCGTCCCCCTTGCTCTGGTGTGGGGTTCCTCTCGTGGTGTGCTGACCTTCCTGGGCTGGTCCTGCGTGAGTTTCTCCATGGGCAGCGAGAAATGGGCTCTTTGGGAGCTGCTCCAGGTGTGGGTCTGTGCCGTGGGGTCTATTTGTCAGGAGTGAGTAGGTCCACCTTGGGACCCCCTGGGGTCCACCCCCCCACCCCACCCCCATCACCTGCTCCTGGATGGGCTCCTTTCCACAGGCTGCTGCATGGACATCTGCTCTGCCGTGGTACACCATGGGCTGTGGGAGGGGGTCATCCTTCCCCACTAGGGGCCTCTCTGTGGGCCGCGGTGGGGGCTTCGGCTCTGGCACCTGGAGCACCTTTGCACTGCACTCCCCCCTCCTCTGCACTGACCTTGGTGTCTGCTGGGAGGTTCCTCACTCTCCCAGCTGCTGTTGTGCAGCAGTTTTCTTTTCCTTTACTTTGATGTGCTCTCATAGAGATTTAAACTGCATTGCTCATGGCTTGGCTCTGGGCAGCGGTGGGCCTCTTTGGAGCCAGCTGAAACTGGCCCTTATCTAACCTGGGGCAGCTGCTGGATTCTTCTCACAGGGGCTACCACTGCAGCCCCCCCAGTACCAGAACCTTGTCATGCAAACCCAATACACTGGGGCAGCTAGGTCATTATTGGCCTGTAAAGTATCAAGGGTTAAATTAACTAATGAAACCCTAAATGTGATAGGGGTAGACGGGACTGGGATAACAGTGCCACTTTTTGGGGACACCAAGCTGGAGAAGTCGTGCCAGGGAGTGCGGAGCAGCGGGAGCAGAGGGGGGGGGGTGTCCCGGTGGGGCCTCTGGCCATGCAGGGCCAGTGCCACTCCTCCCTTACCAGCAGAGAGGTTAGGAGTTTTATGAAGGAAATTAAGTCTTTAATTGAGGGCCTAGCAGAACAGTCAAATGCGTCTATAAGGCCTAGTTTGTATTCCTGGGGGGAAAAATGTCAATCTTGAGTATGTTATTCACTGGAGAAGAATGTTTAGGAGGGGAATGATTTGCCAGGCAGCTATGGAAGAATGGGAAAGAACTAACACCACCCCCACTCCCCCACCCCCTCTGACCAAGAGTAATTCCAATAGAGCAGAAATATCCGCTTACCCATCTGAAATAATAACAATGCATGACATAGAAATCATATGAGAGACTCTGGGACAGAATTAGAAAGTACTCGGGGATGAAACCTGAGGACCCAGTAGCCTAAGGACTCTTGAAAGTTCATTTTGTCATTAAAGCCTGGCCAGATACACAGAAAAAGCTCCAGAAGGTGGGAGGATGGAGTGAACAGTGCAGGTAGTATGAAGGTGTACACCAAGAGGGGAGAAGAGAAGGAAAAGCCGAGAGCGAAACTAATGGTATTCACAGCGTACTGGGTAGTGAGGCAGAGGGCTAGAGATAGAGGGCCAGGATGGAAAGGAGAGGAAGAGAGACGAAGGAATGGCAGACAAGGAAAGCTACCTGTGTTGCAGCCTGAATCCTAGCAAGGACAGGCTTTGAGAAGATGTTTTAACTGCGGCCAGGCTAGCCACTTCAAATAGGTGTATCTGGAGTGGAAGAAGGAGGCCGCGGTGGGGGCTTCGGCTCTGGCACCTGGAGCACCTCTGCACTGCACTCCCCCCTCCTCTGCACTGACCTTGGTGTCTGCTGGGAGGTTTCTCACTCCTCACTCTCCCAGCTGCTGTTGTGCAGCAGTTCTCCTTTTCTTGGATGCGCTCTCACAGAGGCACAAACTGCATTGCTCATGGCTTGGCTCTGGGCAGTGGTGGGCCCCTTTGGAGCCAGCTGAAACTGGCCCTTATCTAACCTGGGGCAGCTGCTGGATTCTTCCCACTGCAGCCCCCCCACTACCAGAACCTTGCCATGCAAACCCAATACACTGGGGCAGCTAGGTCATTACTGGCCTGTAAAGTATCAAGGGTTAAATTAACTAATGAAACCCTAAATGTGATAGGGGTAGAAGGGGCTGGAATAACAGTGCCACTTTTTGGGGACACCAAGCTGAGACTAGGGGATAAAAAGATCATTGGGCAATTATTGTATGCACCCGAGGCAGGGACTAACTTGTTGGGAAAGGATTTAATAATGAAAATGGGCATTCAAATAGCAAATTGTCAGGCTGGAATAACGGTGTTATTAATGGGGTGCTCTCAGACCCTGGGAGCAAAGATATATTTGCCTTTGAGTGGAAAGACCCTGAAATGGGGCGGAAGCAGCAATGCAGATGGACAATTTCACCTCAGGGCTTTACAGGGCCACCAATTTATTTGGGCACGTTCTAGAAGAAATTTTGGAGCAATTCCAACCTCCAAAGGAAGTGTTAATGTTACAATATGTGGATGATCTTTTATTGTCAGGACAAGAGAAAACAATCATGAAAGACGACACTAACAAACTATTCAACTTTCTGGGAAAACAAGGCTTGGGAGTATTGGAAAAAAAATTACAATATATAGAAGGAGAAGTCAAGTACTTAGGGCATCTACTGTCTGGGGGGGAATGAAGAGAAAATCCAGAGAAGATTGAGGGAATTGTTGAGCTACCCCTACCCAAAACTAAAAAGAAGTAAAAAGTTTTAAGAGAAAGAGGTTTTTAAGGAATTAGGAGTCACAAAATCTGAACTAAAATAGATACTCCCTGAGGGGAGAAAAATGATGAATAAAGTGCTAATGAGGCAAATATTAACAGTTTTACATCAAGAGGGTCATTGGGGAACTCAAGCAATATGTGACGCTGTGCTATGGAAATATGTATGCGTAGGAATATATATATACTGTGGCTGAACAAGTATGCAGCAGTTACATAATATGTCAAAAGGTAAATAGGAAAATTATCCACAGTCAGCCCAAGGGGGGGGGGGGGGGGGGGAGAATCATGAATTCAATGCTTCCAAAATGTACAGGTAGATTTTACAGAGCTCCTTAGAGTAGGTAGATGTAAATACTTATTAGTCTTGGTCGATCATTTGTCAGGGTGAGTGGAAGCTTTCCCTTCAGTATCTGCTACTGTGAACATAGTAACTAAAGTAATTCTAAGAACTCCCAGGTATGGAATTGTTGAAAATATTGACTCTGATCAAGGAAATCACTTTATGTCAGAAATATTGCAAGGGCTCTAGGAATGAAGTGGAAATTTCATACTCCTTGGCATCCTTCCTCTTCTGGAAGGGTGGAGCAGACAGAAAAGAAGCAATTGACTAAGTTCTGGAAACTCAGCTTCCCCAAACAAAGTGCTTACCTTTGGCACTTCTCCGAATTCAAACTGCACCAAGAAAAGATGTGGGAGTTTCACCATATGAAATACTATTTGGATTGCTGTACCTGGACAAAGGGAATGGATTACCTCAAATTGAGACAAAAGATGCTTTTCTTAAGAACTATATACTCGGGCTGTCATCCTTTTTGTCATCTCTCAGGACCCGTGGAGACTGGGATCTGATGCAAACTGCAGAATCGAAGCTGCAACCTGAGTGGAACGGACTGTTCCAAGTGCTCCTGACTACTGAGACAACAGTAAGAACAGCTGAGAAAGGGTGGACTCATTCCTAGATAAAAGCATCAGTTAACCCTGATACCTGAGAGACTGCATTAACAAAGACTTTTAAGGTTAAAACTGTTGAAAGTATCTATTGTAAACCTTTAACTTCTCCTTAGAAGAATTCTTAATGAATTATTGAGCAAAAGGGATTGAATTACACAGAATTGGAGTGTTTCCAGGGAACACTCCCTGGAAGTGGGAGAAAAAGAAAGGGGGATATTCGATCCCCACCAGAAGAATCCTTATCAGTTTGTGATTTTTATTGTTTCTTAATTATTATTTCTTAATTATTATAGGGGTGTATATATACATATAGAAATGATGTATTTTAAGTTCATCTTAGTAATACCTGTTCTCAGTGGATTAGTGATAGGATGGAGGGAAAGTTCGGCATTTCCAATTAATCCAGAACATCTCTCAAGTGAAATAATTGTTGGATTTGTACCCAGATGCCTAGAAAGACTGAAAACGCCTTGCCCCTGATTGCTATTTCCAGCAGCAACTCTGTCTGGATTCTCTAGATTTCTAAAAATGACAGATCTTACTCAGTCCCGGGAAGGAATAGATTTTGAAGTTGAGCTCCCTACGCATAGTCCTGGCTACAACATACTGTGTTATCAAAGGTGCCTTTTAAACAATGATAGAAAACTCAGGAGGCAATATTACTGACCCTGGGTGTGGAAATATCCATGAAGTAGGGAATAATCTATACTGTATACCGAATATGGCAGCTACGGGAACGCTAATATACATAGTGCACACCAGATACAACATGAGAATCCTGTAACCAGAAGGCCTGTTCCAAATATCAAGGGGTGGTACTGGCTATGTGGCAATAAATCCAGGAAGGTGTTGCCCCTAGGATGGAAGGGAGATTGCACCCTGGAGGCAATAATTCCAAATGTAACTATTATTGAACACCCACAAAGCCGAAGCCCCCTTGAGACCACACGTGGAATTAAGCGGATTCCAGATAATCCTTTAGTAAAATTCTCTAGCATTTCACAGTTTTGCAAAGTGTTTTTTATCTTGTTTAGGGGTGATTGAATTAGAAAAAAACATTGTAAATATCTCCAAATACAAAAATATTGTAAATATATTGAAGAACTAGAAAATAAGTTTGATAAGTTTGCAAAAATAGTACTCTAGAATCAAATAGCATTAGATTTATTAATAACCTCAAAAGGAGGAGTGTGCACTATAATTAATACTAGTTGCTGTATATATGTAGATCAAATGGGACGGATTTGACTGATCTCAAAAATATTCGGGGGGAAAAAAAGCAAAACAAGATCCTACGTAGAGTGGCTCAAGATGACACTTTCTGGGGATTTAGAAACATTTGGGAGAAGCTAATTTCGCAGTTACCTGAATAGAATTGGATCAAACAACTGTTTGTTTGTATTGTAATAATAATGGCATTGTATATCTATCATCTCCCGTGACATCCGAAGAAGAATATTGCACCTCAATGTTGGAAAAACTCAAGAGTGCGGTATGTGAAGAGGTACAAAAACAACAAGAGGAGTAAGAAAAGAAGAGGGGGGAATTGTGAGGAACAAAGTTGTGTTTTTGCAGTAGAAAACTAACCTTCTGTATTCAAAGGTAGTTGTGTAGTCATAATAAGGAGAAATGTAGAAAAGTAGATAAGTGGACAGCAGGAGGCCTCACTGTTCCAAAATAAGGCAGAAGCTTGAGAAAAACAGGATGAGCAGTTTGAGAACAGTAAAACAAAGATCACAAGTTCTCAAAGCATAAGAAAGGAGAAATTAAAGGGTTGAAAAAAAGAAAAATTGTACATATATGGTATAGAGGAGCGTCGAGTAGCTTGTGAACCTGTAGTACTCAGCCAATGAGGAAACATCGGAGGTGATCAGGTGTTGGATAATGGGGAATAAAAGGTTATGATTTGTTTACTAAAATGCACTCCTGATTGACAGGACGCCAACCATTGCAATCACAAATGAAATAGCTTCACAGAAGATCCTGTCTGAAGAAAATTATTTGAGATGTTTCTCATAAGTGGAAGCCTGAAGTGTTAGTGACAGCGATGTCATGCGTGATAGACAGTCACACCCAGATCTGGCGCCACTGAACAAGGCATTCAATACTACAGCAGAGTAACTTTTGCCTCCAAAGAGCATTAATGTATTTATCAGTTCCCCCTAAAAGATTCCTAAGGGACCTGACACTAACTTTAGACCCACTGGTTGGAGAGGTATCAGCATTCTCATACCTGTGCTAAGGACTCACCAGCCAAAGGGGATGTGCTGGCTACTCTGAGAACAACTTTCAATAGTAGCAGATTTTGCCACTGTTCTTGGCATGACTGGATCCCACAAGCTTTTCTCATTTGACATCAGCTCCTTCAGAGTTGGGTTAGCACATAAGACATTTAGATAAGCTACTCACTACCAGCGCACAGGCCATTCTGGTAGCCTGACTGAGAGGACAAAATTCTGAACACACTAAATATATGTGAAGCTTTAATATCTTACAGAGACCAAACACCCTTAGTGCCCTCCATATCATGACAAAACATTCAGAGAACACAGCCTACAAAGCTAAGTCCAGGGTGTAACCTACCTGTGACTCACAAGAATTACAGCCTGCTTGCCAGGATGATGTCACATAACCGAAGGGGTAATAAGACATCCTATCCTAGCTCTGAAGAGCAACAAGTCGGAAGGTTTGCTACGCCTCTGCTGGGCTTTTCTGGGACTCACACTGTGCTATCCATCCCATAGCAGGCTCCAGAGAGAACCTGGAGACCTATCTCAACTCTATACTAAGTAGTTTTCCCTTCCCTTAGCTCTAAGAGATGGGACATGCAATTTATCAACAAGGTGATTTTGAAACACAACTCACTGGCAGAAGTGCTGGGCACTATTCATTCCACACTTTGCCATCTGAGCAGAGCTATCATAGCTGTATACTTACAAACACACATGTTTAGACGCATGAAATACTAGGTACATGGCTTTGGTCAATTTAGCCTCCATGCACTTTTACTATTTTGAATAGCTCCCACCAGAACTGTAAAAAAAGCCAAGTAGTTCTGTGCAAGGCATAGCCTACATGATCACATCATTTTATTTGAGGCATTGCAATCCAACCAGGCGTACTGTATTTGAACCCCAGCTTGGCTGGAAAACAGAGATAGCACAGAATATGTTCATACTTGTAGAACCCTGTTTGAGGGTATGCCATAGCATTGGTGTTTCAATTCTTACCATCTTTCCTCTTAAAAATACAACTTAGTTTAGCAATGTCAGGGTAGCATTTAAACCTTTATCTGTTACACAAGAACACTGTGTTTTTTTTTGGAGTAGATACATTAAAATAAATGCCATCAGACTTTTTATAGTGATAAGTAGTACAAACTTTTTGCATGGCTTACAATATTATCTTCCTCTACATTCTAGCAGACTATGAAATAACAGTATAGCACGGTGAAGACTAACACCTGAACAAAATATAGTTCACAGCATCACATGTTGAAGACCTAGGGTCACAGAGGAAAGAGCAGAAGTGCACAAACCATCCTTACCTGGGCTTCTCTGACAAGCTGAGAAGAATCAGGCAGGCAGAAACCAATGGGTAATCCAACCTTCGAAGAGGTTTTAAATTTGTCTCCTATCTTAAATGGGACGTCGTCGAGATAACTGAAAGGCCCTAAGATCACAAGAAGAAATTGTATCAAGAACCTTACAAATTTGATGCATTCAGTTAAATCTCATGTTTCTGTATGTGGCAGCTACTCTTTCTCTGCTACCCCAACCACACAATTTGACTCAATACAAAGGAAGTTGCGTGATAAGAAACACACTGAATATGCCTAGACTTCATTGCTTCAGTTTTATTATTTTTAAAAGAATATTCTAGTCCATAACTATATTTTAAAACATTCCAATTGCTAAGCAGATCTTGAAGTTAATATTCCAGCATCTTAGCTTCCCTCATGACAACACTGCCTACACAACCAGAAATTGAAGCTCTCCTGAATGTTGCGTTCTGTTATGCCTCTATAGAAGGAGCCATCAGTTTTTGTTATATTCAAAGCAAGTTTTAAAATGACCCAGCTCTAGAGCAGCTAAGAAACAAAAAAAGTTTTGACATACAAGTGAAAAGTAACATTTGGACAGAAGTGGTCACAAGGACAAAGCGGTCCAGGTGATCCGCTTTAAACAAAACACAGTGAAATAGCTCAAGAATATTGAGTGTAGCAATTCTGACTTTTCAAACAAGGCAATCTAACTGGATCCAGTCTGATTTGTGATCACTCCAGTGAGGGGCCACAAACTTATTCCATGGTCCTCCATCTGTACTTTACATCTGTCACTTACGTGTAGCATTTATAGTGTTTTAGGACAAAAACTTTTCAAGCACCCTGCAAGCTCACTAGGCAGAATCACCAACAACTCAAGCTCCTCCAAGAAGCCAGACTAAAGTTGTTGTTTTTTCCATGAGCTGCTGTGAAGAAGTGTGAGAAAACCCATAACGTAAATTGTAGCCAGTTTCTAGATTAACTGGTCTAACCTTTTGGAATTATAGGCAAGGTTTTTGACTGTATATTACTAGACAAAAACTTCAAATTGTTGTTATCATTTGGAACTTCGCTCTGAATGCTACAGATCCGACAAGACATTAGTGACAACGTGAGATGTTTAGTGACTAACCTCTTGCTAAGTGAGCTGTGACTTGCCATTTTTATCTGACCCATTTTCATACTTGGATGACAGTTTAAGTACTATTTGTGCTCCTTCACTGTTGACTAATTTACAATAACACAGCCACAAGCTCCAAGAGGACAAGCAGCTTTTGAGAACAGGAATATCCTGTTAATTTGGAATCAAATGTTTATGTGCTGTCATCAGTTGACCTCTCATGCTATAAACTGCATTGGCTGGTCCCAGAGCCCTGTTGGGACACAGAGGGCATTTCCCCTAGCCCTGACACCCTCAGGCTGAACAACCTACATGGCACCCATACTACTGTGAGATATGTTCATCTGATTTGTGTCAGTATGGAACAGTGCTAGGGCAACATGGTATGATGAATGTGACCTTCTGTCTTACATACCCTTGTATAACCACAAGTCTAAGAAAAACAGAGTGGTTAATGTATATAGTTCTTGTATCTTGCAAAGGAATGTTTTAGCAATTCGTGTCAATAGAGAGCTTGAAGGGAAATGTATTTGTAGGTTTTTCCTTGAAGTCTCTGATATCTGGGGAGTCAGCACGAGAGACCCCCAGAGGGACCACCGGAGACTGATACGCATGCTCCAGTAGGAGGGTTTGGATTCCGGAAACTAATTATAATAACCCTGGTTTTTTTTTAGAAGTAGTAATGAATATGTATCAGCCTAGGAGCATAAAAAACAGCTGCTTGATATAACTGGTGTGCATCTTGGTGGAGCAGAGACTCCCGGCGCACCCAGCACTGTTTGCTTACCTCTATTCCTTTAATAAATTGTAAACTTTGATTATAGTCCTATTTTGAAGACTGAGCCATTTATTACAAATGGGGGATCGTCCGGGATGGCTTTGGTTCCTGTATTCTGATTTGATCTAGGAGAGGCACCCCACCATTTAGTGGCTCCTGTTTGAGTCAGGTCGGGACTAATGCCATCTTGAACCTGAATAAAGGTAAGCAAATAATTTGATTTTTTTATGAGCTCCCTTGCTGGCTGCAGCACTGTATTTTGCCCGTAATTCTGCGCGCAAAGATCCGAACGAAGACGACGGAGTCATAAGTGTTTAAGGAGTATACCGTTTGGTTGGGTGGGATTCGGTTGCCTGTGTGTAAGAGTGTAACTTAGACTTCCGAAGTCAGTGTGGAGGTCTTCTAACCGCGGTTCCAATCTCCCGTGAGGGACTTGGCCAGTGAAGGAAGTGATTCCTATAGGATTCGTGGATGGGTGATAGGTCCTAAACCCCCTGCAAGACACTCTTACTAAGGTAACCAAGGGCTGTGGGAATTGCCATAGTAAAATTCCTAGATGGGTCAGACAGAATTGAAGACCAAGGACCAGAGAAAGGGAGCAAATTACCAGAAAGTCCATTAGGAATAATGATTAGAAATTGGAACAATAGGGGCCCCAGAAAATGAAAGAGTAAATTAAAAATGGTCCAGTATTATATGATAGAAACACCAAAAGAACCTTTAAGACCCCATGTATTTTGGTTGATATTTGGGTCCATGGTGGACAGGGTCTGTCAGGCTTTGAACATTAATGTTAATAGTAGAATACCCGTGGATCCGGAAGAGAGCAAGTATGCTGCAGCTGAAACATTGGAATTAGAAATTAGAGAGCAATTGATTAAGAATGAGTATGTGCTACATTTGTGATGTACTGTGCCTGTGCTGCGCTTAGACCTCCAAATAACAGGAGCCTCTTGGACCCCGAGAACCAGATCAAAACAACCTCATGGTTTGGACTTTAACCAAGGGGTCTGAGATAAGGAGGACTGTTCACAAAGGGACAGGTTATGCATATGTATAGGAGTGTTGGGAAACTTCATGTATATGTAACTCTTTACTAGATATAACCAAAGCAAGTTGTCACATTAGGCGTGCACAACTTTGGCAGGACTACCCCCACGTGCCGCCCAGAACTGAGTAAACATACCTACTTTACAATCTTACTGATTGTGGAGTCAGTTTTCTGTGAGTCATTTTGGTGAGCCAGGCAGGAGACACTCTGCTCAGCTGCAGGATCGGCTGCAGAGCAGATGCCCCTAGGTGCACCCTGAGCGTTTTGCTTGGAGGGGACTCCACTCTCAGCCGCTCACCGCAGGAGCAGACAAAGATCTCCTGAGGCTGCGGACAAACGGTATGTTTTCAGCTGCTGGAGGGATACTAACTGGAGTGTTAATAATTGTATGTCTTATTCTTAAATGTCCAGGTATTTTGTGTTGAAAGTATTTGTGTAAGTGGAAGGGTTTGAAACAAAGTGGAATAAGTCACTCCATGAAGAACACAGTCAGAGACAATACTTGTTTGGTTGGTTATCATTCTAAATTATATTCTTGTGGTATGTGATTAAGGAGGCATTGGGGAGGCATTGGGGAGGCAAGGACAATCCCCAGACATGGACTGTATATCTCGAAACAAGACACTGAAACTCATGATAAGGAAGCGGCAGACGGACAGAGAAACAAATGTAAGGACTATAAATCTCAAAACTGGACATTGGAATTCATTATAAAGATACAACAAACGGAAGAATTGGCAACAACCAGCTCTCGCAATTAAGAAACCTGCCAATTCAGCAGATTCCTGACCAAAGGTGAAAAGTACACTGTGAGGAAGACTCGGGGTCTTCCTCCCAAAGACCCCTGCCCACGTCCCAAAGACCCCTGCCCACAATTCTTGGAAGGCTCTGCGCAGGCGCAAGGTGCCAAAAGACTAATTAGCATGAGAAGCGAGGGAAGGCGGGGATAGGTAATGCATATGTATAGGTGCTTGTAGAATATTGATAGATTGATTGTATAAATTCAAGACTGCTTTCTGCTTTGAGTATGCACGATAGGTGGAGAGATCCCCCGTGCATCCAGCGCTGCAATAAAGAATATACCACTTAAAGGAATTTCGGCTTCGATCTTTGAATCAATCTGGCACCCCAGATGGGACGACCTCTCTGCCGGACCGCAGGACCCGCTGGGGACAGGACTCCCTAGGGTACCCCCGGGATTTCCCGGAGGGACTCCTCGACTCACCGGATCACTGCGGAGGCAGACAAGGACCCCATCATTGTAAGTGAGTATATTCTTTATTCTGGTTTGGTTTTCTGGTAGACCGGTCATCTGGGACTGTCCAGTAAGTCGGAAGGTGACTTCTGCAGGACAGTATTTGGTATATACTTTGTGGTTAGTACCACAAGTATATCTGGGGACCTTGGGGTCCATCTGTATCTGGAACTGTCTGTAAGTCAGAAGGTGATCTTCTGCGAGGCAGTGTTTGGTATATACTTTGTGGTAAGCACCATAAGTATATTTGGGGACCTTAAGGAAAGAGCTCGCTTTAAGGTCCATCTGGAATTGTGTTGTCTATTTCGGTTTTCTGACTCATGGAGTATGGTATTTAACTTTGGTTATTGTTACTGTGATTTTGGCTATTTTTCTGGTGGTAATAGTAGGTTCGTGGCATTGTTATAAGAGAGATATCGTTACGGTGTTACACAGTTCGGTTTTCTGACTTATCGCATGTGGAATTTGACTCTGACTATTGTTATTGTGATTTTAGCAATATTGCTGGTAATAAGTAGTTTTGTGACATTGCTACTGAAAGATAATGCGTGCCTGTATTTTGTGAGTGATACGTTTTGTGATATGCTTTTGCAAGTAACATGTGTATTCTGAAAGTGTAAACTGGAAAATGGGGGGGCAAACAAGCAGTGAAATTTTAAAGAAAAGTGTGTTAGGATGTGTTTTAAGTCACTGGAAGGATATTGGAGGATCTGCCGGTGGAAGTGTGAACAGGAAAACATTGATAAAATATCGTAATCAGTGGTGGCCGCTTTATAAGCTGGAATGTGGAGAAAAGTGGCCCCTAAATGGAACTTTAAACTATAATATTTTGCTACAGTTAATGTTGTTTTTTGAGAAGCAGAACAGGATGAAATGTTGTATACTGATGTTTCAGCATCTTGGTGGGAAAAGGTACTGAATTAAGTTGGCCCCTGACTGAGCCTTTGATGATGGCATTAGAGAAGTACAGGCTGGAGAAAGATAAAGGAAGTGTTAAAAGGGTTGTTGAAAGTGTTAAAGGTGTTTGAAGTTGAATGAGCAGGGAAAGAGGATGTAGGAATGTTAATAGTTCTGCCTCTGCCCGAGGCAGAGATCTTAAAATCCCGGGTGTTAGCCCTTTAGGGCAAAGGGACCATGATGGGTCTGAGAGAGTTGTCACAGAAACAGAAAACCAGTTAACTCTTAAAACAACCTGAGTTCATGTGCGAGCTCAGATTGCCGATGGGACCGCTCAGGGAACTGTGGACAATTGCATTCCCCTGACCGACCCCCACTAAGACCCGAATCATCCTGAAAATTATGAACGGTTAAGTAAATACTAAAATCTGGATGAATTGGGAATTGAGAATATGCTTCCAACAAGGTCTAAAAGAAACCCCTATGGAATTTTTGGACCAACTCTGAAATGTAATGAAAATAAATAAATAAATAAATAAATAAATAAATAAATAAAACAAAACGGTTTGGACCTGGCTTCGGAGGACAAATTGACTAGCCTTTTCCTAGGATAATAGACCCCTGATTTCAACAGGAATAACGGGGACCTGGGGAATCTACCCTAGTACCTCCGCTGGTTATAATGAAGCTAGGGGAGGAATGGAAGTGAAATTTCTTATTGATATGGGGCAACGTATTCAGTTCTAAATCAAGCATTAATGCCTTCACAGAATTATTATGTTAGGGTAAAAGATGTGTCGTGGTTTAACCCGGCCGGCAGCTAAACACCACGCAGCCGTTTGCTCACCCTCCCCCTCCCTCTCTGGTACGGGGGAGAGAGGTGGAAAGTGAGGCCCGTGAGTTGAGATAAAGACAGTTTAATAAGACAAAATAATAATAATAATAATAATACAATGATGATAATAGTACCACTACTAATAATGTGTACAAACAAGTGGTGCACAGTGCGGTTGCTCACCACCCGCTGACCGATGCCCGGCCTGGCCCCGAGTGGTCCGGCCCCCTCCCCCCGGCTGGCCACCCCTATGTATTGTTTGGCCTGATGTCAGATGGTATGGAATACCCCTTTGGCTAGTTTGGGTCACCTGTCCTGGGTCTGTCCCCTCCCAGCTCTTACTGCACCCCCAGCCTGCCTGTTGGCAGGACAGAGCAAGAAGCTGAGATGTCCTTGGCTTGGTATAAGCACTGCTCTTTAACAATTAACACATCGGGGTGTTATCAGCACTCTTCTCATCCTAAGCCAAAACACAGAATTCTACCAGCTACTAGGAAGAAAATTAACTCTGTTCTAACTGAAACAAGGACAAGGTGTAACCGAAAAGGCTTATTTTTGTGAACCTTTGAAGTACAAGTTACGGAAAAAATGGGGCATACACAGATTTTTATATATGCCTAGCTCCTCATGGGCACTCTTAGGTAGAGATTTATTAGAGCAAGTAGGAGCAGAAATTGTTTTTGAAAAAAGGGAAAATGGAATTAAGTATAGGAGAAGAACAACTAACAAATGTGTTAAGCTTGGCACTAATACAAACTGACCCTAAAAGTGAAATACCTTTAGAGATCACAGATCAAGTATGTCCAGGAGTTTGGGCTACTGAAACCCCTGAAAGAGGTAAAAATGTGACCTTAATAATTATTACATTAAAGCCAGGAGAGAAACCCGTTAAGGTTAAGTAATATCCTTTGAGGATAGAAGATAGGAAAGGAATTAAAGAGATAATAAATTTTTACAGTATGGATTATTGATTGAATGCGAATCAGAATAAAATACACCCATATTGCCAATTAAAAAGGCAGATGAAAAAGCTATAGGCTAGTTCAGGATTTGAGGGCCATAAATAAAATCACTGAGGATATACATCCAGTAGTGGCAAACCCTTATACTTTGCTGACTAAATTAAAGAATAGTCAAGTCTGGTTTACCGTACTGGATTTAAAAGACGCCTTCTTCTGCCTAGGCTTAGCCACAGAAAGCCAAAACCTATTCGCCTTTGAATGGGAAAATCCCGATTCAGGCAGAAAGACGCAGCTTACGTAGACATTACTACCTCAAGGATTCAAGAATAGCCCCACTATTTTTGGAAACCAATTAGCAAGGGAACTCGAAACATGGATGCCTCCGGACACTGAAGGTGCTTTGTTACAATATGTACATGATCTCTTAATAGCTACTGAGACTAAAGGGAGTTGTATTCAATGGACTATAAGTCGTCTTAATTTTCTGGGTTTAAATGGATATCAAGTCTCTTGACAGAAAGTCCAGCTGGCTCAACAAAGTGTGACCTATCTGGGATTTGAAATTTCGGAAGGACAACGAGAACTAGGAACTGAACATAAGGAAGTCATTTGCCAGACTCCAGAACCTCAAATGGTAAAGGAGCTACAAACCTTTTTAAGAATGACAGGTTGGTGTCGCCTTTGGATTTATAATTATGGACTATTGGTAAAGCCTCTATGTGAATTGATAAAGATTAACCAGTCAAAGTTAGTCTGGACTGGAGAAGCACAAAAAGTCTTTAAACAACTTAAACAAGAATTGATGATTTTGAAATATCAAGCAATATTGGTAGAACAGGACAACGTGGAAATTGTGATAACTAATATTGTGAATCTAGCCTCTTTTCTTAGTGATGCTCCAGCACAACCTGTGATTCACGATTGTTTAGAAACTATAGAGACTGTGTATTCCAGCCGACCAGACCTTAAGGAGGAGCCCATGGAAGATGCGGAAGAAACTTGGTTCACGGATGGGAGCAGTTTTGTTATGCAAAGACAACATAAAGCTGGATATGCTATAACAACTACTCAGCAGGTAATCGAGTCTAAGCCTTTACCCCCTGGAACATCAGCTCAAAAGGCGGAGATAGTTGCTCTCATGAGAGCATTGGAACTGGCAGCGGGAAAAAGGGTAAATATTTGGACAGATTCTAAATATACATTCGGCGTGGTACATGCTCATGGAGCAATTTGGAAAGAACATGGATTGCTGACCGCTCAGTGAAAACACAAAGTATGCTGAAGAAATTTTAAAATTGTTAGAGGCTGTAAAACAACCAGAAAAGGTAGCTATCATGCATTGTCAGGGACACCAAAAGGGGAACACCGATTTTGAAATTGGAAATCGATTGGCAGAGGCTAAGCAGGCAGCTGAAATAACTGAGGTGAAGGCATTGTCTTTGATACCAGACGGTAAAATCCAAACTATATCCAAATTATACAAAAGAAGACTTAAAATTAATTGAAGATTTGAAAGGTAAAATGAAACCAGATGGATGAGTATATTTAAAAGATAACCACATAGTAATACCCTCTAGTTTGACATGGCCCATAGTTCTTACAGAACACAATAAAACGTATTGGGGAGCTGGCACACTGCATAAGAGCCTGCGTCAGACATTAGTGGGACGATATGATAAAACAAGTAACTCAACAATGTAGCATTTGTTTATACAATAACCCCAATACCAAGAATAGAATAAAGTTTGGAATAATCGGTAAAGGAAATTATTCGGGGCAACAGTGGCAAATTGATTTTTCAGAACTCCCTAGAAAAGGGGGGTATCATTATTTACTGGTTCTGACTGACACGTTTTCAGGAAGGCCTGAAGCCTTTCCCTGTCGAACAAACAAAGCAAGAGAAGTGGTTAAAGTCTTGTTAAATGAAATAATACCATGCTTTGGGATTCTAGTAGCAATGTCTTCTGATAGAGGTTCACATTTTTGTGCTCAAGTGGTAGAACAGATAAGTAAGATTCTAAAGATAGATTGGCAACTGCATACTCCTTATAGACCACAGGCAAGTGGACAGGTAGAAAAAATGAACCATTTAATTAAACAATAAATAGCTAAAATTGGATAAGAAGCTAATTTGTCATGGCCTCAATCCCTCCCTTTAGCATTACTTGGAATTAAGAGTTAAACCTAGAATAAAAGGGAATTTGAGTCCCTTCAAAATCTTATATGGAAGGCCATAGCAATTTCTATTTAGTGGAGAGGACCTAACGCAGTTAGGATCAGAATATTTATATGCTTATATAACTGAACTTCAGAAACAATTAAATAAAGTACATAAATTTGTTTTAGGGACCAGGGCTAGAGGGTTGGATCAACCAATCCACCCCTTTAAGCTCGGGAATTATATATATATATAAAGACTTTTTCAGGACAACCCCTACAGGAAAAATGGAAGGAAAGTGGATGGGACCATACCAAGTATTACTGACAACACACACCGCCATTAAGCAAGCCACAATTCAAGGGTGAAGAAGGTCCCGGCGAGGATATAGACCACCACTCCAATTGGACCAACAAAATTACGGTTTTCCAGATCCTAATGATTGCAGGGGTGCGGTTCTCGGATTCGGGGTGGGCAACTTGGTATGAGAACTTACACCTGACCTTAATACAAACAATTTCTCAAGTAACTAATAAGACGAACTGTTGGGTATGCACCCATCTGCCACAGCATGGGAATAAGGGTGTATCGTTAATCGGGATTCCCTCGCCTGCAAACTTATCTTGGACTAATTTGTGGGAAAACACATCTTGGGGTCGAAAATATTAAGAAGTTTTGGAACTAGAAGTTAGTAGCTTCGTGCCGTTGGAATCTTACTATGTATGTGTACAAAGGTGTAACCTGCCTAAGGGTATGGGAAAACAGCATTGTATAAATACGGATACTACTTATGTGGGAAATCAGACATCTTGTAATTGAACAATTGATATTAGTACGACTAGCGGCTGGGCAAATTCAACCAGCTGGACGGTTCCAGAAGGAAAAGGGTGGTATTGGCTATGCAATGATACAGCCTGTAAGGTCTTGCCCGAGAATTGGAAGGGAACTGGCACTCTTGGAGTGGTAGTCCCCAATATGACAGTACATGATGTAGTGCCTCGAGCCTACTTGAGAAATCATATGCGGAGAATCAGATGAAAAATTAACAATACAATGGTAGAGAGACACACCCCTTTTCATAGTTTTGTGTGATGGTTTATCACATGGTTAGGAGTGAGTGAATTGGAAAAGGCAATAGTTAATATTTCTGCAATTATAGAGAAGTTAGAAAACAAAACTCTGGATGCTGTAAAGGCTCAACAAGAAGAGATATCTAGTTTATCACAGGTAGTATTACAAAATTGGATGGCCCTAGACTTGTTACTGGCCGCTCAAGGGGGAGTCTGTACAGTAATAAACACAAGTTGTTGTGTGTATGTAGATCAGAGTGGAAGGATCTCTACTGACCTGGAAGAAATATGGAAGCAGACAAGGATCCTACATGATATCAGTAAAGATGATCTTTCGTGGAGTTTTAGTGAAATATGGAATAAGTTAACCTCCTGGTTGCCCAATTTTCAATGGTTGAAACAAGTGTTCATTGCTCTAATCGCATTAGTAGTATTAGGAATATTTGTGTGCATGTTGTTTAGATGCCTGCTTTGTTGTGTTACTGTAAATAATGAAAGTATCTGATGCAAAAGAATTTGCATGGGAAAAGAAAAGGGGGGATTGATTAAGGAGGCATTGGGGAGGCATTGGGGAGGCAAGGACAATCCCCAGACATGGACTGTATATCTCGAAACAAGACACTGAAACTCATGATAAGGAAGCGGCAGACGGACAGAGAAACAAACGTAAGGACTATAAATCTCAAAACTGGACATTGGAATTCATTATAAAGATACAACAAACGGAAGAATTGGCAACAACCAGCTCTCGCAATTAAGAAACCTGCCAATTCAGCAGATTCCTGACCAAAGGTGAAAAGTACACTGTGAGGAAGACTCGGGGTCTTCCTCCCAAAGACCCCTGCCCACGTCCCAAAGACCCCTGCCCACAATTCTTGGAAGGCTCTGCGCAGGCGCAAGGTGCCAAAAGACTAATTAGCATGAGAAGCGAGGGAAGGCGGGGATAGGTAATGCATATGTATAGGTGCTTGTAGAATATTGATAGATTGATTGTATAAATTCAAGACTGCTTTCTGCTTTGAGTATGCACGATAGGTGGAGAGATCCCCCGTGCATCCAGCGCTGCAATAAAGAATATACCACTTAAAGGAATTTCGGCTTCGATCTTTGAATCATATGAATGAGATGTGCTAGAGGCCTCTCTGTGTGATTGTGCTGTGTGAGTGAGACGCAGCGTCGCTGCAAAACGAGTGCGGAGTCCCGATCCACAGTTCCGTGTTCTCCGCGAGGGGAGTGGGCGGAGACGAACAAAGTACGTGACAGACTGAAAAGAAGTGCTGTTTTATTAAAGTTTTGAGTGGTGGTGCCTAATATATGGGCCTGGCGGTGTATCTTGTGATCCTATTTTTGCTCTTAAATGCTTTGAGTGTGACAAGAAAAAGGCGGGAGCATTATCTAAGTAACTAACAGTTGAGAAGTGTTGGTATATTTGCTGTGGTGTTTGGTCAGTTTCCCAAGTACTGGCGGGGGGGGGAAGGGGGTTGACTGATTATCAAAGCAGAACTGAGAGATTCATTTCTTTGGTGGTTCGGGCTTGAGCCCTGGGAATTTGGTAAGAAGGGGGGGGAGCGAATTTATTTAGGCCTCAATACCTTTTAAACCCCCATATTGACGGATACACAGGAGTGATTCCTTGTTTTGTATGGGCTTACTAAAAAAGTGCATGAGAAAAATTGGCATTTGGCTTGAAATTCGGTCCTGTTGAAATGTAAATTTTTGTGGAGAAGGTGGTAATGTTTGTCTAGAAGACTGAAGGCTGCGTGCTTCAGCTGTTTTCCTGAAGTTCCGTGGATTTATGATTGAAACGGGGCTCGTTAATAATTTGAAATAGTGAAGTTTGTATGTGGGAAAAAGAGTTTAATCCCAGAGAATTGGGACATTTGGGAAGGAGATTAGGAAAAGATAGTAAAAACCTGCAGTAAAAAGGATTGCGTGGAAATTGAAACAAAGTGTGGGAATAGAAATGTTGTTTTTGCAGAGTTACATTGTTTAGAAGGAGGGAATGTGGTACTGAGATATGCTTACAGTGATAAGAAAGTTTAGCAGGCGACCTTGTAAAATGCAGACAATCAGACTCCTTAGGACAATTAGGTGAAAATCACGGTGTCAAGTCAGATAAGTGAAGAAACATTACCACTTCAAGCAGTAAAAATGTCAAAAGAAATTTGAAATTTAACAGGCCGGCGACTGAAGGCCATGCATTGTTTGTGAAGCATCAGATAGATTGTGAATCTGGATTACCCACTCAGTGGGGAAACAGGGGAGGGTCCTGCCATCAAAAGGTATATAAACTGTGTTTTGGAACTAGTAGATGCACTCTCTCCTGCTTGTGGGGCGCCCGCCATTGCAATCGCGAATAAATTACTACTTCACTGAGATCCTCGCCTGAGCCTAAGTTATTGGCTACGGAGTGTTTCTCACAATTTGGGGGCTCGTCCGGGATCCAGTCACCTACTGGGGAGCCCCACCGCCGCAGCAGCAGGAAGGCATGCCCCGCTGATTTCAGCGGTCCTGTGCATCGACGGTGGCGGTTCTGCGGAAAGCTGACAGAGGGCCCGAGACTGGTTAAAGAGGCAGGATCCGTGAAGTAGTGGGGAAAGGAAGAAGGTAGGCAGTCCGGGTTTTTAAGAATCGATCCGGTAACTCTGTGCACAGACCAAGGTAAGAAATATTAAGTATTGCCTTGGGGGTCGGGTGATCTGGTGTATGGTAAGCCCTTGCACGGGGAAGTGCTGGCACTACACCAGGGGAATCTGGTGTACGGTAATCCTTGCACGGGGAAGTGCTTGGAAGTACACCAGGGAATCTGGTAAACTCAGGTGTGCGGTAACGCTGGCACGGGGAAGTGCTTGGCGGTACACCCCCATTTTTCAGTACGTTGGTGTGTGGTACACTGCAGAAGGGAAAATTCTGTAGCACATACTGGCGAGGGTTAGGAAAAATGGGAAAATATGAGTTCCAGGGGACAGGGAGATATCCCTGGGGGAGTGCCTACCAATAGTTCTTCCTGAAGAATGATAAGAAATTGGAAACATAATCCCAAAATTAGAGGGATTGTAAAAGAAAAATAATTAAAAAAAAAAAAAAAAAAAAGGTTAAACATTTTGTATCAGTCTGGACAAAAGAATCAATTAAGGAAACAGCAGTATTTTGGCCAAAATACGGGTCTGATGAAAATTCAGGCTTTAAATTTATGTGTAAACAATAAGATTCCTTTTTCAGAGAAGGAGCCAAATTATGCTCCCTATAATCCTAATATTGTACCCGTGGCAGCAGCAGTCACTCCAGGAAGGGAGACAGGGACTGTAATTAACACTGTCCCTAAAGAAGGATTGTACTCTAGGCTCTGGCAAGAATTAGAACAAGGTAGAAGATATGTTGAGAATTTTGCCTTCCCTGATACTAACAGTACTAACACTAACTGTGTATCCTCTTAGGTGAACTACCTCCCCTCCTTACCAGCAGAGAGGTTAGGACTTTTTAAGAAGGAGAGGAAGTCTTTATTCGAGGACCCCAACAGCCTAGTTGAACAATTAGACCAGTTCCTACGACCTGATTTATACTCTTGGGGGAGGGAATTATGTCTATAAGTATGTTGTTTACAGGGAAAGAAATGGGAATGATCAGGAGGAGAGCTGCTATACAAGAATGGGAAAGAGCTCATCCTCCAGGACCAGGGGTAATACCGGCAGGGCAGAAATACCCACTTGCCAATCCTGGCTGGAATAATAATAGTGTGCAACACAGAAATTATATGAGAGACTTAGTGTCAGAATGAGAAAGTACTTGGGGATGAGACCTGAGGACCCAGTATCCCAAGGGCTCTTGAAAGTTCATTGTGTGATTAAAGCCTGGCAAAATACGCAGAAAATGCTTCAGAAGGTGGGGGGAATGTAGTGAACAGTCACTGGGGGACCCTCCTGCGGGAGGCCCTGGAGGGGTGTGTCTGGAGGGGAGATAAGAAGGGAAAAAAAAAAAAAAAAAAAAAAAAAGAGATCGAAACTAATGGTATTGACAGTGCAGCGGGTAGTGAGGCAGAGGGTTGGAGAAAGATGAAGAAAATCTTCAGGGGGAGTCAGGGCCAGGATGGAAAGGAGAGGAAGAGAGATGAAGGAATGGCAGGCAAAGAAGGCTGCCTGTGTTGTGGCCCGAGTCCTAGCAGAGACAGGCTTTGATAAGATGTTTTAAGTGTGGCCAGGCTGGCCACTTCGAATAGGAATATCTGGAGTGGAAGAAGGAGGAAAGAAGGAATATGGGATGAAATATGCTATATTGATATGTTGTTTCAGTATCTTGGAGGGAAAAGGTATGGAATTAAGTTGGACCCTGACTGAGCCTTTGGTGCTGGTATTAGAAAAGTACAGGCTGGAAAAAGATAAAGGAAGGGTTAAAAGAGTTGCTGAAGGTGTTAAAGGTGTGGCATGTAGTATTTAACAGAGCTGTTTGAAGTTGAATGAGCAGGGAAAGAGGATGTAGGCATTATCTAAGTAATAGTCTAGAAGTTATGGTATATTTGCATATTTGCTGTGGTGTTTGGTCAGTTTCCCAAGCATCGGGGAGGGGGGAACAGCCTGCTCCACCAGGGGCCTCTCCAGCGGCCGCAGGGGGGCTTCGGCTCCAGCGCCTGGAGCGCCTCCTCCCCCTCCTTCTGCACTGACTTTGGTGTCTGCGGGGGGGTTTCTCGCTCTCCCAACTGCTGTTGAGAAGCAGGTTTTTGTTTGTTTCTTTGTTTGTTTGTTTTCGTGGATGTGCTCTCACAGAGGCACAGACTGTATTGCTCATGGCTTGGCTCTGGGCAGCAGTGGGCCCCTTAGGGCCAGATGAAATTGTCCCTTATCTACCACGGGGAGGCTTCCGGGTTTTTTTCTCACGGGGGCTGCCACTGCAGTTTCCCACCCCCCTACTCTCAGCCCCCGAACCTTGCCATCAAACCCAATACACTGGGGAACAGCTAGGTCATTACTGACCTGTAAAGTATCAGGGATTAAATTAACTAATGAAACCCTAAAAAGTGATGGGGGTAGAAGGGGCTGGGATAACAGTGCCAGTTTTGGGGGATACCAAGCTGAGACTAGGGGATAAAATGTTCACTGGTTAATTATTGTATGTACCCAAGGCAGGGACTAACTTGTTGGGAAGGGATTTGATGATGAAATTGGGCATTCAACTAGTAAATTGTTAGACTGGAATAACAGTGTTATGAATGGAGTGCTCTCTGGCCTTGAGAGCAAACATACATGTATATTCACCTCTGACTGGAAAGACCCTGAAATGGGGGCGGAAGCAACAATATAGGTGGACAATTTTACCTTGGGGGGTTTACAGGGCCACCTATCTATTTGGGTCAGTTTAAATAACAAAAGATTTTGGAGCAATTACAACCTCCCAAGGAGGTATTAATGTTAACAAATATGTGGATCGTTTTCTATTGTCAGGACAGGAGAAAAGAGTTGTGAAGAAAGCTACTAACAAGCTATTCAACTTTCTGGGAAAGCAGGGCTTGGGAGTATTAATAAATAAATAAATAAATAAATTACAATATGGAGAAAGAGAAGTCAGGTATTTAAGGCATCTAATGTCTGAAGGAAAACAGAATAAATGCAGAGAGGATTCAGGGAATTGTTGAAAATTAAGAAAGAACTAAAAAGTTTTAAAAGAAATATTTTTTTAAGGAATCAGGAGCCATGAAGTCTGAAGGAAAATCGATACTCCCTGATGGGAGAGAAATGCTGAATAAAGTGATAATGAGGCAAATATTAACTGTTTTACATCAGAAGAGTCATTAGGAGGTGCAAGCAATGTGTGATGTTGTGCTAAGAAAGTATGTCTGTGTAGGAATATACACTTTAGGGAAGCACGTATGTAGAGGATGTACCATATGTCAAAAGGTAAATAAAAAGGTGTTCTGTAACCCATCTAGAGGGGGACGGGAGCCAGGGGTTTGACCTTTCCAAAGTATACAGGTAAACTTTACCGAGTTACTTGTTTGTCCTAATTGACCACGTGACTGGATGGGTGTAAGCTTTACTGCAAGGGTTAAAGCAGGCCTTAGAGATTGAGTGGGATTTTCACAGCCCCTGGCACCCCTCCTCTGCTGGGAAGGTGGAGCGAATGAATCAGACATTAAAGAAGCAATTAACTAAACTAGTGTTAGAAACCCAACTTCCTTTGGTAAAAGGCTTACTCCTACAGGTTTAAACAGCACCAAGAAAGGATATAGGAATTTCACCATATGAGATGCTGTTCAGATTGCCCTATCTGGGCAGAAGGGATGAGATACCACAATTCAAAATAAGAGAGTTTCCTTAAGAACTGTATTCTGGGGTTGTCTTCTTCTTTGTCATCTCTCAGGACCTGTGGGTTGTTGGCTCAAACCCCACCTTTGGAATTCCCCATTCACCACCATCATCCAGGAAACTGGGTCCTGATTCGGACCTGGAAAGAGTCAACTCCGGCCTGAATGGGAAGGACCATTACTGACCACTGAAACAGCTGTAAGAACTGCGGAAAAAGGTTGGACTCACTATACTCGAGTGAAGGGATCTGTCGACGCTAGTACCTGGGAAGCTGTTCCTACAAAAGACTTGTTGGAAGTTGAAATTGAAGAGAAAAATCTCATAATGGACTCTGAGCAGGATAAGAGCTTACAATTGTAAACTAACCTTTTATTTTCACAGGTAACTAACGAGTGTGACTTGTGATTGAGAGAAAGGACAGACCTATAGCGAATTGCAGTGCTCCCAAGGGGGGGGGTTGTTATAGTAGTAGTGTATATCTTATTTTTGTATCGATAATTATTTGGAAACCTAAGGTTTAAAAATAATGACGGAAAAATTGATTACTAATTTTGTTTTTAGTGATTCTAGGCCTCAGAGAAGGCCTTGGTCAATTGGTAACTTGGAAAAGGCATGACCAGATAATAGCAAAAACGGGATACCCCATCAAAATATGGGTGACTGTGACAGAGGGTTATGTACCACAAGCCGTCACGTTTGATGCTTGTGAGGTGTTAGCTTGTGGAGATTTAAATGCCCAATAACAATTGAGCAGAAAGAACAAATAACTGGGAGAGACACAACAGTCAGATTGAGAATAGCTGTATGGAAACAATCCTCTCTTGCCATCAGAGAAAGGGAGAAACTCAAGGAGAAAACAGGAGAGTAAACAGGAGGCCCTCTGAAATGTGGCAGTTCAAACATTTGAGATTCAAACAGGGTATGGGGACGTGAATGCCTGGATAGAATGGTTCAAATATACTGTCCAGAGTCTCAAGCGTAGCTACTGCTATGCTTGTGCCTCGGGATGACCGATTGCCCAGATAGTGCCCTTCCCATGGGGGTGGACCAAAGACTCCCAAGGGATGCGATGTATGATTGCATTGTACCAAGAGAAGACTGCCTGGGGAAATGAGGCCTGTACGTCTCTCTTTGCTGTTTCTTGCATGATAACAATATCACGGTTCCCCCTGCATTCTCTACAGCTATAGGTAACCATACAGCTTGCCTCTCACGGCAGGGTGTGAGTGCTACCCGTCACCTGGGAGAATTTGCCTTGTGCTACCAAGGACTTGATGGGAAACTGCTCAAGACTAGAGATCCCCAGGGCAGATCTCTGGTAGTACGGTGGAGGGAAGATCTTACGGTCCACCCTACCATCTAATTGGGAAGGCACTTGTGCACTTGTTCAATCAGCTATACCCTTCACCCTGGCATTTGAAAGAGAAACATCACAAATACCCAGAAGAAGTAAAGGAGGCTTAGGAATATCATTTGATGATAGAGTATACATAGATTCTATTGGGGTACCTAGAGGAGTTCTGGATGAACATAAAGCCAGAAATTAAATTGCTGCAGGGTTTGAGTTACTGTTCTGGTGGGTAACAATCAATAAAAATGTGGATTGGATTAATTATTTCTATTATAATCAGCAGAGATTCATCAATTATACCAAGGATGCGATGAGAGGAATCGCTGAACAACTAGATGCCATCAGCAAAATGGCTTGGGAAAACAGGATAGCATTAGATATGATGCTTGTGGAGAAGGGTGGTGTATGCGTGATGCTGGGCAACCGTTGTACTTTTATCCGTAACAATACTGCCCCGGATGGCACAGTAACAAGAGCATTGCAAGTGCTTACCACCCTTGCCAATGAATTGGCAGAAAATTCGGAACAGACACTTCCATCACAGGATGGTTGAAATCTTGGTTTGGTAAATGGAAAGGGATGGTAATGTCCATATTTACATCCTTGATTATAGTAGCAGGAGTTTTGACAGCTATTGGCTGTTGCGTTATCCCCTGTGTAAGGGGACTTGTCCAGCGGTTAATTGAAACCACATTATTGAAACAAATGACCATAGATCCACCACCCTACTCAGATAAAATGATATTAGAGGAAATGGAGAGCAAAGAAAGTGAAGAAGAGGAAGATATTTACCAAATTACACTTAAAATAAATAAATAAATAAAAATAAAAAGAGTTTTTGCAAAAATCAACAGTTTATAAAAAAAAAGAAAAGGGGGGAATTGTGGGAATAGAAATGTTGTTTTTGCAGAGTTACATTGTTTAGAAGGAGGGAATGTGGTACTGAGATATGCTTACAGTGATAAGAAAGTTTAGCAGGCGACTTTGTAAAATGCAGACAATCAGACTCCTTAGGACAATTAGGTGAAAATCACGGTGTCAAGTCAAGTCAGATAAGTGAAGAAACACTACCACTTCAAGCAGTAAAAATGTCAAAAGAAATTTGAAATTTAACAGGCCGGCGACTGAAGGTCATGCATTGTTTGTGAAGCATCAGATAGATTGTGAATCTGGATTACCCACTCAGTGGGGAAACAGGGGAGGGTCCTGCCATCAAAAGGTATATAAACTGTGTTTTGGAACTAGTAGATGCGCTCTCTCCTGCTTGTGGGGCGCCGCCATTGCAATCGCGAATAAATTACTACTTCACTGAGATCCTCCCCTGAGCCTAAGTTATTGGCTACGGAGTGTTTCTCACAAAAGGACAGTAACTAGTAAGGAATAATAATAAATAAATAAATAAATAAACAAATAAAAGGGAATGGGAAATCAAGGAAATGGGTAATATCCAAAACAAAGATGTTTTAAAGAAAGCCTCCTTGGGTGCATATTGGCACATTGGAAGGATATTGTTAGAACTGGGGGCACAGAAAGCAAGAGGACTTTCATTAAGCATTGCAATCAGTGGTGGCCACTATATAAAGTGAATGACCACTTTATAGATCAATCGACTATAACACTATCTTGCAATTAATGTTGTTTCTGAGGAGAGAAGAAAAATAGGATGAAATGTAGTATACTGATATGTTGTTTCAGCATCTTAGAGGGAAAAGGAGTGGAATTACATGCAAGTTGGCCCCTGACTTAGCCTTTGGTGTTGGCATGAGAAAAGTACAGGCTGGAGAAAGATAAAGGAAGGGTTAAAAGAGTTGTTGAAGGTGTTAAAGGTGTGGCATGTAGTATTTAACAGAGCTGTTTGAAGTTGAATGAGCAGGGGAAGAGGATGTAGGAATGTTAATAGTTCTGCCTCAATAGGAGGCTGTGATCTCAAAATCACCAGTGTGAGCCCTTTGGGGCAGAGGGACCATGATGGGTCCCAGAGAGTTGTCATGGAAACAGAAAAGCAGTTAACTCTTAAAACAATCTGAGTTTATGAGTGAGCTCAGATTGCCAATGGGACCACTCAGGGAACTGTTGACAATTGCATTCCCCTGACCGACCCCAGGCTGAGACTATTGTCACCCCGGAAATAATGAACGGTAAATACCAAAATCTGGTTACATTGGGAATTGAGAATCTGTTCCAACAAAATACAAAAGAAACCCCTATGGAATTTTTGGACCGACTATGAAATGCAATGGAAAACAAAACAAAACAAACAAACGAAACTGGAGAAAATAGGGGCTAAATTAGAACAAGGAAAATGGACACTGCCAGACAGGCGAGAGATATTGCCAAAAACTTATGCGAAGCAAATATTGGGACGTTTGCATGCACAAACACATTGGGGTACAAAGGTGTTAAGTGATCATTTACTAAAACAATTTGGTTGCATTGTTTTTTTTTTGAAATAGCAAAGCAAATTACATAACTGTTGCTTAACTTGTCAGAAGATAAATAATAATAAATAAAATAAATAAATAAATGTGTTTCAACAAGCAGCCACGGGAGGGAGAAACAAAACAAAACAGTTTATAGGCCTTTTGAGAAAGTACAAGTTGATTTCACTGAATTGCCCAAAGTAGAGAGGATAAAATATCTATTGGTAATAGTAGATCATTTAACACAATGGGTAGAAGCTTATCCTGTAGCATGAGCTACAGCACAAATGGTGGTAAAAATTCTATTAGAACACCTGATACCTAGATTTGGGATAATCCAGTACATTGATTCTGACCAGGGCACACACTTTACTTCTAAAATAATAAAATTATTATGGCAATCATTAGGTATTCAGTGGGAATACCATACTCCGTGGCACCCACAAAGCTCAGGGAAAGTAGAAAGACTGAATCAAACAATAAAACAACAATTGGCTAAGTTAATGATCAAGACACAAATGCCCTGGACGAAATGCTTACCATTGGCACTTTTAAACATAAGAACTAAACCACACAGTGAGACTGGATTATCACCATATGAAATGTTATATGATATGCCTTATTCTCAAGGGATGCCTCTAGGGAACAATGTAGTTGAGGATCGTAGCATCCAGAAATATATAATTACTATTGGAAGGAGATTACAAGAGCTAAGAGAAATTGGAATGATGGCTCAAACACCATCTTTAGGATTTGCTATTCATAAGACACAACCAGGAGACAAGGTCTTAATAAATAAACCTGGAGGGAAGAATCTTTGAACCCCCAATGGGAGGGACTGTACCTTGCTTTACTTACTAGTGAAACAGCTGTGAGAACCGCAGAAAAGGGTTGGACCCACGCATCCAGAATAAAAGGACCAGTAACTACCGAAACCTGGAGGGTTGAGTCCGCTTCTGAAACTCAAGCTAAAGAAGAACTAATATTCTGGCAACGAGACTCTGCATGAATTAAGGATGCCAAATAAAAGGGACAACCCTGAAGGGAGGAAAGGGAGAAGGCAAGACCGGGGCAGGACCCTCCACTGAGGTGTGTATGGTCTACCGAGGGAGGCAACCCCTATGGGTATTGACTGCCGAGTGAGAGGGCCTCGACCGGACTTCTCCCACACTAAGGTCGGGTTGTCCCGAGAAAATAACATAAGAACCTCTTTTTTTAAACCCATATAAAATTGTGATTCGTTTTCCAGGAGCTGGATCACCCTGACAGGCTGAATGGTAACACAAGCCCAAATGGACCCTGAAAGCGGGCCCAACCCCTTGATTGAAGGTGTTTGCCTATTATGATCCAGCTACGTGGGCAGAAGATGGATCCTGGGGCTATAGGACCCCAATATATATACTTAATAGAATAATTAGGTTACAAGCTGTAATAGAAATAGTTATAAATAAAACCAGAGATGCACTTGGATTAATTGCAAAGCAAAATACCAAGATGAGAAATGCTTTGTATCAAAATCGCCCAGCTTTGGATTATTTACTAGCACAAGAAGGAGAAGTCTGTGGAAAAATTAACTTTAGTAATTGCTGTTTAAAGATTGATGATAAGGGTGTTTCTTCCTAGTAGCTGGTAGAATGCTATGTTCTGGCTTAGGATGAGAAGAGTGCTGATAATATGCTGATGTTCTAATTGTTGCCGAGCAGTGCTTACAGCGAGCCAAGGATGTTTCAGCTTCTCACTCTGTCCTGCCAGTGGCCAGGCTGGGGGTGCAAGAGCTGGGAGGAGGGCCGGACTGCTCGGGGTTAGGCTGGGTATCAGACAGCAGGTGGTGAGCAATCGCATTGTGCATCACTTGTTTCGTACACATTATTACTAGAAGTACTATTATCATAATTATTGTCATTATTATTATTGTTATTAATATTTTCTTGTCTTTATCTCAACTCACAGGCTTCACTTTCCCATTTCTCTCTCCCATCCCAGAGGAGGAGGGGGGGAGGTGAGCGAGCGGCCGTGTGTTGTTTAGCTGCCCACTGGGTTAAACCACAACAGAAAGAAATGCTGTAAATGAACTTGTAAAGGAAATGAAGAAAATTGCACATGTCCCAGTTCAAATTTGGAATGGAATCGATCTAAGAGGATTATGGAAGGGGGTTTATGGGTGGTTATTGGTTTGCTAAAATAAGGGTGGTTGTATTGGGGATATGTGGAGGATTGTTAATAATTCCATGTTTAATACCCTGTATTACCAGACTAATACACTCGGTTATACAAGGAATGCAAATATCTATGGTACCTGTTGACCCAGCAACAGGGAAAGAGAAAACCCATTCTCTGATGATAATAAAAACAAATAAAGATCCAGAATTGGTATCAATTGTCATCAATTTGGCAAGTATTAACTTGATTAGAAAGGAAAACACGAATCAATGCCATGAAAAAGGAGATGGGGGATTGTGAGATATGTTCATCTGATTTGTGTCAGTATGGAACAGTGCTAGGGCAACATGGTATGATGAATGTGACCTTCTGTCTTACATACCCTTGTATAACCACAAGTCTAAGAAAAACAGAGTGGTTAATGTATATAGTTCTTGTATCTTGCAAAGGAATGTTTTAGCAATTCGTGTCAATAGAGAGCTTGAAGGGAAATGTATTTGTAGGCTTTTCCTTGAAGTCTCTGATATCTGGGGAGTTTCAGAATAACTGCTAACTATTATGACTATTGCATGGGACACTATGCAAGTCTCTGATATCTGGCCAGGAGATTAAGGAGACGGGGAGAGCTGAAGAACAACTAAAAGACAAAGCTTGCAGGGGATGTTGCTCAAGTCTCTGACATACAGCCAAGTTGGACAAAGGAGAAGGACAAGAGGGAGGAAGACTATGAGCCTTCAGCACAAGAGACCCCCAGAGGGACCACCAGAGACTGATACGCATGCTCCAGTAGGAGGGTTTGGATTCCGGAAACTAATTATAATAACCCTGTGGGTTTTTTTTAGAAGTAGTAATGAATATGTATCAGCCTAGGAGCATAAAAAACAGCTGCTTGATATAACTGGTGTGCGTCTTGGTGGAGCAGAGACTCCCGGCGCACCCAGCGCTGTTTGCTTACCTCTATTCCTTTAATAAATTGTAAACTTTGATTATAGTCCTATTTTGAAGACTGAGACATTTATTACACTACCAAAACAAAAGAGCGCTCCAGGCAGAATATAATAGTATTTTCACTGGTCCTTACTGAGAAGCAGTACACAGCACAGCATCCAAACTGCACCTCGCTAGCCACCACCACAACACCCAAACAGTATTTGAGCTGGCAGTGTGAGAACTTGGATATAACCGTGTGTGTTTATGCAGAAGTAGCAATTGTGGCAGCCTTTGCACTTATACTTACATCATGGCCAGGTCAGAGACAGCCTTATCCCCTCCTAAACGCTCAGAGTCAAGCTAGCCTGCTGCTACCATGCCCTTGTTAGTCCCGCTGCTACAAGTCCTGCTCTAACTGGGATGATCCAAGCACACAAGCCAAGCACGATTACCTCTTTACACCAATCTCACAGCCCAAATTGCTCAGTATGCAAATACTTGTCTTATTAGACCTATTGACACAGTAAGTAGGAGACACCTCCCCTTCCACAGCCCTCTTGTTTGCCTGAAATACACACTAGCCATAGAGCACATGCTGTGGTATTTACAGAGCAACATCCCTTTTTTTGGGATAGTAAAAAAACTAAGTGCACCCAGACTAGATGAGCTGAACTGACGGCTGTCAGTTTAACCTCAGCACCTAGACTAAGGAATAAAAACTTTCTTGTTTCTTCCCAGTATGTTAATTTTCTAATACACTGCTATAACCTTCTCTTGAATACAATCCTGCTACAAAAACATCAAGCGTGCTGAGACACCAACTGTTTTAGGACAGTTCATAGAATAAAAAAGTGTTTCTGAAGCAAAAACACTGATGCTCATAGCATTCAGCCCAATCACAACAGTACTAGTCTAGGAAAACTTGAAAACTGACCCAGAAAGTAAAGAATCCTTCACCTTTTTTTTTTTTTTAAATAGATGACCTTACTACCTGAATACACAATATGTCTTCTAACAGTAAATTCAATACAAAAAGCAAAACCAACATATACAAAGTAACACCCAAGCCACTGTTTCGATGGTAACGTGGTGGTTTTACTCAGGTGGGAGGCTGAGCTCCACCTCAGACACTCTCACTCCCTCCTTCCTCTTTGAGGAGGAGGAGAAAATACAACACAAAGGGCTCAAGGGTTTGAGATAAGGACGGGGGATCGCTCAACAGTTATCATGACGGGCAAAACAGACTCAGAGTAGGGAGACAGTAAGATTTATTGCCTATTACTAACAAGCTAGAGAAGTGAGGAACAAAGGAAAGAAACCAAAACCACCTTCCCCCAAATCCGCCCTCTTCCACCTCCTTCACGCGAGCAGCACAGAGGAATGGGGGTTATGGTCAGTCTATAGAGTGGTGGAGATGAAGAGCTGTCTCGGTCACTCTCTTCCCCTACTCCACATGGGGTTCCTCCCATGGGATGCTGTCTTTCCCAAACTGATCCTGCATGGGCTTCCCACAGGCAGCAGCTCTTCCAGAACTTCCAGATATGGGTCCGTACCACGGGGTCCATCCCTCAGGAGCAAACTGCTCCAACCTGGGTCCCCCACGGGCAACAGCTCCTGCCAGGTCACCTGCTCTTGTGTGGTCTCCTCTCCACGGGCCACAGCTCCCGCCCAGAATCTGCTCCAGCAGGGGTCCTCCACAGGTGGCAGCCTCCATCGGTGCAGGTCCACCTGCTCCACCGTGCTCTCCTCCACGGGCTACAGCGTGGAACCCTGCTCCATCATGGTACTCCATGGGCTGCAGGGGGACAGCCTGCTTCACCATGGTCCTCACCACAGGCCGCCGGAGGCTTCTGCTCCGGCACCTGGAGCACCTCTCCCCCGCCTTCTTCATTGACCTTGGTGCCTGCAAGGCTGTTCCTCACTCCTCTCACTCTCCCAGCTGCTGTGTAGCAGCGTGTTTTGTTGTTGTTTTTTTCTCCCTTTCTTAAATATGCTCTCACAGAGGTGCAAACACCATTGCTTATTGGCTCAGCTCTGGTCAGCATCAGGGCCCTTATCTAACATAAGCTAATAGCTTCTAGATTCTTCTCACAAAAGCCACACCTATGGCCCCCTGCTACAAAAACCTTGCCACATAAACCCACTACATTAAGCAAAGCAATTAAAGATTTTCTAACTGTTATTTAATAGGCTGATTTTTAGAAATTTCATTTGAACCACCCAGCATGGCTTTAATTGATTACTCATTTTAATAATCTACGTTACACATACAAAAAATGAGCTTCAGGGAAATGAGTCCTCTCAATCTGATACCCCATTTTCTAAAAGAAACACACATTGCAGCGCAAAATTCTTATGACACTAATCATCTGCATGACATTACACATCTCAGATGTAGGAAAGATCACTCACCCAACTGCAGGCTACTAAGCCAGATGAGTCCAATTTAGGAATAAATTAATTGCTGAGCAAAAAACATCACAATGATATATTAAAAGCTTGACTTGCAATCCAGCTTCTCACTTTACTTTCATAGTAAGAGGCTGCAGATCTAGCATCTGCTTCAGCGAGCATCACATGAGCACCAAAACTACAGTTCAGCTTTGATTTTGAAGGGGATTTCTCAGGAGGTATTATTCGGCCATAAGAGAGGGGCAGGGATAATGGGGGATAGTCATATGTTGAACTTCAGTTTAACTAGAGAATGGGCACAGCATTAGCAAGCAGCTATGCAAGAAGGAAGCCAAGGCACTTAATTCCTAACAAAAAAGCCAGTCGGGGGATGAACAGATTAGCCTTGATGGCCAGGACATTACTCAGCAGCAACAGTAAAATTCATCCTACTGATAGGACAAGGATATCAAATTCCACTTACCATGAGAGTCAGACCCCAACTTCTTAGAAGCCATTTAGAACCTGAAAAACATTTTAAAATTGATTTAGCAACTTAATACATATAGCACTGCATAAGCCTACAATCTTATCTCTGTAGTATTGGACAAGCTGCTGACACTTGCTATGTTAGACAGCAAAACGTATTTTATAGCACCGAGAACTGACCGAGTGAATAAATAACTTTGCTCAGAGTCTGACAATCCAAATAGCCAAGAAGCAGCCAGGTTGATTAGGAAGGCCAGGCTATAGATTATAGCACTCCGAGACTGCTCCTTCCCAGCCTCACCGAGCACATCCTGCCTCCCGAAGCATTAATAACCCTTCCCACTGGAAATACCACACTGATCCTCTTCAGTTTAATCCCTGTTGCTCTAAAAAGGGATACTATGATATTGGGTATGCACAGCAAGCATGGCACTTGTCTAGATATGCTGGGTAGTACACCAATAACAATACACAATGCTGGTACACAGTAACTGGTAGGAAGATCTCAAGTTTTTGGATATGCACAAGGAAACAATGCTAACCAGAGTCTTCATCCAGCAACCACAGAATTTAATCAACAACATCTGTGTGTATGTTTTTTGTTTGTTTGTTTTTAATTTGAGAAGTCAATGTAAATCCTACATGGCTATGTGAGAAACACTCCGTAGCCAATAACTTAGGCTCAGGCGAGGATCTCAGTGAAGTAGTAATTTATTCGCAATTGCAATGGCGGGCGCCCCACAAGCAGGAGAGAGTGCATCTACTAGTTCCAAAACACAGTTTATATACCTTTTGATGGCAGGACCCTCCCCTGTTTCCCCACTGAGTGGGTAATCCAGGTTCACAATCTATCTGATGCTTCACAAACAATGCATGGCCTTCAGTTGCCGGCCTGTTAAATTTCAAATTTCTTTTGACATTTTTACTTCTTGAAGTGGTAGTGTTTCTTCACTTATCTGACTTGACTTGACACCGCGATTTTCACCTAATTGTCCTAAGGAGTCTGGTTGTCTGCATTTTACAAGGTCACCTGCTAAGCTTTCTTATCACTGTAAGCATATCTCAGTACCACATTCCCTCCTTCTAAACAATGTAACTCTGCAAAAACAACATTTCTATTCCCACAATTCCCCCCTTTTCTTTTTTTATAAACTGTTGATTTTTGCAAAATCCTTCTCTAAGGCGTAATTTGGTAGATTTCTTCTTCTTCTTTGCTTTCTATCTCCTCATTATCACCTTATCTGAGTAAGGTGGTAGCTCCATGGTCATTTGTTTCAATAGTGTGGTTTCAGTTAACCACTGTACTAGTCCTCTTACACAGGGGATAATGCAGCAACCAATGGCTGTCAAAACTCCTACAACTACAATCAAGGATGTAAATATACCTACTTTTTCTGCCAATTCACTGGCAAGGGTGGTAAGCCCTTGCAATGCTCTAGTTACTGAGCCATCTGGGACAGTATTGTTGGGTGTAAAAGTGCAACAATGGTTGCTCAGTATCACACACACACCTCCTTCCTCTGCGAGCATCATATCTAATGCTATCCTGTTTTCCCAAGCCATTTTGCTGATGGCATCTAGTTGTTCAGCGATTCCTCTCATCGCATCCCTGGTATAATTGATGAATCTCTGCTGATTATAATAGAAATAATTAATCCAATCCAATCCACATTTTTATTTATTGTTACCCACCAGAACAGTGACTCAAACCCTGCAGCAATTTCATTTCTGGTTTTATGTTCATCCGGAACTCCTCTAGGTACCCCAATAGAATCTATGCATACTCTATCATCAAATGATATTCCTAAGCCTCTTCTACTTCTTCTGGGTATTTGTGATGTTTCTCTTTCAAATGCCAGGGTGAAGGGTATAGCTAATTGAACAAGTGCACAAGTGCCTTCCCAATTAGATGGTAGGGTGGACCGTAAGATCTTCCCTCTACCGTACTACCAGAGATCTGCCCTGGGGATCTCAAGTCTTGAGCAGTTTCCCATCAAGTCCTTGGTAGCACAAGGCAAATTCTCCCAGATGCCAGGTAGCACTCACACCCTGCCGTGAGAGGCAAGCTGTATGGTTACCTATAGCTGTAGAGAATGCAGGGGGAACCGTGATATTGTTATCATGCAAGAAACAGCAAAGAGAGACTTACAGGCCTCATTTCCCCAGGCAGTCTTCTCTTGGTACAATGCAATCATACATCGCATCCCTTGGGAGTCTTTGGTCCACCCCCATGGGAAGGGCACTATCTGGGCAATCGGTCATCCCGAGTCACAAGCATAGCAGTAGCTATGGTTGAGATTCTGGACAGTATATTTGACCCATTCTATCCAGGCATTCACGTCCCCATACCCTGTTTAAATCTCAAATGTTTGAACTGCCACATTTCAGAGGGCCTCCTGTTTACTCTCCTGTTTTCTCCTTGAGTTTCTCCCTTTCTCTGATGGCAATAGAGGATTGTTTCCATACAGCTATTCTCAATCCGACTGTTGGGTCTCTCCCAGTTATTTGTTCTTTCTGCTCAATTGTCGTTGGGCATTTAAATCTCCACAAGCTAACACCTCACAAGCATCAAACGTGATGGATTGTGGTACATAACCCTCTGTCACAGTCACCTATATTTCGATGGGGTATCCCATTTTTGCTATTATCTGGTCATGCCTTTTCCAGGTTACCAATTGACCGAGGCCTTCTCTGAGGCCTAGAATCACTAAAAACAAAATTAGTAATCAGTTTTTAACTGTCATTATTTTTAACCCTTAGTTTTCCAAATAATTATCAATGCAAAGAATAAGATGTACACTACGACTATAACAACCCCCCCTTGGGAGCACTGCAATTCGCTATAGGTCTGTCCTTTCTCTCAATCACAAGTCACACTCGTTAGTTACCTGTGAAAATAAAAGGTTAGTTTACAGTTGTAAGCTTTTATCCCGCTCAGAGTCCATTATGAGATTTTTCTCTTCGATTTCAACTTCCAACAAGTCTTCTGTAGGAACAGCTTCCCAGGTACTAGCGTCGATGGATGCCTTCACTCGAGTATAGTGAGTCCAACCTTTTTCCGCAGTTCTTACAGCTGTTTCAGTGGTTAGTAATTGTCCTTCCCATTCAGGCCAGAGTTGAATCTTTCCAGGTCCGAATCAGGACCCAGTTTCCTGGGTGATGGTCGTGAATGGGGAATTCCAAAGGTGGGGTTTGAGCCAACAACCCACAGGTCCTGAGAGATGACAAAGAAGAGGACAACCCCAGCATACAGTTCGTAAGAAAACTCTCTCGTTTTGAATTGTGGTATCTCATCCCTTCTGCCCAGATAGGGCAATCCAAACAGCATCTCATATGGTGAAATTCCTATATCCTTTCTTGGTGCTGTTTGAACCTGTAGGAGTAAGCATTTTACCCAAGGAAGTTGGGTTTCTAACACCAGTTTAGTTAATTGCTTCTTTAATGTCTGGTTCATTCGCTCCACCTTCCCAGAAGGGGAGGGGTGTCAGGGGGTGTGAAAATCCCACTCAATCTCTAAGGCCTGCTTTAACCCTTGCAGTAAAGCTTACACCCATCCAGTCACGTGGTCAATTAGGACAAACAAGTAACTCGGTAAAGTTTACCTGTATACTTTGGAAAGGTCAACGCCCTGGCTCCCGTCCCCCTCTAGATGGGTTACAGAACACCTTTTTATTTACCTTTTGACATATGGTACATCCTCTGCATATGTGCTTCACTAAAGTGTATATTCCTACACAGACATACTTCCTTAGCACAACATCACACATTGCTTGCACCTCCCGATGACTCTTCTGATGTAAAACAGTTAATATTTGCCTCATTATCACTTTATTCAGCATTTCTCTCCCATCAGGGAGTATCCATTTTCCTTCAGACTTTGTGGCTCCTGATTCCTTAAAAAAAATATTTCTTTTAAAACTTTTTAGTTCTTTCTTAATTTTCAACAATTCCCTGAATCCTCTCTGCATTTATTCTTTGTTTTCCTTCAGACATTAGATGCCTTAAATACCTGACTTCTCTTTCTGTGGGATTATTCTGGGTTGTGCCTGCGCGCACGAAGGGAGGGGTTTGTGGGTGCCTGCAAGCACAGTGGTTGGGGTCCTGGGTTCCTGGGTGGGACGCTTTGACACTATATAAGATACTGTCACGCAGCAATAAATTGGCTTACGGCACAGAACGCTGGTCCTTGTGTCCGTTTGTCCCGGGGCTTTCGGTCGGGTTATCCGACACTTTCTCCATATAGTGATTTATTTTTCAATACTCCCAAGCCCTGCTTTCCCAGAAAGTTGAATAGCTTGTTAGTAGCTTTCTTCACAACTCTTTTCTCCTGTCCTGACAATAGAAAACGATCCACATATTTGTTAACATTAATACCTCCTTGGGAGGTTGTAATTGCTCCAAAATCTTTTGTTATTTAAACTGACCCAAATAGATAGGTGGCCCTGTAAACCCCCCAAGGTAAAATTGTCCACCTATATTGTTGCTTCCGCCCCCATTTCAGGGTCTTTCCAGTCAGAGGTGAATGGATACATGTATGTTTGCTCTCAAGGCCAGAGAGCACTCCATTAATAACACTGTTATTCCAGTCTAACAATTTACTAGTTGAATGCCCAATTTCATCATCAAATCCCTTCCCAACAAGTTAGTCCCTGCCTTGGGTACATACAATAATTAACCAGTGAACATTTTATCCCCTAGTCTCAGTTTGGTATCCCCCAAAAGTGGCACTGTTATCCCAGCCCCTTCTACCCCCATCACTTTTTAGGGTTTCATTAGTTAATTTAATCCCTGATACTTTACAAGTCAGTAATGGCCTAGCTGTTCCCCACTGTATTGGGTTTGATGGCAAGGTTTGGGGGCTGTGAGTGGGGGGGTGGGAAACTGCAGTGGCAGCCCCCGTGAGAAAAACCCAGAAGACTCCCCGTGGCAGATAAGGGACAATTTCATCTGGCCCCAAAGGGGCCCACTACTGCCCAGAGCCAAGCCATGAGCAATACAGTCTGTGCCTCTGTGAGAGTGTGGGAATAGAAATGTTGTTTTTGCAGAGTTACATTGTTTAGAAGGAGGGAATGTGGTACTGAGATATGCTTACAGTGATAAGAAAGTTTAGCAGGCGACCTTGTAAAATGCAGACAATCAGACTCCTTAGGACAATTAGGTGAAAATCATGGTGTCAAGTCAAGTCAGATAAGTGAAGAAACATTACCACTTCAAGCAGTAAAAATGTCAAAAGAAATTTGAAATTTAACAGGCCGGCAACTGAAGGCCATGCATTGTTTGTGAAGCATCAGATAGATTGTGAATCTGGATTACCCACTCAGTGGGGAAACAGGGGAGGGTCCTGCCATCAAAAGGTATATAAACTGTGTTTTGGAACTAGTAGATGCGCTCTCTCCTGCTTGTGGGGTGCCCGCCATTGCAATCGCGAATAAATTACTACTTCACTGAGATCCTTGCCTGAGCCTAAGTTATTGGCTACGGAGTGTTTCTCAGAGAGCACATCCATGAAAACAAACAAACAAAGAAACAAACAAAAACCTGCTGCTCAACAGCGGCTGGGAGAGCGAGAAACCCCCCCGCAGACACCAAAGTCAGTGCAGAAGGAGGGGGAGGAGGAGCTCCAGGCCCTGGAGCCGAAGCCCCCCTGCGGCCGCTGGAGAGGCCCCTGGTGGAGCAGGCTGTTACCCCACCATCCCCCTCCCGGATGTTTGGGAAACTGACCAAACACCACAGGAAATATACCAAAACTTCTTAGACTGTTACTTAGATAATGCCTACATCCCCTTTCCCTGCTCATTCAACTTCAAACAGCTCTGTTAAATACTACATGCCACACCTTTAACACCTTCAGCAACCCTTTTAACACTTCCTTCATCTTTCTCCAGACTGTACTTTTCTAATACCAGCACCAAAGGCTCAGTCAGGGTCCAACTTAATTCCATACCTTTTCCCTCCAAGATACTGAAACAACATATCAATATAGCATATTTCATCCCATTTTCCTTCTTTCCTCCTTCTTCCACTCCAGATATTCCTATTCGAAGTGGCCAGCCTGGCCACACTTAAAACATCTTATCAAAGCCTGTCTCTGCTAGGACTCGGGCCACAACACAGGCAGCCTTCTTTGCCTGCCATTCCTTCATCTCTCTTCCTCTCCTTTCCATCCTGGCCCTGACTCCCCCTGAAGATTTTCTTCATCTTTCTCCAACCCTCTGCCTCACTACCCGCTGCACTGTCAATACCATTAGTTTCACTCTCTGCTTTTCCTTCTCATCTCCCCTCCGGACACACACCTCCAGGGCCTCCCGCAGGAGGGTCCCCCAGTGACTGTTCACTACATCCCCCCACCTTCTGAAGCATTTTCTGCATATTTTGCCAGGCTTTAATCACACAATGAACTTTCAAGAGCCCTTTGGGATACTGGGTCCTCAGGTCTCATCCCCAAGTACTTTCTCATTCTGACCCCAAGTCTCTCATATGATTTCTGTGTTGCACACTATTATTATTCCAGCCAGGATTGGCAAGTGGGTATTTCTGCCCTGCCGGTATTACCCCTGGTCCTGGAGGATGAGCTCTTTCCCATTCTTGTATAGCAGCTCTCCTCCTGATCATTCCCATTTCTTTCCCTGTAAACAACATACTTATAGACATAATTCCCTCCCCCAAGAGTATAAATCAGGTAGTAGGAACTGGTCTAATTGTTCAACTAGGCTGTTGGGGTCCTCGAATAAAGACTTCCTCTCCTTCTTAAAAGTCCTAACCTCTCTGCTGGCAAGGAGGAGGGGGTAGTTCACCTAAGAGGATACACAGTTAGTGTTAGTACTGTTAGTATCAGGGAAGGCAAAATTCTCAATATATCTTCTACCTTGTTCTAATTCTTGCCAGAGCCTAGAGTACGATCCTTCTTTAGGGACAGTGTTAATTACAGTCCCTGTCTCCCTTCCTGGAGTGACTGCTGCTGCCACCAGTTCAATATTAAGATTATAGGGAGCATAACTTGGCTCCTTCTCTGAAAAAGGTGATTCAAAGATCGAAGCCGAAATTCCTTTAAGTGGTATATTCTTTATTGCAGCGCTGGATGCACAGGGGATCTCTCCACCTATCGTGCATACCCAAAGCAAAAAGCAGTCTTGAATTTATACAATCAATCTATCAATATTCTACAAGCACCTATACATATGCATTACCTATCCCCGCCTTCCCTCGCTTCTCATGCTAATTAGCCTTTTGGCACCTTGCGCCTGCGTAGAGCCTTCCAAGAATTGTGGGCAGGGGTCTTTGGGACGTGGGCAGGGGTCTTTGGGAGGAAGACCCCGAGTCTTCCTCACAGTGTACTTTTCACCTTTGGTCAGGAATCTGCTGAATTGGCAGGTTTATTAATTGCAAGAGCTGGTTGTTGCTAATTCTTCCCTTTGTTGTACCTTTATAATGAATTCCAATGTCCAGTTTCGAGATTTATAGTCCTTACATTCGTTTCTCTGTCCGTCTGCCGCTTCCTTATCATGAGTTCCAGTGTCTTGTTTCGAGATATACAGTCCATGTCTGGGGATTGTCCTTGCCTCCCCAATGCCTCCCCAATACCTCCTTAATCAATCCCCCCTTTTCTTTTCCCATGCAAATTCTTTTGCATCAGATACTTTCATTATTTACAGTAACACAACAAAGCAGGCATCTAAACAACATGCACACAAATATTCCTAATACTACTAATGCGATTAGAGCAATGAACACTTGTTTCAACCATTGAAAATTGGGCAACCAGGAGGTTAACTTATTCCATATTTCACTAAAACTCCACGAAAGATCATCTTTACTGATATCATGTAGGATCCTTGTCTGCTTCCATATTTCTTCCAGGTCGGTAGAGATCCTTCCACTCTGATCTACATACATACAACAACTTGTGTTTATTACTGTACAGACTCCCCCTTGAGTGGCCAGTAACAAGTCTAGGGTCATCCGCTTTTGTAATACTACCTGTGATAAACTAGATATCTCTTCTTGTTGAGCTTTTATAGCATCCAGAATTTTGTTTTCTAACTTCTCTATAATTGCAGAAATATTAACTATTGCCTTTTCCAATTCACTCACTCCTAACCATGTGATAAACCATCACACAAAACTATGAAAAGGGGTGTGTCTCTCTACCATTGTATTGTTAATTTTTCATCTGATTCTCCGGATATGATTTCTCAAGTAACCTCGAGGCACTACATCATGTACTGTCATATTGGGGACTACCGCTCCAAGAGTGCAAGTTCCCTTCCAATTCTCAGGCAAGACCTTACAGGCTGTATCATTGCATAGCCAATACCACCCTTTTCCTTCTGGAACCGTCCAGCTGGTTGAATTTGCCCAGCCGCTAGTCGTACTAATATCAATTGTTCGATTACAAGATGTCTGATTTCCCACATAAGTAGTATCCGTATTTATACAATCCTATTTCCCCATACCCCTAGGTGGGTTACACCTTTGTACACATACATAGTAAGATTCCAACAGCACAAAGCTATTCACTTCTAGTTCCAAAACTTCTTAATATTTTCGACCCCAAGATGTGTTTTCCCACAAATTAGTCCAAGATAAGTTTGCAGGCAAGGGAATCCCGATTAACGATACACCCTTATTCCCATGCTGTGGCAGATGGGTGCATACCCAACAGTTCGTCTTATTAGTTACTTGAGAAATTGTTTGTATTAAGGTCAGGTGTAAGTTCTCATCCCAAGTTGCCCACCCCGAATCCGAGAACCGCACCCCTGCAATCATTAGGATCTGGAAAACTGTAATTTTGTTGGTCCAATTGGAGTGGTGGTCTATATCCTCGCCGGGACCTTCTTCACCCTTGAATTGTGGATCCAAGCTGCTTGCTTCTTAATCTTAATGGCAGTGTGTGTTGTCAATAATACTTGGTATGGTTCCGTCCACTTTCCTTCCATTTTTCCTGTAGGGGTTGTCCTGAAAAAGTCTTTATATATATATAATCCCCGAGCTTAAAGGGGTGGATTGGTTGATCCAACCCTCTAGCCCTGGTCCCTAAAACAAATTTATGTACTTTATTTAATTGTTTCTGAAGTTCAGTTATATAAGCATATAAATATTCTGATCCTAACTGCATTAGGTCCTCTCCACTAAATAGAAATTGCTATGGCCTTCCATATAAGATTTTGAAGGGACTCAAATTCCCTTTTATTCTAGGTTTAACTCTAATTCCAAGTAATGCTAAAGGGAGGGATTGAGGCCATGACAAATTAGCTTCTTATCCAATTTTAGCTATTTATTGTTTAATTAAATGGTTCATTTTTTCTACCTGTCCACTTGCCTGTGGTCTATAAGGAGTATGCAGTTGCCAATCTATCTTTAGAATCTTACTTATCTGTTCTACCACTTGTGCACAAAAATGTGAAACTCTATCAGAAGACATTGCTACTAGAATCCCAAAGCATGGTATTATTTCATTTAACAAGACTTTAACCACTTCTCTTGCTTTGTTTGTTCGACAGGGAAAGGCTTCAGGCCTTCCTGAAAACGTGTCAGTCAGAACCAGTAATAATGATATCCCCCTTTTCTAGGGAGTTCTGAAAAATCAATTTGCCACTGTTGCCCCGAATAATTTCCTTTACCGATTATTCCAAATTTTATTCTATTCTTGGTATTGGGGTTATTGTGTAAGCAAATGCTACATTGTTGAGTTACTTGTTTTATCATATCGTCCCACTAATGTCTGACTCAGGCTCTTATGCAGTGTGCCAGCTCCCCAATGCGTTTTATTGTGTTCTGTAAGAACTATGGGCCATGTCAAACTAGAGGGTATTACTATGTGGTTATCTTTTAAATATACTCATCCATCTGGTTTCATTTTACCTTTCAAATCTTCAATTAATTTTAAGTCTTCTTTTGTATAATTTGGATATAGTTTGGATTTTACCGTCTGGTATCTAAGACAATGCCTTCACCTCAGTTATTTCAGCTGCCTGCTTAGCCTCTGCCAATCGATTTCCAATTTCAAAATCGGTGTTCCCCTTTTGGTGTCCCTGACAATGCATGATAGCTACCTTTTCTGGTTGTTTTACAGCCTCTAACAATTTTAAAATTTCTTCAGCATACTTTGTGTTTTCACTGAGCGGTCAGCAATCCATGTTCTTTCCAAATTGCTCCATGAGCATGTACCACGCCGAATGTATATTTAGAATCTGTCCAAATATTTACCCTTTTTCCCGCTGCCAGTTCCAATGCTCTCATGAGAGCAACTATCTCCGCCTTTTGAGCTGATGTTCCAGGGGGTAAAGGCTTAGACTCGATTACCTGCTGAGTAGTTGTTATAGCATATCCAGCTTTATGTTGTCTTTGCATAACAAAACTGCTCCCATCCGTGAACCAAGTTTCTTCCGCATCTTCCATGGGCTCCTCCTTAAGGTCTGGTCGGCTGGAATACACAGTCTCTATAGTTTCTAAACAATCGTGAATCACAGGTTGTGCTGGAGCATCACTAAGAAAAGAGGCTAGATTCACAATATTAGTTATCACAATTTCCACGTTGTCCTGTTCTACCAATATTGCTTGATATTTCAAAATCATCAATTCTTGTTTAAGTTGTTTAAAGACTTTTTGTGCTTCTCCAGTCCAGACTAACTTTGACTGGTTAATCTTTATCAATTCACATAGAGGCTTTACCAATAGTCCATAATTATAAATCCAAAGGCGACACCAACCTGTCATTCTTAAAAAGGTTTGTAGCTCCTTTACCATTTGAGGTTCTGGAGTCTGGCAAATGACTTCCTTATGTTCAGTTCCTAGTTCTCGTTGTCCTTCCGAAATTTCAAATCCCAGATAGGTCACACTTTGTTGAGCCAGCTGGACTTTCTGTCAAGAGACTTGATATCCGTTTAAACCCAGAAAATTAAGACGACTTATAGTCCATTGAATACAACTCCCTTTAGTCTCAGTAGATATTAAGAGATCATGTACATATTGTAACAAAGCACCTTCAGTGTCCGGAGGCATCCATGTTTCGAGTTTCCTTGCTAATTGGTTTCCAAAAATAGTGGGGCTATTCTTGAATCCTTGAGGTAGTAATGTCTACGTAAGCTGCGTCTTTCTGCCTGAATCGGGATTTTCCCATTCAAAGGCGAATAGGTTTTGGCTTTCTGTGGCTAAGCCTAGGCAGAAGAAGGCGTCTTTTAAATCCAGTACGGTAAACCAGACTTGACTATTCTTTAATTTAGTCAGCAAAGTATAAGGGTTTGCCACTAGGATGTATATCCTCAGTGATTTTATTTATGGCCCTCAAATCCTGAACTAGCCTATAGCTTTTTCATCTGCCTTTTTAATTGGCAATATGGGTGTATTGTATTCTGATTCGCATTCAATCAATAATCCATACTGTAAAAATTTATTAATTATCTCTTTAATTCCTTTCCTATCTTCTATCCTCAAGGGATATTACTTAACCTTAATGGGTTTCTCTCCTGGCTTTAATTTAATAATTATTAAGGTCACAGTTTTACCTCTTTCAGGGGTTTCAGTAGCCCAAACTCCTGGACATACTTGATCTGTGATCTCTAAAGGTATTTCACTTTTAGGGTCAGTTTGTATTAGTGCCAAGCTTAACACATTTGTTAGTTGTTCTTCTCCTATACTTAATTCTATTTTCCCTTTTTCAAAGACAATTTCTGCTCCTACTTGCTCTAATAAATCTCTACCTAAGAGTGCCCATGAGGAGCTAGGCATATATAAAAATCTGTGTATGCCCCATTGTTTCCCTAACTTGTACTTCAAAGGTTCACAAAAACAAGCCTTTTCGGTTACACCTTGTCCTGGTTTCAGTTAGAACAGAGTTAATTTTCTTCCTAGTAGCTGGTGGAATGCTGTATTTTGGCTTAGGATGAGAAGAGTGCTGATAACACCCCGATGTTTTAATTGTTGCAGAGCAGTGCTTATACCAAGCCAAGGACATCTCAGCTTCTTGCTCTGTCCTGCCAACAGGCAGGCTGGGGGTGCAGTAAGAGCTGGGAGGGGACAGACCCAGGACAGGTGACCCAAACCAGCCAGAGGGGTATTCCATAGCATCTGACATCATGCTAAACAATATATAGGGGTGGCTAGCCGGGGGGAGGGGGCCGGACTGCTCGGGGTTAGGCTGGGCATCGGTCAGCAGGTGGTGAGCAATTGCATTGTGCATCACTTGTTTGTACACATTATTAGTAGTGGTACTATTATCATCATTGTATTATTATTATTATTATTATTATTATTATTATTATTATTATTGTTATTATTATTATTATTATTATTATTATTATTATTATTATTATTTTGTCTTATTAAACTGTCTTTATCTCAACTCACGGGCTTCACTTTCCATTTCTCTCCCCCGTACCAGAGAGGGAGGGGGAGGGTGAGCAAACGGCTGCGTGGTGTTTAGCTGCCGGCCGGGTTAAACCACGACACATCTTTTACCCTAACATAATAATTCTGTGAAGGCATTAATGCTTGATTTAGAACTGAATACGTTGCCCCATATCAATAAGAAATTTCACTTCCATTCCTCCCCTAGCTTCATTATAACCAGCGGAGGTACTAGGGTAGATTCCCCAGGTCCCCGTTATTCCTGTTGAAATCAGGGGTCTATTATCCTAGGAAAAGGCTAGTCAATTTGTCCTCCGAAGCCAGGTCCAAACCGTTTTGTTTTATTTATTTATTTATTTATTTATTTATTTATTTATTTTCATTACATTTCAGAGTTGGTCCAAAAATTCCATAGGGGTTTCTTTTAGACCTTGTTGGAAGCATATTCTCAATTCCCAATTCATCCAGATTTTAGTATTTACTTAACCGTTCATAATTTTCAGGATGATTCGGGTCTTAGTGGGGGTCGGTCAGGGGAATGCAATTGTCCACAGTTCCCTGAGCGGTCCCATCGGCAATCTGAGCTCGCACATGAACTCAGGTTGTTTTAAGAGTTAACTGGTTTTCTGTTTCTGTGACAACTCTCTCGGACCCATCATGGTCCCTTTGCCCTGAAGGGCTAACACCCGGGATTTTAAGATCTCTGCCTCGGGCAGAGGCAGAACTATTAACATTCCTACATCCTCTTTCCCTGCTCATTCAACTTCAAACACCTTTAACACTTTCAACAACCCTTTTAACACTTCCTTTATCTTTCTCCAGCCTGTACTTCTCTAATGCCATCATCAAAGGCTCAGTCAGGGGCCAACTTAATTCCGTACCTTTTCCCACCGAGATGCTGAAACATCAGTATACAACATTTCATCCTGTTCTGCTTCTCAAAAAACAACATTAACTGTAGCAAAATATTATAGTTTAAAGTTCCATTTAGGGGCCACTTTTCTCCACATTCCAGCTTATAAAGCGGCCACCACTGATTACGATATTTTATCAATGTTTTCCTGTTCACACTTCCACCGGCAGATCCTCCAATATCCTTCCAGTGACTTAAAACACATCCTAACACACTTTTCTTTAAAATTTCACTGCTTGTTTGCCCCCCCAGTTTCCAGTTTACACTTTCAGAATACACATGTTACTTACAAAAGCGTATCACAAAACGTATCACTCACAAAAATACGGGCACGCAATATCTTTCAGTAGAGATGTCACAAAACTACTATTACCAGCAATATTGCCAAAATCACAATAACAATAGTCAGAGTCAAATTCCACATGCGATAAGTCAGAAAACCAAACTGTGTAACACCGTAACGATATCTTTCTTACAACAATGCCACGAACCTACTACTACCACCAGGAAAATAGCCAAAATCGCAGTAACAATAACCAGAGTTAAATACCATACTCCATGAGTCAGAAAACCGAAATAGACAACACAATTCCAGATGGACCTTAAAGCGAGCTCTTTCCTTAAGGTCCCCAAATATACTTTTGGTGCTTACCACAAAGTATATACCAAACACTGCCTCGCAGAAGATCACCTTCTGACTTACAGACAGTTCCAGATACAGATGGACCCCAAGGTCCCCAGATATACTTGTGGTACTAACCACAAAGTATATACCAAATACTGTCCTGCAGAAGTCACCTTCCGACTTACTGGACAGTCCCAGATGACCGGTCTACCAGAAAACCAAACCAGAATAAAGAATATACTCACTTACAATGATGGGGTCCTTGTCTGCCTCCGCAGTGATCCGGTGAGTCGAGGAGTCCCTCCGGGAAATCCCGGGGGTACCCTAGGGAGTCCTGTCCCCAGCGGGTCCTGCGGTCCGGCAGAGAGGTCGTCCCATCTGGGGTGCCAGATTGATTCAAAGATCGAAGCCGAAATTCCTTTAAGTGGTATATTCTTTATTGCAGCGCTGGATGCACAGGGGATCTCTCCACCTATCGTGCATACCCAAAGCAAAAAGCAGTCTTGAATTTATACAATCAATCTATCAATATTCTACAAGCACCTATACATATGCATTACCTATCCCCGCCTTCCCTCGCTTCTCATGCTAATTAGCCTTTTGGCACCTTGCGCCTGCGTAGAGCCTTCCAAGAATTGTGGGCAGGGGTCTTTGGGACGTGGGCAGGGGTCTTTGGGAGGAAGACCCCGAGTCTTCCTCACAGTGTACTTTTCACCTTTGGTCAGGAATCTGCTGAATTGGCAGGTTTATTAATTGCAAGAGCTGGTTGTTGCTAATTCTTCCCTTTGTTGTACCTTTATAATGAATTCCAATGTCCAGTTTCGAGATTTATAGTCCTTACATTCGTTTCTCTGTCCGTCTGCCGCTTCCTTATCATGAGTTCCAGTGTCTTGTTTCGAGATATACAGTCCATGTCTGGGGATTGTCCTTGCCTCCCCAATGCCTCCCCAATACCTCCTTAATCAAAGGAATCTTATTGTTTACACATAAATTTAAAGCCTGAATTTTCATCAGACCCGTATTTTGGCCAAAATACTGCTGTTTCCTTAATTGGTTCTTTTGTCCAGACTGATACACAATATTTAACCTTTTTTTAATTATTTTTCTTTTACAATCCCTCTAATTTTGGGATTATGTTTCCAATTTCTTATCATTCTTCAGGAAGAACTATTGGTAGGCACTCCCCAAGGGATATCTCCCTGTCCCCTGTAACTCATATTTTCCCATTTTTCCTAACCCTTGCCAGTATGTGCTACAGAAATTTCCCTTCTGCAGTGTACCACACACCAACGTACTGAAAGATGGGGGTGTACTTCCAAGCACTTCCCCGTGCAAGGATTACTGTACAACAGATTCCCCTGGTGTAGTGCCAGCACTTCCCCGTGCAAGGGCTTACCATACACCAGATCACCCGACCCCCAAGGCAATACTTAATATTTCTTACCTAGGTCTGTGCACAGAGTTACCGGATCGATTCTTAAAAACCCGGAGTGCCTACCTTCTTCCTTTCCCCACTACTTCACGGATCCTGCCTCTTTAACCAGTCTCGGGACTTCTGTCAGCTCTCTGCAGAAACTCCACCGTCGATGCACAGGACCGCTGAAATCAGCAGGGCATGCCTTCCTGCTGCTGCAGCGGTGGGGCTCCCCAGTAGGTGACTGGATCCCGGACGAGCCCCCAAATTGTGAGAAACACTCCGTAGCCAATAACTTAGGCTCAGGGGAGGATCTTAGTGAAGTAGTAATTTATTCATGATTGCAATGGCGGCGCCCCACAAGCAGGAGAGAGCGCATCTACTAGTTCCAAAACACAGTTTATATACCTTTTGATGGCAGGACCCTCCCCTGTTTCCCCACTGAGTGGGTAATCCAGGTTCACAGTCTATCTGATGCTTCACAAACAATGCATGGCCTTCAGTTGCCGGCCTGTTAAATTTCAAATTTCTTTTGACATTTTTACTGCTTGAAGTGGTAATGTTTCTTCACTTATCTGACTTGACACCGCGATTTTCACCTAATTGTCCTAAGGAGTCTGGTTGTCTGCATTTTACATGGTCGCCTGCTAAGCTTTCTTATCACTGTAAGCATATCTCAGTACCGCATTCCCTCCTTCTAAACAATGTAACTCTGCACAAAAACAACATTTTTGTTCCCATACACTTTACACAGAAGAGCTGCACATCACTCTGCTTGGTGTGTGTCAGGTTCCTCGCTGCATGTCTCACCCTTGTTATAAATGAAGATACAACTCAATCTGAATTTAGTAATATTTATAAAAGGCAAGTAAACAGCGCTTGGTGCGTGGGGAGTCTATGCTCTACTAACATGCACACCCAACCATCGAACTTTCTAAATATATATAGAACATTGCTTTTACATATGCATAAGAAACTCAATTATGCCTATACATATGTATAACCTATCCCCGCTTTGTATTATAATTCTCTTTGTGGTGGTCATTGGGGGTCATGGGGATGAAGGCTCAGGGTTTCCCCCCATCACCTCTAGCAACCTTTTGTTCCTGGATCTTGGCAGCTTTGACTGCCTCCCTCTTCTTCTGCACATGCTCTGCCCTCCACAAGGTTCCGAAAAAGCAACAAAACGTGATTGCTTTTCCCGCGTTTCGTTAACCCTTGAAACCACACTAATAATATAATTATCATATAACATTAAACAACAAATTTTAACAGTTCCAACCAGCAAACCCCCCAGCAACTTCCATGCCTTAATGGCTGGAGAACAAGCAACCCCAGACAGCAAGGGGGTCACCCTTCTTTGTTCCCTCTAAACTCTTTACATTCCTGATGGCCTCATCGTTAAGAGTCTGATGTCATCACCTACCATGGGGCTTGCCGACCCCCACGGCCACACTCCCACATCTACCCCTTCTTTATTAACATCAACCACCTTCTTGACACAAAATATTATTCCATATATCACAACCTCTCTCTAGGCATTGGACGTATGCCCCAAAGCGCTCCTCTCGGCCACTGAGCTAGCTTCGGCACCAGCCGACAGCTGCTTCTCAGAAGGAAACAACACATGGAGATTTCAAAGAGGGAAGGAGATGGAACAGTGCTGAGCTTGCCTCTCAGAGGGCATTCGGGAAGGCTGAGGGCAAAGCCACAAAACCAGACAGTACAGTTGTACATGAACTACTGGTGTTGAAAGGGCTTTACTGGTCACAGCACCACAGAGGAGGAGATCAGACTGCAGAGCATGAAGCCAGCTACACCTTTTGGGCCCAGATCACAGGGTCAGACAACCTGCTACTTTGCTAGATCTCTGTGGGAGTAGCAATTAAGATGTCAATTTGATCTGCTGTTACTAAGACAGCCAGGCCACCTGCAAAGTCACAGTTTTCACATACTACAAGCATGTGCTGCAGCCACTTGTCCACGATGAACTGGGGCAGGGTCTCTACACACTTCAGTGCATTTCTCTCAACCCTGCTTTCTTCTAGCTACTACCACAGACTGAAAGCCAAGTGCTCCTCTCCTAAAGGATTTTAAAACCTGTGATTCACATAGCTGTAGCTTCTGTGGGAATAAAAGTGTTGTTTTTGCAGAGCTACATTGTTTAAAGGTAAGGACAATGTGGTATTGAGATATGCTTGATATGAAAGTACTCAAGGATGAATCCTGAGGAGCCAGTATCCCAAGGGCTCTTGAAAGTTCATTGTGTGATTAATGCCTGGCAAGATACAAGGAAAATGCTCCGGAGGGTGGGGGGATGTTGTGAACAGTCACTGGGGGGTCCTCCTGCGGGAGGCCCTGAAGGTGTGTGTCCGGAGGGGAGATGAGAAGGAAAAGCAGAGAGTGAAACTAATGGTATTGACAGTGTAGCAGGTAGTCAGGGCCAGGATGGAAAGGAGAGGAAGAGAGATGAAGGAATGGCAGGCAAGGAAAGCCACCTGTGTTGCAGCCTGAATCTTAGCAGGGACAAGCTTTAAGATATTTTAACTGCAGCCAGGCTGGCCGCTTCAAATAGGGTGAGAATAAAAATGTTGTTTTTGCAGAGTTACATTGTTTAAATGTAAAAAATGTGGTATTGAGATATGCTTGCAGTGATAAGAAAGCTTAGCAGGCAACCTTGTAAAATGCAGACAACCAGACTCCTTAGGACAATTAGGTGAAAATCATGGTGTCAAGTCAGATAACTGAAGAAACATTACCCCTTCAAAAGAGGTAATTACCACTTTAAACAGTAAAAAACTCAAAATAAATTTGAAATTTAACAGGCCGGGAATTGAAGGACATACATGGTCTGTGAAGCATCAGACAGACTGTGAACCTGGATTACCCACTCAGTGGGGAAACAGGGGAGGGTCCTGTCATCAAAAAGTATATAAACTGTGTTTTGGAACTAGTAGATGCGCTCTCCTGCTTGTGGGGTGCCTGCCATTGCAATCGCAAATAAATTACTACTTCACTAAGATCCTCCCCTGAGCCTAAGTTATTGGCTACGGAGCGTTTCTCACAATAGGAATATCCGGAGTGGAAGAAGGAGAGAAGGAAAATGGGATGGGATACGATATACTGATATGGTGTTTCAGCATCCTGGAGGGAAAAGAGGTATGGAATTAAGTTGGCCGATGACTGAGATTTTGGTCAAAGTACAGGCTGGAGAAGGATCAAAAGAAGTGTTAAAAAGGGTTACTGAAGGTGTAAAAGGTGTGGTATGTAGTGATTGACAGAGCTGTTTGAAGTTGAAGCTCTGTCCTGCCAACGGGCAGGCTGGGGGTGCAGCAAGAGCTGGGAGGGGACAGACCCAGGACAGGTGACCCAAACTAGCCAAAGGGGTATTCCATACCATCTGACGTCATGCTAAACAATATATAGGGGTGGCTAGCTGGGGGAGGGGGGCCGGACTGCTCGGGGTTAGGCTGGGCATCGGTCAGTGAGTGGTGAGCAATTGCATTGTGCATCACTTGTTTGTACACATTATTATTATTATTACTATTATCACCATTGTATTATTATTGTTATTATTATTATTATTATTTTTCTGTCTTATTAAACTGTCTTTACCTCAACTCATGGGCTTCACTTTCCATTTCTCTCCCCCGTCCCAGAGAGGGAGGGGGGAGGGTGAGCAAACAGCTGTGTGGTGTTAAGCTGCCGGCCAGATTAAACCATGACTGAAGCTCATACTGAAAGTCACTGGAAATGGGCACACTGGAGCTGGGAAGAAGCTCAAGCTGAGAGAAGCAGACACGCGCACACAACTGCCCCTTGCTGGTAAGCAGTTGTGCATTATGGGGAATCACACGTCCTTAGGAACAAAGACTGTCCTGGTAACCTTACAGCTTATTCTCCTTATTAACAATCAGACAGTTTATGAGCCTGAAATATGGGACCAAACTGAGGTCAAGGTGTGGGACTCTGCAACTAAAAATGACAAGGTTGCGGTGGGATTGCTCGGCACCTGGCGAGCAATCTCTGAGGCCTTGAAGAGCCATGTGGGACCACAGTCAGACACGTGTGGTTTGCCAGTGAGGGAGCTGTGGGCTCCTTTACTGATCCGACTGCTACGCCATGGGCCCCTCTGCTGCTACAGCCATCGAAGGCTTTTGCTGTTTCGCCCCCTGGTGACCTGGACGTGCCTTTTGACCCAGGCCCTATTGGCCTTGAAAAGGAGATGGATATGCTTTTCTTCGATCTGGGAAGAACGGGATACATAAGGCCTGAAGACCAAGTTGCTTGACAACTTAAAGTGAGACATATTGTTCAAAGGGAATGGAAAATGGAGACTAGTATGTAATCAAGAAAAGGAATGGAAAATGGAGACTGTTGAGTCGTGGAACTTGGAGGATTGTTTGTTACCTTTTCTGATCGTGAATATGTATAGGCGTACTCGATTTTAGTAAGTTATGGAACTTAAAGGATTGTTTGTTACCTTTCCTGATTGTACGTATGTATAGGCATACTCGGGTTTAGTACGTAAAGCAATGTTCTGTATATTTAGAATGTTTGATGTTCGTGTGTGCGTGTTGGTGGAGCGTAGACTCCCCACACACCCAGCGCTGTTTACTTGCCTTTTATACCTTTTAGAAATATTTGTTTTTATAAATATTACAAAATTCAGATTGAGTTGAGACTTCATTTATAACAGGCTCAAGGAAATTGAAATAAGGGTGACAGTCAAGAGAAGTAACAGGCAAAACATGGAATGGATTTTTTTTATGAACATATTAGTTGTGCAGAATTTAAGAAAGCAGCAATTGTGAGGAATATGTTTCATATTAGTGTGGTGAAGGGACGAGGGGTGGGGTGTGTGTAAATTGTCCACCTCGTCGGTGTTGTAATGATGTTATTTTCATTTTGGTGTGGGGAATTCCTTTTCGTTTTGATGGAAGTGAAGTTTGTGATAACTGTAGAGAGTATATTGTGATTATTCTAAATATGCTTTTCAGAAAGGCGAGGGGTGGAATGTAGTGGGTTTACGTGGCAAGCTTTTAGTAACAGGGGGCCATAGGTGTGTCTTCTGTGAGAAGAATCTAGAAGCTGCTTCATGTTAGGTAAGGACCCTGGTGCTGACCAGAGCCGAGCCAGTAAGTGATGTTGCTTGCGCCTCTGTAAGAGCATATTTAAGAAAGGGAGAGAAAGCAACAATAACAACAAAAGTGCTGCACTTCATAGCAGCTGGGAGAGCAAGAGGAGTGAGGAACAGCATTGTAGGTGCCAAGGTCAGTGAAGGAGGGGGAGAGGTGCTCCAAGCGCCGGAGCAGAAGTCCCCTGTGGCCTTTGATGAGAACCATGGTGAAGCAGGCTGTCCCCCTGCAGCCCATGGGGTAAGATTCCATGCTGCAGCCCTGCTGCCACGGTTACCACCGTGGACACCCTCTCAGCAAGAACCAGAGGGAGTGCTGGAGTGGATGTCTCCACAGTAACAGACACCACTTTGTGGGGTACTCGCATTCATAAAGTTCCATTGAATGTCAAAGGACCAATTGGGAATGACTGTAGTGTATTGCTGTTAGGTCGATCAAGTACAACTTTAACCGGATTGTTCATTTTGCAGAGGATAATTGATTCTGAATATAATGGACAAAAAAAAAAAGTGAGACGCGGGACGCAGAGAGACGCATCAAAAGAAAAAGAAAAACCTAGTACCTTTGAATATTGTATCACTCGCAGTATGCTATAGACATTGCTCGGCGCATTGAGAGGGCGCATTTGAGACATATCCCAAAGGAAAACTTGTTTCTAAAATTTAAGGAGCTGTTATTTTCGGTAGAGCAGCGAGTGCACCTGTATTGTATTATTCACATGCAGAGCCACAGGAATTAGATATCCTGGGAAGCGTAACAGCAACAACATGTGTAAGGTTCAATTGCTTGCGAAAAAAAACAAACCATGAAACAAATCGTCAAAGCCACAGTTGCTCCCTATTGCAATGTATCTCTTTGGTGCAATTATACAAAACTATAATAGCATCATTCCTTGCGCCAGGAGCCGCTCTGCTCAGCTGCGGGATCGACTGTGGAGCGGATGCCCCTATGTGCACCCCCAGCATTTTCTTCGGAGGGGTCTCCACTCTCAGCCGCTCACCAAGGCAGTAGACAAGGACCTCCTGAAGCCGTGGACAAATCATTTTAAGCGATATTTTCTTGTGGTATGAATGAGAAGTGCAAGAGGCCTCTTTGTGTGACTGTGTGATTGTGCTATGCAGTGAGATGCTGAACAGAGACGCGGATAGACGCGGGACGCAATATTGTATCAGACTCACAGTATGCTGAGCAGGACCAGTTTGGGTAACAAGCCAATTTTTGAAGGCCATCCCAAGATGTCTCAAGGGATGGGGAAGTTGCTGATGGTGATTCTAATACCGCCAGCAGTGCTTGCGCTCGTGACCAAGATTGAGCCGCAACAAAATCTCTGGGTGACATGGGCTGATCAGACTGGTATATCAGAATTTCATCTGTCCATGGCATTGTCCACAGATCCATTCAGGACTTGCCTCATAGGTATACCTGTGTATGACACTTCTGATTTTGGCCAGTATGCTACCAACAATTGCTGCAGTGCCTCATCTGTAGCTGTGTGCTCAATTAAATTAATAAATTCGCTTACTGTCCCGCTGCCTTGGGATCCACAAGAGTTACAGTTGGGTCTCAGAGGATCAGAAACACATCACAGAATTGGACTCAAACATATTTTGTGTTTGGAAATTTACAGCAAAGATTAAATTCTGTCAAAAAACACAATCCAACAAGATGGACAAATGCGACTTTAGAAGGGCCATACGGGTACAGAAATACAAGTAACACCTGTGGTTACAATGACACTGCTAGGCAGGGTTTGGGGGCCTATGGCACAGAGACAAGGGGTAACAACTATAGCATTTGGAACAATCGTACAGCTATAGCTGATGTTTTGAAAAACCTCCTGATGTTTTTCTGATTTGTGGGGATAGGGCCTGGCAAGGTATCCCTGCGAATGCTATCGGAGGTCCATGTTACTTAGGTAAACTTACTATGTTTGCTCCTAGCTTGTCGCAGTTACGTGAGATCACCAGACATAAATGGGCATTGCTCACACCAGATTGCAATGATAATGTTGAGTTGCTTGGTGTTGCAGCTAGAGCAGCATTGGCAATTTTCATTCCAGGAGCAGCAGCTGTGGCCGCACTTAATAATTTAGAAAAATTGGTATGCTGGGCCAAGAAGCAAGCCCATGCCACGACAGAAATACTTGAGGAGATGTTACTAGATCAAAATAGTCTGCGACATGCGCTTTTACAGGATCAAACTGCTATTGACTTCTTGCTTTTGGCTCAAGGGCATGGGTGTGAGGACTTTGAGGGAATGTGCTGTTTAAACCTTTCTGATCACAGTGAGTAAATTCATAAATCCATTACTTTCCTGAAAGAGCGCATGAGAAAGATTCAATATGATATTAATCCTTTCAACCAATGGCTCACTGATTTGCTTGAAACGATGCCTAGTTGGTTACTGGAATTAATCAAAGACAGATTAAGGATTCTGTTTGTTGTGGTGTTAATCATTGCGTGTTGTATTGTAATAAATGTGGTTAAAGGGTTACTTGCAAAACTGTTATGTCAGGCTTGGTTTGCTCAAAAAGAAAAAGGGGGAATTGTTGAGAGATTTTTGAAACAGCAAGGAGGCCATGACTTGCTGCAGCTGAGCAAACCCAAGCTACCAGGACTACAAGGAGTTCCCATGATGATGTTCCTTTATCGCCCGATTGAGGAATTAAAAATATTGTTGCCAGCAGCTGGCTTCAAGGACAAGATCTACGTGACTGCTAATCACAAGGGGGTTGTCTTCTTGCAGGTGGGGTTGTTTTCTTGTAGTTGTTTGTCTGAGTGCTTTTGACCAATAATCTTGTGTGAAACACCATCTGCCCCTTTTAAGTTCACTATAAAAGTTAGGCTTTTCGGGCAATAAAATGGAGCATGATCTGACCGTACTGGTGTCTGTTGTGCTTTCGGCCCTGCCTCCTGCAACAATCAAGAGTCATCGGGAGGTGCAAGCAATGTGTGATGTTGCGCTAAGAAAGTATGTCTGTGTAGGAATATACACTTCAGTGAAGCACATATGCAGAGGATGTACCATATGTCAAAAGGTAAATAAAAAGGTCATCCGTAACCCACCCAGAGGGGGACGGGAGCCAGGGATTCGACTTTTTCCAAAGTATACAGGTAGACTTCACTGAGTTAGTTTTGTCCTAACTGACCGCATGACTGGATGGGTGTAAGCTTTACTGCAAGGGTTAAAGCAGGCCTTAGAGACTGAGTGGGATTTTCACACCCCCCTGACACCCCTCCCCTTCTGGGAAGGTGGAGCGAATGAACCAGACATTAAAGAAGCAATTAACTAAATTAGTGTTAGAAACCCAACTTCCTTGGGTAAAATGCTTACTCCTACAGGTTCAAACAGCACTAAGAAAGGATATAGGAATTTCACCATATGAGATGCTGTTTGGATTGCCCTATCTGGGCAGAAGGGATGAGATACCACAATTCAAATCGAGAGAGTTTTCTTACGAACTGTATTCTGGGGATGTCCTCTTCTTTGTCATCTCTCAGGACCCATGGGCTGTTGGTAAACCCCACCTTTGGAATTCCCCATTCACCACCATCACCCAGGAAACTGGGTCCTGATTCGGACCTGGAAAGAGTCAACTCTGGCCTGAATGGGAAGGACCGTTACTAACCACAATAATTTTGCCTACCAGGGAGGGCAAAGTTCTCAGTATCTCTTCTACCTTGTGCTAATTCTTGCCAGAGCCTAGAGCGCACTCTTCTCTAGAGACAGTGTTAATTGCAGTTCCCGTCTCCCTTCCTGGAGCGACTGCTGCTGCCACCGGTGCAATACTAGGATTATAGGGAGCATAACTTGACTCCTTCTCCGAAAAAGGAATCTTATTGTTTACATATAAATTTAAAGCCTGAATTTTCATCAGACCCATACTTTGGCCAAAATACTGCTGTTTCCTTAATTGGAAATTTTGTCCAGACTGATACACAATATTTGACTAATTTTTTCTTTTATCATCTCCTCTAATTTTGAGATTATGTTTCCAATTTCTTATCATTCTTCAGGAAGAACTGTCAGTAGGCACTCCCCCAGGGATACCTCCCTGTTCCCTGGAACTCATATTTCCCATTTTTCCTAGCCCTTGTTGGTGTGCTGCTACAGAAATTTCCCTCCTGCAGGGTACCACACACTAACGTTCTGATTCTGGAAAATGGGGGTGTACTGCCAAACACTTCCCCGTGCAAGGGCTTACCGTACACCAAATTTCCCAAGACTCTTCCTTTCTCTCCCTTATCTCACACTTCGTCCATCTCCAGCCGCACCCCTCGCAGAGCTACAGAATTGCGGATCAGGACTCCACACTCGCTTCATACAAAAGTACGTCTCACTCACGCATCACACAGAGTCTCACGCAACCCCCAAGGCAATACTTAGTATTTCTTACCTTGGTCTGTGCACAGAGTTACTGGGTCAATTCTTAAACCCCAAAGTGCCTACCTTCTTACTTCCCCCACTACTTCACGGATCCTGCCTCTTTAACCGCTCTCGGGCCCTCTGTCAGCTCTCTGCAGAGACTCCACTGTCGATGCACAGGACCGCTGAAATCAGCGGGGCATGCCTTCCTGCTGCTGCGGCAATGGGGCTCCCCAGTAGGTGACTGGATCCCGGACGAGCCCCCAAATTGTGAGAAACACTCCGTAGCCAATAACTTAGGCTCAGGCGAGGATCTCAGTGAAATAGTAATTTATTCATGATTGCAATGGCGGGTGCCCCACAAGCAGGAGAGAGCGCCTACTAATTCCAAAACACAGTTCATATACCTTTTGATGACAGAACCCTCCCCTGTTTCCCCATTGAGTGGGTAATCCAGGTTCACAATCTATCTGATGCTTCACAGACCATGCATGGCCTTCAGTTCCCGGCCTGTTAAATTTCAAATTTATTTTGACGTTTTTACAGTTTGAAGTGGTAATGTTTCTTCATGTATCTGACTTAACACCGTGATTTTTCACCTAATTGTCCTAAGGATTCTGGTTGTCTGCATTTTACAAGGTTGCCTGCTAAGCTTTCTTATCCCTTCAAGCATATCTCAATACCACATTCCTTTACTCTAAGGAATGTAACTCCGCAAAAACACTTCTATTCCCACAGAGGACTACCACCTATAAAGAAGACTTTAACTCTTCAGCGTATAAAGATTCAAGATAATACAGTGGAAATATAAAATCAGGAGCGGCATAGGGAAGAGGAAGCCAAACACTTGACCCCCAAACCCCCAAAACAGAAGCTGGGAGCTCTCCAACAAGGATTTCGGTACTGGAGGAAAGAAGATTGCTTCTGTTCACTTGTATTTCATAGCTTCCGGAAAGGCGAACTCCCCAGGGGTTGAGCACACGCACTGCCTCGCCCCGGGCCAGGCAGCACTGCCGTCCCGCTCCCCTCCAACGCATGTTCCCAAGAGCCCCCCCAAGCAAGCAATCGGCACCCCCCCCCCCGCCTCCGGCCCCATATCGGCGACGGACCCCCACACACACACCCTTCCCCTTCCCTCAACCTTAACCGTTACCTTGCGGCCCCCAGACGGCCGGCCGCCCACCGCTGGCCCCTAGGCTCGTCGCTGGCCGCTAGGCTAGGCTCGCCGCACCCCTCCGCCGCCGGCCCCACCACCGAGCGCTGCCATCTTATCTGTCTGCCTGACCGCCGCCTCCGCCCCGGTGACTCGCTAGCGTCACACTGCCGGTGACGCCACGAGGCGGGGTGGGAAGAGGGATGGCGGCGGTGAAATAGCGGCGGGGCGGGGCGGGGTGGGAGGGAGCGGAGGCCGGGCTCTCTTGAGCGGCGTGGGGGACTACTAGGTTTTCTTGCTAGAGGCACAGACGCTAAAAGCACACATAATAAAAAGTACAGCCACCTCGGGTTTAATAAAGGAATAAATAACCGTAAATACCTCCATCTGCCCTTTGGTTGCCCTGAAATGCGGAAGTTTGGTGATACAACAGGGCACCTTGTCCCCGAGGCTGAGTTGACTTGCAGAAAATCAGTAAAATTGTAAAGTAGGTATGTTTATTCAGCGCTGGGCAGCACGGGGGAGTAGTCCCACCAAAGTCGTGCGCACCTGACGAGGCAACTTGCCTTGGTTATATGCAGCAAAGAGTTACATATGCATGAAGTTTCACAATACGCCTATACATATGCATAACCCGCTTCGTATTAAAATTAGTTCCAAGGAGTCATTTCCATAAACTCCCATCTGCGCTTGCACAATGTATCCTGGTGGTGATCATCGGCGGTCGTGGGGATGAAGGTTGATGACTCTTCCTCGTCACCGCTAGCTGACCTCTTGTCTTTGCGCAGACTCAGTTGCTCCTTGGCTCTTGTCCATCGGCAGGACCAGTTTCTGCCAGTTTCTTAAGACAGTGTGAAATATGTTCATCTGATTCGTGTCAATATGGAACAATGCTAGGGCCGCATGATGAAATGTGACCTTCTGTCTTACATACCCTTGTATAACCACAAGTCTAAGAAAAACAGAGTGGTTAATGTATATAGTTCTTGTGTCTTGCAAAGGAATGGTCTAGCAGTTTGTTATATATGGAATAATATTTCGTGTCAAGAAAATGGTTGATATTAATAAAGAAGGGGGAGATGTGGGAGTGTGGCCATGGGGGTCGGAAAGCCCCATGGTTGATGATAACATCAGACTCTTAACGATGATGCCATCAGGAATGTAAAAGAGTTTAGAGGGAACAAAGAAGGGTGATTCAAAAGACTCCATGCGGTCTCCGGTTTCTTGTTCTCCAGCTGGTTTCTTGTTCTCCAGCCATTAAGGCATGGAAGTTTCTGGGTGTTTCCTGTTGCTGTTACATGCAAAGTTGTTTGACCAATGAAAAGTTGTTTTGAAAAGAACTGCTGTGGAGAGAAGGGTATAAGAAAGGAGCCTGTCCTCAAGATAAAAGGCAACACGATGAAGTTATGTCATCAATAAAGAAGCAGGAAAAAGGAGTGAAGAGGAACAGGCCAGCAGAACGGAGACCAGGACGGGAACAGGCACTTTGATCGCCTCATGAAGATAGGTTCGGCCAAACTCAGCAAACCGCTCAAAGAAGCTCATACTGAAAGTCGCTGGAAATAGGCACACCGGAGCTGGGAAGAAGCTCAAGCTGAGAGAAGCGGACCCGCGCACACAACTGCCCCTTGCTGGTAAGCAGCTGTGCATTATGGGGAATCATACATCCTTAGGAACAAAGACTGTCCTGGTAATCTTACAGCTTATTCTCCTTATTAACAATCGAACAGTTTATAATCCTGAAATATGGGACCAAATTGAGGTCAAGGTGTGGGACTCTGCAACTAAAAATGACAAGGTAGCGGTGGGATTGCTCAGCACCTGGCGAGCAGTCTCTGAGGTCTTGAAGAGCCATGTGGGACCACAGTCAGACACAGTGTGGTTTGCCAGACAGTGAGGGAGCTGCGGGCTCCTTTACTGATCCGACTGCTATGCCATGGGCCCCTCTGCTGCTACAGCTATCGCAAGCCTTTGGTATTTCGCCCCCTGGTGACCTGGACGTGCCTTTTGACCCAGGCCCTATTGGCCTTGAAAGGGAAATGGATATGTTTTTCTTCGGTCAAGGAAGATTAGGATACATAAGGCCCGAAGGATGAGTTGCTTGACAACTTAAAGCGAGACATATTGTTCCCACGACTAGCCCTGGAATTCTCCGGTGTTTGTAATCAAGGAAGTGAATGGAAAATGGAGACTGTTATAAGTCATGGAAGATATGGGAGCACTTCAACCAGGCCAACTATGCTCCCCCAGTCATGGACATTGATAGTAATTGACTTAAAGGATTGTTTGTTGCCTTTTCTGATTGTACTTATGTATATATTTAGAATGTTCGATGTTCGTGTGTGCCTGTTGGTAGAGCATAGACTCCCCGTGCACCCCTCGCTGTTAACTTCTCTTTTATAAATATTACTAAATTCAGCTTGAGTTGAGACTTCATTTATAACAAAATTGTCCCTTATCTGCCACAGGGTGGCTTCTGGATTCTTCTCGCGTGTTAGAAATGGCTCAGGATTCAAATTAGGATTAAATAAAAAAATAGGATTTATTAAAAGAATATAAAGGAATAGAGGTAAGCAAACAGTGCTGGGTGCACCGGGAGTCTCCGCTCCACCAGGACACACACCAGTTACATCAAGCAGCTGATTTTTATGCTCCTAGACTAATACATGTTCATTACTACTTCAAAAAAAACCAGGTTATTAGCTTCCGGGGTCCAGTCCCTCCTACTGGAGCATGCGCATCAGTCTCCTCTGGGAGTCTCTAGGGGTCTTTCATGCTGAAGGCTCGTAGTCTTCCTCTCCAAGTTTTTTTCTCGTCCTTCCCCTTTGTACTCCTTTGGCACCGTACCAAGTTTATAGAACATTTTCTGCAGGTCTTGTCTCCTAGCCTTCCTGCAGCTTCTTTTTTTTCTTCTTCTTAATCTTTTGGCCACCTGGCCAGATATCAGAGGCCTGCATAGTATCCCATAACAGTCACTAGTTGTTATCAGTTGTTCTGAAACCCCCAGACATCAAAGACTTCATACAAACACAAATAGCTTTCTTATTGACACTTCACCAGTAATTAAAACATTCTTCACCAGCCATTCACAGGGACAGTCACACCTATAGCAGTGTTAAGTTAATCTTGAAGAAGATTAATTCTTGCCATGGACCCCAATACACTGGGGCAGCTAGGTTTTTTTATTCCTGGCCTGTAAAGTATCAAGGATTAAATTAACTAATGAAACCCTAAAAATGATGGGGGTAGAAGGGGCCGGGAAAACAATGTCACTTTTGGGGGATACCAAGCTGATATTAGGGGATAAAATGATCACTCGGCAATTATTGTATGTACCCAAGGCAGGGACTAACTTCTTGGGAAGGGATTTGATGATGAAATTGGGCATTCAACTAGTAAATTGTTAGACTGGAATAACAGTGTTATTAATGGAGTGCTCTCAGGCCCTGAGAGCAAAGATATATTCACCTCTGACTGGAAAGACCCTGAAATGGGGGCGGAAGCAACAATACAGGTGGACAATTCTACCTCAGGGGTTTACAGGGTCACAAATTTATTTGGGCAAGTTCTAGAACAGATTTTGGAGCATTTCCAAGCTCCTGAGGAGGTATTACTGTTACAAATATGTGGATGATCTTTTATTGTCAGGACAGGAGAAAACAGTTGTGAAGGAAGCCACTAACAAGCTATATGCAACTAACAAGTTAATTCAGGCCTTAGAGACTGAGTGGGATTTTCTGCCCCTGGCACCCCTCCTCTTCTGGGAAGGTGGAACGAATGAACCAGACATTAAAGAAGCAATTAACTAAATTAGTGTTAGAAACCCAACTTCCTTGGGTAAAATGCTTACTCCTACAGGTTCAAACAGAACCAAGAAAGGATATAGGAATTTCACCATATGAGATGCTGTTTGGATTGCCCTATCTGGGCAGAAGGGATGAGATACCACAATTCAAATCGAGAGAGTTTTCTTACGAACTGTATTCTGGGGATGTCCTCTTCTTTGTCATCTCTCAGGACCCATGGGCCACGGGTCCTGACATGTCCTAGTACATGGGTAAACCCCACCTTTGGAATTCCCCATTCACCACCATCACCCAGGAAATTGAGTCCTCATTCGGACCTGGAAAGAATCAACTCTGTCCTGAATGGGAAGGACTGTTACTAACCACTGAAACAGCTGTAAGAACTGCGGAAGAAGGTTGGACTCACTATACTTGAGTGAAGGCATCCATCCACCCTAGTACCTGGGAAGCTGTTCCTACAGAAGACGGACTTGTTGTAAGTTGAAATCAAAGAGAAAAATCTCGTAGTGGACTCTGAGTGGGATAAAAGCTTACAACTGTAAACTAACCTTTTATTTTCACAGGTAACTAATGAATGACTTGTGACTGAGAGAAAGGACAGACCTATAGCAAATCAAAGTGCTCCCAAGAGGAGTTTGTTATAGTAGTAGTGTACATCTTATTCTTTGCATTGATAACTATTTGGAAACCTAAGGTTTAAAAATAATGACAGTGAAAAAATCAACTATTAATTTTGTTTCTAGTGATTGTAGGCCTCAGAGAAGGCCTCGGTCAATTGGTAACCTGGAAAAGGCATGACCAGATAATAGCAAAAATGGGATACCCCATCAAAATATGGGTGAATGTGACAGAGGGTTATGTACCACAGTCCATCATGTTTGATGCTTGTGAGGTGTTAGCTTGGGGAGATTTAAATGCCCAACGACAATCGAGCAGGGAGAACAAATAACTGGGAGAGACCCAACAGTCAGATTGAGAATAGCTGTATGGAAACAATCCTCTATTGCCATCAGAGAAAGGGAGAAACTCAAGGAGAAAACAGGAGAGAAAACAGGAGGCCCTCTTTGAAATGCGGCAGTTCAAACATTTGAGATTCAAACAGGGTATGGGGATGTGAATGCCTGGATAGAATGGGTCAAATATACTGTCCAGAGTCTCAACCATAGCAATTGCTATGCTTGTGCCTCGGGACGACCGACTGCCCAGATAGTGCCCTTCCCAGTGGGGTGGACCAAGGATTCCCAGGGGATGCGATGTATGATTGCATTGTACCAAGAAAAGACTGCCTGGGGAAATGAGGCCTGTAAGTCTCTCCCTTTGCTGTTCCCTTCCTTGCGTGATAGCAACATCAGGGATCCCCCTGCATTCTCTACAGCTATAGGTAACCATACAGCTTGCCTCTCACGGCAGGGTGTGAGTGCTACCCGTCACCTGGGAGAATTTGCCTTGTGCACAAGGACCTTGAATGCTACCAAGGACTTGATGGGAAACTGTGCAAGACTTGGGATCCCCAGGGTAGATCTCTGGTGGTACTGTGGAGGGAAGACCTTACGGTCCACCGTACCACCTAACTGGGGGGGCATTTGTGCACAAGTTCAATTAGCGATATCCTTCACCCTGGCATTAGAAATATCAGAAATACCCAGAAGAAGTCAAAGAAGCTTAGGAATATCATTCGATGACAGAGTATGCATAGATTCTATAGGGGTGCCTAGGGGAGTTCCTGATGAACAGAAAGCCAGGAATCAAATTGCTGCAGGGTTTGAGTCACTGTTCTGGTGGGTAACAATCAATAAAAATGTGGATTGGATTAACTATATCTATCATAATCAGAAGAGATTCATAAACTATACAAGGGATGTCATAAGAAGAATCGCTGAACAACTAGATGCCACCAGCAAAATGGCTTGGGAAAACAGGATAGCATTAGATATGATGCTCGCGGAGAAGGATGGTGTATGCTTGATGCTGGGCAACCGTTGTTGTACTTTCATCCCTAACAATACTGCCCCGGATGGCACAGTAACAAGAGCATTGCAAGGGCTTGCCACCCTTGCCAATGAATTGGCAGAAAATTCGGGAGCAGACGCTTCCATCACAGGATGGTTGGAATCTTGGTTTGGTAAATGGAAAGGGATGGTAGTGTCCATATTTACATCCTTGATCATATTAGCAGGAGTTTTGACAGCCATTGGTTGTTGCACTATGCCCTGTGTAAGAGGACTAGTACAGTGGCTAATTGAAACTGCACTATTGAAACAAATGACCATGGAGCCACCACCTTACTCAGATAAGACGATGATATTAGAGGAGATGGAAAGCAAAGAATGTGAAGAAGAAGAAGATATCTACGAATTTAGACCTTAGAGAAAAGTTTTGCAAAAATCAACAATTTGTAAAGAAGAAAAGGGGGGAATCGTGGGAATAAAAATGTTTTTGCTGTTACACTTCTTATAAATGGCTCAGGATTCAAATTAGGATTAAATAAAAAATAGGATTTATTGAAAGAATATAAAGGAATAGAGGTAAGCAAACAGCACTGGGTGCACTGGGAGTCTCCGCTCCACCAGGATGCACACCAGTTACATCAAGCAGCTGATTTTTATGCTCCTAGACTAATACATATTCATTACTACTTCTAAAAAAAATAGATTATTATAATTATCTTCCGGGGTCCAGTCCCTCCTACTGGAGCATGCGCATCAGTCTCCTCTGGGAGTCTCTAGGGGTCTTTCATGCTGAAGGCTCGTAGTCTTCCTCTCCCCTTTGTACTCCTTTGGCACCGTACCAAGTTTATAGAACATTTTCTGCAGGTCTTGTCTCCCAGCTGTCCTTCAGCTTCTTTTTTTCTTCTTCTTAATCTCTTGGCCCCCTGGCCAGATACCAGAGGTTTGCATAGTATCCCATAACAGTCACTAGTTGTTATCAGTTGTTCTGAAACTCCCAGACATCAAACACAAATAGCTTTCTTATTGACACTTCACCAGTAATTAAAACATTCTTCCCCAGCCATTCACAGGGACAGTCACTATAGCAGTGTTAAGTTAATCTCGAAGAAGACAGGAAAAAAAAAAAAAAGGCTGTAACTGTTAGAAATAGAAGTCTGGAATAACAAAAGCAAACAGGTTCATAAATTTAAGGAGTATTTTCTGAAGACTTGATAAATTGACTAGAATGAGGGGGAGACTGGGACACACTGCATCTGTGGTTCAAGAATTAAATTGCCAGTGCACGGCCCAGAGGCAGACAGGATTCAAACAGAATTGTTCTTTATGGACACGAATTGCTAAAACATTCCTCACACACTGTTTAAAGGTAAGGAATGTGGTATTGAGATATGCTTGCAGAGATAAGAAAACTTAGCAGGTGACCTTGTACAATGCAGACAACCAGAATCCTTAGAGCAATTAGGCAGAAATCACTGTGTAAGAAATATTACCACCTCAAAGAGTATAAAAGTCAAAAGAAATTTGACTTATAACAGGACGGCAACTGAAAGCCATGTATTGCCTTTGAAGCACTAGATAGGTTGTGAACCTGGATTATCCAGTCAATGGGGAAACAGTGGAGGGTCCCGGTCGTCAAGAAAAAAAGTATATAAACTGTGTTTTGGAACGAGTAGGCGCGATCTTGCTTGTGGGATGCCCGCCATTGCAATAGCGAAAAAAAATGCCATTCACTGAGATCCTCGCCTGAGCCTGTGGCTCTTATTGGATACAGAGTGTTTCTCACAATATTGCACCGGTGGCAGCAGCAGCTGTTCCAGGAAGGGAGACAGGGACTGCAATTAATGCTGTCCCTAGAGAAGGAGTGTACTCAAGTCTCTAATAAGAATTAGAACAAGGTAGAAGAGATATTGAGAATTTCACCTTCCCTGATACTAACAGCACTAACACTGTGTATCCTCTTAGGTGAACTCCCCCCCTCCCTACAGCAGAGAGCTTAGGAGTTTTAAGAAGGAGATGAAGTCTTTAATTGTGGACCCCATAAGGCTAGCTGAACAATTAGACCAATTCCTAGGACCTAACTTATACTCTTGGGGGGAAATGATGTGTATACTAATTATGTTGTTTACAGGGGAAGAAATGAGAATGATCAGGAGGAGAGCTGCTATACAAGAATGGGAAGGAGCTCATCCTCCAAGACCAGGGGTGTAGGTAGTTAGGGTCTGGCGGCCGGAAGATATCGCACTGTATGGAAAGATAGAGCCCCTCCCTTGATGGGCAGTAGTGCGTGGTCTGTGATGTAAGCAAGCGGAAGTGACGTTGTGGGCCTAGGCTATATAACACCGTGTAACTTGGCAATAAACGCCATTTGCCATCCACCACATTGGTGTCTGTGAGCTGATGGACCAAGCGGCCTGGGATTGGTCGCCGTGCCATTCCTGAACCAGGTCGCCACTGCCCCCTGAAGGCAACAAGGGGTGCCGAAATCCGGGAAAGTCCTGGATACGGGTGAACGGCAGCTGGAGCGGCGGGACCAGCCTGGCGGGGAGGACACTCCCGGACCAACAAGGAAGGTGGAATCCCTTGTGAAGGTCGTATCAAAATTACATAAGCAATGGGGTGGGTTAGCTGAGGAAGCCAGGGGCACCTCTGGGGAACCAGGGTCTGAGGAAATCTGGGCAAGACCACCGCCATATGTGCCCCAAGATGGCGCCGAACTAGAAGACGAAGGGTGGGGCGAAGATGCCTCTGGTGGGAGCAGGGAGGAAGTGCTAGATTTAACTAACACGTGCAAATGGGAAGAGGAGAACAAGAAAGAGAAGGGTTGTGGGGGCGACCGGGAAGGAGGTAGAAGCGCGAGCGAGGGGCAGAGAGCTGATCGGAACATCCATCTGAAGAGATGCTGTTGTGGGGCAAACACCTTCCTGAGAAGAAGGCAGGACGAGCCATGAGAGAGAAAACGGCCTGCCCGCAAGGGTGGTGGGCAGGGCCGGAACTCGACAGAAGGGTACCGGAACTCGGAGGTGACTAGTCAGTCGAGTTCTGACTCCGGATCAGATACTGATTCAAATTCGGAGGAGGAGGAAATGGGGACAGATAGAGTCAAAAGCAAAAATATCCCCATCCAAAATAAAGCAGCACCGTGAGGGGGAGAAATTCCTCTCACGGATTGGAAGAAAATTAAGATTGCGTGTGCCGACTGGGCCCCATTGGCCACGCTAGCGTTCCCAGTCCAGGTGACGGACGGGGGACAGAGGGTCCACTCGCCAATAAACCCTAAGGATGTACAAGTGATTGTTAAGGCCATCACAGATAAAGGGCTTAATTCTGCAATGGTCTCCACCCTCATAGATGGTGTTTTCGGGGGAGACGATATGCTCCCGTTTGATATAAAACAAACTTGTAGACTGATCTTTGATGGGGCGGGGATGATCGTTTTTAAACAAGAATGGGAGGACAACTGTAAGAGACAACTGGCCCAAGTAACTGGGGTGGATCACCCACTATATGGCTCTAGCCTGCAGCAGCTAATGGGTACGGACCCAACAATGATCACCCTCCAGGCACAAGCCCAGGGCCTGCGGGCCCATGAAGTTATGGCAACTACTCGTGCAGCCAGAGAAGCTATTCGTACAGCCCCTAGAGTTATTGCCAAACCATCGCCATGGTCAACAATAAAACAAAGTGAAAGTGAGAGCTTTACGCAATTTGTAGATCGTCTCCAGGCAGCGGTCGACTCTTCGTCACTGCCCGTGGAGGCAAAAGGCCCAGTTGTAGCAGAATGCCTACGCCAGCAGTGTAATTCGGCAACCAAAGAAATCTTGTGATCACTGCCGGCGGGGTCTAGCATCGTGGACATGATTAAACATGTCACGAAAGAGCACCTAACCCTGATCCAGGTAGCTGTTCGCACCGCAATAGCTAACGTGATGGCATGTTTTAAATGTGGCCAGGCAGGCCACGTCACGGCAAATTGCCCTCAGTTGGGGGGTCCGCCAACAGCGCTCCCCCCATGCCAAAACCAACTCAGAGGACCGTGTTGGGCCTGTGGAAAGAAAGGGCACTTCGCCAAGGAATGCAGATCTAAAACCCAGGGAAATGGGAGGGGGAGAGGGCAATTGGGCCGTGCACAGCCCTCTCCCACTTGGAACATGAGGAGATCCAACTATGCCAACCCTGGATGGGGCACGGTGCCCCCGAACCCACTGCCCCCTCAAGAGGCAACCAATTGTATGGCTCAACTGACGGTCCAGCCGAACCTGTCCTTATCTCAGGGACAGCAAGGACCACCCTCTGGGGGCGAGACCCCAGGGTAGCCCTGGAAGTAAAGTGTGATAACCCGCCAGTGGTGTGGGGGATCTGTTCCCTTTATGATACCTTAAATGACACCACCGTTAGTGTCTCCTTTTTGATTGATACTGGAGCAGACGTTACAGTTATCCCTGAGATGAGCTGGCCTCCGAGTTGGAAATTGGAAGATGCCCCCATGGTGGGTGGAGTTGGGGGATTAACCCGAGCTCGGAAGAGCGCTCAATTGGTTGCAATCACGCTCCACACTGAAAAGGGACTGGAGAAAACCATTACTCTCTTCCCATATGTCATGTCAGGAGTCCCTCCCCTGTTGGGAAGGGGCGCTTTAGCCCTATTAAAAGCCAGGGTGACAAATTTACCGTAAGGGCCACTGCCGCATACCCACTTCCACCGATTAAACTGACGTGGAAATCGTCCGACCCAGTGTGGGTTGAGCAGTGGCCCCTGTCGAAGCCTCAAATGGATGCTCTTCTCAAGCTAGTTGACCGTGAACTACAACGAGGTCATATAGAGCCTTCTACTAGCCCATGGAACACTCCAGTTTTTGTAATACCCAAGTGAACCAGTGAAGGATTTCGCCTCCTCCATGACCTGCGTGAAGTAAACAAGATAATTCAACCAATGGGTCCTGTCCAAACGTTGTTGCCTATGAACTCTGATACCGGAAGGGCAACCTTGTGCTGTCCTTGATATTAAGGACTGTTTTTTCTTGATACCTCTACATGAAGAAGACAAGGAGCGGTTTGCTTTCTCTGTCGTGTTTCCAAACAGCCAACGCCCCAACTTACGCTTCCAGTGGAAAGTGCTGCCTCAAGGAATGATCAACTCGCCTACTATCTGCCAGATCACAGTGGATCGGGTGCTGGCACCAGTTCGGTGCAGTGACCCGACCGCGACTATCATCCAATACATGGACGATATCCTGATCGCTGCACTGTCAGGAAGTCAAGTGGACCAGCTAGTGTTAACAGTCTCAGAAACTCTAAAAACAAACGGGTTTGAAATCGCGAGTGCAAAAATTAAAAAAGGACCATGTGTAAGTTTTTTGGGAGTGGGGATCACAAGTTCTTACATAACCCCCCCTCAGATAAAAATCCGTCGGGACATCAAAACGCTCCATGATATGCAACAATTAGTGGGATCCTTACAATGGCTCCGCAATATTGTCCTGATTCCTCCCGAGGCCATGGCTCCCCTGTATGATCTTTTAAAAGGAAAAAACCCATGGGAGCAAAAGACTCTGACGACAGAAGCAATGAACTCTCGATTTTATCGAGCGACAAGTATCATCAAGCACGCTCGCCAGGTGGAACCCGAATGAACCACTTGATCTGTATGTATACTTCACGGAAAGGGGGGGAGTAGGGGCACTAGCCCAGGGCCCCCCTCAAAAAGTTCAACCAATACAGTGGATAGTCCTAGGAAAACCGTCACACGCATTCTCTCCAGGAGTCGAGTGCCTTGGTAACCTCATCATGAAAGGCTGAAAACTCACCCTAAGACACCTAGGTATCGAACCCGCCACGATATATCTACCCTTTTGTAAACAGCTGCTACCACAATCAGTAGCGATGTCAGAATCTCTAGCCATAGCCCTTGCCGGATTTCGCGGAGAAGTTCAATACGCTTTTAAGCCCCCTTGGGCTCAAATGCTGAAAATTGTCAACATCGACCTCCCACGGAAGATCATGGACCGGCCCCAACGGGGACCAACGGTCTTCACAGATGCATCCTCAGCAACCTCAACTGCGGCGGCAGTATGGCAATTGGGAGGAGAATGGCACAGCATTAAAATGACCGATCGTGCGCTTTCAGTCCAGCAATTAGAAGCGACGGCCGTAGTATTAGCCTGTGGACTGTTCCCAATGGAACACTTCAACATAGTGACCGATTCAATGTTCGTAGCCAAACTTTGCTTGGCCATGTCGGGGCCCGGCATGTCAACATCCACGGTTGCTCTAATGCTAGAAGAAGCACTTTTCTCCTGAAAAGGCACCGTATCGGTCATCCACGTCAACAGCCACAACCCAATCAAAGAGTTTTACCAAATCGGTAACGACAAAGCAGACGCCGCTGCAAAAGGATTATGGACACTAAGAGATGCCTGCCAGCTACATGAGTCCCTCCACATTGGAGCTAAAGCGCTAGCTAAGAGATGTGGGATTTCGACCACCGACGTGAAACACATAGTAGCTACATGTCCCCACTGTCAAAAAGCACCACTATGGTCCAGTGGAGTCAACCCCAGAGGTCTCAAAGCCTCTGAGGTGTGGCAGACGGATTTTACGCTCTGTCAGTTGCTGAGACCTCGAGCGTGGCTAGCGGTAACCATAGACACATATAGCGGAGTGATCGTAGCCACACAACACCTTAAGGCCGACTCCAAAGCAACCATCCAACATTGGCTGACAGCCATGGCGTGGCTTGGCGTCACTAATCAGATCAAAACGGACAATGGTTTGAATTTTGTGTCCAAATCAGCCCAGGCATTCGCTCAGAAATGGGGTATTACTCTAATATACGGCATCCCATATAATAGTACAGGACAAGCCATAGTCGAACGAGCGAATCAAACTCTGAAATCTAAGTTAGAGGTATTATCAAAAACAGAAGGTCTTACCACCACCGTTCCCTCAGGAGACCAAGCACGCTTGCTAGCGACCGCTTTGTTAGCACTAAGTCAATTCCCCAGGGGAGAGGAGGTGAATAGCCCCGTCCAAAAACATTGGGCCACTCGAGCGCTAGAAGAAGGCCCGTCAGTTATAGTTAGAAATGATCTGGGAGAATGGGAACAAGGGTGGAAATTAGTTCTGACAGGGCGAGGGTATGCTGCAGTCAAAAAAAGATGGCAGAGTCAAATGGTGTCCGATTAAGTCCATCAAACTGGACCTTCAGAATAAAACTAATGAAAACTGTGAGTTTCTGTTCACAGGAACGGATCATCAGACACCCCCGTAATCCGTATACCCCGGTGACAAGTGAAGCCAATAAGTCAGCAAGCATCCTGTCTAAGCCTGAGAGTTCCACACTGGCAGAATCCAGACAACAGTGAAGCGGCCTCCGTGGGCGGGGGGCTGCGATGCCTTTGTGTGATCTTATCTTTGGACCTTGTATACTAAATAAGCTTGTGTCGTTTGTTAAAAGTCGGTTAGATAAAGTTAACATTATGTTAGTAGAACACCAACAACTACTTTAAGAGTGTATTTACCCAGTTATCCCCAGTTATCCCAAGTTACACCCCATTATTACCAGTTACCTCCTAGTTTTCTCCTGGTTATTGTGCCTTATGTTTCTTATTCAAGTTATGATGTCTACCTCTTAAGATTGTTAAGATTGTTCAGAATTGTTTTTTAGATTGTTATATTTTAGCTAATTTGGTTGTGCATAGGGAGGGGGGAAATGTGGGTAGTTAGGGTCTGGTGGCCGGAAGATATCGCACTGTACGGAAAGATAGAGCCCCTCCCTTGATGGGCAGTAGCGCGTGGTCTGTGATGTAAGCAAGCAGAAGTGACGTTGTGGGCCTAGGCTATATAACACCGTGTAACTCGGCAATAAACGCCATTTGCCATCCACCACATTGGTGTCTGTGAGCAGATGGACCGAGTGGCCTGGGGTTGGTCGCCGTGTCATTCCTGAACCAGGTCGCCACTGCCCTCTGAAGGCAACACAGGGGTAATACCGGCAGAGCAGGGGTGCCCACTTGCCGATCCTGGCTGGAGTGGTGGTAGTGTGCAGCACAGGGGTCATGTGGGAGACTTGGGGTCGGGGTGGGGGAGTGCTCGGGGGTGAGTCCCAGGGACCCGGTGTCCTGGGGGCTCTTGAAAGTTCATTTGGTGGTTGGAGCCTGGCCATATACATGGCTGGGGAAGGCTCTGCAGGGTGGGAGGATGTAGTGAACAGTCACTGGGGGACCCTCCTGCGGGAGGCCCTGGAGGTGTATGCCAGGAAGGGAGATGAGAAGGAAAAGCAGAGAGCAAAACTAATGGCATTGACAGTGCAACAGGTAATGAGGCAGAGGGTTGGAGAAAGAGGAAGAAAATCTTCAGGGGGAGTCAGGGCCAGGATGGAAAGGAGAGGAAGAGAGATGAAGGAATGGCAGGCAAGGAAGGCTGCCTGTGTTGCAGCCTGAATCCTAGCAGGGACAGGCTTTGAGAAGATGTTTTAACTGCAGCCAGGCTGGCCACTTCTTGTAGGAATATCCGGAGTGGAAGAAGGAGGAGAGAAGGAAAATGGGATGAAAAATGTTATACTAATATGTTGTTTCAGCATCCAGGAGGGAAAAAGGTATGGAAGGACGTAAGGTATGTAAGGTGGACAACCAATCATAAAGGGTGGTCGCATATGCCCATGTTGTGGTTTAATGCAGCCGGCAGCGAAGCACCACACAGCCATTCGCTCACCCTCCCCCCTCCCTCTCTGGGACGGGGGAGACAATCAGGAAAATGAAGCCTGTGGGTTGAGATAGAGACAGTTTATTAGGACAGAAAATATAATAATAATAATAATAATAGTACTAATAATAATATGTACAAAACAAGTGATGCACAGTGCAGTTGCTCACCACCCGCTGACCGATGCCCAGCCTATCCCCAAGCAGCCGGTCCCCCAGCCCTGGCCAGCCACCCCTATATATTGTTCAGCATGACGTCAGATGGTATGGAATACCCCTTTGGCCAGTTTGGGTCAGCTGTCCTGGGTCTGTCCCCTCCCAGCTCCTGCTGCACCCATAGCCTGCCCGCTGGCAGGACAGAGCAAGAAGCTGAAACGTCCTCAGCTTGGTGTAAGCACTGCTCTGCAACAATTAAAACATCAGCATGTTATCGACACGCTTCTCATCCTAAATTCAAAACATAGCACCCTACCATCTACTAGGAGGAAAATTAACTCTGTCCTAGCTGAAATGAGGACATATATCCACCCCTTATTCCATACCATTTATGTCAAGCTCAGGTTACACCCTTTCCGATACACTCCAATTAATCACCATTTTCATTTATGATATATAGAATGTCCACTGAGTTTTCATATTTTGTGACTGACTTCGTGCTCCATCTGTCGCACCAGTCTTTCAGGGCAGAAGAAATGGTACTTGATGTTGGATCATCACACGTTGAGGCCTTTTCTCGTTCCATCACACCACTGTGCTTGTCCAATTCTATCAAAATTCATTCTTCATTGTCTGCATGGCTGTTACTCTGATACCATTAATAGGACATTGACATGTTATTAGCACTCTTCTCATCCTAAGTCAAAACATAGCATTCTACCAGCTACTAGGAAGAAAATTAACTCTGTCCTAACTGAAACCAGGACAGATATCCACCCCTTATTCCATACCATTTATGTCATGCTCAAGTTACACTCTTTCCCATACATTCTAATTAATATTCATCTAGGGTATATAGCAATCATGGTAGTGATGACATGCAGTATTATATAATAATTAACATAATATAATGTAACTCATGGGCTATTCTCTCCCAGTATTAAATCCCCTTGAGGTACACACCGGACCTCCCCATTCTTTTGCATCACCCACCAAATACATCCAGGTCTCTGAGCAAAAGCAATCCCACAAATGGATTTGCCTTTCCTGAGGCAGGAGTAGCCCAGACTGTCTTCCCCAGCATGATTCTGACGTGCACTACAGGACCTTTATTCCCTTCTAGAGTACATACCAGGCTTGATTGGGCAGGTCCTGCTCGGTTGGCAGATCCCCTAGTACTGACTAAACAGGTGGCCTTTGCCAAATGCGTATCCCAATTTTTGAATGTCCCAGCATCCATTGCCTTCAGTGTAGTCTTTAACAGTCCATTGTAACGCTTGATTTTCCCAGAGGCTGATGCATGATGGGGGATGTGATACACCCACTCAATACCATGTTCTTTGGCCCAAGTGTCTAAAAGGTTGTTTCGGAAATGAATCCCATTGTCTGACTCTATTCTTTCTGGGGTGCCATGTAGCCATAGGACTTGCTTTTCAAGGCCCAGGATAGTGTTCCGGGCGGTGGCATGGGGCACAGGCTATGTTTCCAGCCATCCGGTGGTTGCTTCCACCACTGTAAGCATGTGGTGCTTGCCGTTGCGGGTTTGAGGGAGCATGATATAATCAATCTGCCAGGCCTCTCCATATTTATATTTCAGCCATCGTCCTCCATACCAAAGAGGGTTTGACTGTTTGGCTTGCTTGGTTGCAGCACGTTTCACAATCATGAATAACCTGTGCAATAGTGTCCATGGTCAGGTCCACCCCTCGATCACGAGCCCATCTGTATGTTGCATCTCTACCTTGATGGCCTGAGGTGTCATGGGCCCATCGGGCTATAAATAATTCACCTTTATGCTGCCAATCCAGGTCCACCTGAGCTACTTCAATCTTAGCAGCCTGATCCACCTGCTGGTTGTTTTGATGTTCTTCAGTAGCCTGATTCTTGGGCACATGAGCATCTATGTGGTGTACTTTCACAGCCAGGTTCTCTACCAGAGCAGCAATATCTTGCCACAATGCAGCAGCCCAGATGGGTTTGCCCCTGCGCTGCCAGTTGTTTTGCTTCCATTGCTGTAACCATCCCCACAGGGCATTTGCTACCATCCATGAATCGGTGTAGAGATAGAGAACTGGCCACTTGTCTCGTTCAGCAATGTCTAAAGCCATCTGCATGGTTTTCACTTCTGCAAACTGACTCGATTCACCTTCTCCCTCAGCAGCTTCTGCAACTAATCATGTAGAACCCCATACAGCAGCCTTCCATCTCCGATGCTTCCCCACAATAGGACAGGACCCATCAGTGAACAGGGATTATTCTCATTTTCTGGTAGCTTGTTGTACAGTGGGGCTTCTTCAGCACGGGCCACCTCCTCCTCTGGTGATATCCCAAAATATTTGCCTTCTGGCCATTCCATAATCACTTCCAAGATTCCTGGGTGACTGGGGTTTCCTATTCGAGCCCGCTGAGTAATCAGTGCAACCCACTTACTCCATGTAGCATCAGTTGCATTATGCGTAGAGGGGACCCTTCCCTTGAACATCCAGCCTAGTACCAGCAGTTGGGGTGCTAGGAGAAGCTTCGCTTCAGTACCGACCACCTCCGAAGCAGATCAAAATCCTTCATATGCTGCCAATATCTCCTTTTCAGTTGGAGTATAGCGGGCCTCAGATCCTCTGTATCCCCGACTCCAAAACCCCAGGGGCCGACCTCGAGTTTCCCCAGGTTCTTTCTGCCAGAGGCTCCAGGTGGGGCCATTCTCCCCGGCTACAGTGTAGAGCACATTCTTTACATCTGGTCCTGTTCGAACTGGCCCAAGGGCTACTGCATGGACTATTTCCTGCTTGATTTGTTCAAAGGCTTGTCGTTGTTCAGGGCCCCATTCAAACTCATTCTTCTTACAGGTTACTTGGTAGAGCGGGTTTACAATCAGACTGTAATTTGGGATGTGCATTCTCCAAAACCCCACAACACCTAGGAAAGTCTGTGTTTCTTTTTTGTTAGTTGGTGGAGACATAGCTGTTATTTTGTTGATCACATCCATTGGGATTTGACGACGTCCATCTTGCCATTTTATTCCTAAAAACTGGATCTCTCGTGCAGGTCCTTTGACTTTATTTTGTTTTATGGCAAAACCGGCTTTCAGAAGGATTTGGACTATTTTCTTCCCTTTCTCAAAAACTTCCTCTGCTGTTTCACCCCACACAATAATGTCATCGATGTATTGCAGGTGTTCAGGAGCTTCCCCCTGCTCTAGCGCAGACTGGATCAGTCCATGGCAAATAGTAGGGCTGTGTTTCCACCCCTGGGGCAGCTGATTCCAAGTATATTGGACTCCCCTCCAAGTGAAAGCAAATTGTGGCCTGCACTCTGCTGCTAGAGGGATGGAGAAAAATGCATTAGCGATATCAATTGTGGCGTACCACTTGGCTGCCTTCGATTCAAGTTCGTACTGAAGTTCCAGCATGTCCGGCACTGCAGCACTCAGTGGTGGCGTCACTTCGTTCAGGCCACGATAGTCCACTGTTAGTCTCCACTCGCCATTAGACTTTCGCACTGGCCATATGGGACTAATGAAAGGTGAATGAGTCTTGCTGATCACTCCTTGGCTCTCTAATTGACGAATTAGCTTATGGATGGGAATCAGGGAGTCTCGGTTAGTGCGATATTGCCGCCGGTGCACAGTTGTGGTAGCGATTGGCACTTGCTGTTCTTCGACCCTCAGCAACCCCACAACAGAGGGGTCCTCTGAGAGACCAGGCAAGGTAGATAATTGTTTAATGCCCTCTGTCTCTAAGGCAGCTGTACCAAAAGCCCACCGGAACCCTTTTGGGTCCTTGCAGTATCCTCTTCTAAGATAGTCTATGCCAAGGATACATGGAGCATCCGGACCAGTCACAATGCGGTGCTTTTCCCACTCATTCCCAGTCAGACTCACTTCAGCCTCCAATACAGTCAACTGCTGAGATCCCCCTGTCACTCCACAAATATAGATGGGCTCTGGTCCCTTATAGCTCGATGGCATTATAGTGCATTGTGCACCAGTGTCTACTAAAGCCTTATACTTCTGTGCGTCTGACGTGCCAGGCCATCGAATCCACACAGTCCAATAAACTCGATTGTCCCTTTCCTCCCCCTGGCTGGAGGCAGGGCCCCCCTAACCCTGGTCAGAATCTTCTTCGTTTCTGTGTTTGAAGGACTGTCTGCTGGAAGTTGGAGCAGCAAACTTTTCAGAGAATCCCTTTTTCCTGATTGTTTTCTTTTGCAACTCACGTACCCGTGCCTCTAGGATCGCGGTAGATTTTCCATCCCATTTTCTCATGTCCTCTCCATGGTCTCGTAAGTAAAACCACAGGGTGGCATGGGGTGAGTACCCACCATATCGTCTTCCTTGTGTGGATGAACGCCTACCCCTGATAGCTGAGACACTGCTCTGTACAGGTGCGGAGGAGATTAATCTCTCTTCAAGTAGGTGAATGTCCTGGTTTCAGTTAGCACAGAATTAATTTTCTTCCTAGTAGCTGGTGGAATGCTGTGTTTTGGCTTAGAATGAGAAGAGTGCTGATAACACCCCGATGCTTTAATTGTTGCAGAGCAGTGCTTATACTAAGCCAAGGACATCTCAGCCTTTGCTCTGTCCTGCCAACGGGCAGGCTGGGGGGTGCAGTAAGAGCTGGGAGGGGACAGACCCAGGACAGGTGACCCAAACTAGCCAAAGGGGTATTCCATACCATCTGACGTCATGCTAAACAATATATAGGGGTGGCTAGCCGGGGGGAGGGGGCCGGACTGCTCGGGGTTAGGCTGGGCATCGGTCAGCGGGTGGTGAGCAATTGCATTGTGCATCACTTGTTTGTACATACTATTATTACTTTCGTATTATCACCATTGTATCATCATCATTATTATTATTATTATTATTTTCCTGTCTTATTAAACTGTCTTTATCTCAACTCACGGGCTTCACTTTCCATTTCTCTCCCCCGTCCCAGAGAGGGAGGGGGGAGGGTGAGCGAACGGCTGCGTGGTGTTTAGCTGCCAGCCGGGTTAAACCACGACAGTCTTTTTGGCGCCCAACGTGGGGCACGAAAGGTTGAGATAACGGCAGATCTGACCAGAGTGTGTTAAACTAAAATTGGTATAAGTATTAGACCTGCTTAATAGTCACTTGTCATAATGCTGATTGCTTTAATCTCAACTGTGCTGCGCCTGCTTTCCAAATTGAGTATTATAGCACGTTATTTTCCGTATGTGCTCTCTGTCATGTTGTTTATCCTCTCCGGGCCCTGGTTTCAGACCATTATGGTACTGTGTGTTGTATCAGTGGCTTATGAGATGATGAAATATCTGGCCATGACTCTAACCTGGTATTTGTACTCAGTAACATCTTCGATTCTATACTTTGGAAACTGTATTTTGGAAACTATTAGCAATTGTATCTGTTGCCTTTTTTCATTAGGGAGTCAATCTGTGGAGGGGAAAGGGGAAGATAATTTTTCTTACTTGATCACTCTCCCTTTCTCCTTCACCACCCCTGTACCCTCCTTGATCACTCTCCCTTCCTCCTTCACCACCCTCTTATCCTCCGAGTTTATTACAATAGCTCTCCAAGATATTGAATATCCTTGGGATACTCAGACCAGCATAGTCCTGTTGTTCTGCCTCCTGAATGCACTTCAGGTTCTGCTTAAAGTTAAACAACTACTTAGGAAGCTCATCCGGAGATCTGCCCGGAGGCAGTATAGTTGTGGGTGGCAGGGAGTATGGGAGGATATGGGCAGGCATCTAGACCAGTTGGCACCCCCAGTGTTTTGGAAATTCACCCCTGAACAACTGCAAAATCCTCAAAAACTGGCAGAATGCTTGAATAAAAGGTGTCGCGATTCGGGAAGTTCCAAAGTAACACAAATCATTGTAACATGCTGGGGCCTGGCTTACGCCTATCGAGCTGCCATGGATACTGCTATCAACTTAGTGACAGACCCTGCGGCCACTCCAAGTCCCGTGACAGATCCAACGGCCACTGTGACCCCTACGGTGGACCCTGCAGCCGCTCCAGCTCCAGCTCCTGCAGCTGCTCCAGTCCCAGTTCCTGCAGTCGCTCCAGTTCCAGCTCCGGCCGCTACTCCAGTCCCAGTTCCTGCAACTGCTCCAGTCCCAGCTCCTGAAGTCGCTCCAGCTCCAGCTCCTACTGCTGCTCCAGTCCCAGCTCCTGCAACTGCTCCAGCTCCAACTCCAGCTCCTGTAGCCGCTACAGCTCCGGTTCCTGCAACTGCTCCAGCTCCTGTAGCCGCTCCAGCTCCTGTGGCCGTGTCAGAGAAACGAGCTGTAGCAGTGCAAGTTGACCCTGCAGAGGGCATTCCAACCCCTGTGGCAGACCCTGTAACAAAGTCAGAGAAACGAGCAGTAGCAGTGCAAGCTGCCCCTGTAGAGAAGGTGAAAATATGGTATAGAAATTCAAGTCGTTTAGAACGCAGAGAGTCTTCTGCCAATCCAGGTAAGGCTTCTGCCAAAACTAAGTATAGAGATGACGAAGATGATGACGACGCTGGGCCGTCAAGGATTCAGGAGGAGGAAGATGAGGATGCCGAAAGAGCAACAGTAACTACCCGAAGCCTAAACGAGCGCGAGCTACGAGATGTGCGAAAAGATTTTGGTCGCTGTATAGGTGAGCAGCTTGTCACCTGGCTGCTCCGGTGCTGGGACTCTGGAGCCAATTGTGTGGAATTAGACGGCAGGGAAGCCAAGCGGCTGGGATCCCTTGCTCGAGACGCCGGCATTGACAAAGCAATTGCAGATGGAGCACGACCCACCAGCCTCTGGAGGCGTCTCCTCTCAGCTGTGAGGGAAAGGTATCCCTTCAAGGAAGATATTTTATGTCTACCAGGCAAGTGGACCACTATGGAGAAGGGAATCCAGTACCTGAGGGAATTAGCCGTACGGGAAGTGATTTATGAGGATCCAGACCTCAAACAAACATCCACAGATCCAGATGAAGTCAAGTGTACACGACCCATGTGGCGGAAGTTTGTACGGAGTGCACCATCATCATATGCCAGCTCATTGGCAATAATGGCCTGGAAAGAGGATGAGGAACCCACAGTGGGTGAAGCGGCTAAACAACTCCGGCAGTACGAAGAAAGTCTCTCCTCTTCCTTACAGGCCTGCGTCTCAGCTGTGGAGAAACTTTCTGAAAAGGTTCACCAACTTGAAGAGAATCTATTGTCCTCCCCACCTGAACCAACCAGTGCCCACCGACCAAAGGAGAACACTTGGGAGAAACTTTCTGAAAAGGTTCACCAACTTGAAGAGAGATTATTCTCCTTCGCACCTGTACAAAGCAGTGTCTCAGCTGTCAGGGGTAGGCGTTCACCCACACAAGGAAGACGATATGGTGGGTACTCACCCCGTGCCACCCTGTGGTTTTACTTACGAGACCATGGAGAGGACATGAGAAAGTGGGATGGAAAATCTACCGCGACCCTAGAGGCACGGGTACGTGAGTTGCAAAAGAAAACAATCAGGAAAAAGGGATTCTCCGAAAAGTTTGCTGCTCCAACTTCCAGCAGACAGTCCTTCAAACACAGAAACGAGGAAGATTCTGACCAGGATTAGGGGGGCCCTGCCTCCAGCCAGGGGGAGGAAAGGGACAATCGAGTTTATTGGACTGTGTGGATTCGATGGCCTGGCACATCACGCGCACAGAAGTATAAGGCTTTAGTAGACACCGGTGCACAATGTACTATAATGCCATCGAGCTATAAAGGACCAGAGCCCATCTATATTTGTGGAGTGACAGGGGGATCTCAGCAGTTGACTGTATTGGAGGCTGAAGTGAGTCTGACTGGGAATGAGTGGGAAAAGCACCGCATTGTGACTGGTCCGGATGCTCCATGTATCCTTGGCATAGACTATCTTAGAAGAGGATACTGCAAGGACCCAAAAGGGTTCCGGTGGGCTTTTGGTATTGCTGCCTTAGAGACAGAGGGCATTAAACAATTATCTACCTTGCCTGGTCTCTCAGAGGACCCCTCTGTTGTGGGGTTGCTGAGGGTCGAAAAACAGCAAGTGCCAATTGCTACCACAACTGTGCACCGGCGGCAATATCGCACCAACCGAGACTCCCTGATTCCCATCCATAAGCTAATTCGTCAATTGGAGAGCCAAGGAGTGATCAGCAAGACTCATTCACCTTTCAATAGTCCCATATGGCCAGTGCGAAAGTCTAATGGCGAGTGGAGACTAACAGTGGACTATCGCGGCCTGAACGAAGTCACGCCACCACTGAGTGCTGCAGTGCCGGACATGCTGGAACTTCAGTATGAACTTGAATCGAAGGCAGCCAAGTGGTACGCCACAATTGATATCGCTAATGCATTTTTCTCCATCCCTCTAGCAGCAGAGTGCAGGCCACAATTTGCCTTCACTTGGAGGGGAGTCCAATATACTTGGAATAGGCTGCCCCAGGGGTGGAAACACAGCCCTACCATTTGCCATGGGCTGATCCAGTCTGCACTAGAGCAGGGGGAAGCTCCTGAACACCTGCAGTACATCGATGACATTATTGTGTGGGGTGACACAGCAGAGGAAGTTTTCGAGAAAGGGAAGAAAATAGTCCAAATCCTTCTGAAAGCCGGTTTTGCCATAAAACAAAATAAAGTCAAAGGACCTGCACGGGAGATCCAGTTTTTAGGAATAAAATGGCAAGATGGACGTCGTCAAATCCCAATGGATGTGATCAACAAAATAACAGCTATGTCTCCACCAACTAACAAAAAAGAAACACAGACTTTCCTAGGTGTTGTGGGGTTTTGGAGAATGCACATCCCAAATTACAGTGTGATTGTAAACCCACTCTACCAAGTAACTCGTAAGAAGAATGAGTTTGAATGGGGCCCTGAACAACGACAAGCCTTTGAACAAATCAAGCAGGAAATAGTCCATGCAGTAGCCCTTGGGCCAGTTCGAACAGGACCAGATGTAAAGAATGTGCTCTACACTGCAGCCGGGGAGAACGGCCCCACCTGGAGCCTCTGGCAGAAAGAACCTGGGGAAACTCGAGGTCGGCCTCTGGGGTTTTGGAGTCGGGGATACAGAGGATCTGAGGCCCGCTATACTCCAACTGAAAAGGAGATATTGGCAGCATATGAAGGAGTTCGATCTGCTTCGGAGGTGGTCGGTACTGAAGCGCAGCTCCTCCTAGCACCCCGATTACCGGTACTAGGCTGGATGTTCAAGGGAAGGGTCCCCTCTACGCATCATGCAACTGATGCTACATGGAGCAAGTGGGTTGCACTGATTACTCAGCGGGCTCGAATAGGAAACCCCAGTCGCCCAGGAATATTGGAAGTGATCATGGACTGGCCAGAAGGCAAATACTTTGGGATATCATCCGAGGAGGAGGTGGGTCGTGCTGAAGAAGCCCCACTGTACAACCAGTTGCCAGAGAATGAAAAGAAATATGCCCTGTTCACTGATGGGTCCTGTCGTATTGTGGGGAAGCATCGGAGATGGAAGGCTGCTGTATGGAGTCCTACGCGACGAGTTGCAGAAGCTGCTGAGGGAGAAGGTGAATCGAGTCAGTTTGCAGAAGTGAAAGCCATTCAGCTGGCTTTAGACATTGCTGAACGAGAAAAATGGCCAGTTCTCTATCTCTACACCGATTCATGGATGGTAGCAAATGCCCTGTGGGGATGGTTACAGCAATGGAAGCAAAACAACTGGCAGCGTAGGGGCAAACCTATCTGGGCTGCTGCATTGTGGCAAGATATTGCTGCTCGGGTAGAGAACCTGGCTGTGAAAGTACGCCACGTAGATGCTCATGTGCCCAAGAATCGGGCTACTGAAGAACATCAAAACAACCAGCAGGTGGATCAGGCTGCTAAGATTGAAGTAGCTCAGGTGGACCTGGATTGGCAGCATAAAGGTGAATTATTTATAGCCCGATGGGCCCATGACACCTCAGGCCATCAAGGTAGAGATGCAACATACAGATGGGCTCGTGATCGAGGGGTGGACTTGACCATGGACGCTATAGCACAGGTTATTCATGACTGTGAAACATGTGCTGCAATCAAGCAAGCCAAACGGTCAAAGCCTCTTTGGTATGGAGGACGATGGCTGAAATATAAATATGGAGAGGCCTGGCAGATTGATTACATCACACTCCCTCAAACTCGCAATGGCAAGCGCCACGTACTTACAATGGTGGAAGCAACCACCGGATGGCTGGAAACATATCCTGTGCCTCATGCTACCGCCCGGAACACCATCCTGGGCCTTGAAAAGCAAGTCCTATGGCGACATGGCACCCCAGAAAGAATAGAATCAGACAATGGGACTCACTTCCGAAACAACCTTATAGACACTTGGGCCAAAGAACATGGTATTGAATGGGTGTATCACATCCCCTATCATGCACCAGCCTCCGGGAAAGTTGAACGATACAATGGCCTGTTAAAGACTACCTTGAAAGCAATGGGCGCTGGGACGTTCAAAAACTGGGATACGCATTTGGCAAAGGCCACCTGGTTAGTCAATACTAGGGGATCTACCAACCGAGCTGGACCTGCCCAATCAAACCTGTTACGTACTGTAGATGGGGATAAAGTTCCTGTAGTGCATGTAAAAAATATGCTGGGTAAAACAGTCTGGGCTACTCCTGCCTCAGGAAAAGGCAAACCTATTCGTGGAATTGTTTTCGCTCAGGGACCTGGATATACTTGGTGGGTAATGCAAAAGAACGGAGAGGTCCGGTGTGTACCTCAAGGAGATTTAATACTGGGTGAGAATAGCCCATGAACTGAATTGCACCATGTTAAATAGTATATTATACTGTATATTATCACTACCATGATTACTATAGGTGACTAATTAGAATGTATGGAAAAGAGTGTAACCTGAGCATGACATAAATGGTATGGAATAAGGGGTGGATAGATGTCCTGGTTTCAGTTAGCACAGAATTAATTTTCTTCCTAGTAGCTGGTGGAATGCTGTGTTTTGGCTTAGAATGAGAAGAGTGCTGATAACACCCCGATGCTTTAATTGTTGCAGAGCAGTGCTTATACTAAGCCAAGGACATCTCAGCCTTTGCTCTGTCCTGCCAACGGGCAGGCTGGGGGGTGCAGTAAGAGCTGGGAGGGGACAGACCCAGGACAGGTGACCCAAACTAGCCAAAGGGGTATTCCATACCATCTGACGTCATGCTAAACAATATATAGGGGTGGCTAGCCGGGGGGAGGGGGCCGGACTGCTCGGGGTTAGGCTGGGCATCGGTCAGCGGGTGGTGAGCAATTGCATTGTGCATCACTTGTTTGTACATACTATTATTACTTTCGTATTATCACCATTGTATCATCATCATTATTATTATTATTATTATTTTCCTGTCTTATTAAACTGTCTTTATCTCAACTCACGGGCTTCACTTTCCATTTCTCTCCCCCGTCCCAGAGAGGGAGGGGGGAGGGTGAGCGAACGGCTGCGTGGTGTTTAGCTGCCAGCCGGGTTAAACCACGACAGTGAACCTTTTCAGAAAGTTTCTCCACAGCTGAGATGCAGGCCTGTAAGGAAGAGGAGAGACTTCCTTCACACTGCCGGAGTTGTTTAGCCACTTCATCCACTGTGGGTTCCTCATCCTCTTTCCAGGCCATGATTGCCAATGAGCTGGCATATGATGATGGTGTACTCCGTACAAACTTCCGCCACATGGGTCGTGTACACCTGACTTCATCTGGATCTGTGGATGTTTGTCTGATGTCTGGGTCCTCATAAATCACTTCCCATACGGCTAATTCCCTCAGGTACTGGATTCCCTTCTCCATAGTGGCCCACTTACCTGGTAGACATACAAGTTCTTCCTTGAAGGGATACCTTTCCCTCACAGCTGACAGGAGACGCCTCCAGAGGCTGTTAGATTGTGCTCCATCTGCAATTGCTTTGTCAATGCCAGCGTCTCGAGCAAGGGATCCCTTCTGCCTGGCTTCCCTGCCCTCTAATTCCACACAATTGGCTCCAGAGTCCCAGCATCGGAGCAGCCAGGTGACAAGCTGCTCACCTATACAACGACCAAAATCTTTTCACACATCTCCTAGCTCACGCTCGTTTAGGCTTCGGGTAGTTACTGTTGATTTTTCGGCATCCTCATCTTCCTCCTCCTGAATCCTTGATGGCCCAGCGTCGTCGTCATCTCCGTTGTCTCTATACCTAGATTTGGCAGAAGACTCTCTGCATTCTAAACGACCTGAATCTCTATACCATTTTTTCACCTTCTCTACAGGGGCAGCTTGCACTGCTACTGCTCGTTTCTCTGACCTTGTTACAGGGTCTGCCACAGAGGTTGGAATACCCTCTGCAGGGTCAACTTGCACTGCTACAGCTCGTTTCTCTGACCTTGTTACAGGGTCTGCCACAGAGGTTGGAATACCCTCTGCAGGGTCAACTTGCACTGCTACAGTTCTTTTCTCTGACCCAGCCACAGGAGCTGGAGCGGCTGCAGGAGCTGGGACTGGAGCAGCTGCAGGAGCTGGAACTGGAGCGGCTGCAGAGTCCACCGTAGGGGTCACAGTGGCCATTGGATCTGTCACAGGGCTTGGAGTGGCCGCAGGGTCTGTCACTAAGTTGATAGCAGTATCAATGGCAGCTCAATAGGCATGAGCCAGGCCCCAGCATGTTACAATGATTTGTGTCACTTTGGAACTGCCAGAATCATGACACCTTTTTCTCAAGCATTCTGCCAGTTTTTGAGGATTTTGCAGTTGTTCAGGGGTGAATTTCCAAAACACTGGGGGTGCCAACTGCTCTAGATGCCTGCCCATATCCTCCCATACTCCCTGCCACCCACAACTATACTGCCTCCGGGCAGATCTCCGGATGAGCTTCCTAAGTAGTTGTTTAACTTTAAGCAGAACCTGAAGCGCATTCAGGAGGCAGAACAACGAGACTATGCTGGTCTGAGTATCCCAAGGATATTCAATATCTTGGAGAACTATTGTAACAAGCTCGGAGGATAAGAGGGTGGTGAAGGAGAAAGGGAGAGTAATCAAGTAAGAAAAAATATCTTTCCCTTTCCCCTCCACAGATTGACTCCCTAATGGAGAAAAACAATAGGTATAATTGCTAATAGTTTCCAAGATACAGTTTCCAAAGTACAGAGTTGATGATGTTACTGAGTACAAATACCAAGTTAGAGTCATGACCAGATATTTCATCGTCTCATAAGCCATTGCTACAACACACAGTACTGTTATAAATGGCTCAGGATTCAAATTAGGATTAAATAAAAAAATAGGATTTATTGAAAGACTATAAAGGAATAGAGGTAAGCAAACAGCGCTGGGTGCACCGGGAGTCTCCGCTCCACCAGGACGCACACCAGTTACATCAAGCAGCTGATTTTTATGCTCCTAGACTAATACATATTCATTACTACTTCTAAAAAAAATAGATTATTAAAATTAGTTTCTGGGGTGCAGTCCCTCCTACTGGAGCATGCGCAGTCTCCTCTGGGGTCTCTTCTGGGGGTCTCTAGGGGTCTTTCATGCTGAAGGCTCGTAGTCTTCCTCTCCCCCTTTGTACTTACTGGGCACCATACCAAGTTTACAGAACATCCTCTTCAAGTCTTGTCTCCCAGACGTCCTTCAGCTTCTTTCTCCTTCCTCTTTATCTCTCGGCCCCCCCTAACCAGATACCAAAGATCCACATAGTATCCCATAACAGTCACTAGTTGTTATCAGTTGTTCTGAAACTCCCAGACACACGAGTAATTAAAACATTCTTCCCCAGCCATTCACAGACACATCTATAGCAATGTTAGAAATAGAAGTCCGGAATAACAAAAGCAAACAGGTTCATAAATTTAAGAAGTGATAAATTGACTACAATGAGGGGGAGACTGGGACACACTGCATCTGTGGTTCAAGAATTAAATTGCCAGTGCAGGGCCCAGAGGCAGACAGGATTCAAACATAATTGTTCTTTATGGACACGAATTGTTAAAACATTCCTCACAGTACCATAATGATCTGAAACCAGGGCCCGGAGAGGATAAACAACATGACAGAGAGCAAATACGGAAAATAATGTACTATAATACTCAATTTGGAAAACAGGCGCAGCAGAGTTGAGATTAAAGCAATCAGCATTATGACAAGTGACTATTAAGCAGGTCTAATACTTACACCAATTTTAGTTTAACACACTCTGGTCAGATCTGCCGTTATCTCAACCTTTCGAGCCCCACGTTGGGCGCCAAGAAGACTGTCGTGGTTTAACCCGGCCGGCAGCTAAACACCACGCAGCCGTTCGCTCACCCTCCCCCTCCCTCTCTGGGACGGGGGAGAGAAATGGAAAGTGAAGCCCGTGAGTTGAGATAAAGACAGTTTAATAAGTCAGGAAAATAATAATAACAATAATAATAAAATAATAAAATAATAAAATAATATTAATATTAATATTAATATTAATATTAATATTAATATTACTACTACTACTACTACTACTACTACTACTACTACTACTAATAATAATAATAATAATAATAATACAATGGTGATAATAATACTACTACTAATAATATGTACAAACAAGTGATGCACAATGCAATTGCTCACCACCCGCTGACTGATGCCCAGCCTAACCCCGAGCAGTCCAGCCCCCTCCCCCGGCTAGCCACCCCTATATATTGTTTAGCATGACGTCAGATGGTATGGAATACCCCTTTGGCTAGTTTGGGTCACCTGTCCTGGGTCTGTCCCCTCCCAGCTCTTACTGCACCCCCAGCCTGCCTGTTGGCAGGACAGAGCAAAAGGCTGAGGTGTCCTTGGCTTGGTATAAGCACTGCTCTGCAACAATTAAAACATCGGGGTGTTATCAGCACTCTTCTCATCCTAAGCCAAAACACAGAATTCCACCAGCTACTAGGAAGAAAATTAATTCTGTTCTAACTGAAACCAGGACACTCAATCCCTCGTGCCCCACGTTAGGTGCCAAAAGGACTGTTGTGGTTTAACCCGGCCGGTAACTAAGCACCACACAGCCATTAATACACCCTCCCCCCTCCCTCTCTGGGATGGGGGAGAGAATCAGGAAAATGGAGCCTGTGGGTTGAGATAGAGACTACTAATAATGTGTGCAAAACAAGTGATGCACAATGCAATTGCTCACCACCCGGTGAGAGACGGGCTACCGGTGTGGCTTAGCAAGGACCTGCAGCTTTAACTGAGGGAAAAGAGGGAAATGTACAGGAAGTGGAAGCAGGGTTGTGTAGCCTGGGAGGAACACAGGGGTGTCATCCAGATGTGTAGAGATAGGATCAGGAAAGCCAAGGCACAGATGGAGCTGAACTTGTCAATATGGAGCTGAACTTGGCAAGGGATGTGAAGAATGACAAGAAGGGGTTCTACAGATACATAGGCAGGAGGAGACAGGCCAAGGAGAGTGTTCCCCCTCTGATAAACGAGACGGGAGAACTGGCTTCCTCAGTGTCCTGGTTTCAGTTAGAACAGAATTAATTTTCTTCCTAGTAGCTGGTGGAATGCTGTGTTTTGGCTTAGGATGAGAAGAGTGCTGATAACACCCCGATGTTTTAATTGTTGCAGAGCAGTGCTTATACCAAGCCAAGGACATCTCAGCCTTTTGCTCTGTCCTGCCAACAGGCAGGCTGGGGGTGCAGTAAGAGCTGGGAGGGGACAGACCCAGGACAGGTGACCCGAACTAGCCAAAGGGGTATTCCATACCATCTGATGTCATGCTAAACAATATATAGGGGTGGCTAGCCGGGGGAGGGGGCCGGACTGCTCGGGGTTAAGCTGGGCATCGGTCAGCGGGTGGTGAGCAATTGCATTGTGCATCACTTGTTTGTACATATTATTATTAGTAGTATTATTATCATCATTGTATTATTATTATTATTTTCCTGTCTTATTAAACTGTCTTTATCTCAACTCACGGGCTTCACTTTCCATTTCTCTCCCCCGTCCCAGAGAGGGAGGGGGGAGGGTGAGCGAACGGCTGCGTGGTGTTTAGCTGCCAGCCGGGTTAAACCACGACACTCAGACATGGAAAAAGCTGAGGTACTCAATAAGTGCTTTGTCTCAGTCTTCACTGGTCTGTCAGGACCCTGAACCTGAAAAATTAACTCTATCCTAACTCTATCCTAACTCTATCCCAGCTGAAACCATGACCAATTTTTACTGTCAGAGATAGGTGTTGTTAGCCCAGTGCTGGGCATGGGACAGTATTGGATGCTGGTGAGAAACCACGTGTGTTTAGCCATTGTGCCATTTTGCTCATATACAGCATGCAAAGTGCATTGCTTTGAGAGCAGAACAAACAATCCTTATGATTATCTTATAACTACACACAACTGCATAACCTCTACTGCATAACCACTACTGCATAGCCTCTGTGGATTACTGATCAGGCCACAGGTCTCTCCAGTACGGTAGACACAGTCCGCAGTCTCTTCCCTGAAACCTTTTTCTCCAGCTGTAGCAAACTCTGCTTGTGTGTAATGTTCATCACCTTGTTCATGTGTTGTCCAACAGGTACACCCAGACAACAAGGAAACAGAAATGCCTATGGTAAGTTCCCACCTTCCTGTGTGCTTGCATTGCGTGGTATTTGTAAAATGCTGCTGGGGCGTTTCCAGAGGTAACATTCCTCTGAGTACAGAAAATCATAGGTGATGAGTGAACTGCAGGGTGAGGGAAGCAATCCCTTGCTTCTTCCAGGGTAAAGGGCTTTCCCATATCATAAGGACCTTTACTGTTGGAAAGGTTGGGTGTGAGAAAGTTTCAGTCCTGGCAGTATGTATGTAACAAGAAATCTAGGTAATCAAATGTCTTTTTGAGGGTAAAAAGGGTGTGGTAGGAGTCAGACTACATAAAATGCTTGGTTTCATCCTACCAATGAGCAACTTCCCCAGCACAGCCTTGGTTACCTAATTTTGTGGGGTGTCCTAGTCCTGAAGTAGCCAGGAATGGGGACATGGATGCAAAAGATGACCATCACCTAAGCCTCTGGGTTTTCCCTTGTAGGTAATGCACCAAAACTTCCCAGTGTCTCAAGTGCCCAATAACACCAGCTGCGCAAAGCGGTCAGGTGGCCCTGCTCCTGACATACAGCAGGCCCTCTCCGCTAGCGAGAGGCAGTGCATAGAGACCATCGTCAACATGGGGTACTCGCCTGAGAACGTCCTGAAAGCCATGAAGAAGAAGGGACAGAACATAGACCAGGTAAGAGTTTTTGCAGGAAGAGAGAAACCTTTGAGTGGGTGCTGATTCTGCTGAGAAACAGCCTTAGCTTTGCAAAATGGAGAGGGAGGGCACTTTATTCTAACAGTGGATTGCAGAACTGCCCCAGAAGTTTTCACCTGGCAGAAAAGGCTTCCCAAACCAAAGAACATCTGCATAAGTTTCTGTTAATCTGCTTCAGTCAGCACAGTCTTCCTCGAGTCACAGAACAATCCTTGGGAAGCTCGGTATGGATCCATGCCTTTAGTGCTGCGTGACCAAAAAGCAAAGCACCTTCCCTTTTTGGAGCACAAGGGGTTACTCTGATGATGCCTCTCCCTGTAGAGAGACGGGCCCCTGCAGGCTTACTACAGCCATGAAAGCCTCGTGAGGCACCAGTGACTGACTTTTTGTGTGCTCTGACTGTGGTGTTTCTTGCCATGTGTTGCCTCAAACGCTTGCTAAAACCATGTCACGGAGCTTTTCTGCTCTGAGTGATTCAGAATGGAAGGCTAGAGAAGGAAGGCTGTTTGACTGGAGTGAAAGATGAAGTTGATGGGAGAGCACAAAGACAGAAGGACTTGTTTGCTGTTTTTTTGAACAAGCTCTTGCACAAAGAGCGTCTCAAGATAGAGTAAGAAGAGCTTTGTCTCGGTTCCCGGTGATAGAGTTGTGCTGGTCCCCCTGGTCTGGGATAGAGTTGTGCTCAGTTCCTCTGCACGTACCAAGGTGTACGACTCTGTGCTGTGAATGCAGCTCTGCAAACTTCTTTGTTTTGTTCCCTGCAGGTTTTGGATTACCTGTTTGTACACGGACAGCTTTGTGAGAAGGGCTTTGATCCACTTCTTGTTGAAGCAGCTTTGGAAATGCATCAGTGTTCAGAGGAGAAGGTGAGAGTGCCGTGTGCTCTGCAATAGTGAGAATGCACCACAAAGGGAAATTCCAGCACTATGAAGTGGTTGGTGTAATTCTATCTCCATGGTAATGTTGCCTTGTTGTCAAAACTGGCTGCCAAAGAACATTCTTGTGGTGATGAAGGGAATATGTTAAAACATTAGATTTCTTCTGCATTGGTTTATTGGTTTATTACCCTTACTCACATGCATTTTTATGAGGACAAGCTCTTTTTAAAGACCCCGCTTATTTTGATGGCAATGTTCCAAACACAGTGTTGTCTTTTGAGCAAGGTGCTCGGTACAGAGAGAGTTAACTTCAGAAGCAGCAAATTATCATCAAAACCCTTCCAGCTTACCCTGGCTGTAAATGTTCTCCACTGTACAAATTGGGTTAGGACTCTGTCTGAAAGAAGCTGGAAAAAAACAGTTTTTGTGGTTTATGGTGTGGCTGCTTTGCCAGCACCAAAGGTACAGAGGACAGCAGAACTGCTTTTTAGTGCCTGTTGTGTGCTGAGTTATAATGGGAATTCTTTGGAGGTGCAATTCACCCACCTTCCCCCCGACATATACATACAGCTAGTGATGAGCTTGCAAACAGAGAAGCAACAGTGTGAAGATAAGGGAAGTGACAGTGTTTCGGAAACACATTTGCTAGTGGCTTAACCCCCAAATTGGAAATGACTGCTCTCCTGGTTGTCTGTTTTAACCTGGTTTTCCCCTCTGGAGTGGAGGCACTGTAAGTAGCAGAGGGTTCATAAACATTTGAGTTGATTTACTAGTTGTCACTGTTTTAAGAGCTTGGGAAGGATTTGTTTGGTGTTGGTAGTATAGCACATGGTGTTGTGGTGGCTTTACCCCGCTGGGCAGCTGAACTCCATCACAACAGCACTCTTACTCGCCCTCCTCAAAAGAAGAGGGGGAGAAGAAAGTATCCTTCCCCTTTCCCAGCTCTTATTGCTGTGTGACATCACATGCTATAGAACATCCCTTTGTTTGGTTTAGATCAGCTATGTGATGTCCCCTCCCCACCTCTTGCCCACCCCCAGCTTGCTGGCTCTGGGGGCCTTGGAGGAAGTCCTGATGCAGTGCCAGTATTGTGCAGCAATAGACACAACACTGGTGTGATACCAGTGCTGTTCTAGCTACAAGTGCAGAGCACAGCACTGTATGGGCTGCTGCAGGGAAAGTTAACTCCATCCCAGACAGACCAAGTACAAGTGTCCAGTAGGATTTTTCATAATAGCCCCATTTTGCCCTAGATCTGAAGAGTCATTTTATAGTGAGGGCTGTTGTACTGTTCTTCTCAAAGTCAAAGTAACTTGAAAAAACTTCGTATGCAGCTGGAGCTGCTGGATGGGGGAGCAAAGTGATATTAATCAACCTTTCTGGGAGTCTGAATTGGGACAGGCTGATTAATTTCTACTGAGAGAGACTACCCCAGACTAGGCTTTGGTGTGTTTACTGAAGAGGGTTTGGGAGATGCAGGACTGCAAATGCTGGGAACTGAAAGTGAGGCCCAGAGGGCTGCTGCATGCAGAGCCCTGCCAACTCTTGTTGGAGTGGATTTGCTTCAAACTGAGCGTGTATGGGCTGTGCATGGGAGTGGGATTGTCCCCATGGGGTGCCCAGTCGCTGAAGACCATCTCTGTGCTAAACCCCAGCTCTGAGTAAGACTGAGCCCTGATCTTTTCTCTTGCAAATAATCGTCTGTCTCTTTCAGATCACAGAACTTCTCCAACTAATGAGTCAATTTAAAGAAATGGGCTTTGAACTAAAAGACATTAAGGAGGTCTTATTATTACATAACAGTGACCAACACAATGCTTTGGAAGATCTAATGGCCCGTGCAGGAGCCAGCTGAAAACACATTCCTGGGATCTCGCATGCCAACTTCACATCCAATGTGACTTGGTCTCGGCAGGAAGGAGTCCAGCTTTTCACACACATGGGAGCGTTACTGGGCAAGCCTACCTGCGTGCATCACTCCAGCATTTCTCTTTCCACTGGGAGACAACTTTCTTTCTTACTTTAAATTTTTAAAGTGTCCTTTCCTAAGTTTCCTTTTTTTCCAGCTTGGCCATGGAGAGTTTAAACTGCCCAGCCTCTACTGGAATTGTACATAGGCAGAGACTGGAGTGGTTCCTCCCACTGTTGCAGTGGAGTTGGACAGAAGAATATGAAGTTGGTTCTGAAACCTAGGATGCTTTGGTTCTTTGAAGCTGCTTTCATGGTGTCTGCTTGTACTGAATTACTTGACTGTGTCACAGTCCAAATTAACTGGTTAAATTTGACCTTCAGTGCAATGGAATTTAATTTTTTGGTTGAAAGTTAGCCTATAACTTAGTAAAAACACTGGTTCAGAAACTGTCACTATGCATAAAGAGAAGCTGTTCCTCTTGTGATTGTTTTTAACCCATGCATCCAACACTTCTGCCAGACATGAGTGTCCAATGCTGAGCGGTGTATACGTTCACTTGGAACAGGTAAACCATGAACTCGGCCTGGCCCTGCAACTGCTGTTGGTTCTTGAACCCGAAGGCAGAGAGCTGGGGCTCAGTATTCTTAATCCCCCAGGCTTGTAGAATATTTAAGAAAATGTTCTGCTAGGAAATCAATCATCTTTTGTTTTAAATAATACTCAGTGTGATGCAGGAGGTTTCTTTCAAGCACTTTCTTTAAAACAAATATACTCACTGCATTAGTTCCATTTTCCACATTGCTGTAGAATTACATAATAACATCTAGTACTAGAAATCAGGTTTTGAGTTGTTTTTGATAGTACCGAGTATTATGTTATACATTGTTCAAGTTCTAAATACATAAAATATCATCAGTCTTGAGGAATCTTTAAAGTAATTTGCTAAATATTTTGATTCTGCAGAAGAACAACTAATAAAACACTCAAATGTAGCTCCCAATGGCATGGTTCCCATCTCTCATGCTCTTTGGCTTCAGCAGATGAAGAACTTGCTAGATCCTGCAAGCCCAGGTGCTGCTATCTCCTGGTTTCAGAAAATAAAAATGTATAAGATTCCTGCTATCACCTTTCTACACAGGTTAGCTTTTTAAGGGTTAGGTATAGAGACTGGTGATCTGATGTACAGTTTTACAATGTACTGAGCTGTGTTCCAGACACTTCTTGTGTTGCATTTAACAGTCATGAAGATAAATAGTGAGCTGGGCACCTCATTGATCAGACATAATAGCCCATTTTACAGAGAAACGAGAGGGAAGGGATTATTTCACATCAGGTCATAGGGCTTGTCCAACTTCTGCCTGGCTACAAGTCTGCCAGGTTGTACATGAGAAACAGCAGCAGTGTGTAGCCCAGGCCAAGTGGAACCTCACCTTCTTGTATTAATAATTGTTCTCCACCTGAGAGCAGAGCTTGCTGCATTTATTCCCAGGTCAGTATCTAAGAAGTTGGGAAGTGTCGGTATCCTTGGGGTTAGGGGCTACAACTACTACCACAGAAAAACGAATCATTCACAAGCTAATTTGGCAGAACTCCAGCTATCTTGTGCATTGTATCTTTGTCCTGCACGGACATCAGCACTAATGAAGATTAGCTCAGCTGCCCTAGCTTATGTTTCTTAAGCGCTTTAAACACTGTGTGGTTCAGTGTGTGGCTTGGCAGGAATCTCTCCTGCAGCCACAGTTTCATGTCTGGAGAAGTTGCAACCGTCTGAAAGTAGGAGAGAAACTGATATGGGAAGTCCAAGCTAATTGCATTGCTCTAAGCAAGGTCATGCTGTGAAATATACTCCGTAGTGTTAAGTTATTCACCCACCGCTGGGAGGCCTGCCATGATTGTCAGAATTCTGCTAGCCAGAAAATGATTGCCTGCTACAAGGGGCAAATAATGGCAGGGTGTGACCAACAATTAGCAAGAAAAAATCTCAAATACAATAAAATAATAATAATAATAATAATAATAATAATAATAATAATAATAAAGGTTGCTTTGTATCATTGCATTCTCTGCCACAAAACTACTACAGCTTATGGCTCTTATGCTGCTTTATGAACTTGTGTGTTATCTGGTAATACAGCGCATGCAGCTGTGTAAGAAAAATCCCAATAATTTTCTTCAGACAGGATCTTCTGTGAAGCTATTTTATTCGCGATTGCAATGGTGGGCGTCCTGGCAATTAGGAGCGCATTTTAGTAAACAAATCATAACCTTTTATTCCATACTACCCGACACCTGATCACGTCCCCTGTTTCCTCATTGGCTGAGTACTACAGGTTCACAAGCTACTCGACGCTCCTCTATACCATATATGCACAATATTTTTGCTCAACCCTTTAATTTCTCCTTTTTCCCTTTAATTTCTCCTTTCTTATGCTTTGAGAACTTGTGATCTTTGTTTTACTGTTCTCAAACTGCTCATCCTGTTTTTCTCAAGCTTCTGCCTTATTTTGGAACAGTGAGGCCTCCTGCTGTCCACTTATCTACTTTTCTACATTTCTCCTTGTTATGACTACACAACTACCTTTGAATACAGAAGGTTATTTTTCTACTGCAAAAACACACTCTACTTCAAAACCATGTTCTACTGCAAAAAAAACCAACTTAGTTTCTCACAATTCCCCCCTCTTCTTTTCTTACTCCTCTTGTTGTTTTTGTACCTCTTCACATACCGCACTCTTGAGCTTTTCCAACATTGAGGTGCAATATTCTTCTTCGGATGTCACGGGAGATGATAGATATACAATGCCATTATTATTACAATACCAACAAATAGTTGTCTGAGCCAATTCTGTTCAGATAACCACGATGTTAGTTTCTCCCAAATGTTTCTAAATCCCCAGAAAGTGTCATCTTGAGCCACTCTACGTAGGATCTTGTTTTGCTTTTTTTCCCCCCGAATATTTTTGAGATCAGTCAAATCTGTCCCATTTGATCTACATATATACAGCAACTAGTATTAATTACAGTGCACACTCCTCCTTATGAGGTTATTAATAAATCTAATGCTATTTGATTCTAGAGTACTATTTTTGCAAACTTATCAAACTTATTTTCTAGTTCTTCAATATATTTACAATACTTTTGTATTTGGAGATATTTACAACGTCTTTTTCTAATTCACTCACCCCTAAACAAGATAAAAAACACTTTGCAAAACTGTGAAATGCTAGAGAATTTTACTAAAGGATTATCTGGAATCCGCTTAATTCCACGTGTGGTCTCAAGGGGGCTTCGGCTTTGTGGGTGTTCAATAATAGATACATTTGGAATGATTGCCTCCAGGGTGCAATCTCCCTTCCATCCTAGGGGCAACACCTTCCTGGATTTATTGCCACATAGCCAGTACCACCCCTTGCCATTTGGGACAGACCATCTGGTTACAGGATTCTCATGTTGTATCTGGTGTGCACTATGTATATTAGCGTTCCCGTAGCTGCCATATTCGGTATACAGTATAGATTATTCCCTACTTCATGGATATTTCCACACCCAGGGTCAGTAATATTGCCTCCTGAGTTTTCTATCATTGTTTAAAAGGCACCTTTGATAACACAGTATGTTGTAGCCAGGACTATGCGTAGGGAGCTCAACTTCAAAATCTATTCCTTCCCGGGACTGAGTAAGATCTGTCATTTTTAGAAATCTAGAGAATCCAGACAGAGTTGCTGCTGGAAATAGCAATCAGGGACAAGGCGTTTTCAGTCTTTCTAGGCATCTGGGTACAAATCCAACAATTATTTCACTTGAGAGATGTTCTGGATTAATTGGAAATGCCGAACTTTCCCTCCATCCTATCACTAATCCACTGAGAACAGGTATTACTAAGATGAACTTAAAATACATCATTTCTATATGTATATATACACCCCTATAATAATTAAGAAATAATAATTAAGAAACAATAAAAATCACAAACTGATAAGGATTCTTCTGGTGGGGATCGAATATCCCCCTTTCTTTTTCTCCCACTTCCAGGGAGTGTTCCCTGGAAACACTCCAATTCTGTGTAATTCAATCCCTTTTACTCATTAATTCATTAAGAATTCTTCTAAGGAGAAGTTAAAGGTTTACAATAGATACTTTCAACAGTTTTAACCTTAAAAGTCTTTGTTAATGCAGTCTCTCAGGTATCGGGGTTAACTGATGCTTTTACCCAGGAATGAGTTCACCCTCTCTCAGCCGTTCTTACTGCCGTCTCAGTAGTCAGGAGCACTTGGAACAGTCTGTCCCACTCAGGTTGCAGTTTCAATTCTCTCCATGTTTGCATCAGATCCCAATCTCCTGTTCGGAATGGGTGGATCAGGACTTCCAAGCGTGCGGTTTGAGCTAATGATCAACGTATAAGTATATAAGTAATAAGTACATAGTTCTTAAGAAAAGAATCTTTTGTCTCAATTTGAGGTAATTCATTCCCTTTGTCCAGGTACAGCAATATAAATAGTATTTCATATGGTGAAACTCCCACATCTTTTCTTGGTGCAGTTTGAATTCGGAGAAGTGCCAAAGGTAAGCACTTTGTTTGGGGAAGCTGAGTTTCCAGAACTTAGTCAATATTTTCAACAATTCCATACCTGGGAATTATTTGTAGTTACTTTAGTTACTATGTTCACATTAGCAGATACTGAAGGGAAAGCGTCCACCCACCCTGACAAATGATAAGGGCCAGTTTCAGCTGGCTCCAAAGGGGCTCACCGCTGCCCAGAGTTAAGCCATGAGCAATGCAGTTTGTGCCTCTGTGAGAGCGCATCCAAGAAAAGGAGAACTGCTGCACAACAGCAGCTGGGAGAGTGAGGAGTGAGAAACCTCCCAGCAGACACCAAGGTCAGTGCAGAGGAGGGGGGAGTGCAGTGCAGAGGTGCTCCAGGTGCCGGAGCTGAGGCCCCTGGTGGGGAAGGCAGCTCATGGTGTACCACAGCGGAGCAGATGTTTATGCTGCAGCCCATTTAGGAACAGCCCAGGAAGGTTGGCACCCTACGAGAGGGACCCCACACCCGAGCAGGGGAAAAGCGACTGTGAAGGAGCAGTGGAAACGAAGCACCATGGACTGACAGCAGCCCCCTCTTCCGGCCCTCCCACCCCGAGCCCCCCAGGGCAGGGAAGAGGTGGAAGAGAGTGGATGGGGGAAGGTGCCCCCAGATTGTTTCTCTGTTTCTCACTGCTCCAGCCCGTCAGCAATAGATAATAAATTTTATTAATCTTCCTCTGCAAAGTGTGTTTTGCCTGTAATGATAATTGTAGAGTGATCCCCATTGAGGTACACTTGAGGAGCCCTTGAGGTACACTTTTTCCTTTATCAGGGAACTAGCTTTCCGAGAAGCCCCGATTCCCCTATTCTGAATTTATAACAGCAGTCTTTCCTCCTTCTTCCACTCCAGATACTCCTATTTGAAGTGGCTAGTCTGGCCGCAGTTAAAACATCTTCTCAAAGCCTGTCCTTGCTAGGATTCAGGCTGCAACACAGGTAGCTTTCCTTGTCTGCCATTCCTTCGTCTCTCTTCCTCTCCTTTCCATCCTGGGCCCTCTATCTCTAGCCCTCTGCCTCACTACCCACTACACTGTGAATACCATTAGTTTCGCTCTCTGCTTTTCCTTCTCTTCTCCCCTCTTGGTGTACACCTTCATACTACCTGCACTGTTCATTCCATCCTCCCACCTTCTGGAGCTTTTTCTGTGTATCTGGCCAGGCCAGTAAGAAATGCAAGATTTCCTAGGCCTTGTGGGATTCTGAAGAATGCATGTTCCAGGCTATAGTCAGCTTGTGAGTCCTCTATAAAACTATTATCTATCTATAAACTATTTTGAGTGGGGCCCCGAGCAACAGGCCTTTGAACAAATCAAACAAGAAATACCTTGTGCAGTAGCCCTTGGGCCTGTCCGTACCAGACCAGCTGTGCAAAACATACTTTACACTGCAGGAGCATGGACTCACCTGAAGCCTCTGGCAGAAAACCCCAGAAGAAACTCAAGTTCGACCTCTGCATTTCTGGAGCCGCGGTTATTGAGGATCAGAGGCCAATTACACCCCAACTGAAAAAGAGATACTCACAGCATACGAGGGTGTTCGAGCTGCTTCAGAAGTTGTGGGTACAGAAGCACAGCTTCTCTTGGCACCACAGCTACCTGTGTTACACTAGATCTCTCTTCCTCTCCTTTCCATCCTGGCCCTGACTCCCCCTGAAGATTTTCTTCCTCTTTCTCCAACCCTCTGCCTCATTACCTGCTGCACTGTCAATGCCATTAGTTTCGCTCTCTGCTTTTCCTTCTCATCTCCCTTCCTGGCATACACCTCCAGGGCCTCCCGCAGTAGGGCCCCCAGTGACTGTTCACTACATCCTCCCACCCTGCAGAGCCTTCCCCCGCCATGTATATGGCCAGGCTCCAACCACAAAATGAACTTTCAAGAGCCCCCAGGACACCGGGTCCCTGGGACTCACCCCCGAGCACTCCCCCACCCCGACCCCAAGTCTCCCACATGACCCCTGTGCTGCACACTACCACCACTCCAGCCAGGATCGGCAAGTGGGCACTGTTGGGAATTGGCATAATTGTTCGATCTAAGCTTGCTTTAAGCAACCAGGGTAGGCCTTAGAAATCTCAGGGCCTGCTGTAACTGAGCAAACCAGGCTGCCAGAGTAACTGTGAGAAGCTCCCACGGCAATGACTCCCACATCACCCAATTAAGGAACTCAGAAAATATTGTTATCAGCAGCTGGCCTCAAGGACTAGGCCTACGTGACCGTTAAGCACAAAGGGGGTTGTTTTCCTAACTTCTAATCAAAAAGGGGGGCTCTTTTCTTGCAGGTGGTGTTATTTTCTTATAACTGTTTGTCTGAGTGCTTTTGACCAATAATCTTGTGTGAAACACTGTCCACCCCTGTAAAATTCACTATAAAAGTTGGGCTATTCGGGCAATAAAAGGGTGAAGCATGATCTGACTCTGCTGGTGTCTGTCGTGCTTTCGTCCGTGCTTCGCAACAAATGGCACCCGAACAGGCTGAGACCTGAACTGGACCTGAACAGGACATCGCAGCGGGAGACCTGAACAGGACCTGAACAGGACATCGCAGCGGGAGACCTGAACAGGGCCTGAACAGGACATCGCAGCGGGACAGACATCGCACCGGAGCAGGACATCGCAGCACCGGAGCGGACATCGCAGCGGCGCCGGGGCGAACATCGCAGCGCAGCGGAACACCAGCGCAGCGGGACACCGGCGGCACCGGCACATCTGAACGCAGGTAAAGCGGGAGACCAGGTACATCGTGAACCAGCGGCGCCGGGTGCCGGGACATCGGTGCGGCGCGGGTACCAGCGGCGCCGGGACATCGGGGATCAGCACTGCCGCGCGCCGGGACCAGCGGCGCCGCGACCTCACAGCGCTGAGCCTGACCCCAAGGCTGAGACATCGGAGCGGCGTGGGACATCGGAGTGCCGCCGGAACATCGGACCGGACATCGGAGCGGACATCGGACCGGCGCCGTAGCCAGACACCGAGCTGCAAACGCTGTACACAGGACTTACGGTGAGACGCGCTACTCCCGGTCAGAGACGCGGAAAACGCGGTACTCCCGGTGAGAGACGCGAAACACGGTGGGCCGCGGGGACTCACGGTAACAAACGCGGGACACGCGGGGACGCGGGGACTCACGGTGAGAGACGCGGGGTACAGTACCGCGCAGGACATTGAAGTAATCGCGACACACTGTAGTAATTGCGGTAGAGGTAAAAGGGACGATAATCCCCGCACCTGCACTCTGACAGGTGAACGGGACGTAAACGCATAATCCCCGCACCCGGGAACGCCTGGGAGCACCTATAGACGGTCCCTGCCAGTCACTTGTCTTGCAAAGGTTGTAACAGTATAAACGAAGGGATGGAGAGACAAGCGGCCTATGATTTGCTCAAATGTTTCTTAGAAAAGCGAGGCACGCAGGGAATAAACTGCAAAAAGGAGTTACCAGGATTGTTAACATATGGTGTGGCACAGGGTTGTTTTATCAATCCGGATACAATTTTTGAACAATCAGAATGGCGCAAATACGGGGACAAATTGTTTCATGAAGTTATTAATGACAATAAGACTGCTAAAAAATTATTGAAGCCTTGGAAAGCAGTCACTTATGCCTTAGCTGCACATCAGGCTGAGCAAAAAATCGCTGCTGCTGCTACAGAGCGACTGGGTTTACCGGGAAAAGCTGGTAGTGTTAACCCTCAACTGGGAGAGATGCAGGGAGCTGAGGATTGCCCATTGCCCCCTTCAGTAAGAACGATAACGCTGCCATCCTCTGAACCGTTATCCGTGCCCCCGCCACCGACAGCACCACCACTGACTCCTACTCATGAAAGTGGGGAGATAGACGACGAAATAACACAGCAAAAACTAGACAGTAAACATACGAACCCGTTTACAGACGGTGTTCAACAGAGGCAGAGGATGTGGAACCAAATAGTAAATGAGGCCCTATGCGAGGGGGAACACGAGATAGCTGCACAATTGACTCCTGAGGCCTTCCCGGTAATATATTCACCACCGGACGCCCAGGGTAATGTTACAATTGATCTAGTGAATTTGGACTGGAAATTGTTAACTCAGCTGCGGTCCACAGTAAATGACTCAGGTCTGAAAGGTGAACCTACGAGACAGATGCTGGACTACATTTGGGGAACAAATATCTTGCTTCCAGGAGACATACGCAGTATAATGAAGCTAATTCTGACCCAACACCAGCAGCTTTTATTTAATGCCCATTGGCATGCTGCTTGTCAAGAATCAGTCGCAGTGATAAGACCACCGGGAGACCCTTTACATGGGGTCACGCTGGAAGAATTGATGGGAATAGGACCGTATTTTAGGACAGAAGCACAGGCATTGCTGGGACCTGATAAAGCCAAGGAATCAATGAAAATGGCCAGAAAAGCATTGGATCGGATAAAGGAGCCAGGGGGAATACCTTCCTACATGGGAATCAAACAGGGTAGAGAGGAACCATTTGGGCTTTTTATTGATCGCGTTGCAAATGCCATACAGGCGGCAGGGGTGCCCGATTATCTCAAGGGCATGATATTAAAACAGTGTGCAATTCAGAATAGCAACCCCTCCACTCGCAATATACTAGCTTCCCTACCCGGGACATGGACAATTGAGGAAGGGTTGGAAAGAATGGCTCAGGTACCAGCAGGTCCACAGGCTATGTTAATAGAAGCAGTAAAGCAATTAGGTGACAGCATGAGAGAACAGGCACAGGCTGTGAAACAGCATGTTCAGTCTACACAGAGTCAGGTCTTTGCAGCTCTTGCTCCTTTGAAAACCGCCGGTTCACGCTCTGGTGGCCGGGTACCACCCTCTAGTGATCAATCACCACATCGCTGCCGATGTTATCGTTGTGGTGCTTTTGGACACGTGAGACGAAACTGCAGAGCTGGGGCAGTATGGTGCCCAAATTGTCAGTCGACTAATCACAATGAAGTGGCATGTAGACGCAACGTGCCGGGAAACGGCCGAAACAGCGGGAAGAGTCGCCCCGCTACGACACAAAATGCGGCCGCATACACAGCAACACCGAGGGGGAACCCGTTCCTCTCCGACCAGCCACAAGAGGAAGCCTCGGCCTGGACCTGGCAACAGCAGTAGATTGCACGTTGATGGATTCAAAACCTGTTCGCATTCCTACAGGTGTCAAGGGACCAATTCGTATTAATGGACAAGCTGTGGGTGCATTACTTATAGGGAGGTCATCAGCAACTATGCTGGGACTTCAAGTATTAGTGGGACTTATTGATAAAGACTGTCAAGGAGAAATTCAAATAATGGTTCAGACGTTGTTTCCACCGTTATTTGTGCCTAAGGGCACCAAGATAGCACAATTAGTTCCGTTATCACATCTTGCGGAAGGCATTTTGCCCATGCAGGAGCAACCGCGAGGGCAAGGAGCATTTGGCTCCACGGGAAAGGTGGCTTTGTTAACTGTGGGGTTACAGCAAAGACCACGACATATGGTCACAGTGCAGTATAAAGAAGAAACCATAAGAATCAATGCCTTACTTGACACAGGAGCCGATGTATCTATAATTAGCACACAAAACTGGCCGCAGCACTGGCCAACATTTGAAACTAATACCACGGTAGCCGGGGTCGGAGGCCTGACACTTGCCCGTCAGTCACCACCCCTGCAGTGGACAATAGGGGACAAAGTGGTGAAATGTTGTGTCTCTGTTATTCCGTTGCCTGATGGGGTGCACGCACTAATAGGGCGAGACATCCTTGCTCAAGTGGGGATGGTTCTTACCTCAGAACACCCTTTATAGATATGGCCATTGTTTGGACTTTCCCGATCCCACTCCGGTGGAAGAACGATAATCCAGTGTGGGTCGAGCAATGGCCTTTAAAAAGGGAAAGTCTGGTACAAGCACATATGCTGGTTAAAGAACAATTTCAACAGGGGCACTTAAGGTTGTCAACAAGCCCGTGGAATACACCTATCTTTGTGATTAAAAAGAAATCGGGAAAGTATCGGCTGCTCCACGATCTGCGTGCAGTTAATAAGCAGATGTACGATATGGGAGCGGTGCAGCCAGGGTTACCTAATCCTGCGATGATACCTGAGGGATGGTATTTACTCATAGTGGACTTAAAGGACTGTTTTTTCACGATTGCTCTTCATGAAAATGATAGGCACAGGTTTGCTTTTACACTTCCTGCAATAAACCGAGAAGGGCCGGACCAGAGGTTTGAGTGGACGGTCCTGCCGCAGGGAATGAGAAATTCGCCGACTCTATGTCAGCTCTATGTCGACGATGCATTACAGCCGTTGCGACGGAAATGGTCAGGAACAATAATCTATCATTATATGGACGATATTCTATTCGCACAGTCAACACCATTTTCTTCACAACAAAAGGATGAACTGACGGAGCAACTTAAACAGAGAGGATTAGTAGTTGCCCCCGAGAAGGTACAGGAGACAAGCCCATGGAAATATCTTGGGTGGCATATCACTGATGCTACGATTCAACCGCAAAAATTGACAATACAATCAGACCTTAAGACTCTTAATGATGCTCAGAAGTTGATGGGTGATTTGCAATGGATTCGACCAGTGGTTGGTATTCCCAACGAACTGTTAAATCAACTACGACCTTTGCTACGAGGGACAGACCCCGCAGCACCAATTCAGCTTACAGACCAACAAAAGCAAGTATTACGACTAATAGCCTCAATGATTACAACTCGGGCTACACATCGGCGTATAGAGGGTGCGCCTCTTGATCTAACAATAATGTGTGGCCCCCAATATTTGATGGGTGCAATAACACAGACAAAAATAAAAACGGGGGAGAAGCAGGGAGAGACGGTGGTATTAGAATGGTTAGCTCCTCCCTTGCAGCCACGACGGACAATTCAAGAAAAAATCACCACATTAGCAGAATTAATTAAAAAGGGACGAAGCAGAATTTTGCAAATAGACGGGGTCCCTCCTAACACCATATGGCTACCTATAAGATCAAGTGATCTGGAATGGTATATACAAAATTCTGAAGAACTGCAAACTGCTCTATTGCAGGATGGAGCCACATTAATAGCAAAATCGTTACAATCTCCTGTCTTGTCCTGGATGAAAAGCCAGGGCTGGATAAGCAGACCAAAGCGATCACCCCAACCAATTGCAGATGCAGTAACAGTCTTTACAGATGCTGGTAAGCGCTCCAGAACTGCTGCAGTGACATGGAAGGATGAGCAGGGCTGGCAGCATCAGATTTTGCAAGCTCAGAAAGAGGATTCATTACAGACACTAGAACTGTTCGCAGTAGTATGGGCGTTTGTAAAATGGAAAGATGTTCCGTTGAATGTTGTATCTGACTCTCTTTATGTAGTAGGCATAGCCAATCGCATTGAGGATTCAAGTTTGCGAGAAGTGCAGAATGGGCGACTGATCCAACTATTGATAAGCTTGCGGCTTGCCATCGCACAGAGGAGTGAACCGTATGCAGTGATTCATATTCGCAGTCATCAGTGGGAACAAGGACTCGGAGAAGGGAATGCCCGAGCCGACCGATTAGTTGCTGCTACAATTACTGAAGCTCCACTATCACCATTTTGCCGAGCACGAGAAGCTCATTCCATCTTTCACCAGAATGCGAAGGGACTAGCTCGAGCCTATAATTTGTCTAATGCTGATGCTCAAGCAATTGTAAAGGCTTGTCCTATATGTAGTCATCATAATTTAGGAATTGGACTCGGGTGTGGTGTTAACCCAAGAGGGTTGAAAGCTAATGAAGTGTGGCAGATGGATGTCACACACGTTGCAGCCTTAGGACGGTTAAAATACTTGCATGTAACAATAGATACCTATAGCCACATGATATGGGCTACTGCACAGCCCGGAGAAAAAGCTCGGGATGTGCGGCGTCACCTCACTAGCTGTTTTGCAGTGTTAGGGGTACCTAGTACTATTAAAACTGACAATGGTCCAGCTTATAATAGTAGGCCACTGAAGCAGTTTATGCAATTATGGAATATCAATCATGTTACTGGTACCCCACACTCCTCCACAGGACAGGCGATAGTGGAAAGGGCAAATGGGACAGTGAAACGATACTTAGAAAAGTTCAGAGACATTAAAGACATAAAAGAAAGAATAGGGAAGGCTCTTTTTGTACTTAACCATCTATGTGTGTTTGGCGACAGCACTGAGCCTCCTATAGTACATCACCATGCTGGGGCAGAAACTTTTAAGCCACCACGCATGAAGGTGTTATACAGAGACATGAAAACAGGGCAATGGCTAGGCCCTGCTGAAGTGATTTACCTGGGGCGTGGTTACGTTTGTGTTTCTTCCCCTACAGGTACAATCTGGGTGCCTAGCCGATGCATAAAACCAGCCGTTGAAAACAAAAAGTGACTGTCGTCAGAGGTAGAATATTGAAGAGTAAACAGCAGATAGAGTCAACAGCCAAACTGCACGAATGAGATTGTGGTATGATTGAGAGTGAGATGTGTCAGAGGCCTCTGTATGTACGATTGTGCTCTGTATGTATGTGATTGTGCTGTGTATGTGTGATTGTGCTGTGTGAGTGAGAGTGTATGTAACCATAGTTCAGGTTATCGTTGCCATAGCGCAGGATTCCGGAATGTAACAATAGTTCAGGTTATTGTCACCATGGTGCAGGATTTTGGGATACAGCAATAGTACAGGTTATCGTTGCCTTAGTGCAGGATTCCGAAATATAGCCATAATACAGGCTATCGTTGCCTTAGTGCAGGATTCCGGAATATAGCCATAATACCGGTTATCGTTGCCAAAGTGCAGGATTCTGGAATATAGCCATAATACAGGTTGTCTTTGCCAAAGTGCAGGCTTCTGGAATATAGCCATAATACAGGTTGTCTTTGCCAAAGTGCAGGATTCTGGAATATAGCCTTAGTACAGGTCATTGTAACCACAGTGCAGGCCGGCAAAAAATTATAAAAAGACTCAATATGATATCAATCCTTTTAATCAATAGTTCACTGATTTGTTTGAAACAATGCACAGATGGTTACTGGGATTAGTCAAGGGGGATTAGGTTTAAGTGTGTCACTATTAAGTTGTGTTACTTACTATTAGATTGTGTTACCATTAAGTGCTTACCGTAATTATAGTATCACTAGGGTTAATTTGCATAGTTGTGTTGATCACCATTAAGTAATTAGGTTTAAGTGTGTTACTATTAAATTGTGTTACTTACTATTAGATTGTGTTACCATTAAATGCTTACAGTAATTATAGTATTATTAGGGTTAAGTTATATAGTTGTGTTATATTGTATATTTGACACCTACTGTAAAACCAAGTACTGCCTGTACTAAAAGAAAACGGGGGAATTGTTGGGAATTGGCATAATTGTTCGATCTAAGCTTGCTTTAAGCAACCAGGGTAGGCCTTAGAAATCTCAGGGCCTGCTGTAACTGAGCAAACCAGGCTGCCAGAGTAACTGTGAGAAGCTCCCACGGCAATGACTCCCACATCACCCAATTAAGGAACTCAGAAAATATTGTTATCAGCAGCTGGCCTCAAGGACTAGGCCTACGTGACCGTTAAGCACAAAGGGGGTTGTTTTCCTAACTTCTAATCAAAAAGGGGGGCTCTTTTCTTGCAGGTGGTGTTATTTTCTTATAACTGTTTGTCTGAGTGCTTTTGACCAATAATCTTGTGTGAAACACTGTCCACCCCTGTAAAATTCACTATAAAAGTTGGGCTATTCGGGCAATAAAAGGGTGAAGCATGATCTGACTCTGCTGGTGTCTGTCGTGCTTTCGTCCGTGCTTCGCAACAGGGCACCCCTGCTCTGCCGGTATTACCCCTGGTCTTGGAGGATGAGCTCCTTCCCATTCTTGTATAGCAGCTCTCCTCCTGATCATTCTCATTTCTTCTCCTGTAAACAACATACTTAGTATACACATCATTTCCCCCCAAGAGTATAAGTTAGGTCCTAGGAATTGGTCTAATTGTTCAGCTAGCCTTATGGGGTCCACAATTAAAGACTTCATCTCCTTCTTAAAACTCCTAAGCTCTCTGCTGTAGGGAGGGGGGGAGTTCACCTAAGAGGATACACAGTTAGTGTTAGTGCTGTTAGTATCAGGGAAGGTGAAATTCTCAATATCTCTTCTACCTTGTTCTAATTCTTATTAGAGACTTGAGTACACTCCTTCTCTAGGGACAGCATTAATTGCAGTCCCTGTCTCCCTTCCTGGAACAGCTGCTGCTGCCACCGGTGCAATATTGTGAGAAACACTCTGTATCCAATAAGAGCCACAGGCTCAGGCGAGGATCTCAGTGAATGGCATTTTTTTTTTGCTATTGCAATGGCGGGCATCCCACAAGCAAGATCACGCCTACTCGTTCCAAAACACAGTTTATATACTTTTTTTCTTGACGACTGGGACCCTCCACTGTTTCCCCATTGACTGGATAATCCAGGTTCACAACCTATCTAGTGCTTCAAAGGCAATACATGGCTTTCAGTTGCTGTCCTGTTATAAGTCAAATTTCTTTTGACTTTTATACTCTTTGAGGTGGTAATATTTCTTACACAGTGATTTCTGCCTAATTGCTCTAAGGATTCTGGTTGTCTGCATTGTACAAGGTCACCTGCTAAGTTTTCTTATCTCTGCAAGCATATCTCAATACCACATTCCTTACCTTTAAACAGTGTAACTGCAAAAACAACATTTTTATTCCCATGATTCCCCCCTTCTCTTCTTTACAAATTGTTGATTTTTGCATAACTTTACTAAGGTCTAATTTCGTAGATATCTTCTTCTTCTTCACATTCTTTGCTTTCCATCTCCTCTAATATCATCGTCTTATCTGAGTAAGGTGGTGGCTCCATGGTCATTTGTTTCAATAGTGCAGTTTCAATTAACCCCTGGACTAGTCCTCTTACACAGGGCATAGTGCAACAACCAATGGCTGTCAAAAATCCTGCTAATACGATCAAGGATGTAAATATGGACACTACCATCCCTTTCCATTTACCAAACCAAGATTCCAACCATCCTGTGATGGAAGCGTCTGCTCCTGAATTTTCTGCCAATTCATTGGCAAGGGTGGTAAGCCCTTGCAATGCTCTTGTTACTGTGCCATCCGGGGCAGTATTGTTGGGTATAAAAGTGCAACAATGGTTGCCCAGTATCACACACACACACCTCCTTTCTCCACGAGCATCATATCTAATGCTATCCTGGTTTCCCAAGCCATTTTGCTGGTGGCATCTAGTTGTTCAGCGATTCCTCTTATCACATCCCTTGTATAGTTTATGAATCTCTTCTGAGATTCATAAACTGTGGATTCATTCCACATTCTTATTGATTGTTACCCACCAGAACAGTGACTCAAACCCTGCAGCAATTTGATTCCTGGCTTTCTGTTCATCAGGAACTCCCCTAGGCACCCCTATAGAATCTATGCATACTCTGTCATCGAATGATATTCCTAAGCTTCTTTGACTTCTTCTGGGTATTTCTGATATTTCTAATGCCAGGGTGAAGGGTATCGCTAATTGAACAAGTGCACAAATGCCTCCCCAGTTAGGTGGTACAGTGGACCGTAAGGTCTTCCCTCCACAGTACTACCAGAGATCTGCCCTGGGGATCTCAAGTCTTGAGCAGTTTCCCATCAAGTCCTTGGTAGCATTCAAGGTCCTTGTGCACAAGGCAAATTCTCCCAGGTGACGGGTAGCACTCACACCCTGCCGTGAGAGGCAAGCTGTATGGTTACCTATAGCTGTAGAGAATGCAGGGGGATCCCTGATGTTGCTATCACGCAAGGAAGGGAACAGCAAAGAGAGAGACTTACAGGCCTCATTTCCCCAGGCAGTCTTTTCTTGGTACAATGCAATCACACATCGCATTCCCTGGGAATCCTTGGTCCACCCCACTGGGAAGGGCACTATCTGAGCAATCGGTCATCCCGAGGCACAAGCATAGCAATTGCTATGGTCGAGACTCTGGACAGTATATTTGAGCCATTCTATCCTGGCATTCACATCCCCATTCCCTGTTTGAATCTCAAATGTTTGAACTGCCGCATTTCAAAGAGGGCCTCCTGTTTTCTCTCCCATTTTCTCCTTGAATTTCTCCTTTTCTCTGATGGCAATACAGGATCGATTCCATACAGCTATTCTCAATCTGGCTGTTGGGTCTCTCCCAGTTATTTGTTCTCCCTGCTCGATTGTCGTTGGGCATTTAAATCTCCCCAAGCTAACACCTCACAAGCATCAAACATGATGGACTGTGGTACATAACCCTCTGTCACATTCACCCATATTTTGATGGGGTATCCCGTCTTCCTATTATCTGGCCATGCCTTTTCCAAGTTGCCAATTGACCGAGGCCTTCTCTGAGGCCTACAATCACTAGAAACAAAATTAATAGTTGATTTTTTCACTGTCATTATTTTTAAACCTTAGGTTTCCAAATAATTATCAATGCAAAGAATAAGATGTACACTACTACTATAACAAACCCCTCTTGGGAGCACTTCGATTTGCTATAGGTCTGTCCTTTCTCTCAATCACAAGTCACAGTCGTTAGTTACCTGTGAAAATAAAAGGTTAGTTTACAATTCTATGATTTTATCCCACTCAGAGTCCACTATGAGATTTTTCTCTTTGATTTCAACTTCCAACAAGTCCGTCTTCTGTAGGAACAGCTTCCCAGGCACTAGGGTGGATGGATGCCTTCACTCAAGTATAGTGAGTCCAACCTTCTTCCGCAGTTCTTACAGCTGTTTCAGTGGTTAGTAACGGTCCTTCCCATTCAGGCCGGAGTTGACTCTTTCCAGGTCCGAATGAGGACCCAATTTCCTGGGTGATGGTCGTGAATGGGGAATTCCAAAGGTGGGGTTTGAGCCAACAACCCATGGGTCCTGAGAGATGACAAAGAAGAGGACAACCCCAGCATACAGTTCGTAAGAAAACTCTTTCGTTTTGAATTGTGGTATCTCATCCCTTCTGCCCAGATAGGGCAATCCAAACAGCATCTCATATGGTGAAATTCCTATATCCTTTCTTGGTGCTGTTTGAACCTGTAGGAGTAAGCATTTTACCCAAGGAAGTTGGGTTTCTAACACTAATTTAGTTAATTGCTTCTTTAATGTCTGGTTCATTCGCTCCACCTTCCCAGAAGGGGAGGGGTGTCAGGGGGGGTGTGAAAATCCCACTCAGTCTCTAAGGCCTGCTTTAACCCTTGCAGTAAAGCTTACACCCATCCAGTCATGCGGTCAGTTAGGACAAAACTAACTCAGTGAAGTCTACCTGTATACTTTGGAAAAAGTCGAATCCCTGGCTCCTGCCCTCCTCTAGGTGGGTTACAGTTGACCTTTTTATTTACCTTTTGACATATGGTACATCCTCTGCATATTTGCTTCACTGAAGTGTATATTCCTACACAGACATACTTTCTTAGCGCAACATCACACATTGCTTGCACCTCCCGATGACTCTTGATGTAAAACAATTAATATTTGCCTCATTGGTGCTTTATTCAGCATTTCTCTCCCATCAGGGAGTATCCATTTTCCTTCAGACTTCGTGGCTCCTGATTCCTTAAAAAAAATCTTTCTCTTAAAACTTTTTAGTTCTTTCGTAGTTTTCAACAATTCCCTGAATCCTCTCTGGATTTATTCTTTATTTTCCTTCAGACATTAGATGCCTTAAATACCTGACTTCTCTTTCTCCATATTGTAATTTAATTTTCAATACTCCCAAGCTCTGCTTTCCCAGAAAGTTGAATAGCTTGTTAGTGGCTTCCTTCACAACTGTTTTCTCCTGTCCTGACAATAAAAGATCATCCACATATTTGTAACAGTAATACCTCCTCGGGAGGTGCAATTGCTTCAAAATCTGTTCTAGAACTTGCCCAAATAAATTTGTGACCCTGTAAACCCCTGAGGTAAAACTGTCCATTTTTATTGTTGCTTCCACCCCCATTTCAGGGTCTTTCCAGTCAGAGGTGAATATATCTTTGCTCTCAGGGCCTGAGAGCACTCCATTAATAACACTGTTATTCCAGTCTAACAATTTACTAGTTGAATGCCCAATTTCATCATCAAATCCCTTCCCAACAAGTTAGTCCCTGCCTTGGGTACATACAATAATTAACCAGTAAACATTTTATCCCCTAGTCTCAGCTTGGTGTCCCCCAAAAGTGGCACTGTTATCCCAGCCCCTTCTACCCCTCATCACTTTTTAGGGTTTCATTAGTTAATTTAATCCCTGATACTTTACAGGCCAGTAATGACCCAGCTGCCCCAGTGTATTGGGTTCGGGGGCAAGGTTGGGGGGGAAGCTGCAGTGGCAGCGTCCGCGAGAAGAATCCAGAAGCCACCCCGTGGCAGAAAAGGGACAATTTCAGCCGGCCCCAAAGGGGCCCACCACTGCCCAGAGCCAAGCCATGAGGAACACAGTCCATGCCTCTGTGAGAGCACATCCTCGAAAACAAACAAACAAAAACAGCAGCTGGGAGAGCGAGACACCTCCCCGCAGACACCAAAGTCAGAGCAGAAGGAGGGGGAGGAGGCGCTCCAGGCACTGGAGCCGAAGTCCCCCTGCAGCCTGTGGAGAGGCCCCTGGTGGAGCAGGCTACCCCCCCTCCCCCCTATTCTGGATAGTTGTGAAAGTGACCAAACACCACAGCAAATATAACAAAACTTCTAGACTGTTACTTAGATAATGCCTACAGTCTCTTTCCCTGCTCATTCAACTTCAAACAGCTCTGTCAAACACTACATACCACAGCTTTAACATCTTCAATAACTCTTAAAAATTCTTTTTATCTTTCTCCAGCCTGTACTTTCATCAAATGCTGTCAGGGGCCAACTTAATTCCATACCTTCCTCCCTCCAGGATGCTGAAACAACATATCAGTACAACATATTTCATCCCATTTTCCTTCTCTCCTCCTTCTTCCACTCTGGATATTCCTATTTGATGTGGCCAGCATGGCCACACTTAAAACATCTTATCAAAACCTGCCCCTGCTGGGATTCAGGCTGCAACACAGGCAGCCTTCCTTGCCTGCCATTCCTTCATCTCTCTTCCTCTCCTTTCCATCCTGGCCCTGACTCCCCCTGAAGATTTTCTTCCTCTTTCACCAACCCTCTGCCTCATTACCTGCTGCACTGTCAATGCCATTAGTTTTGCTCTCTGCTTTTCCTTCTCATCTCCCTTCCTGGCATACACCTCCAGGGCCTCCCGCAGTAGGGCCCCCAGTGACTGTTCACTACATCCTCCCACCCTGCAGAGCCTTCCCCCGCTATGTATATGGCCAGGCTCCAACCACCAAATGAACTTTCAAGAGCCCCCAGGACACCGGGTCCCCGGGACTCACCCCCGAGCACTCCCCCACCCCAACCCCAAGTCTCCCACATGACCCCTGTGCTGCACACTACCACCACTCCAGCCAGGATCGGCAAGTGGGCACCCCTGCTCTGCCGGTATTATCCCTGGTCTTGGAGGATGAGCTCCTTCCCATTCTTGTATAGCAGCTCTCCTCCTGATCATTCTCATTTCTTCCCCTGTAAACAACATACATAGTATACACATCATTTCCCTGAGAGAGGGAGTTAGGAGAATACAATAAATCACTAACTTTTTAAAAAAGAATTTACTAACTTTTATAAAAGGGGGAACAGATAGGAAGTTAGGGGAATCTTATCAAGTAGAGATAGAGTGATAGCATGAAACTGGGATGCTCAAATTAATTAAAGCAAGAAGCCTTGGGCCCCTTTACCAAGGTCAGTCTCCTGATAAGAGTGTGAGCCTATCTTAAGAAACTGGTCCTGCGGATGGACAAGAGCCAAGGAGCAACTGAGTCTGCGCAGAGACAAGAGGTCAACTAGTGGTGACGAAGAAGAGTCATCAATCTTCATCCCCACGACCCCCAACGACCAACACTAGAATACACTGCGCAAGCGCAGATGGGAGGAGTTTATGGAAGTGACTCCTTGGAACTAATTTTAATACGAAGCGGGGACAGGTTATGAATATGTATAGGCGTAGTGTGAAACTTCATGCGTATGTAACTCTTTACTGCATATATCCAAGGCAATTTGCTGTGTCAGGTGCGCACGACTTTGGCGGGACTACCTCCCGTGCTGCCCAGCGCTGAATAAACATACTTACTTTACAATCTTACTGATTGTGGAGTCCGTTTTCCGCAAGTCATCCCCCCAAGAGTATAAGTTAGGTGTTGAGGGATTTTTGAAACAGCAAAGATCCCACAGCTTGCTGCAGCTGAGCAAACCAAGCTACCAGGGCAACTATGAGAAGTTCCCATGACAGCGTTCCCACATCGCCCAATTGAGGAATTTAGAAAAATATTGTTACCAGCAGCTGGCTTCAAGGACAAGGTCTATGTGACTGCTAATCACAAGGGGGTTGTCTTCTTGCAGGTGGGGTTGTTTTCTTATAGTTGTTTGTCTGAGTGGTTTTGACCAATAATCTTGTGTGAGACACTATCCGCCTCTGTTTAGTTCACTATAAAAGTTAGGCTATTCGGGCAATAAAATGGAGCATGATCTGACCATACTAGTGTCTGTCATGTTTTCAGCCATTCTTCCTGCAACAGTTAGGCCCTAGGAATTGGTGTAATAGTTCAGTTAGCCTTATGGGGTCCTCAATTAAAGACTTCATCTCCTTCTTAAAACTCCTAAGCTCTCTGCTGTAGGGAGGGGGGGAGTTCACCTAAGAGGATAAACAGTTAGTATTAGTATTGTTACTATTTGGTAAGGCCAAAAAGGAATCTTATTGTTTACACAAATTTAAAGCCTGAATTTTCATCAGACTAGTATTTTAGCCAAAATACTGCTGTTTCCTTAATTGGCTCTCTTGTCCAGACTGATACACAATATTTAACTATTTTCTTCTTTTATCATCTCCTCTAATTTTGGGGTTATTCTTCCAATTTCTCAGCATCCTTCCTATAGGACTGTTAGTAGGCACTCCCCCAGGGATATCTCCCTGTCCCCTGGAACCCATATTTCCCATTTTTCCTAGCCCTTGTAGGTGTGCTGCTACAGAATTTTCCCTCCTGCAGTGTACCACACACTAACATTCTGATTCTGGAAAATGGGGGTGTACTGCCAAGCACATCACAGTACAAAGGGTACAGCACACCTATTAGTTTACCAAATTCCCTGGTGTACTTCCAAGCACTTCCCGGGGCAAGGATTACCGTACACCAAATTTCCCAAGTCTCTTCCTTTCTCTCCCTTATCTCACGCTTCATCCGTCTCCGGCCGCGCCCCTCGTGGAGCTACGGAACCGTGGATCAGGACTCCACACTCGCTTCGTACAAAAGTACGTCTCAATCACACATCACAGAGTCTCACCAAAACCCCCAAGGCAATACTTAGTATTTCTTACCTTGGTCTGTGCACAGAGTTACCGGATCAATTCTTAAACCCGAAGTGCCTACCTTCTTCCCTTCCCCACTACTTAATGGATACTGCCTCTTTAATCAGTCTCAGGCCCTCTATCAGCTCTCTGCAGAACCACCACCGTTGATGCACAGGACCGCTGAAATCAGCAGGGCATGCCTTCCTGTTGCTGCGGCAGTGGGGCTCCCCAGTAGGTGACAGGATCCCGGAGGAGCCCCCAAATTGTGAGAAACACTCTGTAGCCGATAACTTAGGCTCAGGCGAGGATCTCAGTGAAGTTGCATTTTTATTCGCGATTGTAATGGCGGGCATCCCACAAGCAGGAGCGCACCTACTAGTCACATAGTACAGTTTATATACTTTGTTTCTCAACAACCGGGACCCTCCCGTTTCCCCATTGACTGGGTAGCCCAGGTTCACAACCTATCTGACGTTTCACAGATAATACATGGCTTTCAGTTACCAGCCTGTTATTTTTTACATTTCTTTTGACTTTTTTAATCTGCGAGGTGGTAATGTTTCTTCCCTTATCTGGCTTGACTTGATACCATGAATTTCACCTAATTTGCACTAGGGAGTCTGGTTGTCTGCATTTTACAAGGTTGTCTGTTAAGCTTTGTCATCACTGCAAGCATATCTCAATACCACATCCCTTCCCGCTAAACAATGTAACTCTAAACAATGTAACATCTCTAGAAAAAAAACACCTCTTTCTTACATGTTCACATACATCCAGGAAACACTTTTCTGTTGAATACCAATTTGGTACTTGTCTTTCTCCCCCTTCCCCCCCCCATATATTGGGTATTCCCAAGTAGCAGTATGTCTGGTACTTCCTGTCCTGGTTTCAGTTAGGACAGAGTTAATTTTCTTCCTAGTAGCTGGTAGGGTGCTATGTTTTGGCTTAGGATGAGAAGAGTGCTGATAACACCCCGATGTTTTAATTGTTGCAGAGTAGTGCTTACACCAAGCTGAGGACGTTTCAGCTTCTTGCTCTGTCCTGCCAGCGGGCAGGCTATGGGTGCAGCAATAGTTGGGAGGGGACAGACCCAGAGCAGCTGACCAAACTGGCCAAAGGGGTATTCCATACCATCTGATGTCATGCTAAACAATATATAGGGGTGCCTAGCTGGGGGAGGAGGGCTGGACTGCTCAGGGTTAAGCTGGGCATCGGTCAGCAGGTGGCGAGCAATTGCATTGTGCATCACTTGTTTTGTACGCATTATTAGTAGTATTACTATTACCATTATGTTACAAATGAAGTCTCAACTCAATCTGAATTTAGTAATATTTATAAAAGGTATAAAAGGCAAGTAAACAGCGCTGGGTGTGCGGGGAGTCTATGCTCTACCAACACACACACACAAACATCAAACATTCCAAATATATAGAACACTGCTTTTACATACTAAACCCAAGTACGCCTATACATACGTACAATCAGGAAAGGTAACAAACAAGCCTTTAAATTCCATGACTTAAAAGTCTCCATCTTCCATTCCTTTTGAACAATATGTCTTGCTTTAAGTTGTCAAGCAACTCGGTCTTTGGGCCTTATGTATCCCACTCTTCCCGAATCGAAGAAAATCCATCTCCTTTTCAAGGCCAATAGGGCCTGGGTCAAAAAGCACGTCCAGGTCACCAAGGGGTGTAACAGCGAAAGCCTTCGATGGCAGTAGCAGCAGAGGGGCCGATGGCATAGCAGAAGGATCGGTGGACAAGCCCACAGCTCCCTCACTGTCTGGAAAACCACACGTGTCTGACTGTGGTCCCACATGGCTCTTTAAGGCCTCAGAGACTGCTCGCCAGGTGCCGAGCAATCCCGCTGCAAGCTTGTCGTTTTTAGTTGCAGAGTCCCACACCTTGACCTCAATTTGGTCCCATATTTCAGGCTCATAAACTGTCTGATTGTTAATAAGGAGAATAAGCTGTAAGGTTACCAGGACAGTCTTTGTTCCTAATCCCCATAATGCACAACTGCTTACCAGCGAGGGGCAGTTGTGTGCGTGGGTTTGCTTCTCTCAGCTCGAGCTTCTTCCCAGCTCCAGTGCACCTGTTTCCAGCGACTTTCAGTATGAGCTTCTTTGAGCAGTTTGCTGAGTCTGGCCGAACCTATCTTCATGAGGCGATCAAAGTGCCTGTTCCCATCCTGGTCTCCATTCTGCTAGCCTGTTCCTTTTCATTCCTTCTTTCTGCTTCTTTATTGATGACATAACTTCATTATATCGTGTTGCCTTTTTTTTTTTTTTTATCTTGAGGGCAGGCTCCCCTCTTATACCCTTCTCTCCACAGCAGTTCTTTTCAAAACAACTTTTCATTGGTCAAACAACTTTGAATGTAACAACAACAGCAAACACCCAGAAAGTTCCATGCCTTAACAGTTGGAGAACAAGCAACCTGAGACTGCATGGCATCTCCTTAATCACCCTTCTTTGTTCCCTCTAAACTCTTATATTCCTGATGACCTCTGTTGCGAAGCACGGACGAAAGCACGACAGACACCAGCAGAGTCAGATCATGCTTCACCATTTTATTGCCCGAATCGCCCAACTTTTATAGTGAATTTTACAGGGGTGGACAGTGTTTCACACAAGATTATTGGTCAAAAGCACTCAGACAAACCGTTAAGAAAATAACACCACCTGCAAGAAAAGAGCCCCCCTTTTGATTAGAAGTTAGGAAAACAACCCCCTTTGTGCTTAACGGCCACGTAGACCTAGTCCTTGAGGCCAGCTGCTGATAACAATATTATCTGAGTTCCTTAATTGGGTGATGTGGGAGTCATTGCAGTGGGAGCTTCTCACAGTTACTCTGGCAGCTTGGTTTGCTCAGCTACAGCAGGCCCTGAGATTTCTAAGGCCTACCCCTGGTTGCTTAAAGCAAGCTTAGATCGAACAATTATGCCAATTCCCAACAATTCCCCCGTTTTCTTTTTGTACAAGCAGTACTTGGTTTTACAGCAGATGTCAAATACATAACATAACACAACTATATAACTTAATCCTAATAACACTACAATTACTGTAAGCACTTAATGGTAACACAATTTGATAGTAAGTAACACAACTTAATAGTAACACACTTAAACCTAATCACTTGATGGTGATCAAAGGCTGTTCTTGACAGTCCTTGAGGTGTCACAGCCCATGTCATTGTCAGAATGATTATCAGGAATCTCTTCATGGTCGTCTTCAGCGTGTGCAGATTCTAAAACTGCTTCAGTCCACTTTGCAGTGATCCACTGGGTACCTGTTTCTGGCACCACTTCAAAATCCCTATAACTTTTTGCAAGTAACCCTTTAACCACATTTATCACAATACTACGTGTAATGATGATTGACACCACAATGAACAGAATCCTTAATCCCCCTTTGACTAATCCCAGTAACCATCTATGCATTGTTTCAAACAAATCAGTGAACCATTGATTGAAAGGATTGATACCATATTGACTCTTTCTCATGTGCTCTTTCAGGAAAGTAATGAATTTGTGAGTTGAAAAGGTCTAAACAGTACATTCCCTTAAATTTCTCCAAGTGGCTACTTCAAACAATGACTCCGTACTAGTGAAACTTGATTTTGCTCAACCGATCACAACTAGCCCTGCTAGTTGCTTAAAATTGACTCCCCGTTTTTCTAACAGCGCTGTAATAAATCCATTTCTTCTGATTTTTGCCGGCACCAATTTCCTATGCTTTTAGCCTGCCCTATGGTTATATCCCGGGATCCTGCACTGTGGCAACAATAACCTGTACTAAGGCTATATTCCGGAATCCTGCACTATGGCAACAATAACCTGTACTATGGTTATATTCCGGAATCCTGCACTATGGCAACAATAACCTGAACTATGGCTATATTCCGGAATCCTGCACTATGGCAATGATAACCTGTACTAGGGCCATATTCCGGAATCCTGCACTACGGCAATAACCTGCACTAAGGCAATAACCTGCACTGTGGCAAACCTGCACTAAGGCAATGACCTGCACTATGGCAAAAGCACGCTCTCATTCACACAGTACAATCACACATACAGAGCACAATCGCACACCCAGAGGCCTCTGGCACATCTCACTCTCAATCATACCACAAGAACATAATTTAGAATGATAAGCAAACAAACAAGTATTGTCTCTCATTGTGTTCCTCGTGAAATGACTTGCAACACTTTGTTTTAAAACCTTACCCTTACACAAATACTTTCAACACAAAATACCTGGACATTTAAGAATAACACATACAATTATTAACACTCCAGTTAGTATCCCTCCAGCAGCTGAAAACATACTGTTTGTCTGCAGCTTCAGGAGATCTTTGTCTGCTCCTGCGGTGAGCAGCTGAGAGTGGAGTCCCCTCCGAACAAAACGCTCAGGGTGCACCTAGGGGTGTCCACACCACAGCCGATCCCCACAGCCAAGCAGTTGTTACGTGCGGCTGCAGATGCCACTCCAGGCACTAAAATTGCCAATGCCGCTCTAGCTGCAACCCCACACAATTCAACATTATCATTGCAATCCGGTGCAAGCAATGCCCATTTATGTCTGGTGATCTCACGCAACTGTAACAAGCTAGGAGCAAATACAATGAGTTTATCTAAGTAACATGGACATCTGATAGCATTTGCAGGGATACCTTGCCAGGCCCTATCCCCACAAATCAGAAAAACATCAGGAGGTAAGGCCAAAGCTGTACAATTGTTCCAAACACTGTAGTTGTTACCCCTTGTCTCCGTGCCATAAACCCCTAAACCCTGCTTAGCAGTGTCATTGTAATCACAGGTGTTATTTGTATTTCTGTACCCGTATGGCCCTTTCCAGGTTCCTGTAGCAGGATCCATCTGATAGCCATGGCTACATTCACATTTGTAGCCACCTTTCAGGTTGATACAGATTTGACTACAGCTACCAGGGTTTTGGCATTCATCAATGTCTCCACAGTTTCTCTTGTCTACAAACTCAAACCCAGCTGGACAGTCACATTCATTTATGATGCATTCCTTCAGGGGCTCATCACCCCAGTCCTTGCAGTCTCTCTGCTGGTTACACACTTTATTGATATCTATGCATTCTCCACTTCTGCACTTGAATTTGCCAGGTCCAGAGCACTGAATAACATTGTTACAGTTTGCTTCATCAGTGCCATCCAGACAGTCTCTCACACCACTGCACTGCCTACTCCCATGGACACAGTTCCCATCTTCACATCTGAACTGGTCTGGCCTGCAGGTCTGAGAAAGGCAGTTAATTTCATCACTTCCATCCTTGCAATCAGGATCTCTGTCACAGTCTTTTTCACCATCACATTTCCAGGACACTGGGATACACTGGGTTGACTGAGGACCACAGCTGATTTCATTTACCCGGCATGCTCTCATATGACACAGCTCAGCACTTTCGTCAGACCCATCTTCACAGTCCAGATCCCCATCACACTGCCGTCTGTTTGGCGCACACTGACCACTGTTGCACACAAAGTCAGATTCAGCACACGTCTTCTTCACACAAGCACTCTCATCACTGCCATCTGAGCAGTCTTCACATTTTGCTCTAACACTGTCAGCAGCAGTGCACAGGCCGGCGAGGGCGAGCAGCAGGCAGAGTGCCCCGCAGCGCGGCAGCGCCCGCCACCGCCCCACACCTGTGTCACTTATACTACTCCTATTACCCGTGCTGTTAGTGTCAGTGGCATCCTCCTGGTACTGTTTCTGTCTTTGTCGCCCCTTACTCTCCCCCTTTTCTTTTTGCCACTGACCATTCACCACAAATGGATGAGACACATGATTACTAGTTAGGAAAGAGAGTGTAACGTCTGCAGGCAGTGCCGGCTGCAACCTTAGAAGCTGTTTGTGAAAGAGCCTGCCGGTGGTCATTTGGCAGTGTAATCTGCGTCTCTGCACTCCTGCCCCGCAATAGAGCTAATTCGTCATTAGTAATCTGTAGAATGTGGCAACCCCACGGAATGTTATCCAGAAACATAGTTATAACACCGATCTGGGGACGAATAGTCTTTTTTGCATTGCAAGATAAACCTCTTATAAAAGGAATGCTAGAGAGAAGCAGCACAGCCGCTGCTGCCGCTGCCTCCATGGTTACGTCAGACAGGCTGCAGGGTCCTGATGTCCGTCCCTCTGCTCTGTGCCGACTCGCCACACGGTGAGAGTCGACTACCGTTGTCCACTGACGCCTCTGGTCTCCCGTAGCAACTCCATCTCGGATGTCCCGCGTCGCACCGCGATTATTTCAATGTCCCGCGTTTTCCGCGGCTCCTTTTCCCGCGTCCCTGCGCGGTTCCGTTTCCCGCGCTTCCCCGCGGATCTTTTCCCACGCTTCCCACGGTTTCCTTTCCCCGTGTCTTACCGTGAGTCCTTTGTACAGTGTTTGCGGCTCGGTGTCTGGTCGTTGCAGCGCCGGTCCGATGTCCGCTCCGATGTCCACTCCGATGTCCCGCGCCGCTCCGATGTCTCAGTCTCGGCGCTGTGATGTCGCGGCGCCGCTGGTCCCCGGCGGCACTGGTCCCGGCGCCGCGCCGATGTCCCGGCGCCCGGCGCCGCTGGTCCCAACGCCGCTGGTCTCCTGCTCTACCTGCGTTCGGATGTGCCGGCGCCGCTGGTGTCCCGCTGCGCTGCGATGTTCGCCCCGACGCCACTGCGATGTCCGTGCTCGGCTGCGATGTCTGCTCCGGTGCTGCGATGTCCTGCTCCGGTGCGATGTCCTGTTCAGGCCCTGTTCAGGTCTCCCGCTGCGATGTCCTGTTCAGGTCCAGTTCAGGTCTCAGCCTGTTCGGGCGCCATTTGTTGCGAAGCACGGACGAAAGCACGACAGACACCAGCAGAGTCAGATCATGCTTCACCATTTTATTGCCCGAATCGCCCAACTTTTATAGTGAATTTTACAGGGGTGGACAGTGTTTCACACAAGATTATTGGTCAAAAGCACTCAGACAAACCGTTAAGAAAATAACACCACCTGCAAGAAAAGAGCCCCCCTTTTGATTAGAAGTTAGGAAAACAACCCCCTTTGTGCTTAACGGCCACGTAGACCTAGTCCTTGAGGCCAGCTGCTGATAACAATATTATCTGAGTTCCTTAATTGGGTGATGTGGGAGTCATTGCAGTGGGAGCTTCTCACAGTTACTCTGGCAGCTTGGTTTGCTCAGCTACAGCAGGCCCTGAGATTTCTAAGGCCTACCCCTGGTTGCTTAAAGCAAGCTTAGATCGAACAATTATGCCAATTCCCAACAGACCTCATCGTTAAGAGTCTAATGTTATCTCAACCACGGGGCTTGCCCACCCCCATGTTTTCGGATAGAAAGTTGCCCAAAATAATGAAACAAGCTATAACACTCATTAAAAGTGAACTACTGACTGAGAGCTCCATATTCTCTTCAACGTTTATGATGACCAGTACTGTGAGGTGACTAAAAAAGCAAAGCTCCTCCTCTTATGACAAGAGCATATTTTTGTTTTGTTATTAAAAACAGTGAATGTAATAATTATTGTATAATAAGTTTGTTAATCTAACCAGTGGGGAAGCTTGTGGGGGCTGTGACAACCCTGTATAGCTGGAAAGTCTCCAGCTGCCCATCCTGATAAGAACACGTATAGTGCTTGCTCAGCAAGATCGCAAACCCGCAACGCAGAGGAAGACTACGGCCTTCATCCTCACGACCACCAAGAGCTCCGAGATGACCCCCTAGCAACAGTACGTGCAACCGCAGGACATACCAGGATATGCCACGTACACCCAGAACAACCAAGCTATAAAAAAGGGGACTCTGGTGGGGGTGAGGTGCGTGTCTTGGTGGAGCAGAGACTCCCGGCGCACCCAGCGCTGTTTGCTTACCTCTATTCCTTTAATAAATTGTAAACTTTGATTGTAACCCTATTTGGGACTCAGTCATTTATAACAGTGAATACCTCTGGCACAGCATAGCCAAAGGCAATTTATAAATGAACTGCTCAAAGTTCCCCATGCCACGCTTAAGCTTTGATTAAAACAACTGCTTTGGTTTATGTTTTTCTGTTGCATTACATGCAACACCAGTGCAGCTCCATTAAAGTTAGACAAGTTGTTTTAGATTCACTCCCAGCTTAAATGCCACAGCTTCACTGCAGGAGATTAGGCAAAAGAATTCATCTTTATTAGGTTGCTTACTCAGGAGATGAGAGAGAAACTCTTGTACTTGAAGTGTTGTTTAATGCTCTACTTAAACATGAGCGCAAAGCAAGTGAGCTAGAGCTACTACACTATTCCTATTTAATATATTTTTCACCATGAAGTTGATTTTTGCCATCAGTACATTTTGCCTAACAAAAGGCAACATCCATCTGTAACATAAGCCTAGCTGCAGAAGCACATACCTCCCTGCAGCATTTGCAGAGCTAACGACAACGTGCTTGAATCCCTCTTCAGTTCCGTGATTATTTGGTCACCAACAATTTCTGCAAGGTTGCGTTCACAACACACTTGCCCATTTATCTTTGCTGCAGCTGCTGTGGAACTAAGCAAGTTACAGAACACAGCAAAAGTGTTGTGGTGCTACAAAGCCTGCAATGATCTCGTTAGGGCAAACGAGATTTTGAGAGCTGGTGTTTCAGCAGGTGTTTGTCCCCTGGAAGCTGTTCCATGAAGGGTGCTGGCTGCTGACCAGCTGAGGTGACGACCACATGTGGAGAAAGAAGGCAGAGAGATTCTACTTCGGGCTTATTCCTGTTATAAGGTGTGTTGGGTCTGTCTGAGCTGGAGTCACCTTTTCCCTGCAGCAGCCCACACAGTGCTGTACTCTGCACTCGTAGCTGGAACAGCACTGATATCACTCCAGTGTTGTGTCTATTGCTGCATAGTGCTGGCACAGCATCAGGACTCCTTTCAAGCCCCCAAGAGCCAGCAGGCTGGGGGTGGGCAAGTGATGGGGAGGGGACATTGCTGGGGCAGCTGACCTAAACCAACCAAAGGGATATTCCATAACACCTGATGTCACACTCAGCAATAAAAGGGGGGCCCTCATGGGGGACGGGGCTGTTCCTCCTGAACAACCACTACACGTTTTGAGGCCCTGCTTCCCAGGACGTGGCCGAACACCGCTCGCTGATGGGAAGTAGAGAATAATTTTTCCTCTCTCTGTGCTTCTGCGCGGACTGATTGCTTCTTTTGTCTCTGTTTTTTCCTCCCATTCCCTTTCCCTTTAATTAAACCTTTCTTATCTCAAACCTCGAGTTCTCTGTGTTGTATTTTCTCCCCCTTCCTCTTTGAGGAGAGGGGGAGTGAGAGAGCGGTTGTGGTGGAGCTCGGCTGCCCACCTGAGTAAAACCACCACATAAGGCTGTTTATACAACTAGGCCTTGCTTTTTAGTGCTGCTGCACAAAACACTCCTGCTGTGCAACTATAAATAATTATAGAACATCCAAAACAAAACAAAAAAAAAATCTCTGTCCCTTGCAAGTCAGACCACAGAGTGCAGCTTCTGCTCAGAAGTCATGAAAGCAAAGAGACAATCCCATCAACTCATACGCTTTGAGGATTATAAGATGCTGGATCTATACATTTCTTAAACACTTGATTCATTTCAGCAGAACTAACCAACCTGCAGAGAATAAATTCTGGATTCCACACTAATTTAATCAGAAATAAATACGTGAAATTGCAGCCTTAGCCAATGAGGCCAGACCACTAACTCCAGGAGAAAAGATTTACCGGTTTGTATGATCTCCAGTTATTAATCACGAGACACCATTTTTATATTCCCCTATAACTTCTCAAATCCAAAAATCAGTTTCAGAGCCTGCCATTTCAGCATTCGTTAAAACATATAAAACTATGTGAACAAGGTAAGTTACCTAAACATCAGGACAGAACAACACGTAAAACCAAAATAGAGGATGATGAATAAGAAAAAAACATCTTATGAGCAAATTCTGTCCGACATTATATTTATCATTTAGAAATCATAGGGACAGTCACTAACTCCCTGTTTGCATGGCAAGAGGAAAGATTCAACCCCCCGTTGCACTCCATCCCCCAAAAAAGTCAATTGCCCTGTGCAGATTAGAGAGATGCTGAGCACAGGCACAAGCCTTACGGTCTGGTTCACAGCCATACATGTACATGTATGTGCAGAACCATGCTTTCAGATGAGAATGGGCCACAGATAAATAATACGTTAATTCAAAATTCACCATGTATCATTTTAACTCTGCTCATAATTACTTCCTAACATTTTCCTTGTCAGCCCACATGCTTGGACTATAGACAAATGGAAGAAGAGAAAGTAACAAGCAAGGGAAAGAGGAGCAAGTGAGGTGGCACTTACTGTGTTGCATTTTGTCCCGCACACCACTTGTCGGTGGTTCAGCCACTGGGAAGCAAACACTTTATTAAGGGTTCCAAGGTGAAACTCTCTCTCCTTCAGAACACTGGGAAGCTGCTGGGCTGCATATTCATGCAACAAGCGGTGATAGCTGGACTCATTCTGCATCCACACCTCTCTACCTTTCAGGTAGTACACCAAGGACCGCTTCACCAGGGGGAGCCTTTTCCTTTTGTGAACAGAGTGATCCCACCCATACTGTGAAAAATAAACGTGGAAGTTAGAGGAACTTAAAGCAGCACCCTTCACAGAGTCACAGAATCGTAGGGGTTGGAAGGGTCCTGTCCTGGTTTCAGTTAGAACAGAATTAATTTTCTTCCTAGTAGCTGGTGGAATGCTGTGTTTTGGCTTAGGATGAGAAGAGTGCTGATAACACCCCGATGTGTTAATTGTTAAAGAGCAGTGCTTACACCAAGCCAAGGACATCTCAGCCTTTTGCTCTGTCCTGCCAACAGGCAGGCTGGGGGTGCAGTAAGAGCTGGGAGGGGACAGACCCAGGACAGGTGACCCAAACTAGCCAAAGGGGTATTCCATACCATCTGACGTCATGCTAAACAATATATAGGGGTGGTTAGCTGGGGGGAGGGGGCCAGACTGCTCGGGGTTAAGCTGGGCATCGGTCAGCGGGTGGTGAGCAATTGCATTGTGCATCACTTGTTTGTACATATTATTATTACTTTCCTATTATCACCATTGTAACATTATTGTTATTATTGTTATTATTATTTTCCTGTCTTATTAAACTGTCTTTATCTCAACTCACAGGCTTCACTTTCCATTTCTCTCCCCCGTCCCAGAGAGGGAGGGGGGAGGGTGAGCGAACGGCTGCGTGGTGTTTAGCTGCCAGCCGGGTTAAACCACGACAGTCTTTTTGGCGCTCAACGTGGGGCTCGAAAGGTTGAGATAACGGCAGATCTGACCACAGTGTGTTAAACTAAAATTGGTGTAAGTATTAGACCTGCTTAATAGTCACTTGTCATAATGCTGATCGCTTTAATCTCAACTCTGCTGCGCCTGTTTTCCAAATTGAGTATTATAGTACATTATTTTCCGTACTTGCTCTCTGTCATGTTGTTTATCCTCTCCGGGCCCTGGTTTCAGATCATTATGGTACTGAGTGTTGTAGCAATGGCTTATGAGACGATGAGATATCTGGTCATGACTCTAACTTGGTATTTGTACTCAGTAACATCGTCGACTCTGTATTTTGGAAACTGTATCTTGGAAACTATTAGCAATTATACCTATTGTTTTTTTCCATTAGGGAGTCAATCTGTGGAGGGGAAAGGGGAAGATATTTTTTCTTACTCGATTACTCTCCCTTTCTCCTTCACCACCCCTGTATCCTCCTGGATCACTATGCCTTCCTCCTTCACCTCCCTCTTATCCTCCGAGTTTATTACAATAGCTCTCCAAGATATTGAATATCCTTGGGATACTCAGACCAGCATAGTCCTGTTGTTCTGCCTCCTGAATGCGCTTCAGGTTCTGCTTAAAGTTAAACAACTACTTAGGAAGCTCATCCGGAGATCTGCCCGGAGGCAGTATAGTTGTGGGTGGCAGGGAGTATGGGAGGATATGGGCAGGCATCTAGAGCAGTTGGCACCCCCAGTGTTTTGGAAATTCACCCCTGAACAACTGCAAAATCCTCAAAAACTGGCAGAATGCTTGAGAAAAAGGTGTCATGATTCTGGCAGTTCCAAAGTGACACAAATCATTGTAACATGCTGGGGCCTGGCTCATGCCTATCGAGCTACCATTGATACTGCTATCAACTTAGTGACAGACCCTGCGGCTATTCCAACCCCTGTGGCAGACCCTGTAACAAGGTCAGAGAAACGAGCTGTAGCAGTGCAAGTTGACCCTGCAGAGGGTATTCCAACCTCTGTGGCAGACCCTGTAACAAGGTCAGAGAAACGAGCAGTAGCAGTGCAAGCTGCCCCTGTAGAGAAGGTGAAAAAATGGTATAGAGATTCAGGTCGTTTAGAACGCAGAGAGTCTTCTGCCAAATCTAGGTATAGAGACAACGGAGACGACGACGACGCTGGGCCATCAAGGGTTCAGGAGGAGGAAGATGAGGATGCCGAAAAATCAACAGTAACTACCCGAAGCCTAAACGAGCGTGAGTTACGAGATGTGCAAAAAGATTTTGGTCGCTGTATAGGTGAGCAGCTTGTCACCTGGCTGCTCCGATGCTGGGACTCTGGAGCCAATTGTGTGGAATTAGACGGCAGGGAAGCCAAGCGACTGGGATCCCTTGCTAGAGACGCTGGCATTGACAAAGCAATTGCAAATGGAGCACAATCTCACAGCCTCTGGAGGCGTCTCCTCTCAGCTGTGAGGGAAAGGTATCCCTTCAAGGAAGAACTTTTATGTCTACCAGGCAAGTGGACCACTATGGAGAAGGGAATCCAGTACCTGAGGGAATTAGCCGTACGGGAAGTGATTTATGAGGATCCAGACCTCAGACAAACATCCAAAGATCCAGATGAAGTCAGGTGTACACGACCCATGTGGCGGAAGTTTGTACGGAGTGCACCATCATCATATGCCAGCTCATTGGCAATAATGGCCTGGAAAGAGGATGAGGAACCCACAGTGGATGAAGCGGCTAAACAACTCCGGCAGTACGAAGAAAGTCTCTCTTCTTCCTTACAGGCCTGCGTCTCAGCTGTGGAGAAACTTTCTGAAAAGGTTCACCAACTTGAAGAGAATCTATCATCCTCCCCACCTGAACCAACCAGTGTCCACCGACCAAAAGAGAACACTTGGGGGAAACTTTCTGAAAAGGTTCACCAACTTGAAGAGAGATTATTCTCCTCTGCACCTGTACAAAGCAGTGTCTCAGCTATCAGGGGTAGGCATTCATCCACACAAGGAAGACGATATGGTGGGTACTCACCCCGTGCCACCCTGTGGTTTTACTTACGAGACCATGGAGAGGACATGAGAAAATGGGATGGAAAATCTACTGCGACCCTAGAGGCACGGGTACGTGAGTTGCAAAAGAAAACAATCAAGAAAAAGGGATTCTCTGAAAAGTTTGCTGCTCCAACTTCCAGCAGACAGTCCTTCAAACACAGAAATGAAGAAGATTCTGACCAGGATTAGAGGGGCCCTGCCTCCAGCCAGGGGGAGGAAAGGGACAATCGAGTTTATTGGACTGTGTGGATTCGATGGCCTGGCACGTCAGATGCACAGAAGTATAAGGCTTTAGTAGACACCGGTGCACAATGTACTATAATGCCATCGAGATATAAAGGACCAGAGCCCATCTATATTTGTGGAGTGACAGGGGGATCTCAGCAGTTGACTGTATTGGAGGCTGAAGTGAGTCTGACTGGGAATGAGTGGGAAAAGCACCGCATTGTGACTGGCCCGGATGCTCCATGTATCCTTGGCATAGACTATCTTAGAAGAGGATATTGCAAGGACCCAAAAGGGTTCCGGTGGGCTTTTGGTATAGCTGCCTTAGAGACAGAAGGCATTAAACAATTATCTACCTTGCCTGGTCTCTCAGAGGACCCCTCTGTTGTGGGGTTGCTGAGGGTCGAAGAACAGCAAGTGCCAATCGCTACCACAACTGTGCACCGGCGGCAATATCGCACTAACCGAGACTCCCTGATTCCCATCCATAAGCTAATTCGTCAATTGGAGAGCCAAGGAGTGATCAGCAAGACTCATTCACCTTTCAATAGTCCCATATGGCCAGTGCGAAAGTCTAATGGCGAGTGGAGACTAACAGTGGACTATCGTGGCCTGAACGAAGTGACGCCACCACTGAGTGCTGCAGTGCCGGACATGCTGGAACTTCAGTACGAACTTGAATCGAAGGCAGCCAAGTGGTACGCCACAACTGATATCGCTAATGCATTTTTCTCCATCCCTCTAGCAGCAGAGTGCAGGCCACAATTTGCCTTCACTTGGAGGGGAGTCCAATATACTTGGAATCGGCTGCCCCAGGGGTGGAAACACAGCCCTACCATTTGCCATGGGCTGATCCAGTCTGCGCTAGAGCAGGGGGAAGCTCCTGAACACCTGCAGTACATCGATGACATTATTGTGTGGGGTAACACAGCAGAGGAAGTTTTTGAGAAAGGGAAGAAAATAGTCCAAATCCTTCTGAAAGCCGGTTTTGCCATAAAACAAAATAAAGTCAAAGGACCTGCACGAGAGATCCAGTTTTTAGGAATAAAATGGCAAGATGGACGTCATCAAATCCCAATGGATGTGATCAACAAAATAACAGCTATGTCTCCACCAACTAACAAAAAAGAAACACAGACTTTCCTAGGTGTTGTGGGGTTTTGGAGAATGCACATCCCAAATTACAGTCTGATTGTAAACCCGCTCTACCAAGTAACCCGTAAGAAGAATGAGTTTGAATGGGGCCCTGAACAACGACAAGCCTTTGAACAAATCAAGCAGGAAATAGTCCATGCAGTAGCCCTTGGGCCAGTTCGAACAGGACCAGATGTAAAGAATGTGCTCTACACTGCAGCCGGGGAGAACGGCCCCACCTGGAGCCTCTGGCAGAAAGAACCTGGGGAAACTCGAGGTCGGCCCCTGGGGTTTTGGAGTCGGGGATACAGAGGATCTGAGGCCCGCTATACTCCAACTGAAAAGGAGATATTGGCAGCATATGAAGGAGTTCGATCTGCTTCGGAGGTGGTCGGTACTGAAGCGCAGCTCCTCCTAGCACCCCGATTGCCGGTACTAGGCTGGATGTTCAAGGGAAGGGTCTCTTCTACGCATCATGCAACTGATGCTACGTGGAGGAAGTGGGTTGCATTGATCACTCAGCGGGCTCGAATAGGAAACCCCAGTCGCCCAGGAATCTTGGAAGTGATTATGGACTGGCCAGAAGGCAAATACTTTGGGATATCATCAGAGGAGGAGGTGGGTCGTGCTGAAGAAGCCCCACTGTACAACCAGTTACCAGAGAATGAAAAGAAATATGCCCTGTTCACTGATGGGTCCTGTCGTATTGTGGGGAAGCATCGGAGATGGAAGGCTGCTGTATGGAGTCCTATGCGACGAGTTGCAGAAGCTGCTGAGGGAGAAGGTGAATCGAGTCAGTTTGCAGAAGTGAAGGCCATTCAGCTGGCTTTAGACATTGCTGAACGAGAAAAATGGCCAGTTCTCTATCTCTACACCGATTCATGGATGGTAGCAAATGCCCTGTGGGGATGGTTACAGCAATGGAAGCAAAACAACTGGCAGCGTAGGGGCAAAGCCATCTGGGCTGCTGCTTTGTGGCAAGACATTGCTGCTCGGGTGGAGAACCTGGAAGAGGAAAGTACGTCACGTAGATGCTCATGTGCCCAAGAATCGGGCTACTGAAGAACATCAAAACAACCAGCAGGTGGATCAGGCTGCTAAGATTGAAGTAGCTCAGGTGGACCTGGATTGGCAGCATAAAGGTGAATTATTTATAGCCCGATGGGCCCATGACACCTCAGGCCATCAAGGTAGAGATGCAACATACAGATGGGCTCGTGATCGAGGGGTGGACCTGACCATGGACGCTATAGCACAGGTTATTTATGACTGTGAAACATGTGCTGCAATCAAGCAAGCCAAACGGTCAAAGCCTCTTTGGTATGGAGGACGATGGCTGAAATATAAATATGGAGAAGCCTGACAGATTGATTACATCACGCTCTCTTAAACTCGCAATGGCAAGTGCCACATACTTACAATGGTGGAAGCAACCACCGGATGGCTGGAAACATATCCTGTGCCTCATGCCACCGCCCGGAACACTATCCTGGGCCTTGAAAAGCAAGTCCTATGGCGACATGGTACCCCAGAAAGAATAGAGTCAGACAATGGAACTCATTTCCGAAACAACCTTATAGACACTTGGGCCAAAGGGCATGGTATTGAGTGGGTGTATCACATCCCCTATCATGCACCAGCCTCCGGGAAAGATGAACGATACAGTGGACTGTTAAAGACTACATTGAAAGCAATGGGTGCTGGGACATTCAAAAATTGGGATACACATTTGGCAAAGGCCACCTGGTTAGTCAATACTAGGGGATCTGCCAACCGAGCTGGACCTGCCCAATCAAACCTGTTACGTACTGTAGATGGGGATAAAGTTCCTGTAGTGCATGTAAGAAATATGCTGGGTAAAACAGTCTGGGCTACTCCTGCCTCAGGAAAAGGCAAACCTATTCGTGGAATTGTTTTCGCTCAGGGACCTGGATACACTTGGTGGGTGATGCAAAAGAACGGAGAGGTCCGGTGTGTACCTCAAGGAGATTTAATACTGGGTGAGAATAGCCCATGAACTGAATTGTACCATGTTAATTACTATATAATACTGTATGTTATCACTACTATGACTACTGTAGGTGACTAATTAGAATGTATGGAAAAGAGTGTAACCTGAGCATGACATAAACGGTATGGAATAAGGGGTGGATAGATGTCCTGATTTCAGTTAGAACAGAATTAATTTTCTTCCTAGTAGCTGGTGGAATGCTGTGTTTTGGCTTAGGATGAGAAGAGTGCTGATAACACCCCGATGTTTTAATTGTTGCAGAGCAGTGCTTATACCAAGCCAAGGACATCTCAGCCTTTCGCTCTGTCCTGCCAACAGGCAGGCTGGGGGTGCAGTAAGAGCTGGGAGGGGACAGACCCAGGACAGGTGACCCAAACTAGCCAAAGGGGTATTCCATACCATCTGACGTCATGCTAAACAATATATAGGGGTGGCTAGCCGGGGGAGGGGGCCGGACTGCTCGGGGTTAGGCTGGGCATCGGTCAGCGGGTGGTGAGCAATTGCATTGTGCATCACTTGTTTGTACATATTATTATTACTTTCCTATTATCACCATTGTATCATCATTATTGTTATTATTATTATTATTATTTTGTTATTATTTTCCTGTCTTATTAAACTGTCTTTATCTCAACTCACGGGCTTCACTTTCCATTTCTCTCCCCCGTCCCAGAGAGGGAGCGGGGAGGGTGAGCTAACGGCTGCGTGGTGTTTAGCTGCCGGCCGGGTTAAACCACGACAGGTCCTCAAAATCATCAAGTCCAATCCCTCTGCCAAAGCAGGTTCCTTAGAGCAGGCTGCCCAAGTAGGCATCCAGACGGGCCTTGAATATCTCCAGAGAAGGAGACTCCACAACCTCCCTGGGCAGCCTGTTCCAGTGCTCCATCACCCTCACTGTGAAGAAGGTCTCTCGCATGTTGATGCGGAACTTCCTGTGCTCTATCTTGTGACCATTACTCCTTGTCCTGGCCCCACAAACCACTGAGAAGAGGTTGGCCAAATCCCTCTGTCTCCCACACCTCAGGTATTTATACACATTGATGAGATCCCCTCTCAGTCTTCTTTTCTCCAGGCTGAACAGACCCAGGTCTCTCAGCCTTTCCTCATAAGGAAGATGCTCCAGGCCCCGTATCATCTTTGTGGCCCTCCGCTGGACTCTTTCCACGAGATCCCTGTCTTTCTTGTACCGGGGAGCCCAGAACTGGACACAGTACCCCAGGTGAGGCCTGCCCAGGGCAGAGTAGAGGGGGAGGATCACCTCCCTTGACCTGCTGGCCACACTCCCTTTTAATGCACGACAGGATGCCATTGGCCCTCTTGGCCACCAGGGCACACTGCTGGCTCATGGTCAACCTGTCGTCCACCAGGACCCCCAGGTCCTTCTCCTCAGAGCTCCTCTCCAGCAGGTCGTCCCCCAGCCTGTACTGATAGATGCGGTTGTTCCTTCCCAGGTGCAGGACTCTACACTTGCTCTTGTTAAACCTCATTTGGTTTCTTCCTGACCAAATTGGTTTCTTCCTGACTCCAGCTGGTCCAGGTCTCATTGAATGGCAGCACAGCCTTCTGGCGTGTCAGCCACCCCTCCCAGCTTTGTGTCATCGGCGTACTTGCTGAGGGCGGACACTATTCCCTCATCAAGGTTGTTGATGAAGATGTTGAACAAGACCGGACCCAGCACCGACCCCTGGGGAACACCGCTAGTCACAGGCCTCCAGCCGGACTCTGTGCCGCCGATCACCACCCTCTGAGCTCAGCCAGTTCTCAACCCACCTCACTGTTCACTCCTCTATCCCATACTTTCTCAGCTTTGCTAGCAGGATGTCGTGGGAGACAGTATCAAAAGCCTTGCTAAAGTCAAGGTAGATGACATCCACTGCTCTCCCCCCATCTACCCAGCTGGTGATGCCATCATAGAAGACAACGAGGTTGGTTGAGCACAACTTCCCCTTGGTGAATCCATGCTGACTACTCCTCATAACCTTCTTCTCTTCCAATTGCTTGGAGATGGCATCCAGAACAAGCTGTTCCAACACCTTTCCAGGGACAGAGGTGAGACTGACTGGCCTGTAGTTTCCCGGATCCTCCTTCTTGCCCTTCTGGAAGACCGGAGTGACATTGGCTATCCTCCAGTCTTCAGGCACCTCTCCTGTTCTCCAGGACCTTTCAAAGATGATAGAGAGCGATTCGGCAATCACCTCTCCCAACTCCCTCAGCACACGTGGATGCATCCCATCGGGACCCATGGATTTGTGTGCTTTGAGCCCACTCAGACGCTCCCGAACCACTCCCTTGTCAACAAGGGGGGAGATCTCCACTTCCCAGACTCTTTCTCCTTCCTCCAGGGTCGAGGAGTCCCGGGGGGGGGGGGGGGGTCCTTGAAACAAAGACTGAGGCAAAGAAAGCACTCAGTATCTCCGCTTTCTCAATGTCTCCCATTACCAGGACACTCCCCTCGTTCAGCAAGGGACCCACATCATCCCTAGTCTTCCTTCTACCGTTTACATACTTAAAAGATAATAAGAAGGGTTTCTTTTATCTCTTTTGCAAACCTCATCTCTAGGTGGGCTTTAGCCTTCCTCACCCACAAGCTCTCCACTTGTGCTTCACCCTCCCCCAGGTGGAGCTGGGTACACTCTAATTGCTCCCTCACATAAAGGGCAACCCCACCTCCTCACTACCCTTGTAAATTCAGAATGCTGAAATTGAGGTGGCTACCCTAGTGAATACCATAGCAGATTAGCTTGGATTTGCCAGTCTCCAAAAGTTTATAGAAATAACAAATGTTTGCTACAGAAGCAACACCACAGCGATACCCCCATCACTCCACAGGGGTTTACTGATGTCGTTGCTTACGGATACAGGAGAAAAGAAGGGGGGGAAAACAACAGTTTAAACAGGCGAAGACCGCCCCCCCCCCCAGCCTCAGCCACACCGTTTTGGGGTCACAGCTAAGAGAGGGGGCTGGAGACGGACCAGGGGGGCCGTGGGTCTCCTGCAGCCAGCCTTGGGGTCGGCCCAGTGTATGGCTGCAGAGCTGGGGGCGGCGGGCACGGTGGTTACATGTCGAGCAGCGGCACCCAACGGGATCGGGGCGGGGGGGCAGAACCTCATGACGTCTCCCCCAACAGGGCACCCTCACACCACGGCCCCCCCCTCAGGGCCCCTCCGGCCACCTCCCCAATCCCAGTGTCCCTCTCCTCTCACACCGCCCACCCCCCCAAAGCCTACCTGTTCCCCATGGAGCCCCCCGGGCCCCGCGGCAGTCGCCGCCGCTTTTCGCTTCCTGCTAACTGTTTTCCGGGCCATAGTAGAATGAGGGGGAGGAAGAGAAGCTGAGAACCCGGCCCGAGCCCCACATGGAGCAGGTGGTCTCCAGGGCTAGGGGCATAAGCGTGAGGGAGCCGGGTCGGGCCGCGCCTTACGACATTGCCTCAACGTCTTTGCGACAGCCGCGATGCCGCTTGACGGCAGCTCCTCGGTTTCCTAGCACTACCCTCCCTCCCTCCCTCCCTGCCCCCGCCCGTTGGGGGTTGCTAGGCAACTCGCGCCGTCAGGGCGGAGCGGCGCAACCCCGCGGTGGCTGAGGGGAGGCGGCCCGAAGAACCCATCATCGGGCCCGGATCTCTCTCGGTGCCAGTCCGCAGGGCCTCTGCCGCTGCTGAGGGGCCACAGGTGCACCGACAGAGTGTTCCCAGCTGGAAGGGACCCAAGGGTCACCCAGTCTGGCTCCTCACAGGACCACCCAAACCCTATGTCTAGGAGCCTTTTCCAAGCGCTCCATGACCTCCACCAGGCTCGGTGATATTGACATGCAGAAAACGGACTCCACAATCAGTAAGATTGTAAAGTAGGTATGTTTATTCAGCGCTGGGCAGCACGGGGGGTAGTCCCACCAAAGTCGTGTGCACCCCAACGCGGCAACTTGCCATGGTTATATGCAGTAAAGAGTTACATATGCATGAAGTTTCCCAATATGCGTATACATATGCATGGCCTATCCTGGCTTCATATTAAAATTAGCTCCAAGAAGTCATTTCCATAAACTCCTCTCATCTTGCATAGCGCTTGCATAGTGTCTCCTGGTGGTGGTCTCTGGGGTGATTAAGGAGGTATTGGGGAGGTATTGGGGAGGCAAGGACAATCCCCAGACATGGACTGTATATCTCGAAACAAGACACTGGAACTCATGATAAGGAAGCGGCAGACGGACAGAGAAACAAACGTAAGGACTATAAATCTCAAAACTGGACATTGGAATTCATTATAAAGATACAACAAACGGAAGAATTAGCAACAACCAGCTCTTGCAATTAAGAAACCTGCCAATTCAGCAGATTCCTGACCAAAGGTGAAAAGTACACTGTGAGGAAGACTCGGGGTCTTCCTCCCAAAGACCCCTGCCCACGTTCCAAAGACCCCTGCCCACAGTTCTTGGGAGGCTCTACGCAGGCGCAAGGTGCCAAAAGACTAATTAGCATGAGAAGCGAGGGAAGGCGGGGATAGGTAATGCATATGTATAGGTGCTTGTAGAATATTGATAGATTGATTGTATAAATTCAAGACTGCTTTCTGCTTTGAGTATGCACGATAGGTGGAGAGATCCCCCGTGCATCCAGCGCTGCAATAAAGAATATACCACTTAAAGGAATTTCGGCTTCGATCTTTGAATCAATCTGGCACCCCAGATGGGACGACCTCTCTGCCGGACCGCAGGACCCGCTGGGGACAGGACTCCCTAGGGTACCCCCGGGATTTCCCGGAGGGACTCCTCGACTCACCGGATCACTGCGGAGGCAGACAAGGACCCCATCATTGTAAGTGAGTATATTCTTTATTCTGGTTTGGTTTTCTGGTAGACCGGTCATCTGGGACTGTTCAGTAAGTCGGAAGGTGACTTCTGCAGGACAGTATTTGGTATATACTTTGTGGTTAGTACCACAAGTATATCTGAGGACCTTGGGGTCCATCTGTATCTGGAACTGTCTGTAAGTCAGAAGGTGATCTTCTGCGAGGCAGTGTTTGGTATATACTTTGTGGTAAGCACCATAAGTATATTTGGGGACCTTAAGGAAGGAGCTCGCTTTAAGGTCCATCTGGAATTGTGTTGTCTATTTCGGTTTTCTGACTCATGGAGTATGGTATTTAACTCTGGTTCTTGTTACTGCGATTTTGGCTATTTTCCTGGTGGTAATAGTAGGTTCGTGGCATTGTTATAAGAAAGATATCGTTACGGTGTTACACAGTTTGGTTTTCTGACTTATCGCATGTGGAATTTGACTCTGACTATTGTTATTGTGATTTTGGCAATATTGCTGGTAATAGTAGTTTTGTGACATCTCTACTGAAAGATATTGCGTGCCCGTATTTTTGTGAGTGATACGTTTTGTGATATGCTTTTGCAAGTAACATGTGTATTCTGAAAGTGTAAACTGGAAAATGGGGGGGCAAACAAGCAGTGAAATTTTAAAGAAAAGTGTGTTAGGATGTGTTTTAAGTCACTGGAAGGATATTGGAGGATCTGCCGGTGGAAGTGTGAACAGGAAAACATTGATAAAATATCGTAATCAGTGGTGGCCGCTTTATAAGCTGGAATGTGGAGAAAAGTGGCCCCTAAATGGAACTTTAAACTATAATATTTTGCTACAGTTAATGTTGTTTTTTGAGAAGCAGAACAGGATGAAATGTTGTATACTGATGTTTCAGCATCTTGGTGGGAAAAGGTACGGAATTAAGTTGGCCCCTGACTGAGCCTTTGATGATGGCATTAGAGAAGTACAGGCTGGAGAAAGATAAAGGAAGTGTTAAAAGGGTTGTTGAAAGTGTTAAAGGTGTTTGAAGTTGAATGAGCAGGGAAAGAGGATGTAGGAATGTTAATAGTTCTGCCTCTGCCCGAGGCAGAGATCTTAAAATCCCGGGTGTTAGCCCTTTAGGGCAAAGGGACCATGATGGGTCCGAGAGAGTTGTCACAGAAACAGAAAACCAGTTAACTCTTAAAACAACCTGAGTTCATGTGCGAGCTCAGATTGCCGATGGGACCGCTCAGGGAACTGTGGACAATTGCATTCCCCTGACCGACCCCCACTAAGACCCGAATCATCCTGAAAATTATGAACGGTTAAGTAAATACTAAAATCTGGATGAATTGGGAATTGAGAATATGCTTCCAACAAGGTCTAAAAGAAACCCCTATGGAATTTTTGGACCAACTCTGAAATGTAATGAAAATAAATAAATAAATAAATAAATAAAACAAAACGGTTTGGACCTGGCTTCGGAGGACAAATTGACTAGCCTTTTCCTAGGGTAATCGACCCCTGATTTCAACAGGAATAATGGGGACTTGGTGAATCTACCCTAGCGGATCCTCCACTGGTTATAATGAAGCTAGGGGAGGAATGGAAGTGAAATTTCTTATTGATATGGGGCAACATATTCAGTTCTAAATCAAGCATTAATGCCTTCACAGAATTATTATGTTAGGGTAAAAGGCGTGTCGTGGTTTAACCCGGCCGGCAGCTAAACACCACGCAGCCGTTTGCTCACCCTCCCCCTCCCTCTCTGGTACGGGGGAGAGAGGTGGAAAGTGAGGCCCGTGAGTTGAGATAAAGACAGTTTAATAAGACAAAATAATAATAATAATAATAATACAATGATGATAATAGTACCACTACTAATAATGTGTACAAACAAGTGGTGCACAGTGCGGTTGCTCACCACCCGCTGACCGATGCCCGGCCTGGCCCCGAGTGGTCCGGCCCCCTCCCCCCGGCTGGCCACCCCTATATATTGTTTAGCATGATGTCAGATGGTATGGAATGCCCCTTTGGCTAGTTCGGGTCACCTGTCCTGGGTCTGTCCCCTCCCAGCTCTTACTGCACCCCCAGCCTGCCTGTTGGCAGGACAGAGCAAGAAGCTGAGATGTCCTTGGCTTGGTATAAGCACTGCTCTTTAACAATTAACACATCGGGGTGTTATCAGCACTCTTCTCATCCTAAGCCAAAACACAGAATTCTACCAGCTACTAGGAAGAAAATTAACTCTGTTCTAACTGAAACCAGGACAAGGTGTAACCGAAAAGGCTTATTTTTGTGAACCTTTGAAGTACAAGTTACGGAAAAAATGGGGCATACACAGATTTTTATATATGCCTAGCTCCTCATGGGCACTCTTAGGTAGAGATTTATTAGAGCAAGTAGGAGCAGAAATTGTCTTTGAAAAAGGGAAAATGGAATTAAGAATAGGAGAAAAACAACTAATAAATGTGTTAAGCTTGGCACTAATACAAACTGACCCTAAAAGTGAAATACCTTTAGAGATCACAGATCAAGTATGTCTAGGAGTTTGGGCTACCGAAGTCCCTGGAAGAGCTAAAAATGTGACCTTAATAATTATTAAATTAAAGCCAGGACAGAAACCCGTTAAGGTTAAGTAATATCCTTTGAGGATAGAAGATAGGAAAGGAATTAAAGAGATAATTAATACATTTTTACAGTACGGATTATTGATTGAATGCGAATCAGAATACAATACACCCATATTGCCAATTAAAAAGGCAGATGAAAAAGCTATAGGCTAGTTCAGGATTTGAGGGCCATAAATAAAATCACTGAGCATATACATCCAGTAGTGGCAAACCCTTATACTTTGCTGACTAAATTAAAGAATAGTCAAGTCTGGTTTACCGTACTGGATTTAAAAGACGCCTTCTTCTGCCTAGGCTTAGCCACAGAAAGCCAAAACCTATTCGCCTTTGAATGGGAAAATCCCGATTCAGGCAGAAAGACGCAGCTTACGTGGACATTACTACCTCAAGGATTCAAGAATAGCCCCACTATTTTTGGAAACCAATTAGCAAGGGAACTCGAAACATGGATGCCTCCGGACACTGAAGGTGCTTTGTTACAATATGTAGATGATCTCTTAATAGCTACCGAGACTAAAGGGAGTTGTATTCAATGGACTATAAGTCGTCTTAATTTTCTGGGTTTAAATGGATATCAAGTCTCTTGACAGAAAGTCCAGCTGGCTCAACAAAGTGTGACCTATCTGGGATTTGAAATTTCGGAAGGACAACGAGAACTAGGAACTGAACATAAGGAAGTCATTTGCCAGACTCCAGAACCTCAAATGGTAAAGGAGCTACAAACCTTTTTAAGAATGACAGGTTGGTGTCGCCTTTGGATTTATAATTATGGACTATTGGTAAAGCCTCTATGTGAATTGATAAAGATTAACCAGTCAAAGTTAGTCTGGACTGGAGAAGCACAAAAAGTCTTTAAACAACTTAAACAAGAATTGATGATTTTGAAATATCAAGCAATATTGGTAGAACAGGACAACGTGGAAATTGTGATAACTAATATTGTGAATCTAGCCTCTTTTCTTAGTGATGCTCCAGCACAACCTGTGATTCACGATTGTTTAGAAACTATAGAGACTGTGTATTCCAGCCGACCAGACCTTAAGGAGGAGCCCATGGAAGATGCGGAAGAAACTTGGTTCACGGATGGGAGCAGTTTTGTTATGCAAAGACAACGTAAAGCTGGATATGCTATAACAACTACTCAGCAGGTAATTGAGTCTAAGCCTTTACCCCCTGGAACATCAGCTCAAAAGGCGGAGATAGTCGCACTCACGAGAGCATTGGAACTGGCAGCTGGAAAAAGGGTAAATATTTGGACAGATTCTAAATATGCATTCGGCGTGGTACATGCTCATGGAGCGATTTGGAAGGAACGTGGATTACTGACTGCTCAGGGAAAACAGATAAAACATGCTGAAGAAATTTTAAAATTGTTAGAGGCTGTAAAACAACCAGAAAAGGTAACTATCATGCATTGTCAGGGACACCAAAAGGGGAACACCGATTTTGAAATTGGAAATCGATTGGCAGAGGCTAAGCAGGCAGCTGAAATAACTGAGGTGAAGGCATTGTCTTTGATACCAGACGGTAAAATCCAAACTATATCCAAATTATACAAAAGAAGACTTAAAATTAATTGAAGATTTGAAAGGTAAAATGAAACCAGATGGATGAGTATATTTAAAAGATAACCACATAGTAATACCCTCTAGTTTGACATGGCCCATAGTTCTTACAGAACACAATAAAACGTATTGGGGAGCTGGCACACTGCATAAGAGCCTGCGTCAGACATTAGTGGGACGATATGATAAAACAAGTAACTCAACAATGTAGCATTTGTTTATACAATAACCCCAATACCAAGAATAGAATAAAGTTTGGAATAATCGGTAAAGGAAATTATTCGGGGCAACAGTGGCAAATTGATTTTTCAGAACTCCCTAGAAAAGGGGGATATCATTATTACTGGTTCTGACTGACACGTTTTCAGGAAGGCCTGAAGCCTTTCCCTGTCGAACAAACAAAGCAAGAGAAGTGGTTAACGTCTTGTTAAATGAAATAATACCATGCTTTGGGATTCTAGTAGCAATGTCTTCTGATAGAGTTTCACATTTTTGTGCACAAGTGGTACAACAGATAAGTAAGATTCTAAAGATAGATTGGCAACTGCATACTCCTTATAGACCACAGGCAAGTGGACAGGTAGAAAAATGAACCATTTAATTAAACAATAAATAGCTAAAATTGGATAAGAAGCTAATTTGTCATGGCCTCAATCCCTCCCTTTAGCATTACTTGGAATTAGAGTTAAACCTAGAATAAAAGGGAATTTGAGTCCCTTCAAAATCTTATATGGAAGGCCATAGCAATTTCTATTTAGTGGAGAGGACCTAACGCAGTTAGGATCAGAATATTTATATGCTTATATAACTGAACTTCAGAAACAATTAAATAAAGTACATAAATTTGTTTTAGGGACCAGGGCTAGAGGGTTGCATCAACCAATCCACCCCTTTAAGCTCGGGAATTATATATATATATAAAGACTTTTTCAGGACAACCCCTACAGGAAAAATGGAAGGAAAGTGGATGGGACCATACCAAGTATTACTGACAACACACACCGCCATTAAGATTAAGAAGCAAGAAGCTTGGATCCACAATTCAAGGGTGAAGAAGGTCCCGGCGAGGATATAGACCACCACTCCAATTGGACCAACAAAATTACGGTTTTCCAGATCCTAATGATTGCAGGGGTACGGTTCTCGGATTCGGGGTGGGCAACTTGGGATGAGAACTTACACCTGACCTTAATACAAACAATTTCTCAAGTAACTAATAAGACGAACTGTTGGGTATGCATCCATCTGCCACAGCATGGGAATAAGGGTGTATCGTTAATCGGGATTCCCTTGCCTGCAAACTTATCTTGGACTAATTTGTGGGAAAACACATCTTGGGGTCGAAAATATTAAGAAGTTTTGGAACTAGAAGTGAGTAGCTTCGTGCCGTTAGAATCCTATTATGTATGTGTACAAAGGTGTAACCCGCCTAAGGGTATAGGAAAACAGCATTGTATAAATACGGATACTACTTATGTGGGAAATCAGACATCTTGTAATTGAACAATTGATATTAGTACGACTAGCGGCTGGGCAAATTCAACCAGCTGGACGGTTCCAGAAGGAAAAGGGTGGTATTGGCTATGCAATGATACAGCCCGTAAGGTCTTGCCTGAGAATTGGAAGGGAACTTGCACTCTTGGAGCGGTAGTCCCCAATATGACAGTACATGATGTAGTGCCTCGAGGTTACTTGAGAAATCATATGCGGAGAATCAGACGAAAAATTAACAATCCATTGGTAGAGAGACACACCGCTTTTCATAGTTTTGTTTGATGGTTTATCCCATGGTTAGGAGTGAGTGAATTGGAAAAGGCAATAGTTAATATTTCTGCAATTATAGAGAAGTTAGAAAACAAAACTCTGGATGCTATAAAGGCTCAACAAGAAGAGATATCTAGTTTATCACAGGTAGTATTACAAAATCGGATGGCCCTAGACTTGTTACTGGCCGCTCAAGGGGGAGTCTGTACAGTAATAAACACAAGTTGTTGTGTGTATGTAGATCAGAGTGGAAGGATCTCTACCGACCTGGAAGAAATATGGAAGCAGACAAGGATCCTACATATCAGTAAAGATGATCTTTCGTGGAGTTTTAGTGAAATATGGAATAAGTTAACCTCCTGGTTGCCCAATTTTCAATGGTTGAAACAAGTGTTCATTGCTCTAATCGCATTAGTAGTATTAGGAATATTTGTGTGCATGTTGTTTAGATGCCTGCTTTGTTGTGTTGCTGTAAATAATGAAAGTATCTGATGCAAAAGAATTTGCATGGGAAAAGAAAAGGGGGGATTGATTAAGGAGGTATTGGGGAGGTATTGGGGAGGCAAGGACAATCCCCAGACATGGACTGTATATCTCGAAACAAGACACTGGAACTCATGATAAGGAAGCGGCAGACGGACAGAGAAACAAACGTAAGGACTATAAATCTCAAAACTGGACATTGGAATTCATTATAAAGATACAACAAACGGAAGAATTAGCAACAACCAGCTCTTGCAATTAAGAAACCTGCCAATTCAGCAGATTCCTGACCAAAGGTGAAAAGTACACTGTGAGGAAGACTCGGGGTCTTCCTCCCAAAGACCCCTGCCCACGTTCCAAAGACCCCTGCCCACAGTTCTTGGGAGGCTCTACGCAGGCGCAAGGTGCCAAAAGACTAATTAGCATGAGAAGCGAGGGAAGGCGGGGATAGGTAATGCATATGTATAGGTGCTTGTAGAATATTGATAGATTGATTGTATAAATTCAAGACTGCTTTCTGCTTTGAGTATGCACGATAGGTGGAGAGATCCCCCGTGCATCCAGCGCTGCAATAAAGAATATACCACTTAAAGGAATTTTGGCTTCGATCTTTGAATCAGGGGGTCGTGGGGATGAAGGCTGATAACTCTTCTTCATCACCACTAGTTGACCCCCTGCCTTTGTGCAGGCTCAGCTGCTCTTGGCTCTTGTCCAAACCACAGGGTCGGTCTCAGCCTGTTCTTGAGACAGGATCTCTGTTTTTATCGGTAACCATCCTTTGTGAGAGGCCCCAAGACTCCTTGTTTCAGTTGATTTGCACAGTAGTAAGCAAAGACATTAAGCAGCATCTGTTTTTAATACAATAATCTAGGTATTCATTAGTCAGCATTCTGTCTACTAGGATTCTCTTAACTCCCTCTCTCACCATGACCGCTTCCCCGTGGAGCGTGTCCCAGTGCCCAGCCACCTTCTCAGTTGTGGGAACAAAAATGTTGTTTTTTTTGCACCAGAATTGGTAACATAAGCACAGGAAGTACCAGACATGCTGCTTCTTGGGAATGCCCAATGTATGGGGGGCGGGAGGGGGAAGAAAGACAAGTACTAAATAAATATTCAACAGAAAAGCATTTACTGGGTGCAGGTGACTGTGTAAGAAAGAGCTGAGCAACTAGATGACACCAGCAAAATGGATTGGGAAAACAGAATAGCATTAGATATTGTGAGAAACACTCTATAGCCAATAACTTGGCTCAGGTGAGGATCTCAGTGAAGTAGTAATTTATTCACGATTGCAATGGCAGGCATCCCACAAGCATGAGCACACCTACTAGTTCCTAAACTAGCAGGTTCAAGTTCTACAAGTAGGTTCAAGTAGGTTCATTCAAAAATCAAGGATGTAAATATGGACATTACCATCCCCTTCCATTTACCAAACCAAGATTCCAACCATCCGGTAGTGGAAGTGTCTGTTCCTGAGTTTTCTGCCAATTCACTGGCAAGGGTGGTAAGCCCTTGCAATGCTCTAGTTACTGTGCCATCCGGGCAGTATTGTTGGGTATAAAAGTGCAACAGTGGTTGCTCAGTATCACACACACACCTCTAAACTTGAGTACGCCTATACATATGTACAATCAGAAAAGGTCCTTTAAGTCTATTACTATCAATGTCCATGCTATTCCTATCAATGTCCATGACTGGGGGAGCATAGCTGGAGTTGGTAATCCTGGCTGAAGTGCTCCCATATCTTCCATGACTTATAACAGTCTCCATTTTCTTGATTACAAACACTGGAGTATTCCAGGGCTAGTCGTGGGAACAATATGTCTCGCTTTAAGTTTTCAAGCAACTCGGCATTTGGGCCTCATGCATCCCACTCTTCCCGGATCGAAGGGAAACATATCCATCTCCTTTTCAAGGCCAATAGGGCCTGGGTCAAAAGGCACGTCCAGGTCACCAGGGGGCGTAACAGCAAAAGCCTTCGATGGCTGTAGCAGCAGAGGGGCCGATGGCGTAGCAGTCGGATCAGTAAAGGAGCCCGCAGCTCCCTCACTGTCTGGGAAAACACAAGTGTCTGATGTGGTCCCACATGGCTCTTTAAGGCCTCAGAGACTGCTCGCCAGGTGCCGAGCAATCCCACTGCAACCTTGTCATTTTTAGTTGCAGAGTCCCACACCTTGACCTCAAATTGGTCCCATATTTCAGGATCATAAACTGTCTGATTGTTAATAAGGAGAATAAGCTGTAAGGTTACCAGGACAGTCTTTGTTCCTAAGGACGTGTGATTCCCCATAACGCACAACTGCTTACCAGCAAGGTGCAGTTGTGTGCGCGGGTCCGCTTCTCTCAGCTTGAGCTTCTCTCCAGCTCCAGTGCACCTATTTCCAGCGACTTTCTGTACAAGCTTCTCTGAGCGGTTTGCTGAGTTTGGCCGAACCTATCTTCATGAGGCGATCAATATCCCTGTTCCTGTCCTCGTCTCCGTTCTGCCAGCCTGTTCCTTTTCATTCCTTCTTTCTGCTTCTTTACTGATGACATAACTTCATTATATTGTGTTGTCTTTTTTCATCTTGAGGACAGGCTCCCCTCTTATACACTTCTTCCCACAGCAGTTCTTTTCAAAAACAACTTTTCATTGGTCAAACAACTTTGCCCTGCAACAGCAAACACCCAGCAACTTCCATGCCTTAATGGCTGGAGAACAAGCAACCTGAGACTGCATGGCATCTCCTCAATCACCCTTCTTTGTTCCCTCTAAACTCTTTACATTCCTGATGGCCTCATCATTAAGAGTCTGATGTTATCATCAACCATGGGGCTTGCTGACCCCCATGGCTACACTCCCACATCTCCCCCTTCTTTATTAATATCAACCATCTTCTTGACACAAATTATTACTCCATATATAACAATAATGTAAGTTATTTTTCAATACTCCTGTGGGAATAGAAATGTTTTTGCAGTTACATTGTTTAGAGGGAAGGAATGTGGTATTGAGATATGCTTGCAGTGATTAGAAAGCTTAACAGACAACCTTGTAAAATGCAGGTAAACAGATTCCTTAGAACAATTAGGTGAAAAGCACGGTGGTAATTCAAGTGAGTAAAGTGAAGAAACCTTACCACTTTAAACAGTTAAAAAAAAAAGTCAAAAGAAATTTGAAATTTAACAGGCCAGGAACTGCAGGCCATGCATGGTCTTTGAAGCATCAGATCGATTGTGAACCTGGATTAACCACTCAGTGGGAAACAGGGGAGGGTCTTGTCATCAAAAAGTATATAAACTGTGTTTTGGAACCAGTAGGCACACTCTCCTGCTTGTGGGGTGTCTGCCATTGCAGTCGTGAATAAATTACTACTTCACTGAGATCCTCCCCTGAGCCTAAGTTGTTGGCTACGGAGTGTTTCTCACACTCCCAAGCCCTGCTTTCCCAGAAAGTTGAATAGCTTGTTAGTAGCTTCCTTCACAACTGTTTTCTCCTGTCCTGACAATAAAAGATCATCCACATATTGTAACAGTAATACCTCCTCGGGAGGTTGGAATTGCTTCAAAATCTGTTCTAGAACTTGCCCAAATAAATTGATGGCCCTGTAAACCCCTGAGGTAAAACCATCCATTTGTGTTGTTGCTTCCACCCCCATTTCAGGGTCTTTCCAGTCAGAGGTGAATGTATCATTGCTCTCAGGGCCTGAGAGTACCCCATTAATAACACTGTTATTCTAGTCTAACAATTTACTAGTTGAATGCCCAATTTCATCATCAAATCCCAGAATCACAGAATTGTCTAGGTTGGAAGAGACCTCAAGATCATCGAGTCCAACCTCTGACCTAACACTAACAAGTTCTCCACTAAACCATATCACTAAGTTCAACATCTAAACGTCTTTTAAAGACATCCAGGGATGGTGACTCAACCACTTCCCTGGGCAGCCTGTTCCAATGTCTAACAACCCTCTCGGTAAAGAAGTTCTTCCTAATATCTAACCTAAAACTCCTCTGGTGTAACTTTAGCCCGTTCCCCCTCGTCCTGTCACCAGGCACGTGGGAGAATAGACTAACCCCCACCTCGCTACAGCCTCCTTTAATGTACTTATAGAGAGCGATAAGGTCACCCCTGAGCCTCCTCTTCTCCAGACTAAACAACCCCAGCTCCCTCAGCCGCTCCTCATAAGACTTGTTCTCCAGACCCCTCACCAGCTTTGTTGCTTCTCTGGACTCGCTTGAGCAGCTCCACGTCCTTCTTGTAGTGAGGGGCACAAAACTGAACACAGTAATCGAGGTGCGGCCTCACCAGAGCCGAGTACAGGGGGACAATCACTTCCCTAGACCTGCTGGCCACACTGCTTCTTATGCAAGCCAGGATGCTGTTGGCCTTCTTGGCCACCTGAGCACACTGCTGGCTCATATTCAGACGACTATCAACCAATACTCCCAGGTCCTTTTCCGCCAGGCAGCTTTCCAACCACTCATCTCCCAGCCTGTAGCTCTGCTTGGGGTTATTGCGCCCCAGGTGCAGGACCCGGCACTTGGCCTTGTTGAACTTCATGCAGTTGGCCTCAGCCCATTGGTCCAGCCTATCCAGATCCTCCTGCAGAGCCTTCCTACCCTCAAGCAGGTCGACACACGCACCTAACTTGGTGTCATCTGCAAACTTACTGAGGGTGCACTCAATCCCCTCATCCAGATCATCGATAAAGATATTAAAGAGGACCGGCCCCAGTACTGAGCCCTGGGGAACGCCACTACTGACTGGCCTCCATCTGGATTTGACTCCATTCACCACAACTCTTTGGGCCCGGCTATCCAGCTAGTTTTTAACCCAACGAAGTGTACGCCAGTCCAAGCCAAGAGCAGCCAGTTTCTTGAGGAGAATGCTGTGGGAGACGGTGTCAAAAGCCTTGCTGAAGTCAAGGTAGACCACATCCACGGCCATTTCCTCATCTACTAAGCGCGTCACTTTGTCATAGAAGGAGATCAGGTTCGTCAGGCATGACCTGCCTTTCATAAAGCCATGCTGACTGGGCCTGATCGCCTGCTTCCCCTGTAAGTGCTGCATGATGACACTCAAGATAATCTGCTCCATGAGCTTCCCTGGCACTGAGGTCAAACTGACAGGCCTATAGTTCCCCGGGTCTGCCCTCCTGCCCTTCTTGTAGATGGGCGTCATGTTTGCTAGCCGCCAGTTGACTGGGACCTCCCCCGATACCCAGAACTGTTGATAAATTTTGGAAAGCAGCCTGGCCAGCTCCTCCACCAGTTCTCTCAGTATCCTCGGGTGGATCCCATCTGGTCCCATCGACTTGCGTACATCTAAGTGCCGTAGCAGGTCGCCAACCATTTCCTCGTGGATAGTGAGGGTCACATTCTGCTCCCCATCCCCTTCCACCAGCTCAGGGTACTGGGTATCCAGAGAACAACTGGTTTTGCCGCTAAAGACTGAGGCAAAGAAGGCATTAAGCACCTCCGCCTTTTCTTCATCTTTTGAAACTAAGCTCCCCTCCGCATCCAGTAAAGGATGGAGATTCTCCTTAGTCCTCCGTTTTGCATTGATGTATTTGTAAAACCATTTTTTGTTGTCTTTGATGGCAGTACCCAGGTTGAGCTCCAGATGAGCTTTGGCCTTTCTAATTTTGTCCCTGCACTGCCTCGCAACATCCTTATAGTCCTCCCGAGTGGCCCGCCCTCTTTTCCAAAGATTATAAACCCTCTTTTTTTTTCTCCTAAGCTCAAGCCACAATTCTCTGTTCAGCGAGGCCGGTCTTCTTCCACACCAGCTCGTCTTTGGGCACGTGGGGACAGACCGCTCCTGCACCATTAAGATTTCCTTCTTGAAGAGTGCCCAGCCTTCCTGGACTCCTCTACCCTTCAGAACCGCCTCCCAAGGGACTCTACCAACCAGTGTCCTGAACAGTTCAAACTCGTCCCTCCGGAAGTCCAATACAGCAGTTTTACTGGTCTCCTTCCTGGCTTCTCCAAGAATGGAGAACTCTACCGTTTCATGGTCACTCTGCCCAAGACAGTTTCCAACCACCACATCTCCCACCAGTCATCTCCCACAAGCATCAGATAGATTGGGAACCTGAATTACCCACTCAGTGGGGAAACAGGGGAGGGACCTGTCATCAAAGAGTATATAAACTGTGTTTTGGAACCAGTAGGCACGCTCTCCTGCTTGTGGGGTGCCCGCCATTGCAATCGCGAAGAAATTACTACTTCACTGAGATCCTCGCCTGAGCCTAAGTTATTGGCTACAGAGTGTTTCTCACAATTTGGGGGCTCGTCCGGGATCCAGTCACCTACTGGGGAGCCCCACCGCTGCAGCAGCAGGAAGGCATGCCCCGCTGATTTCAGCAGTCCTGTGCATCCACGGTGGCGCTTCTGCGGAGAGCTGACAGAGGACCCGAGACTGGTTAAAGAGGCAGGACCCTTGAAGTAGTGGGGAAAGGAAGAAGGTAGGCACTGCGGGTTTTAAGAATTGACCCAGTAACTCTGTGCACAGACCAAGGTAAGAAATATTAAGTATTGCCTTGGGGGTCGGGTGAGACTCTGTGTGATGTGTGATTGAGACGTACTTTTGTACGAGTGTGGAGTCCTGATCCACGGTTCCGTAGCTCCGCAAGGGGCGCAGCCGGAGACGGACGAAGCATGAGATAAGGGAGAGAAAGGACGAGTCTCGGGAAATTTGGTGTACGATACCCCTTGCACGGTGAAGTGCTTGGCAGTACACCCCCATATTCCAGAATCGGAACGTTAGTGTGTGGTACCCTGCAGGAGGGAAATTTCTGTAGCAGCACACCGACGAGGGCTAGGAAAAATGGGGAATATGAGTTGCAGGGGACAGGGAGATATCCCTGGGGGCGTACCTTCCTTTGGGAAGGACCTCCTGGGGAATTCCTCAAGAAATGCCAGGAAACATGAAAAATTGGACAGACTAACCAAATACCGAATGGGTGGCCAGCACCCAATGGATATTATTGGATCGGTGGTAAACTAGCATATACTAAATTACCTAAAAATTGGACGGGATCATGCGTATTGGGAACAATAGACTCTAGGGCTCACCCCTAGACTTGGCAGAACTGGCACCTGAACTGGTAAGGCATGAGACGTCTCAAACGTCAGCTCATCTGCATGTAGCCAGCCCTTAGTATTACTGCTATCTAAAGCTAATTATAACAGCTGTTGCCTTCTGAGCACAGGGCTAGAGTTCTGCTCATAGTATAGCAAATTTTTTTTCCACAATACATCAAATGCTCATGATAGAATATGCAGAGAAAGACTCTAAATGGGATAAAAAGTCAGCAGTAAGTCAGTGATGCACCTCCCTGCCTTTGTCCTCAAAGGATTTTTAGTTATGATTAGCGTCATGTTTAGCATGACGTCAGGTATGGAATACCCCTTTGGCCACTTTGGGTCAGCTGTCCTGGGTCTGTCCCCTCCCAGCTCCTGCTGCACCCCTAGCCTGCCCGCTGGCAGGACAGAGCGAGAAGCTGAAGAGTCCTTGGCTTTTGAAATGAGTTCCAGGAAATCATTTCCATTGTCTCAGTCATATACATATACATACATATACAATTGTATATGTAATATAATATACATAATATATAATATATGTAAAATTGTATGTATGTATGTGTATATACACACACACACTATTCCCCTTCTCCTCTGAGGCCATCTACTCCACTGATGGTGCATAGCAAGAAGCTTCATTCTCAGCAGGCCCCAGCTCTGCCAGATAAGCAAAGATCTAAGATGTTTAAGATCAAGAGCAAGCTTGTTCTGTCTGCAACGAGCTTCTAAGTGAACCAGCAGGAGCGAGTGCATGGCAGCACATAGCGGAAAGGATGCATATTGGTGTCTCCCACGAGCTCACCCTTATCTAGCTACCTGCCAAGCTGGGAGAAAGAGCCAATGAGAAAAATTACTCTGCTTCCACCACATGCATCTTGCAGATCTAGAGCAACAAAAGTAGTTCAAAGTAGTAGGCCAAAAAAAATAATGGTCCATTGTGGCTGGCCCAGAGGCTCCATGCATCCTTGGCATAGACTACCTCAAGAGAGGGTACTTCAAGGATGCAAAAGGGTACCGGTGGGCTTTTGGCATAGCTGCTTTGAGCACAGAGAAGATTAGACAGCTGTCTACCCTGCCTGGCCTTTCAGAAGACCCTTCCGTTGTAGGATTGCTGAAGGTTGAAGAACAGCAGGTACCAATTGCTACCAGAACAATGCACCGACGGCAATATCGCACCAACTGAGACTCCCTGATTCCCATCCATGAGTTGGGAGAGTCAAGGAGTGATCAGCAAGACTCGCTCACCCTTTAATAGTCCCATATGGCCAGTGTGAAAGTCTAATGGCGAGTGGAGGCTAACGGTGGACTACTGCGGCCTGAATGAAGTCACGCCACCGCTTTGTGCTGCAGTGCCGGACATGCTAGAACTTCAGTACGAACTAGAGTCAAAGGCAGCCAAGTGGTACGCCACAGTTGATATTGCTAATGCATTTTTCTCCATCCCTTTGGCAGCAGCATGCAGGCGGCAGTTTGCTTTCACTTGGAGGGGCACCCAATACTCCTGGAATCGACTGCCCCAGGGGTGGAAACACAGCCCTACCATTTGCCACGGACTAATCCAGTCTGCACCGGAACTAGGGGGAGCTCCTGAACACCTGCAGTACATTGATGACATCCTCGTGTGGGGCAACACAGCAGAAGAAGTTTTTGAGAAAGGGAAGAAAGTAATCCGAATTCTCCTGAAAGCTGGTTTTGCCATTAAACAGAGTAAGGTCAAGGGGCCTGCACAGGAAATCCAGTTCTTGGGGGTAAAATGGCAGGATGGACGTCACCATATTCCGATGGATGTGATCAATAAAATAACGGCAGTGTCTCCGCCAACTAGCAAAAAAGAAACGCAAGCTTTCCTAGGCCTTGTGGTATTCTGGAGAATGCATGTTCCAGGCTATAGTCAGCTTGTGAGTCCTCTATATCGGGTGACTCGAAAGAGAAACTCTTTTGAGTGGGGCCCCGAGCAACAACAGGCCTTTGAATAAATCAAACAAGAAATAGCTCGTGCAGTAGCCCTTGGATGTTCGTAGGAAAATTCCCACTACACACCATGCGACTGATGCTACGTGGAGTAAGTGGATAGCGTTAATTACACAGCGGGCTCGAATGGGAAAACCTAATCACCCAGGAATCCTGGAAGAAATGGACTGGCCGGAAGGCAGAGATTTCGGAATGCCGACAGAAGAGGTAACCCATGCTGAAGAGGCACCGCCATATAATCAGTTGCCAGAAGACAGAAAGCAGTATGTGTTGTTTACTGACGGATCCTGCCATGTGGTAGGGAGCCATCCGAAATGAAAACCTGCTGTGTGGACTCCCACACGACGAGTTGTGGAGGCCATGGAAGGGGAAGGCGAGTCGAGTCAGTATGCAGAAGTAAAAGCCATACAACTAGCCCTAGAGATTGCTGAAAGAGAAAAATGACCAGTACTGTGTCTCTACACTGATTCATGGATGGTGGCAAATGCTCTGTGGGGGTGGCCGTAGCAATGGAAACAGAGCAACTGGCAGCGCAGAGGTAAAACTATCTGGGCTACTACCCTGTGGCAAGACATTGCTGCCCGGGTAGAAAACCTGGATGTTAAAGTACGTCATGTAGATGCCCACATGCCCAAGAGTCACGCTACCGAAGAACATCAGAACAACAAAGAAGTGGATTGAGCTTCAAAAACTGAAGTGGCTCAGGTGGACCTACACTGGGAATGTAAGGGTGAGCTGTTTGTAGCTCGATGGGCCCATGAAACATCAGGACATCTGGGGAGGGATGCCACATACAGATGGGCTCGTGATCGAGGGGTGGACCTGACCATTGAGGCCATCACACGGGTCACCCATGAGTGTGAGACCTGTGCTGCAATCAAACGAGCTATGAGGGTAAAATCTCCCTGGAATAGGGGGAGGTGGCTAGGGTTTCAATATGGTGAGGCCTGGCAAATTGACTATATCGGACCACTCCCACAAACCTGCCAAGGCAAACAGTGCATGCTCACCATGGTAGAAGCAACTACAGGGTGGCTGGAAACATACCCCATAAACCATGCCACGGCCCGAAACACTGTCTTGGGCCTAGAAAGGCAAGTGCTGTGGCATCATGGTACACCAGCGAGAATTGAGTCTGACAATAGGAGTCATTTCCGAAACAATCTTGTCACCTCTTGGGCCAAGAGGCATGGTACTGAGTGGGTGTATCACATCCCTTATCACCCACAAGCCTCTGGGAAGGTTGAGAGGTACAATGAACTGTTAAAGACTATGTTACGAGCATTGGGTGCTGGGTCATGGAAACAATGGGACATAAGTCTACCAGAAGCCACTTGGCTAGTTAACAATAGGGGTCTGACAGCCGTGCTGGTCCTGCTGAAACAAAACCCCTACACGCGGTGAAAGAAGCTAAAGTTCCCGTAGTGCATGTAGGAAAGTGGATGGGGAAGGCATTGTGGGTTGCTCCTGCCTCGGGAAAAGGCAAACCCACTCGTGGGATTGTCTTCGCCCAAGGACCGGGGTATACCTGGTGGGTCATGCAAAAGAATGGGGATATCAAGTGCGTGCCTCAAGGTGATTTAACCTTGAGAGAAAACTAATCTGTAATCTCAGTTATATGTTGTAGGAAGACACTGCAGGATCAACGACAGGTCAACTTTGCAAGGAACCGGGCAATGGAACAAGGACTTGAGCTAAGCTGGTGCTGGCGTCCAGACATCCAACTCCGCCTGCCCTGAGTGACCACTTCAGCAGATGAAGGCCAAATCGTCAACAGTTCTTATGAACATTTTCTGAGAAAGACCTATAGAATGAAAAGATATACCTGCCTATTAATCTGTTAAAGGACATGGAATAATGGTGATGAGAATACTTAAATGCTAAAGTATAGGGGAATTTGAGAGTGACACAAATGTTACGGAATAAGGGGTGGAGGTTGTACTGGGTGTGGCTGGGACATTAACTTTCCCTGCAGCAGCCCACATAGTGCTGTGCTCTGTACTTGTAGCTAGAACAGCAGTGGTATCACACCAGTGTTGTGTCTGCTGCTGAGCAGTGCTGGCACAGCATCAGGACTCTCTCTAACCCTCCTAGGGGGTGGACAAAAAAGTGAGAAAAGAAACATCACCAGGGCAGCTGACCTAAACCAGCCAAAGGGATGTCACACTCAGCAATAAAATGTGGAAAAAGGAAGAAGAGGGGAGGAGTGGGCTCTCGTGAAAACTTCCATCCTCCTCCCGAACACTGGCTACGTGCATTGAGGCCCTGCTTCAAGGATGTGGTCAAGCATCGCTCATTTGTGGGAAGTAGAGAGTAATTTCTTCCCTCTGCACTTCCACATAGCCTTTATTTGTTTTGTTTATTTTCCCTTTCCCCCTCCTTTTTCCCCTTTCCCTTTTTTTCCCTTTAGTTAAATTGTTTAGTTAATAATAATCTTTCCTTCATATTTTTTTTCCCTGTAATTAAATTATCCTTATCTCAACCGGTGAGTTGTTCTTTAATTTACTTCTTCCTCTCCTCATTTAGGGAGGGGGAGTGAGAGAGCGGTTTTGGTGTTTAGCTGCCTAGCACGGTAAAAGCACCACAACTCTGTCCTGCCAGCAGGCAGGCTGTGGGTGCAGCAGGAGCTGGGAGGGGACAGACCCAGGACAGCTGACCCAAACTGGTCAAAGGGGTATTCCATACCATCTGACGTCATGCTGAACAATATATAAGGGTGGCTGGCCAGGGCTGGGGGACCGGCTGCTCGGGGATAGGCTGGGCATCGGTCAGCGGGTGGTGAGCAATTGCATTGTGCATCACTTCTTTTGTACACATTATTATTAGTAGTACTATTATCATTATCATTATCATTATCATTATTATTATTATTATTATTATTATTATTTTCCTGTCTTAATAAATGGTCTTTATCTCACCCCATTGTCGTGGTTTAACCCGGCTGGCAGCTAAACACCACGCAGCCGTTCGCTCACCCTCCCCCCTCCCTCTCTGGGACGGGGGAGAGAAATGGAAAGTGAAGCCCGTGAGTTGAGATAAAGACAGTTTAATAAGACAGGAAAATAATAATAATAATAATAATAATAATAATAATAATAATAATAATAATACAATGATGATAATAGTACTACTAATAATAATATGTACAAACAAGTGATGCACAATGCAATTGCTCACCACCCGCTGACCGATGCCCAGCTTAACCCCGAGCAGTCCGGCCCCCTCCCCCGGCTAGCCACCCCTATATATTGTTTAGCATGACGTCAGATGGTATGGAATACCCCTTTGGCTAGTTCGGGTCACCTGTCCTGGGTCTGTCCCCTCCCAGCTCTTACTGCACCCCCAGCCTGCCTGTTGGCAGGACAGAGCGAAAGGCTGAGATGTCCTTGGCTTGGTATAAACACTGCTCTGCAACAATTAAAACATCGGGGTGTTATCAGCACTCTTCTCATCCTAAGCCAGGGATTGTGGGTTCGAGTCCCATCTGGGGTGCCAACTGGTCTAGATGCCTGCCCATATCCTCCCATACTCCCTGCCACCCACAACTATACTGCCTCCGGGCAGATCTCCGGATGAGCTTCCTAAGTAGTTGTTTAACTTTAAGCAGAACCTGAAGCGCATTCAGGAGGCAGAACAACAGGACTATGCTGGTCTGAGTATCCCAAGGATATTCAATATCTTGGAGAGCTATTGTAATAAACTCGGAGGATAAGAGGGTGGTGAAGGAGGAAGGGAGAGTGATCAAGGAGGGTACAGGGGTGGTGAAGGAGAAAGGGAGAGTGATCAAGTAAGAAAAATTATCTTCCCCTTTCCCCTCCACAGATTGACTCCCTAATGGAAAAAAACAATAGGTATAATTGCTAATAGTTTCCAAGATACAGTTTCCAAAGTATAGAATCGAAGATGTTACTGAGTACAAATACCAGGTTAGAGTCATGGCCAGATATTTCATCATCTCATAAGCCACTGATACAACACACAGTACCATAATGGTCTGAAACCAGGGCCCAGAGAGGATAAACAACATGACAGAGAGCACATACGGAAAATAACGTGCTATAATACTCAATTTGGAAAACAGGCGCAGCACAGTTGAGATTAAAGCAATCAGCATTATGACAAGTGACTATTAAGCAGGTCTAATACTTACACCAATTTTAGTTTAACACACTCTGGTCAGATCTGCCGTTATCTCAACCTTTCGAGCCCCACGTTGGGGGCCAAAAAGACTGTCGTGGTTTAACCCGGCTGGCAGCTAAACACCACGCAGCCGTTCGCTCACCCTCCCCCCTCCCTCTCTGGGACGGGGGAGAGAAATGGAAAGTGAAGCCCGTGAGTTGAGATAAAGACAGTTTAATAAGACAGGAAAATAATAATAATAATACAATGATGATAATAGTACTACTACTAATAATATGTACAAACAAGTGATGCACAATGCAATTGCTCACCACCCGCTGACCGATGCCCAGCTTAACCCCGAGCAGTCCGGCCCCCTCCCCCGGCTAGCCACCCCTATATATTGTTTAGCATGACGTCAGATGGTATGGAATACCCCTTTGGCTAGTTCGGGTCACCTGTCCTGGGTCTGTCCCCTCCCAGCTCTTACTGCACCCCCAGCCTGCCTGTTGGCAGGACAGAGCGAAAGGCTGAGATGTCCTTGGCTTGGTATAAGCACTGCTCTGCAACAATTAAAACATCGGGGTGTTATCAGCACTCTTCTCATCCTAAGCCAAAACACAGCGTTCCACCAGCTACTAGGAAGAAAATTAATTCTGTTCTAACTGAAACCAGGACACCCATAGGCTTCACTTTCCTGTTTCCCCCATCCCAGAGAGGAAGGGGGGAGTGTGAGCAAACGTCTGTGTGGTGTTTAGTTGTCGACTGGGTTAAACTACAACAATATCTAATGCTATTCTGTTTTCCTAAGCCATTTTGCTGGTGGCATCTAGTTGTTCAGCGATTCCTCTTATCACATCCCTTGTATAGTTTATGAATCTCTTCTGAGATTCATAAACTGTGGATTCATTCCACATTCTTATTGATTGTTACCCACCAGAACAGTGACTCAAACCCTGCAGCAATTTGATTCCTGGCTTTCTGTTCATCAGGAACTCCCCTAGGCACCCCTATAGAATCTATGCATACTCTGTCATCGAATGATATTCCTAAGCTTCTTTGACTTCTTCTGGGTATTTCTGATATTTCTAATGCCAGGGTGAAGGGTACAGTTAATTGAACTTGTGCACAAATGCCTCCCCAGTTAGGTGGTACGGTGGACCGTAAGGTCTTCCCTCCACAGTACCACCAGAGATCTGCCCTGGGGATCTCAAGTCTTGAGCAGTTTCCCATCGAGTCCTTGGTAGCATTCAAGGTCCTTGTGCACAAGGCAAATTCTCCCAGGTGACGGGTAGCACTCACACCCTGCTGTGAGAGGCAAGCTGTATGGTTACCTATAGCTGTAGAGAATGCAGGGGGATCCCTGATGTTGCTATCACGCAAGGAAGGGAACAGCAAAGAGAGAGACTTACAGGCCTCATTTCCCCAGGCAGTCTTTTCTTGGTACAATGCAATCATACATCGCATCCCCTGGGTGTCCTTGGTCCACCCCACTGGGAAGGACACTATCTGGGCAGTCGGTCATCCCGAGGCACAAGCATAGCAATTGCTATGGTTGAGACTCTGGACAGTCCCCGAGACTCACACCCGAGTACTCCCCCACCCCGACCCCAAGTCTCCCACATGACCCCTGTGCTGCACACTATCACCACTCCAGCCAGGATCGGCAACATCCCCATACCCTGTTTCAATCTCAAATGTTTGCCTTATATCTTTTATTTCTTTAACTGTGACAACTGCTGCATTTCGAAGAGGGCCTCCTGTTTTCTCTCCTGTTTTCTCCTTGAGTTTCTCCCTTTCTCTGATGGCAAGAGAGTATTGTTTCCATACAGCTATTCTCAGTCTGGCTGTTGGGTCTCTCCCAATTACATCTGCTCCGAGACCATAAGTATTGGGTCTCGGAGCATTGGGCATTTAAATCTCTACAAGTTAACACCTCACAAGCATCAAACGTGATGGATTGTGCTGTCACATTCACCCATATTTTGATGGGGGTACCCCGTCTTACTGTTATCTGGTTATGCCTTTTCCAAGTTGCCAATTGACCAAGGCCTTCTCTGAGGCCTACAATCACTAGAAACAAAATTAATAATTGATTTTTCCTAACATTATTTTTAAACCTTAGTGTTACAAATGAAGTCTCAACTCAATCTGAATTTAGTAATATTTATAAAAGAATATTTACAAAAGGTATAAAAGGCAAGTAAACAGCGCTGGGTGTGCGGGGAGTCTACGCTCCACCAACACGCACACATGAACATCAAACATTCTAAATATAAACAACATTGCTTTTACATACTAAACCTGAGTATGCCTATACAATCAGAAAAGGTAACAAACAATCCTTTAAGTTCCATGACTTAACAGTCTCCATTTTCCATTCCTTTTCTTAATTACAAACAAGTCTCAATTTTCCATTCCTTTTGAACAATATGTCTCGCTTTAAGTTGTCAAGCAACTTGGCCTTCAGGACTTAAGTATCCCGTTCTTCCCGAATTGAAGAAAGGCACATCCATCTCCCTTTCAAGGCCAATAGGGCCTGGGTCAAAAGGCACGTCCAGGTCACAAGGGGGCATAACAGCAAAGGCTTGCGATGGCTGTAGCAGCAGAGGGGCTGATGGTGTAGCAGAAGGATCAGTAAAGGAGCCCGCAGCTCCCTCACTATCTGGCAAACCACACGTTTCTGACTGTGGTCCCACATGGCTCTTTAAGGCCTCAGAGACTGCTCGCCAGGTGCTGAGCAATCCCGCTGCAACCTTGTCATTTTTAGTTGCAGAGTCCCACACCTTGACCTCAATTTGGTCCCATATTTCAGGATCATAAACTGTCTGATTGTTAATAAGGAGAATAAGCTGTAAGGTTACCAGGACAGTCTTTGTTCCTAAGGATGTGTGATTCCCCATAATGCGCAACTGCTTACCAGCGAGAGGCAGTTGTGTGCGCGGGTTCGCTTCTCTCAGCTTGAGCTTCTTCCCAGCTCCGGTGCGCTTATTTCCAGCAAATTTCTATACGAGCGGTTTCTATCTGAGCGGTTTGCTGAGTTTGGCCGAACCTATCTTCATGAGGCGATCAATATCCCTGTTCCTGTCCTCGTCTCTGTTCTGCCAGCCTGTTCCTTTTCATTCCTTCTTTCTGCTTCTTTATTGATGACATAACTTCATCGTGTTGCCTTTTTTTTAATGCCTTTTTTTTTTATCTTGAGGACAGGCTCCCCTCTTATACCCTTCTCTCCACAGCAGTTATTTTCAAAACAACTTTTCATTGGTCAAACAACTCTGAATATAACAACAACAGCAAACACCCAGAAACTTCCATGCCTTAATGACTGGAGAACAAGAAACCCTGAGACTGCATGGCATCTCCTGAATCGCCCTTCTTTGTTCCCTCTAAACTCTTTTATATTCCTCATCCTTAAGAGTCTGATGTTATCATCAACCATGGGGCTTGCCGACCCCCATGGCCATACTCCCAAGTCTCCCCCTTCTTTATTAATGTCAACCATTTTCTCGACACGAATTACCACTCCATATATAACATTAGGTTTCCAAATAATTACCAATACTTAGAATAAGATGTACACTGCTACTACAACAAAACCCCCTTGGGAACACTTCATTTCGCTATAGGTCAGGCCTTTCTCTCAATCACAAGTCATTCATTAGTTACCTGTGAAAATAAAAGGTTAGTTTACAGTTGTAAGCTTTTATCCTGCTCAGAGTCTATTATGAGGTTTTTCTTTTTGATTTCAACTTCCAAGAAGTCTTCTGTAGGAACAACTCCCCAGGTACTAGGGTTGACAGGTGCTTTCACTCGATTATAGTGAGTCCAACCTTTTTCCGCAGTTCTTACAGCTGTTTCAGTGGTTAGTAGTACTCGGAATGGTCCTTCCCCTTCAGGCCGGAGTTTTGATTCTCTCCAGGTGCGCATCAGGACCCACTCTCCTGCATGGAATGAATGTACTGGGAATTCCAAAGTTGTGGTTTGAGCCAACAGTCCACGAACCCTGAGAGATGCTAAGGAAGAAGATAATCGAAGTACATAGATTTTGAGAAAAATATCTTTAGTTTCAAAAGTAACCGCTTCTACCCAGGTACGGTAGTCCAAACAACATCTCATATGGTGAATCTCCTACATCTTTTCTAGAAGCAGTTTGAATTCTGAGAAGTGCTAAAGGTAAACACTTTGTCTAGGGAAGCTTAGTCTCTAAAACCAGTTTTGACAGATGTTTCTTTAATGTCTGATTCATTTGCTCCACTTTCCCAGAGGAGGAAGGATGCCATGGGGTACTGATTCAAAGATCAAAGCCGAAATTTCTAAGTGACGAAGTATCCTTTATTGTCAGCGCTGGATGCACGGGGGATCCTTCTACCTAACGTGCATGTTCGAAGTAACAAACTATCTCATATTTATACAGCAAAACAATGAATATTCTATTAACACCTATACATATTCATTACCTAAACCCACCTACTCTCGCTTCATATGCTAATTAGCTTATCAGTCCTTGCGCTTGTGCAAAGCCTCCCAAGAATTGTGGGCCGGGGTCTTCGGGACGTGGGCAGTGGTCTTTGGGAGGAAGACCGTAGGTCTTCCTCGTGATACACTTTTCACCTTTTGCTAAAGAATGCCAAGTTGGCTGAATCAGTTGTTTTCCAAGCTGTAGGAATGCCGAGTTGGCTCAAGTTATCTCAAGTTTCAGCCTAACTGAGGGTCAACAGATAACGGGGTGTTTCAGTTAACAAGATGCTTCAACATAACAGAAGGTCGACAGATAACAAGATGTCATCTATTTTGTTCTCATTAATTTTTAACCACAAGATTTATTCTATCCTAAAGTGAGTTTATATAATATCAGTATGAAACTCCCATTTTATTCCCAAGGTTCTCATTAATCCTTGTAAAATAGATAAAGTAAAATTACTTCCTTGATCCTAGTCTATATTTTCAACAACCCCATATCTAGGGATTATTTGTTTCAGGATTACCTTTATCACCACACTAGCTGTTGCTGATACTGAAGGAAAAGCTTCTACCCATCCTGACAAATGGTCAATTAATACCAGCAAGTACTTAAATCTACCTACTTCAGGTAATTCAGTAAAATCTACTTGGATGCTCTGAAAAGGTCGAAGTCCTGGCTCCTGTCCACCCAGAGGCTGTTTCTGCAGAGCCTTCTTATTCACTCATTAGCATGTAATGCAACTGTTACACACCTGCTTATCTATGGTATACATGCCTACACATATATATTTTCTTAATACAGCGTCACATTGCCTGGACTCCCCAGTGGCTTCCTTGATGTAGAACAGCTAAAAATTCCCTCATTTTTTGTTTATTTACCATTTCTTTTCCATCAGGGAGAGTCCACCGTCCTTCAGACTCCTTTGCTCCTAACTCCCTGAAGGCTTCTATCTCTTTTTCACTGAATATTTGCTTTTCAGGTGGAGGTTTTATTTCAGGTACAAGAAGCAGCTTTGCTTCTACTTCTAATTGCAAAGCTGATTCTTTAGCCTTTTCATCTGCAATTCTGTTTCCCCATTCAACTAGGGAGTTTCCTTTTTGATGTCCTTTCACATGCACCACAGCAATCTCTTCTGGTAGTAACAGATTTTCCAAAATCTGTCTAATTAATTCTTCATGGACCAATTCCTTTCCCTTGCTGTTTACTAAGCCCCTTTCTTCCCAAATTTTTTCCAGTGTACTACCCCATATGCATATCGTGAGTCAGTATATATAGCTCCCCGTTTCCCTTGTAACAACTTTAATGCTTGATTTAATGCATATGATTCACAAGTTTGAGCTGACCAATTACTAGGCAGTTTTCCCATTTCTTCAACATTCCCATCTGTCCTTTCAATGATAGCATAACCATTACATCGCCTTCCTTGTACCACCCTAGAATTGTCTTCATATTGTTGAAGCTGGCAGGACACATCATACATTGTTGGTCCCATCCCCTCCTCCCAGCGAATTGCTGCCAGGGTACTGGCATGTGCTGATGGTGCACTCCGCACAAATTTACGCCACATGGATGTTGTGCACTGGACTTCATCGGGGTCTTGAGGTGTCTGGGCATTGTCCAAATCACTATAAATCATCTCCCGCACAGCTAATTCCCGCAGATGCTGGAGACCTTTATCCATAGTGGTCCACTTGCCTATGTGATATACAATATCTTCCTTATGGGGATATCTTTCTTTGATAGCTGCCAGGAGTCGTCTCCAGAGGCTGAGGGCCTGTGCTCCTCTCCCGATTACTTTGTCGATTACCCTTTCTCTAGAGAGGGATCCCAGCTGCTTGGCTTCATTGCCTTCTAATTGTAGGCTATTGGCCCCAGCATCCCAGCATCGAAGCAGCCACGTGAGGATGTGTTCACCTGGGCGTCGACCATAATCCTTTCGTATTTCTCGCAACTCACTCAGGGATAGGGATCGAGTGGTTTCTGATTCCTTTATGATTTCCATCTCTTCTTCCTGCTGTTTTTGTGATGGCTCTGCTTTAGAGGTGCCTGCCATTTCCCCTTCTCCCTCCTTCTTAGGAGAGCCTTCTTCCCTTACTAAACGAGCTGACCTCCGTTTCCATTGTTTTGACTTGACTATGGGGGCGACTGATACCATAGTCGGTTGGTCCTCTGGGTCAGCCACAGCATGTGTTACTTGGTCAACAGATTCAGAGACTTCCTCCCTCTCTTCAAGTTGCTGGATGATGTTAAACAGTGTTTGATAGGAATAAGCCAGGACCCAGCACAATGCTGCAAGCTGTCGTTCTCCGGCATTATCAGGGTCAGGACATACAACTCTCAAACATTCTACCAAGTTTTTAGGATTTAGCACTTGCTCAGGGGTGAAGTTCAAAACTATTGGAGGAGACACTCGTGACAGGTATCTGCCAACATCATCCCACACACCTTGCCACTCACCACAAGACTGTTTCGGGACAGATTCCCAAGTAAGTTTTTTAAACAATCGACTAATCTTAGAGAGAAAATGAAACCTGTTATTCAGAATTAGAAATAGCAATACATGGGTTACAGATGGATCTTCAAAATACTCCCAAACTGTTGTAATTAGCCCACTGTGAAAGAAGGGAAAGGTACCATTCCTAATATTATTAATAAACTGGTGTCCAGATGAGAAAAGGAAGGCAGTGTAGTTCTGAATATTCTCTGAAAGATAGTTTCCATGAGACCCAAATGATAACAGCGCAGAGCCTGAATTCCAGATTAAACCCAAGGTCAGTGCTTGGCAGCACAGCGAATTAAAAAAAGTGAACACAGATTGTAGCACTTTGTTGGATCAGATATAGAGGAGAAGGGAGAATATGACACGGATTGCATGACATATGAACAAAGCTATTATTAACAGGACAATGGACATGGTTACTAGCAAGCAAGCGTGTTAGTTGTATGCGTTTAATCAATTCTATTGTTATCTCAACCCTTCGAGCCCCACGTTGGGTGCCAAAAAGGACTGTGCTGCGCAGCTAAACCCCACAACCGCTATCACACCCCCTCCTTTAGATGAGGAGGGGGAGAAGTAAAGCAAAGAACAACTCACGGGTTGAGATAAGGATAATTTAATTAAAGGGAAATTATAATAATTAAATAAAGACTACCATGAACTAAACAATTTAACTAAGGGGAAATAAAAAGGGAAAGGGGAAAAGGGAGGGGAAAAGGAAAAAAATAAAAAGAAGGGAGGAAAACAAACAAACAAAATAAATGAAGGCTATATGGAAGTGCAGAGGAAAGAAATTACTCTCTACTTCCCACAAATGAGCGATGATTGACCACATCCTTGAAGCAAGGCCTCAACGCACGCAGCCGGTGTTCGAGAGGAGGACTGACGTTTTCTCAACGAGAGCCCATGTACTGGGTCTGGCTGGAATGTTAACTTTCCCGGCAGCAGCCCATTCAGTGCCGTATTCTGTACTTGTAGCTGGAACAGCAGTGTTATCACACCAGTGTTGTGTCTACTGCTGAGCAGCAGTGGCACAGCATTGGGCCTTTCTCTAACCCTCCTAGGGGGTGGGCAAAAAAGTGAGGAGAGAAACATCACTAGGGCAGCTGACCTAAACCAATCAAAGGGATATTCCATACCATGTGGTGTCACACTCAGCAATAAAAGGTGGAAACAGGAAGAAGAGGGGAGGGGTGGGCTCTCGTTGAGAAGACGTCGGTCCTCCTCTCGAACACCGGCTGCGTGCGTTGAGGTATACCCTGGTCCTTGGGCGAAGACAATCCCACGAGTGGGTTTGCCTTTTCCCGAGGCAGGAGCAACCCACAATGCCTTCCCCATCCACCTTCCTATATGCACTACGGGAACCTTAGCTCCTTTCACAGTGTGTAGGGGTTTTGTTTTGGCAGGACCAGCACGGCTGTCAGACCCCCTATTGTTAACTAGCCAAGTGGCTTCTGGTAGATTTGTGTCCCATTGTTTCCACGTCCCAGCACCTAATGCTCGTAACATAGTCTTTAACAGTCCATTGTACCTCTCAACCTTCCCAGAGGCTTGTGGGTGGTAAGGGATGTGGTACACCCACTCAATACCATGCCTCTTTGCCCAGGAGGTAACAAGATTGTTTCGGAAATGACTCCCATTGTCAGACTCAATTCTCTCTGGTGTACCATGACGCCACAATACTTGTCTTTCCAGGCCCAAGACAGTGTTTCGGGCTGTGGCATGGTTTACAGGGTATGTTTCCAGCCACCCAGTAGTTGCTTCTACCATGGTGAGTATGTACCGTTTGCCTTGGTGAGTTTTTGGGAGTGGTCCGATATAGTCAATTTGCCAGGCCTCACCATATTGAAACCCTAACCATCTCCCCCTGTTCCAGGGAGATTTTACCTTCATGGCTTTCTTGATTGCAGCACAGGTCTCACACTGATGGGTAACCTGTGTGATGGCCTCAATGGTCAAGTCTACCCCTCGATCACGAGCCCATCTGTAAGTGGCATCTCTCCCCAGATGTCCTGATGTTTCATGGGCCCATCGAGCTACAAACAGCTCACCCTTACGTTCCCAGTGTAGGTCCACCTGAGCCACTTCAGTTTTTGAAGCTCAATCCACTTCTTTGTTGTTCTGATGTTCTTCGGTAGCGTGACTCTTGGGCATGTGGGCATCTACATGACGTACTTTAACATCCAGGTTTTCTATCCGGTCAGCAATATCTTGCCACAGGGTAGCAGCCCAGATAGGCTTACCTCTGCGCTGCCAGTTGCTCTCTTTCCATTGCTGCAGCCACCCCCACAGAGCATTTGCCACCATCCATGAGTCAGTATAAAGATACAATACTGGCCAATTTTCTCTTTCGGCGATATCTAGGGCTAGTTGTATGGCTTTTACTTCTGCATACTGACTCGACTCACCTTCCCCCCCAGGGGAAGGTGAACAGGCCAACCCCCACCTCGCTACAGCCTCCCTTGGGGTACCCATAGAGAGCGATAAGGTTGCCCCTGAGCCTCCTCTTCTCCAGGCTGAACAAGCCCAGCTCCCTCAGCCGCTCCTCGTAGGACGTGTTCTCCAGGCCCCTCACCAGCTTCGTCGCCCTTCTCTGCACCTGCTCAAGCATCTCCATGTCCTTCTTGTAGCGAGGGGCCCAAAACTGAACACAGTACTCGAGGTGCGGCCTCACCAGAGCTGAGTACAGGGGGACGATCACCTCCCTAGCCCTGCTGGTCACACTGTTCCTGATACAAGCCAGGATGCCGTTGGCCTTCTTGGCCACCTGAGCACACTGCTGGCTCATATTCAGCCGACTATCCACCATCACTCCCAGGTCCTTCTCTGCCTGACAGCTCTCCAACCACTCATCTCCCAGCCTGTAGCTCTGCTTGGGGTTATTGCGCCCCAGGTGCAGGACCCGGCACTTGGCCTTGTTGAACTTCATGCAGTTGACCTCAGCCCATCGGTGCAGCCTATCCAGATCCTCCTGCAGAGCTTTCCTACCCTCAAGCAGATCGACACACGCACCTAACATGGTGTCATCTGCGAACTTACTGAGGGTGCACTCGATGCCCTCGTCCAGATCATCGATGAAGATATTAAAGAGGACCGGCCCCAGCACCAAGCCCTGGGGGACGCCACTAGTGACTGGCCTCCAACTGGACTTGGCTCCATTCACCACGACTCTTTGGGCCCGGCTATCCAGCCAGTTTCTAACCCAACGAAGCGTGCGCCAGTCCAAGCCAAGAGCAGCCAGTTTCTTGAGGAGAATGCTGTGGGAGACGGTGTCAAAAGCCTTGCTGAAGTCAAGGTAGACCACATCCACAGCCTTTCCCTCATCCACCCAGCGCGTCACTCTGTCATAGAAGGAGATCAGGTTCGTCAGGCATGACCTGCCTTTCATAAAGCCATGCTGACTGGGCCTGATCGCCTGCTTCCCCTGCAAGTGCTGCATGATGACTCTCAGGAGGATCTGCTCCATGAGCTTTCCTGGCACTGAGGTACCACCCTAGAAGATCCATCTATAAAAAATATTTCCCCTTCCTCTAAGGGCACCTCTTGTAAATCTAATCTTATCTTTGGATATTCCATAAATATCCCCAAAGGGATATTCCATACCATATGATGTCACACTCTGCAATAAAAGAACCCAACAGAACACTTACTTACAGAAACAGGTGGAGTATCAGTGCACATGGCATACTTTTCAGTGCTATTTATTAATAAAAAAGCGCTCTGAAATGCAGAAGTGTGGATCTTTCTCTAATAAAAAAAAAAAAAAAAAGCTGAAGGAAACAGTGGTGTATCCATTACTAAGATGTTTAGAACACATTTTGAAGAACAGCGCTTCACATTGGCTCCTGAAGTACCACCTCAGATTATCCACAAACTAGCAGCACAACCTGTGCCTAGAACTGATCAAGGCAAGCTCTCTAACATTCCCAACACTGTACCATGGAATATTTGGGTCAGCAAATTGAGTTTTACTCCTGAAAGACAGGGAGGCCCTACATATTGCAGAAGGAAATGAAGATGCAGTAGCATGTCCTAAGCAAAGAACAAGCACAGAGTCTGTGCGTCACAAGCTCTGTCCACTACATTAACATTGCTGTCTTCAGGGTGTGAAGTCAAGGGCATAAAACAATTTACTACATGCCAGCCAAGCAGAAAGCAGTTCTTGCTGATCAAGAACTAGAGTACAGGGCCCTACATATTCCTGTACAGCTAAGAAAAGCAACACTTACCAGATGCACTGAAAAGCATTAATTGCCTTCTTATGTACAGCAGCTAGGGTTACATTGGGTAAAAAAACAGATTCTAGGTTGGTAAGACTGGAAATGGTGCTCACTCTAACCTGCTCATATATACACAACACTAATAATCTGAAGTTTGTGCAAACTTCCCACATTCGTTGTGAATTCGTTTGGAAGCTGACAGCACATTCAGATAACACTTCAGAGAACTTACAAGTCAACCCAAATTTTAGTCCACAAATCACCAAACAGACTTCAATTATTTTATTTTATTTTATTTTATTTTATTTTATTTTATTTTATTTTATTTTATTTTATTTTATTTTATTTCATTTCATTTCATTTCATTTCATTTCATTTCATTTTCCTTTTCTCTTCTCCTTTCTGCAGCCTGTGCTGCCCCACAGCAAGTCCCAGGGAAAAGAAAGCCGAAGCACTCAGCAACTCAGGAAGCAATATTACTTCAGTGCCCCCACCAGTGCCCTAAGTGGCAGAATACCACAGTGAACCTGTAGAAAATGAGAAAGAGTAACCATATGTGCTTTGACTACACATGCCAGAAGGTGAAGCCATTTGATCCACATCTGTGACACATCATTTCTTTGGGGAAGTACCCTTCTCTTTGTGGGTTTTTCTTCGTCTTTTCATTTTGGAACTATGAAGACTAAAGAGCTTGGCCTTTTTTCTTTTTAAATTTGGCAGCAAGGAAGAAAGAAGATGAAAGAAGGAATGTCTTTTTGTTTTTCCACTTGTTTGCACTGTGGATTGAACATTAGTTGCACTAATTGTTGAACAAAGGCTCTGAGACACAGGCTCAAGCCAGTGTCTCAGAAATGCTACCTACACACAGATCACGCCCAGCAGGATCACAGACTCAGGGCAGAAACTTCCAGCCACCACTGATTGGGCGATACACTCCCGTGTCTTGGTACCTCTTCCCTATGACGCTGAAGAGTAACAGCACCAGAGGACCTCCAGAGAGCCCTGGCTGGCTGTGATTCAGGGCAAAGGCTGGTGCTGGAAAGCTGTTCAGGGCTGGTGAACCATTATTTCTCATTCTAAAGAAAATTCTCCCATATCTCAAAGAAACAGACCCTGACATTTATCTGGACAGCACCACACAAACTCCAGTAAAGGCAGACAAGGGCTAGGGAAGTTTTATTTACATGCATCCTCTTTTGATAACTTGCCCAATGAAGAGACTGACACTCAGAGCTGAGCTAAACAAGGACTGCAACTTTTTAGCCTTAGATTAATATGTTTTAAGATGGAAAATCTCAACACAATGCCTCCTTTTCATGGTTTAATTAAAGGACATGGAAAGAAGCATATAGGATCATGCTGACAGTGCTTACATTTGGTCCTGGCATAAGGTTAAATTGAACAGACTACAGAAGAAAAAGAAACAGTACTCATATCTATAATCATTCTATGACTACTATTGTTACCTTTTTTTGAGTGAGCTTTTGTATATTTAAACAAAGACACACTGAAAGTTAGAAATCTCACTCGTCTTCAACATTAGAGTAAGCATTCACTCACAACACAGACTCCAAATAGGATAACAAAGAGCAGAAACATGCATTTTACTTCCGGTCCCGGAGAAAAATGCAAATTGGTAGTGGTAAGATGTTAGAGGACGCACGGCCGAAAGCACGACAGACACCAGCAGAGTCAGATCATGCTCCATTTTATTGCCCGAATAGCCTAACTTTTATAGTGAACTTAACAGGGGCGGACAGTGTTTCACACAAGATTATTGGTCAAAAGCACTCAGACAAACAACTAGAAGAAAACATCCCCACCTGCAAGAAAACAACCCCCCTTGTGATTAGCAGTCAAGAAAACAACCCCCTTGTGATTAGCAGTCAAGAAAACAACCCCCTTGTGATTAGCAGTCACGTAAATCTTGTCCTTGAAGCCAGCTGCTGGTAACAATATTTTTCTGAATTCCTCAATTGGGCGTTGTGGGAATCATTGTCGTGGGAGCTTCTCATAGTTGCCCTGGTAGCTTGGTTTGCTCAGCTACAGCAGGCCATGAGATTTGCTAAGGCCTACTCCTGGTTGCTTAAAGCAAGCTCAGATCGAACAACTGTTCCACGGACTCATGTCCACGCCCTTTGTGCCAATTCCCAACAATTCCCCCTTTTTCTTTTTGTACGAGCAGTACTTGGCCGAAGGTTTTTTCCATCAGACGTCGAATACATGACATAACACAACTTAAACCTAATAACACTACAATTACTGTAATCACTTAATGGTAACACAACTTAAACCTACTCGCTTAATGGTAACACAACTTAAACCTAATCACTTAATGGTAACCCGACAAGGTATGTAACAGAAGGTGTGCTAGGGCTGGCTAGACTTGCACAGAAGGTGGTGGTATTCAGTTCCCTAGCCAGGGATACCCAGACATTCTCCTTAGGATCGACGGCTGTCCTTGGCAGTCCTTGAGGTGTCGCAGCCCACATCATTGTCAGAATGAGTATCAGGAACCTCTTCATGGTCGTCTTCGGCGTGTGCCGAGTCTATGGCTGCTTTAGTCCACTTTGCAGGGATCCACTGGGTACCTGTTTCCGGCACCGCTTCAAAATCCCTATAACATTTTTGCAAGTAACCCTTTAACCACATTTATCACAATACCACGTGCAATGATGATTGACACCACAGCGAACGGAATCCTTAATCCCTCTTTGACTAATCCCAGTAACCATCTATGCATTGTTTCAACCAAATCAGTGAACCATTGATTGAAAGGGTTGATACCATATTGAATCTTTCTCATGTGCTCTTTCAGGAAAGTAATAAATTATGATCAAAAAGGTTTAAACAGTACATTCCCTTAAATTTCTCCAAGTGGCTACTTCAAACAATGACTCCGTACTTGTGAAACATGATTTTGCTCGACCGATCGCAACTAGTCCTGCTAGTTGCTTGCAATCGACTCCCCGTTTTTCTAAAAAGCGCTGTAATAAATCTAGGGCTACTTCATCCTCCATTTTCCTATGATTTTTGCTGGCACTAATTTCCTATGATTTCAGCCTGCACTATGGCAATATCCTGCACTATGGCAATATCCCGGGAACCTTCCTTCCTGCACTATGGCAATATCCTGCACTATGGCAATAACCTGCACTATGGCAACCTGCACTATGGCAATAACCTGCACTATGGCAAAAGCGCGCTCTCACTCACACAGTACACAGCACAATCGCACACACAGAGCACAATCGCACACCCAGAGGCCTCTGGCACATCTCAATCTCAATCATACCACAACCACAAGAATATAATTTAGAATGATAAGCAAACAATACGTGCGGCCAATATAATTTAGAATCATAACCAAACAAACAAGTTTTGTCTCTCATTGTGTTCCTCGTGAAGTGATTTGCAACACTTTGTTTTAAAACCTTACCCTTACACAAATACTTTCAACACAAAATACCTGGACATTTAAGAATAACACATACAATTATTAACACTCCAGTTAGTATCCCTCCAGCAGCCGAAAACATACTGTTTGTCTGCAGCTTCAGGAGATCTTTGCTCCTGTGGTGAGCAGCTGAGAGTGGAGTCCCCTCCGAGCAAAACGCTCAGGGTGCACCTAGGGGCGTCCATGCCGCAGCCGATCCCCACAGCCGAGCAGTTGTTACGTGCGGCCGCAGATGCCACTCCAGGCACTAAAATTGCCAATGCCACTCTAGCTGCAACCCCACACAATTCAACATTATCATTGCAATCCGGTGCAAGCAATGCCCATTTATGTCTGGTGATCTCATGCAACTGTAACAAGCTAGAAGCAAATACAATGAGTTTATCTAAGTAACATGGACATCTGATAGCATTTGCAGGGATACCTTGCCAGGCCCTATCCCCACAAATCAGAAAAACATCAGGAGGTAAGGCCAAAGCTGTACAATTGTTCCAAACACTGTAGTTGTTACCCCTTGTCTCCGTGCCATAAACCCCTAAACCCTGCTTAGCAGTGTCATTGTAATCACAGGTGTTATTTGTATTTTTGTACCCGTATGGCCCTTTCCAGGTTCCTGTAGCAGGATTCATCTGATAGCCACGGCTACATTCATATTTGTAGCCACCTTTCAGGTTGATACAGATTTGACCACAGATACCAGGGTTTTGGCATTCATCAATATCTCCACAGTTTCTCTTGTCTACAAACTCAAACCCAGCTGGGCAGTCACATTCATTTTTGTTGCATTCCTTCAGGGGCTCATCACCCCAGTCCTTGCAGTCTCTCTGCTGGTTACACACTTTATTGATATCTATGCATTCTCCACTTCTGCACTTGAATTTGCCAGGTCCAGAGCACTGAACAACATTGTTACAGTTTGCTTCATCAGCAATAATTAGCTTCTTGGGAAGCACATAGATGCAATGACAGCAATATAGATGGATTGTTTTTCCTCAAGGATTCACAAGGATCCCTGCCTGAGCCTATGTTATTGGCTACAGAGTATTTCTCACAGAAGGGAACAAACTGCTCCATCTGCACAGGGAATGGGAAGACAAGGGGACTTTGAAGCCGGGTAATGTGACAAGATAAGTGAACACTAGAATTAGCTTCTTGGGAAGTATTTGGGTGGTTTACTGCTGGGATCTAAGCTGGACACACATCTAGAAGGTCCATGAGGATTGTCTGTCTTGGGGCTTCCTGAGGTCCTCAGCCATCTCCAGTCCTTTTTTATCCTGCATGTCAGCTTGCAGGTACTTGCTGGAGCAAGTAGATGGACTAATAGTTGGACTGTTTTGCTTCAAGGATTCACAAAATCCCCTAATTTGTTTGGGCAAGAATTGGAAAATATTTTAGAAAAATTTCAGATTCTAGAAGGGGTGACGTTGTTACAGTATGTAGATGAATTATTGATATCTGGGGTAGAAAAATCAGAGGTTAAAGAAGCCACAGAACTCCCGATTTTTTTTCGGGAGTGGGGTTGACAAGCTTGTGGAGAAAGTATATTCTATTCTAAAGGACTTGACAAGCTTGTGGAGAAAGTATATTCCCCCTCATCTAGACAGAGTGATACTTCAGCCACTAAGAATCAGCATTCGCCTGCTCAAGAGAGAGAGTACCCAAGACGTACACCACGTGGCACCTTGTGGTTTTATCTGCGTGACCATGGGGAACATATGAGGAAATGGGATGGTGTACCTACTTCAACCCTAGCTGCTCGGGTACGTGAACTGAAAGGAAATACAGCAGCAAGAAGAGGGGCTCCTAAGAGAAATGCTGCTCCAGTTTCTATTGGGCAGTACCCCAGAGGCAGTAGAAGAGCTGATGTTATTCTTGACCACGATGAAGGGACCTCTACCTCTCATTTGCCAGAATTTGTGCATTTGCAAGAATTAAGTGGCAGACGCTCCAGCCAGGACTAGAGGGGCCCTGCCTCTGGCCAGGTAGAGGAGAGGGATAACCGGATTTATTGGACTGTGTGGATCCGATGGCCTGGAACATCAGAACCACAGGAATACAAAGCTTTAGTGGACACTGGCGCACAATGTACCATAATGCCATCAGGCTACCAAGGGACAGAACTCACCTGTATCTCTGGAGTGACAGGGGGATCCCAACAACTATCTGTACTGGAAGCTGAAGTGAGTCTAACTGGGAATGAGTGGCAAAAGCATCCCATTGTGACTGGCCCAGAGGCTCCGTGCATCCTTGGCATAGACTATCTCAAGAGAGGGTACTTCAAGGATCCAAAAGGATACCGGTGGGCTTTTGGCATAGCTGCTTTGAGCACAGAGAAGATTAGGCAGCTGTCTACCCTGCCTGGCCTTTCAGAAGACCCTTCTGTTGTAGGATTGCTGAAGGTTGAAGAACAACAGGTACCAATTGCTACCACAACGGTGCACCGACGGCAATATCGCACCAACCGAGACTCCCTGATTCCCATCCATGAGTTGGTTCACCGACTGGAGAGTCAGGGAGTAATCAGCAAGACTCGCTCACCCTTTAATAGTCCTATATGGCCAGTACGAAAGTCTAATAGCGAGTGGAGGCTAACAGTGGACTATCGAGGCCTGAATGAAGTCACGCCACCACTGAGTGCTGCAGTGCCAGACATGCTAGAACTTCAGTACGAACTAGAGTCAAAGGCAGCCAAGTGGTATGCCACAATTGATATTGCTAATGCATTTTTCTCCATCCCTTTAGCAGCAGCATGCAGGCCGCAGTTTGCTTTCACTTGGAGGGGCACCCAATACACCTGGAATCGGCTGCCCCAGGGGTGGAAACACAGCCCTACCATTTGCCATGGACTGATCCAGTCTGCACTGGAGCAAGGGGGAGCTCCTGAGCATCTTCAGTACATTGACGACATCCTCGTGTGGGGCAACACAGCAGAAGAAGTTTTTGAGAAAGGGAAGAAAATAATCCAAATTCTCCTGAAAGCTGGTTTTGCCATTAAAAAGAGCAAGGTCAAGGGGCCTACACAGGAAATCCAGTTCTTGGGGGTAAAATGGCAGGATGGACGTCGCCATATTCCAATGGATGTGATCAATAAAATAACAGCAATGTCTCCGCCAACTAGCAAAAAGGAAACGCAAGCTTTCCTAGGCCTCGTGGGATTCTGGAGAATGCATGTGCCAGGCTATAGTCAGCTTGTGAGTCCTCTATATCGAGTGACTCGAAAGAGAAACTATTTTGAGTGGGGCCCTGAGCAACAACAGGCATTTGAACAAATCAAACAAGAAATAGCTCGTGCAGTAGCCCTTGGGCCTGTCCGTACTGGACCAGCTGTGCAAAATATACTGTACACTGCAGCTGGGGAGCATGGGCTCACCTGGAGCCTTTGGCAGAAAACCCCAGAAGAAACTCGAGGTCGACCTCTGGGCTTCTGGAGTCGGGGCTATCGAGGATCAGAAGCCAATTACACCCCAACTGAAAAGGAAATACTCACAGCATATGAGGGTGTTCGAGCTGCTTCAGAAGTTGTGGGTACAGAGGCACAGCTCCTCTTGGCACCGCGGCTACCTGTGTTACATTGGATGTTCAAAGAGAAAATTCCCACTACACACCATGCAACTGATGCTACATGGAGTAAGTGGATAGCGTTAATTACACAGCGGGCTCGAATGGGAAAACCCAATCGCCCAGGAATCCTGGAAGAGATTATAGACTGGCCGGAAGGCAGAGATTTCGGAGTGCCAACAGAAGAGGTAACCCGTGCTGAAGAGGCACCACCATACAATGAGTTGCCAGAAGACAGAAAGCAGTATGCGTTGTTTACTGACGGATCCTGCCGTGTGATAGGGAGCCATCGGAAATGGAAAGCTGCTGTGTGGAATCCCATACGACGAGTTGTGGAAGCCATGGAAGGGGAAGGTGAGTCGAGTCAGTATGCAGAAGTAAAAGCCATACAACTAGCCCTAGATATCGCCGAAAGAGAAAATTGGCCAGTATTGTATCTTTATACTGACTCATGGATGGTGGCAAATGCTCTGTGGGGGTGGCTGCAGCAATGGAAAGAGAGCAACTGGCAGCGCAGAGGTAAGCCTATCTGGGCTGCTACCCTGTGGCAAGATATTGCTGCCCGGGTAGAAAACCTGGATGTTAAAGTACGTCATGTAGATGCCCACATGCCCAAGAGTCACGCTACCGAAGAACATCAGAACAACAAAGAAGTGGATTGAGCTTCAAAAACTGAAGTGGCTCAGGTGGACCTACACTGGGAACGTAAGGGTGAGCTGTTTGTAGCTCGATGGGCCCATGAAACATCAGGACATCTGGGGAGAGATGCCACTTACAGATGGGCTCGTGATCGAGGGGTGGACTTGACCATTGAGGCCATCACACAGGTTACCCATGAGTGTGAGACCTGTGCTGCAATCAAGAAAGCCATGAAGGTAAAATCTCCCTGGAACAGGGGGAGGTGGCTAGGGTTTCAATATGGTGAGGCCTGGCAAATTGACTATATCGGACCACTCCCAAAAACTCGCCAAGGCAAACGGTACATACTCACCATGGTAGAAGCAACTACAGGGTGGCTGGAAACATACCCTGTAAACCATGCCACAGCCCGAAACACTGTCTTGGGCCTGGAAAGACAAGTATTGTGGCGTCATGGTACACCAGAGAGAATTGAGTCTGACAATGGGAGTCATTTCCGAAACAATCTTGTTACCTCCTGGGCAAAGAGGCATGGTATTGAGTGGGTGTACCACATCCCTTACCACCCACAAGCCTCTGGGAAGGTTGAGAGGTACAATGGACTGTTAAAGACTATGTTACGAGCATTAGGTGCTGGGACGTGGAAACAATGGGACACAAATCTACCAGAAGCCACTTGGCTAGTTAACAATAGGGGGTCTGACAGCCGTGCTGGTCCTGCCAAAACAAAACCCCTACACACTGTGAAAGGAGCTAAGGTTCCCGTAGTGCATATAGGAAGGTGGATGGGGAAGGCATTGTGGGTTGCTCCTGCCTCGGGAAAAGGCAAACCCACTCGTGGGATTGTCTTCGCCCAAGGACCAGGGTATACCTCAACGCACGCAGCCGGTGTTCGAGAGGAGGACCGACGTCTTCTCAACGAGAGCCCACCCCTCCCCTCTTCTTCCTGTTTCCACCTTTTATTGCTGAGTGTGACACCACATGGTATGGAATATCCCTTTGATTGGTTTAGGTCAGCTGCCCTAGTGATGTTTCTCTCCTCACTTTTTTGCCCACCCCCTAGGAGGGTTAGAGAAAGGCCCAATGCTGTGCCACTGCTGCTCAGCAGTAGACACAACACTGGTGTGATAACACTGCTGTTCCAGCTACAAGTACAGAATACGGCACTGAATGGGCTGCTGCCGGGAAAGTTAACATTCCAGCCAGACCCAGTACATGGGCTCTCGTTGAGAAAACGTCAGTCCTCCTCTCGAACACCGGCTGCGTGCGTTGAGGCCTTGCTTCAAGGATGTGGTCAATCATCGCTCATTTGTGGGAAGTAGAGAGTAATTTCTTTCCTCTGCACTTCCATATAGCCTTCATTTATTTTGTTTGTTTGTTTTCCTCCCTTCTTTTTATTTTTTTCCTTTTCCCCTCCCTTTTCCCCTTTCCCTTTTTATTTCCCCTTAGTTAAATTGTTTAGTTCATGGTAGTCTTTATTTAATTATTATAATTTCCCTTTAATTAAATTATCCTTATCTCAACCCGTGAGTTGTTCTTTGCTTTACTTCTCCCCCTCCTCATCTAAAGGAGGGGGTGTGATAGCGGTTGTGGGGTTTAGCTGCGCAGCACAGTCCTTTTTGGCACCCAACGTGGGGCTCGAAGGGTTGAGATAACAATAGAATTGATTAAACGCATACAACTAACACGCTTGCTTGCTAGTAACCATGTCCATTGTCCTGTTAATAATAGCTTTGTTCATATGTCATGCAATCCGTGTCATATTCTCCCTTCTCCTCTATATCTGATCCAACAAAGTGCTACAATCTGTGTTCACTTTTTTTAATTCGCTGTGCTGCCAAGCACTGACCTTGGGTTTAATCTGGAATTCAGGCTCTGCGCTGTTATCATTTGGGTCTCATGGAAACTATCTTTCAGAGAATATTCAGAACTACACTGCCTTCCTTTTCTCATCTGGACACCAGTTTATTAATAATATTAGGAATGGTACCTTTCCCTTCTTTCACAGTGGGCTAATTACAACAGTTTGGGAGTATTTTGAAGATCCATCTGTAACCCATGTATTGCTATTTCTAATTCTGAATAACAGGTTTCATTTTCTCTCTAAGATTAGTCGATTGTTTAAAAAACTTACTTGGGAATCTGTCCCGAAACAGTCTTGTGGTGAGTGGCAAGGTGTGTGGGATGATGTTGGCAGATACCTGTCACGAGTGTCTCCTCCAATAGTTTTGAACTTCACCCCTGAGCAAGTGCTAAATCCTAAAAACTTGGTAGAATGTTTGAGAGTTGTATGTCCTGACCCTGATAATGCCGGAGAACGACAGCTTGCAGCATTGTGCTGGGTCCTGGCTTATTCCTATCAAACACTGTTTAACATCATCCAGCAACTTGAAGAGAGGGAGGAAGTCTCTGAATCTGTTGACCAAGTAACACATGCTGTGGCTGACCCAGAGGACCAACCGACTATGGTATCAGTCGCCCCCATAGTCAAGTCAAAACAATGGAAACGGAGGTCAGCTCGTTTAGTAAGGGAAGAAGGCTCTCCTAAGAAGGAGGGAGAAGGGGAAATGGCAGGCACCTCTAAAGCAGAGCCATCACAAAAACAGCAGGAAGAAGAGATGGAAATCATAAAGGAATCAGAAACCACTCGATCCCTATCCCTGAGTGAGTTGCGAGAAATACGAAAGGATTATGGTCGACGCCCAGGTGAACACATCCTCACGTGGCTGCTTCGATGCTGGGATGCTGGGGCCAATAGCCTACAATTAGAAGGCAATGAAGCCAAGCAGCTGGGATCCCTCTCTAGAGAAAGGGTAATCGACAAAGTAATCGGGAGAGGAGCACAGGCCCTCAGCCTCTGGAGACAACTCCTGGCAGCTATCAAAGAAAGATATCCCCATAAGGAAGATATTGTATATCACATAGGCAAGTGGACCACTATGGATAAAGGTCTCCAGCATCTGCGGGAATTAGCTGTGCGGGAGATGATTTATAGTGATTTGGACAATGCCCAGACACCTCAAGACCCCGATGAAGTCCAGTGCACAACATCCATGTGGCGTAAATTTGTGCGGAGTGCACCATCAGCACATGCCAGTACCCTGGCAGCAATTCGCTGGGAGGAGGGGATGGGACCAACAATGTATGATGTGTCCTGCCAGCTTCAACAATATGAAGACAATTCTAGGGTGGTACAAGGAAGGCGATGTAATGGTTATGCTATCATTGAAAGGACAGATGGGAATGTTGAAGAAATGGGAAAACTGCCTAGTAATTGGTCAGCTCAAACTTGTGAATCATATGCATTAAATCAAGCATTAAAGTTGTTACAAGGGAAACGGGGAGCTATATATACTGACTCACGATATGCATATGGGGTAGTACACTGGAAAAAATTTGGGAAGAAAGGGGCTTAGTAAACAGCAAGGGAAAGGAATTGGTCCATGAAGAATTAATTAGACAGATTTTGGAAAATCTGTTACTACCAGAAGAGATTGCTGTGGTGCATGTGAAAGGACATCAAAAAGGAAACTCCCTAGTTGAATGGGGAAACAGAATTGCAGATGAAAAGGCTAAAGAATCAGCTTTGCAATTAGAAGTAGAAGCAAAGCTGCTTCTTGTACCTGAAATAAAACCTCCACCTGAAAAGCAAATATTCAGTGAAAAAGAGATAGAAGCCTTCAGGGAGTTAGGAGCAAAGGAGTCTGAAGGACGGTGGACTCTCCCTGATGGAAAAGAAATGGTAAATAAACAAAAAATGAGGGAATTTTTAGCTGTTCTACATCAAGGAAGCCACTGGGGAGTCCAGGCAATGTGACGCTGTATTAAGAAAATATATATGTGTAGGCATGTATACCATAGATAAGCAGGTGTGTAACAGTTGCATTACATGCTAATGAGTGAATAAGAAGGCTCTGCAGAAACAGCCTCTGGGTGGACAGGAGCCAGGACTTCGACCTTTTCAGAGCATCCAAGTAGATTTTACTGAATTACCTGAAGTAGGTAGATTTAAGTACTTGCTGGTATTAATTGACCATTTGTCAGGATGGGTAGAAGCTTTTCCTTCAGTATCAGCAACAGCTAGTGTGGTGATAAAGGTAATCCTGAAACAAATAATCCCTAGATATGGGGTTGTTGAAAATATAGACTAGGATCAAGGAAGTAATTTTACTTTATCTATTTTACAAGGATTAATGAGAACCTTGGGAATAAAATGGGAGTTTCATACTGATATTATATAAACTCACTTTAGGATAGAATAAATCTTGTGGTTAAAAATTAATGAGAACAAAATAGATGACATCTTGTTATCTGTCGACCTTCTGTTATGTTGAAGCATCTTGTTAACTGAAACACCCCGTTATCTGTTGACCCTCAGTTAGGCTGAAACTTGAGATAACTTGAGCCAACTCGGCATTCCTACAGCTTGGAAAACAACTGATTCAGCCAACTTGGCATTCTTTAGCAAAAGGTGAAAAGTGTATCACGAGGAAGACCTACGGTCTTCCTCCCAAAGACCACTGCCCACGTCCCGAAGACCCCGGCCCACAATTCTTGGGAGGCTTTGCACAAGCGCAAGGACTGATAAGCTAATTAGCATATGAAGCGAGAGTAGGTGGGTTTAGGTAATGAATATGTATAGGTGTTAATAGAATATTCATTGTTTTGCTGTATAAATATGAGATAGTTTGTTACTTCGAACATGCACGTTAGGTAGAAGGATCCCCCGTGCATCCAGCGCTGACAATAAAGGATACTTCGTCACTTAGAAATTTCGGCTTTGATCTTTGAATCAGTACCCCATGGCATCCTTCCTCCTCTGGGAAAGTGGAGCAAATGAATCAGACATTAAAGAAACATCTGTCAAAACTGGTTTTAGAGACTAAGCTTCCCTAGACAAAGTGTTTACCTTTAGCACTTCTCAGAATTCAAACTGCTTCTAGAAAAGATGTAGGAGATTCACCATATGAGATGTTGTTTGGACTACCGTACCTGGGTAGAAGCGGTTACTTTTGAAACTAAAGATATTTTTCTCAAAATCTATGTACTTCGATTATCTTCTTCCTTAGCATCTCTCAGGGTTCGTGGACTGTTGGCTCAAACCACAACTTTGGAATTCCCAGTACATTCATTCCATGCAGGAGAGTGGGTCCTGATGCGCACCTGGAGAGAATCAAAACTCCGGCCTGAAGGGGAAGGACCATTCCGAGTACTACTAACCACTGAAACAGCTGTAAGAACTGCGGAAAAAGGTTGGACTCACTATAATCGAGTGAAAGCACCTGTCAACCCTAGTACCTGGGGAGTTGTTCCTACAGAAGACTTCTTGGAAGTTGAAATCAAAAAGAAAAACCTCATAATAGACTCTGAGCAGGATAAAAGCTTACAACTGTAAACTAACCTTTTATTTTCACAGGTAACTAATGAATGACTTGTGATTGAGAGAAAGGCCTGACCTATAGCGAAATGAAGTGTTCCCAAGGGGGTTTTGTTGTAGTAGCAGTGTACATCTTATTCTAAGTATTGGTAATTATTTGGAAACCTAATGTTATATATGGAGTGGTAATTCGTGTCGAGAAAATGGTTGACATTAATAAAGAAGGGGGAGACTTGGGAGTATGGCCATGGGGGTCGGCAAGCCCCATGGTTGATGATAACATCAGACTCTTAAGGATGAGGAATATAAAAGAGTTTAGAGGGAACAAAGAAGGGCGATTCAGGAGATGCCATGCAGTCTCAGGGTTTCTTGTTCTCCAGTCATTAAGGCATGGAAGTTTCTGGGTGTTTGCTGTTGTTGTTATATTCAGAGTTGTTTGACCAATGAAAAGTTGTTTTGAAAATAACTGCTGTGGAGAGAAGGGTATAAGAGGGGAGCCTGTCCTCAAGATAAAAAAAAAAGGCATTAAAAAAAAGGCAACACGATGAAGTTATGTCATCAATAAAGAAGCAGAAAGAAGGAATGAAAAGGAACAGGCTGGCAGAACAGAGACGAGGACAGGAACAGGGATATTGATCGCCTCATGAAGATAGGTTCGGCCAAACTCAGCAAACCGCTCAGATAGAAACCGCTCGTATAGAAATTTGCTGGAAATAAGCGCACCGGAGCTGGGAAGAAGCTCAAGCTGAGAGAAGCGAACCCGCGCACACAACTGCCTCTCGCTGGTAAGCAGTTGCGCATTATGGGGAATCACACATCCTTAGGAACAAAGACTGTCCTGGTAACCTTACAGCTTATTCTCCTTATTAACAATCAGACAGTTTATGATCCTGAAATATGGGACCAAATTGAGGTCAAGGTGTGGGACTCTGCAACTAAAAATGACAAGGTTGCAGCGGGATTGCTCAGCACCTGGCGAGCAGTCTCTGAGGCCTTAAAGAGCCATGTGGGACCACAGTCAGAAACGTGTGGTTTGCCAGATAGTGAGGGAGCTGCGGGCTCCTTTACTGATCCTTCTGCTACACCATCAGCCCCTCTGCTGCTACAGCCATCGCAAGCCTTTGCTGTTATGCCCCCTTGTGACCTGGACGTGCCTTTTGACCCAGGCCCTATTGGCCTTGAAAGGGAGATGGATGTGCCTTTCTTCAATTCGGGAAGAACGGGATACTTAAGTCCTGAAGGCCAAGTTGCTTGACAACTTAAAGCGAGACATATTGTTCAAAAGGAATGGAAAATTGAGACTTGTTTGTAATTAAGAAAAGGAATGGAAAATGGAGACTGTTAAGTCATGGAACTTAAAGGATTGTTTGTTACCTTTTCTGATTGTATAGGCATACTCAGGTTTAGTATGTAAAAGCAATGTTGTTTATATTTAGAATGTTTGATGTTCATGTGTGCGTGTTGGTGGAGCGTAGACTCCCCGCACACCCAGCGCTGTTTACTTGCCTTTTATACCTTTTGTAAATATTCTTTTATAAATATTACTAAATTCAGATTGAGTTGAGACTTCATTTGTAACACTAAGGTTTAAAAATAATGTTAGGAAAAATCAATTATTAATTTTGTTTCTAGTGATTGTAGGCCTCAGAGAAGGCCTTGGTCAATTGGCAACTTGGAAAAGGCATAACCAGATAACAGTAAGACGGGGTACCCCCATCAAAATATGGGTGAATGTGACAGCACAATCCATCACGTTTGATGCTTGTGAGGTGTTAACTTGTAGAGATTTAAATGCCCAATGCTCCGAGACCCAATACTTATGGTCTCGGAGCAGATGTAATTGGGAGAGACCCAACAGCCAGACTGAGAATAGCTGTATGGAAACAATACTCTCTTGCCATCAGAGAAAGGGAGAAACTCAAGGAGAAAACAGGAGAGAAAACAGGAGGCCCTCTTCGAAATGCAGCAGTTGTCACAGTTAAAGAAATAAAAGATATAAGGCAAACATTTGAGATTGAAACAGGGTATGGGGATGTTGCCGATCCTGGCTGGAGTGGTGATAGTGTGCAGCACAGGGGTCATGTGGGAGACTTGGGGTCGGGGTGGGGGAGTACTCGGGTGTGAGTCTCGGGGACTGTCCAGAGTCTCAACCATAGCAATTGCTATGCTTGTGCCTCGGGATGACCGACTGCCCAGATAGTGTCCTTCCCAGTGGGGTGGACCAAGGACACCCAGGGGATGCGATGTATGATTGCATTGTACCAAGAAAAGACTGCCTGGGGAAATGAGGCCTGTAAGTCTCTCTCTTTGCTGTTCCCTTCCTTGCGTGATAGCAACATCAGGGATCCCCCTGCATTCTCTACAGCTATAGGTAACCATACAGCTTGCCTCTCACAGCAGGGTGTGAGTGCTACCCGTCACCTGGGAGAATTTGCCTTGTGCACAAGGACCTTGAATGCTACCAAGGACTCGATGGGAAACTGCTCAAGACTTGAGATCCCCAGGGCAGATCTCTGGTGGTACTGTGGAGGGAAGACCTTACGGTCCACCGTACCACCTAACTGGGGAGGCATTTGTGCACAAGTTCAATTAACTGTACCCTTCACCCTGGCATTAGAAATATCAGAAATACCCAGAAGAAGTCAAAGAAGCTTAGGAATATCATTCGATGACAGAGTATGCATAGATTCTATAGGGGTGCCTAGGGGAGTTCCTGATGAACAGAAAGCCAGGAATCAAATTGCTGCAGGGTTTGAGTCACTGTTCTGGTGGGTAACAATCAATAAGAATGTGGAATGAATCCACAGTTTATGAATCTCAGAAGAGATTCATAAACTATACAAGGGATGTGATAAGAGGAATCGCTGAACAACTAGATGCCACCAGCAAAATGGCTTAGGAAAACAGAATAGCATTAGATATTGTTGTAGTTTAACCCAGTCGACAACTAAACACCACACAGACGTTTGCTCACACTCCCCCCTTCCTCTCTGGGATGGGGGAAACAGGAAAGTGAAGCCTATGGGTGTCCTGGTTTCAGTTAGAACAGAATTAATTTTCTTCCTAGTAGCTGGTGGAACGCTGTGTTTTGGCTTAGGATGAGAAGAGTGCTGATAACACCCCGATGTTTTAATTGTTGCAGAGCAGTGCTTATACCAAGCCAAGGACATCTCAGCCTTTCGCTCTGTCCTGCCAACAGGCAGGCTGGGGGTGCAGTAAGAGCTGGGAGGGGACAGACCCAGGACAGGTGACCCGAACTAGCCAAAGGGGTATTCCATACCATCTGACGTCATGCTAAACAATATATAGGGGTGGCTAGCCGGGGGAGGGGGCCGGACTGCTCGGGGTTAAGCTGGGCATCGGTCAGCGGGTGGTGAGCAATTGCATTGTGCATCACTTGTTTGTACATATTATTAGTAGTAGTACTATTATCATCATTGTATTATTATTATTATTTTCCTGTCTTATTAAACTGTCTTTATCTCAACTCACGGGCTTCACTTTCCATTTCTCTCCCCCGTCCCAGAGAGGGAGGGGGGAGGGTGAGCGAACGGCTGCGTGGTGTTTAGCTGCCAGCCGGGTTAAACCACGACAGTCTTTTTGGCCCCCAACGTGGGGCTCGAAAGGTTGAGATAACGGCAGATCTGACCAGAGTGTGTTAAACTAAAATTGGTGTAAGTATTAGACCTGCTTAATAGTCACTTGTCATAATGCTGATTGCTTTAATCTCAACTGTGCTGCGCCTGTTTTCCAAATTGAGTATTATAGCACGTTATTTTCCGTATGTGCTCTCTGTCATGTTGTTTATCCTCTCTGGGCCCTGGTTTCAGACCATTATGGTACTGTGTGTTGTATCAGTGGCTTATGAGATGATGAAATATCTGGCCATGACTCTAACCTGGTATTTGTACTCAGTAACATCTTCGATTCTATACTTTGGAAACTGTATCTTGGAAACTATTAGCAATTATACCTATTGTTTTTTTCCATTAGGGAGTCAATCTGTGGAGGGGAAAGGGGAAGATAATTTTTCTTACTTGATCACTCTCCCTTTCTCCTTCACCACCCCTGTACCCTCCTTGATCACTCTCCCTTCCTCCTTCACCACCCTCTTATCCTCCGAGTTTATTACAATAGCTCTCCAAGATATTGAATATCCTTGGGATACTCAGACCAGCATAGTCCTGTTGTTCTGCCTCCTGAATGCGCTTCAGGTTCTGCTTAAAGTTAAACAACTACTTAGGAAGCTCATCCGGAGATCTGCCCGGAGGCAGTATAGTTGTGGGTGGCAGGGAGTATGGGAGGATATGGGCAGGCATCTAGACCAGTTGGCACCCCAGATGGGACTCGAACCCACAATCCCTGGCTTAGGATGAGAAGAGTGCTGATAACACCCCGATGTTTTAATTGTTGCAGAGCAGTGCTTATACCAAGCCAAGGACATCTCAGCCTTTCGCTCTGTCCTGCCAACAGGCAGGCTGGGGGTGCAGTAAGAGCTGGGAGGGGACAGACCCAGGACAGGTGACCCGAACTAGCCAAAGGGGTATTCCATACCATCTGACGTCATGCTAAACAATATATAGGGGTGGCTAGCCGGGGGAGGGGGCCGGACTGCTCGGGGTTAAGCTGGGCATCGGTCAGCGGGTGGTGAGCAATTGCATTGTGCATCACTTGTTTGTACATATTATTATTAGTAGTACTATTATCATCATTGTATTATTATTATTATTATTATTATTATTATTATTATTATTATTATTATTATTATTTTCCTGTCTTATTAAACTGTCTTTATCTCAACTCACGGGCTTCACTTTCCATTTCTCTCCCCCGTCCCAGAGAGGGAGGGGGGAGGGTGAGCGAACGGCTGCGTGGTGTTTAGCTGCCAGCCGGGTTAAACCACGACAATGGGGTGAGATAAAGACCATTTATTAAGACAGGAAAATAATAATAATAATAATAATAATAATAATGATAATGATAATGATAATGATAATAGTACTACTAATAATAATGTGTACAAAAGAAGTGATGCACAATGCAATTGCTCACCACCCGCTGACCGATGCCCAGCCTATCCCCGAGCAGCCGGTCCCCCAGCCCTGGCCAGCCACCCTTATATATTGTTCAGCATGACGTCAGATGGTATGGAATACCCCTTTGACCAGTTTGGGTCAGCTGTCCTGGGTCTGTCCCCTCCCAGCTCCTGCTGCACCCACAGCCTGCCTGCTGGCAGGACAGAGTTGTGGTGCTTTTACCGTGCTAGGCAGCTAAACACCAAAACCGCTCTCTCACTCCCCCTCCCTAAATGAGGAGAGGAAGAAGTAAATTAAAGAACAACTCACCGGTTGAGATAAGGATAATTTAATTACAGGGAAAAAAAATATGAAGGAAAGATTATTATTAACTAAACAATTTAACTAAAGGGAAAAAAAGGGAAAGGGGAAAAGGGAGGGGGAAAGGGAAAATAAACAAAACAAATAAAGGCTATGTGGAAGTGCAGAGGGAAGAAATTACTCTCTACTTCCCACAAATGAGCGATGCTTGACCACATCCTTGAAGCAGGGCCTCAATGCACGTAGCCAGTGTTCGGGAGGAGGATGGAAGTTTTCACGAGAGCCCACTCCTCCCCTCTTCTTCCTTTTTCCACATTTTATTGCTGAGTGTGACATCCCTTTGGCTGGTTTAGGTCAGCTGCCCTGGTGATGTTTCTTTTCTCACTTTTTTGTCCACCCCCTAGGAGGGTTAGAGAGAGTCCTGATGCTGTGCCAGCACTGCTCAGCAGCAGACACAACACTGGTGTGATACCACTGCTGTTCTAGCTACAAGTACAGAGCACAGCACTATGTGGGCTGCTGCAGGGAAAGTTAACGTCCCAGCCACACCCAGTACAACCTCCACCCCTTATTCCGTAACATTTGTGTCACTCTCAAATTCCCCTATACTTTAGCATTTAAGTATTCTCATCACCATTATTCCATGTCCTTTAACAGATTAATAGGCAGGTATATCTTTTCATTCTATAGGTCTTTCTCAGAAAATGTTCATAAGAACTGTTGACGATTTGGCCTTCATCTGCTGAAGTGGTCACTCAGGGCAGGCGGAGTTGGATGTCTGGACGCCAGCACCAGCTTAGCTCAAGTCCTTGTTCCATTGCCCGGTTCCTTGCAAAGTTGACCTGTCGTTGATCCTGCAGTGTCTTCCTACAACATATAACTGAGATTACAGATTAGTTTTCTCTCAAGGTTAAATCACCTTGAGGCACGCACTTGATATCCCCATTCTTTTGCATGACCCACCAGGTATACCCCGGTCCTTGGGCGAAGACAATCCCACGAGTGGGTTTGCCTTTTCCCGAGGCAGGAGCAACCCACAATGCCTTCCCCATCCACTTTCCTACATGCACTACGGGAACTTTAGCTTCTTTCACCGCGTGTAGGGGTTTTGTTTCAGCAGGACCAGCACGGCTGTCAGACCCCTATTGTTAACTAGCCAAGTGGCTTCTGGTAGACTTATGTCCCATTGTTTCCATGACCCAGCACCCAATGCTCGTAACATAGTCTTTAACAGTTCATTGTACCTCTCAACCTTCCCAGAGGCTTGTGGGTGATAAGGGATGTGATACACCCACTCAGTACCATGCCTCTTGGCCCAAGAGGTGACAAGATTGTTTCGGAAATGACTCCTATTGTCAGACTCAATTCTCGCTGGTGTACCATGATGCCACAGCACTTGCCTTTCTAGGCCCAAGACAGTGTTTCGGGCCGTGGCATGGTTTATGGGGTATGTTTCCAGCCACCCTGTAGTTGCTTCTACCATGGTGAGCATGCACTGTTTGCCTTGGCAGGTTTGTGGGAGTGGTCCGATATAGTCAATTTGCCAGGCCTCACCATATTGAAACCCTAGCCACCTCCCCCTATTCCAGGGAGATTTTACCCTCATAGCTCGTTTGATTGCAGCACAGGTCTCACACTCATGGGTGACCCGTGTGATGGCCTCAATGGTCAGGTCCACCCCTCGATCACGAGCCCATCTGTATGTGGCATCCCTCCCCAGATGTCCTGATGTTTCATGGGCCCATCGAGCTACAAACAGCTCACCCTTACATTCCCAGTGTAGGTCCACCTGAGCCACTTCAGTTTTTGAAGCTCAATCCACTTCTTTGTTGTTCTGATGTTCTTCGGTAGCGTGACTCTTGGGCATGTGGGCATCTACATGACGTACTTTAACATCCAGGTTTTCTACCCGGGCAGCAATGTCTTGCCACAGGGTAGTAGCCCAGATAGTTTTACCTCTGCGCTGCCAGTTGCTCTGTTTCCATTGCTACGGCCACCCCCACAGAGCATTTGCCACCATCCATGAATCAGTGTAGAGACACAGTACTGGTCATTTTTCTCTTTCAGCAATCTCTAGGGCTAGTTGTATGGCTTTTACTTCTGCATACTGACTCGACTCGCCTTCCCCTTCCATGGCCTCCACAACTCGTCGTGTGGGAGTCCACACAGCAGGTTTTCATTTCGGATGGCTCCCTACCACATGGCAGGATCCGTCAGTAAACAACACATACTGCTTTCTGTCTTCTGGCAACTGATTATATGGCGGTGCCTCTTCAGCATGGGTTACCTCTTCTGTCGGCATTCCGAAATCTCTGCCTTCCGGCCAGTCCATTTCTTCCAGGATTCCTGGGTGATTAGGTTTTCCCATTCGAGCCCGCTGTGTAATTAACGCTATCCACTTACTCCACGTAGCATCAGTCGCATGGTGTGTAGTGGGAATTTTCCTACGAACATCCAAGGGCTACTGCACGAGCTATTTCTTGTTTGATTTATTCAAAGGCCTGTTGTTGCTCGGGGCCCCACTCAAAAGAGTTTCTCTTTCGAGTCACCCGATATAGAGGACTCACAAGCTGACTATAGCCTGGAACATGCATTCTCCAGAATACCACAAGGCCTAGGAAAGCTTGCGTTTCTTTTTTGCTAGTTGGCGGAGACACTGCCGTTATTTTATTGATCACATCCATCGGAATATGGTGACGTCCATCCTGCCATTTTACCCCCAAGAACTGGATTTCCTGTGCAGGCCCCTTGACCTTACTCTGTTTAATGGCAAAACCAGCTTTCAGGAGAATTCATATTACTTTCTTCCCTTTCTCAAAAACTTCTTCTGCTGTGTTGCCCCACACGAGGATGTCATCAATGTACTGCAGGTGTTCAGGAGCTCCCCCTAGTTCCGGTGCAGACTGGATTAGTCCGTGGCAAATGGTAGGGCTGTGTTTCCACCCCTGGGGCAGTCGATTCCAGAAGTATTGGGTGCCCCTCCAAGTGAAAGCAAACTGCCGCCTGCATGCTGCTGCCAAAGGGATGGAGAAAAATGCATTAGCAATATCAACTGTGGCGTACCACTTGGCTGCCTTTGACTCTAGTTCGTACTGAAGTTCTAGCATGTCCGGCACTGCAGCACAAAGCGGTGGCGTGACTTCATTCAGGCCGCAGTAGTCCACTGTTAGCCTCCACTCGCCATTAGACTTTCGTACTGGCCATATAGGACTATTAAAGGGTGAGCGAGTCTTGCTGATCACTCCTTGACTCTCCCAACTCATGGATGGGAATCAGGGAGTCTCAGTTGGTGCGATATTGCCGTCGGTGCATTGTTCTGGTAGCAATTGGTACCTGCTGTTCTTCAACCTTCAGCAATCCTACAACGGAAGGGTCTTCTGAAAGGCCAGGCAGGGTAGACAGCTGTCTAATCTTCTCTGTGCTCAAAGCAGCTATGCCAAAAGCCCACCGGTACCCTTTTGCATCCTTGAAGTACCCTCTCTTGAGGTAGTTTATGCCAAGGATGCATGGAGCCTCTGGGCCAGCCACAATGGACCATTATTTTTTTTGGCCTACTACTTTGAACTACTTTTGTTGCTCTAGATCTGCAAGATGCATGTGGTGGAAGCAGAGTAATTTTTCTCATTGGCTCTTTCTCCCAGCTTGGCAGGTAGCTAGATAAGGGTGAGCTCGTGGGAGACACCAATATGCATCCTTTCCGCTATGTGCTGCCATGCACTCACTCCTGCAGGTTCACTTAGAAGCTCGTTGCAGACAGAACAAGCTTGCTCTTGATCTTAAACATCTTAGATCTTTGCTTATCTGGCAGAGCTGGGGCCTGCTGAGAATGAAGCTTCTTGCTATGCACCATCAGTGGAGTAGATGGCCTCAGAGGAGAAGGGGAATAGTGTGTGTGTGTATATACACATACATACATACAATTTTACATATATTATATATTATGTATATTATATTACATATACAATTGTATATGTATGTATATGTATATGACTGAGACAATGGAAATGATTTCCTGGAACTCATTTCAAAAGCCAAGGACTCTTCAGCTTCTCGCTCTGTCCTGCCAGCGGGCAGGCTAGGGGTGCAGCAGGAGCTGGGAGGGGACAGACCCAGGACAGCTGACCCAAAGTGGCCAAAGGGGTATTCCATACCTGACGTCATGCTAAACATGACGCTAATCATAACTAAAAATCCTTTGAGGACAAAGGCAGGGAGGTGCATCACTGACTTACTGCTGACTTTTTATCCCATTTAGAGTCTTTCTCTGCATATTCTATCATGAGCATTTGATGTATTGTGGAAAAAAAATTTGCTATACTATGAGCAGAACTCTAGCCCTGTGCTCAGAAGGCAACAGCTGTTATAATTAGCTTTAGATAGCAGTAATACTAAGGGCTGGCTACATGCAGATGAGCTGACGTTTGAGACGTCTCATGCCTTACCAGTTCAGGTGCCAGTTCTGCCAAGTCTAGGGGTGAGCCCTAGAGTCTATTGTTCCCAATACGCATGATCCCGTCCAATTTTTAGGTAATTTAGTATATGCTAGTTTACCACCGATCCAATAATATCCATTGGGTGCTGGCCACCCATTCGGTATTTGGTTAGTCTGTCCAATTTTTCATGTTTCCTGGCATTTCTTGAGGAATTCCCCAGGAGGTCCTTCCCAAAGGAAGGTACGCCCCCAGGGATATCTCCCTGTCCCCTGCAACTCATATTCCCCATTTTTCCTAGCCCTCGTCGGTGTGCTGCTACAGAAATTTCCCTCCTGCAGGGTACCACACACTAACGTTCCGATTCTGGAATATGGGGGTGTACTGCCAAGCACTTCACCGTGCAAGGGGTATCGTACACCAAATTTCCCGAGACTCGTCCTTTCTCTCCCTTATCTCATGCTTCGTCCGTCTCCGGCTGCGCCCCTTGCGGAGCTACGGAACCGTGGATCAGGACTCCACACTCGTACAAAAGTACGTCTCAATCACACATCACACAGAGTCTCACCCGACCCCCAAGGCAATACTTAATATTTCTTACCTTGGTCTGTGCACAGAGTTACTGGGTCAATTCTTAAAACCCGCAGTGCCTACCTTCTTCCTTTCCCCACTACTTCAAGGGTCCTGCCTCTTTAACCAGTCTCGGGTCCTCTGTCAGCTCTCCGCAGAAGCGCCACCGTGGATGCACAGGACTGCTGAAATCAGCGGGGCATGCCTTCCTGCTGCTGCAGCGGTGGGGCTCCCCAGTAGGTGACTGGATCCCGGACGAGCCCCCAAATTGTGAGAAACACTCTGTAGCCAATAACTTAGGCTCAGGCGAGGATCTCAGTGAAGTAGTAATTTCTTCGCGATTGCAATGGCGGGCACCCCACAAGCAGGAGAGCGTGCCTACTGGTTCCAAAACACAGTTTATATACTCTTTGATGACAGGTCCCTCCCCTGTTTCCCCACTGAGTGGGTAATTCAGGTTCCCAATCTATCTGATGCTTGTGGGAGATGACTGGTGGGAGATGTGGTGGTTGGAAACTGTCTTGGGCAGAGTGACCATGAAACGGTAGAGTTCTCCATTCTTGGAGAAGCCAGGAAGGAGACCAGTAAAACTGCTGTATTGGACTTCCGGAGGGACGAGTTTGAACTGTTCAGGACACTGGTTGGTAGAGTCCCTTGGGAGGCGGTTCTGAAGGGTAGAGGAGTCCAGGAAGGCTGGGCACTCTTCAAGAAGGAAATCTTAATGGTGCAGGAGCGGTCTGTCCCCACGTGCCCAAAGACGAGCTGGTGTGGAAGAAGACCGGCCTCGCTGAACAGAGAATTGTGGCTTGAGCTTAGGAGAAAAAAAAAGAGGGTTTATAATCTTTGGAAAAGAGGGCGGGCCACTCGGGAGGACTATAAGGATGTTGCGAGGCAGTGCAGGGACAAAATTAGAAAGGCCAAAGCTCATCTGGAGCTCAACCTGGGTACTGCCATCAAAGACAACAAAAAATGGTTTTACAAATACATCAATGCAAAACGGAGGACTAAGGAGAATCTCCATCCTTTACTGGATGCGGAGGGGAGCTTAGTTTCAAAAGATGAAGAAAAGGCAGAGGTGCTTAATGCCTTCTTTGCCTCAGTCTTTAGCGGCAAAACCAGTTGTTCTCTGGATACCCAGTACCCTGAGCTGGTGGAAGGGGATGGGGAGCAGAATGTGACCCTCACTATCCACGAGGAAATGGTTGGCGACCTGCTACGGCACTTAGATGTACGCAAGTCGATGGGACCAGATGGGATCCACCCGAGGATACTGAGAGAACTGGTGGAGGAGCTGGCCAGGCTGCTTTCCAAAATTTATCAACAGTTCTGGGTATCGGGGGAGGTCCCAGTCAACTGGCGGCTAGCAAACATGACGCCCATCTACAAGAAGGGCAGGAGGGCAGACCCGGGGAACTATAGGCCTGTCAGTTTGACCTCAGTGCCAGGGAAGCTCATGGAGCAGATTATCTTGAGTGTCATCATGCAGCACTTACAGGGGAAGCAGGCGATCAGGCCCAGTCAGCATGGCTTTATGAAACCTGATCTCCTTCTATGACAAAGTGACACGCTTAGTAGATGAGGAAATGGCCGTGGATGTGGTCTACCTTGACTTCAGCAAGGCTTTTGACACCGTCTCCCACAGCATTCTCCTCAAGAAACTGGCTGCTCTTGGCTTGGACTGGCGTACACTTCGTTGGGTTAAAAACTAGCTGGATAGCCGGGCCCAAAGAGTTGTGGTGAATGGAGTCAAATCCAGATGGAGGCCAGTCAGTAGTGGCGTTCCCCAGGGCTCAGTACTGGGGCCGGTCCTCTTTAATATCTTCATCAATGATCTGGATGAGGGGATTGAGTGCACCCTCAGTAAGTTTGCAGATGACACCAAGTTAGGTGCGTGTGTCGACCTGCTTGAGGGTAGGAAGGCTCTGCAGGAGGATCTGGATAGGCTGGACCAATGGGCTGAGGCCAACTGCATGAAGTTCAACAAGGCCAAGTGCCGGGTCCTGCACCTGGGGCGCAATAACCCCAAGCAGAGCTACAGGCTGGGAGATGAGTGGTTGGAAAGCTGCCTGGCGGAAAAGGACCTGGGAGTATTGGTTGATAGTCGTCTGAATATGAGCCAGCAGTGTGCTCAGGTGGCCAAGAAGGCCAACAGCATCCTGGCTTGCATAAGAAGCAGTGTGGCCAGCAGGTCTAGGGAAGTGATTGTCCCCCTGTACTCGGCTCTGGTGAGGCCGCACCTCGATTACTGTGTTCAGTTTTGTGCCCCTCACTACAAGAAGGACGTGGAGCTGCTCAAGCGAGTCCAGAGAAGCAACAAAGCTGGTGAGGGGTCTGGAGAACAAGTCTTATGAGGAGCGGCTGAGGGAGCTGGGGTTGTTTAGTCTGGAGAAGAGGAGGCTCAGGGGTGACCTTATCGCTCTCTATAAGTACATTAAAGGAGGCTGTAGCGAGGTGGGGGTTAGTCTATTCTCCCACGTGCCTGGTGACAGGACGAGGGGGAACGGGCTAAAGTTACACCAGAGGAGTTTTAGGTTAGATATTAGGAAGAACTTCTTTACCGAGAGGGTTGTTAGACATTGGAACAGGCTGCCCAGGGAAGTGGTTGAGTCACCATCCCTGGATGTCTTTAAAAGACGTTTAGATGTTGAACTTAGTGATATGGTTTAGTGGAGAACTTGTTAGTGTTAGGTCAGAGGTTGGACTCGATGATCTTGAGGTCTCTTCCAACCTAGACAATTCTGTGATTCTGGGATTTGATGATGAAATTGGGCATTCAACTAGTAAATTGTTAGACTAGAATAACAGTGTTATTAATGGGGTGCTCTCAGGCCCTGAGAGCAATGATACATTCACCTCTGACTGGAAAGACCCTGAAATGGGGGTGGAAGCAACAACACAAATGGATGGTTTTACCTCAGGGGTTTACAGGGCCATCAATTTATTTGGGCAAGTTCTAGAACAGATTTTGAAGCAATTCCAACCTCCCGAGGAGGTATTACTGTTACAATATGTGGATTCTGGGAAAGCAGGGCTTGGGAGTGTGAGAAACACTCCGTAGCCAACAACTTAGGCTCAGGGGAGGATCTCAGTGAAGTAGTAATTTATTCACGACTGCAATGGCAGACACCCCACAAGCAGGAGAGTGTGCCTACTGGTTCCAAAACACAGTTTATATACTTTTTGATGACAAGACCCTCCCCTGTTTCCCACTGAGTGGTTAATCCAGGTTCACAATCGATCTGATGCTTCAAAGACCATGCATGGCCTGCAGTTCCTGGCCTGTTAAATTTCAAATTTCTTTTGACTTTTTTTTTTAACTGTTTAAAGTGGTAAGGTTTCTTCACTTTACTCACTTGAATTACCACCGTGCTTTTCACCTAATTGTTCTAAGGAATCTGTTTACCTGCATTTTACAAGGTTGTCTGTTAAGCTTTCTAATCACTGCAAGCATATCTCAATACCACATTCCTTCCCTCTAAACAATGTAACTGCAAAAACATTTCTATTCCCACAGGAGTATTGAAAAATAACTTACATTATTGTTATATATGGAGTAATAATTTGTGTCAAGAAGATGGTTGATATTAATAAAGAAGGGGGAGATGTGGGAGTGTAGCCATGGGGGTCAGCAAGCCCCATGGTTGATGATAACATCAGACTCTTAATGATGAGGCCATCAGGAATGTAAAGAGTTTAGAGGGAACAAAGAAGGGTGATTGAGGAGATGCCATGCAGTCTCAGGTTGCTTGTTCTCCAGCCATTAAGGCATGGAAGTTGCTGGGTGTTTGCTGTTGCAGGGCAAAGTTGTTTGACCAATGAAAAGTTGTTTTTGAAAAGAACTGCTGTGGGAAGAAGTGTATAAGAGGGGAGCCTGTCCTCAAGATGAAAAAAGACAACACAATATAATGAAGTTATGTCATCAGTAAAGAAGCAGAAAGAAGGAATGAAAAGGAACAGGCTGGCAGAACGGAGACGAGGACAGGAACAGGGATATTGATCGCCTCATGAAGATAGGTTCGGCCAAACTCAGCAAACCGCTCAGAGAAGCTTGTACAGAAAGTCGCTGGAAATAGGTGCACTGGAGCTGGAGAGAAGCTCAAGCTGAGAGAAGCGGACCCGCGCACACAACTGCACCTTGCTGGTAAGCAGTTGTGCGTTATGGGGAATCACACGTCCTTAGGAACAAAGACTGTCCTGGTAACCTTACAGCTTATTCTCCTTATTAACAATCAGACAGTTTATGATCCTGAAATATGGGACCAATTTGAGGTCAAGGTGTGGGACTCTGCAACTAAAAATGACAAGGTTGCAGTGGGATTGCTCGGCACCTGGCGAGCAGTCTCTGAGGCCTTAAAGAGCCATGTGGGACCACAGTCAGACACTTGTGTTTTCCCAGACAGTGAGGGAGCTGCGGGCTCCTTTACTGATCCGACTGCTACGCCATCGGCCCCTCTGCTGCTACAGCCATCGAAGGCTTTTGCTGTTACGCCCCCTGGTGACCTGGACGTGCCTTTTGACCCAGGCCCTATTGGCCTTGAAAAGGAGATGGATATGTTTCCCTTCGATCCGGGAAGAGTGGGATGCATGAGGCCCAAATGCCGAGTTGCTTGAAAACTTAAAGCGAGACATATTGTTCCCACGACTAGCCCTGGAATACTCCAGTGTTTGTAATCAAGAAAATGGAGACTGTTATAAGTCATGGAAGATATGGGAGCACTTCAGCCAGGATTACCAACTCCAGCTATGCTCCCCCAGTCATGGACATTGATAGGAATAGCATGGACATTGATAGTAATAGACTTAAAGGACCTTTTCTGATTGTACATATGTATAGGCGTACTCAAGTTTAGAGGTGTGTGTGTGATACTGAGCAACCACTGTTGCACTTTTATACCCAACAATACTGCCCGGATGGCACAGTAACTAGAGCATTGCAAGGGCTTACCACCCTTGCCAGTGAATTGGCAGAAAACTCAGGAACAGACACTTCCACTACCGGATGGTTGGAATCTTGGTTTGGTAAATGGAAGGGGATGGTAATGTCCATATTTACATCCTTGATTTTTGAATGAACCTACTTGAACCTACTTGTAGAACTTGAACCTGCTAGTTTAGGAACTAGTAGGTGTGCTCATGCTTGTGGGATGCCTGCCATTGCAATCGTGAATAAATTACTACTTCACTGAGATCCTCACCTGAGCCAAGTTATTGGCTATAGAGTGTTTCTCACAATATCTAATGCTATTCTGTTTTCCCAATCCATTTTGCTGGTGTCATCTAGTTGCTCAGCTCTTTCTTACACAGTCACCTGCACCCAGTAAATGCTTTTCTGTTGAATATTTATTTAGTACTTGTCTTTCTTCCCCCTCCCGCCCCCCATACATTGGGCATTCCCAAGAAGCAGCATGTCTGGTACTTCCTGTGCTTATGTTACCAATTCTGGTGCAAAAAAAACAACATTTTTGTTCCCACAACTGAGAAGGTGGCTGGGCACTGGGACACGCTCCACGGGGAAGCGGTCATGGTGAGAGAGGGAGTTAAGAGAATCCTAGTAGACAGAATGCTGACTAATGAATACCTAGATTATTGTATTAAAAACAGATGCTGCTTAATGTCTTTGCTTACTACTGTGCAAATCAACTGAAACAAGGAGTCTTGGGGCCTCTCACAAAGGATGGTTACCGATAAAAACAGAGATCCTGTCTCAAGAACAGGCTGAGACCGACCCTGTGGTTTGGACAAGAGCCAAGAGCAGCTGAGCCTGCACAAAGGCAGGGGGTCAACTAGTGGTGATGAAGAAGAGTTATCAGCCTTCATCCCCACGACCCCCAGAGACCACCACCAGGAGACACTATGCAAGCGCTATGCAAGATGAGAGGAGTTTATGGAAATGACTTCTTGGAGCTAATTTTAATATGAAGCCAGGATAGGCCATGCATATGTATACGCATATTGGGAAACTTCATGCATATGTAACTCTTTACTGCATATAACCATGGCAAGTTGCCGCGTTGGGGTGCACACGACTTTGGTGGGACTACCCCCCGTGCTGCCCAGCGCTGAATAAACATACCTACTTTACAATCTTACTGATTGTGGAGTCCGTTTTCTGCATGTCAATATCACCGAGCCTGGTGGAGGTCATGGAGCGCTTGGAAAAGGCTCCTAGACATAGGGTTTGGGTGGTCCTGTGAGGAGCCAGACTGGGTGACCCTTGGGTCCCTTCCAGCTGGGAACACTCTGTCGGTGCACCTGTGGCCCCTCAGCAGCGGCAGAGGCCCTGCGGACTGGCACCGAGAGAGATCCGGGCCCGATGATGGGTTCTTCGGGCCGCCTCCCCTCAGCCACCGCGGGGTTGCGCCGCTCCGCCCTGACGGCGCGAGTTGCCTAGCAACCCCCAACGGGCGGGGGCAGGGAGGGAGGGAGGGAGGGTAGTGCTAGGAAACCGAGGAGCTGCCGTCAAGCGGCATCGCGGCTGTCGCAAAGACGTTGAGGCAATGTCGTAAGGCGCGGCCCGACCCGGCTCCCTCACGCTTATGCCCCTAGCCCTGGAGACCACCTGCTCCATGTGGGGCTCGGGCCGGGTTCTCAGCTTCTCTTCCTCCCCCTCATTCTACTATGGCCCGGAAAACAGTTAGCAGGAAGCGAAAAGCGGCGGCGACTGCCGCGGGGCCCGGGGGGCTCCATGGGGAACAGGTAGGCTTTGGGGGGGTGGGCGGTGTGAGAGGAGAGGGACACTGGGATTGGGGAGGTGGCCGGAGGGGCCCTGAGGGGGGGGCCGTGGTGTGAGGGTGCCCTGTTGGGGGAGACGTCATGAGGTTCTGCCCCCCCGCCCCGATCCCGTTGGGTGCCGCTGCTCGACATGTAACCACCGTGCCCGCCGCCCCCAGCTCTGCAGCCATACACTGGGCCGACCCCAAGGCTGGCTGCAGGAGACCCACGGCCCCCCTGGTCCGTCTCCAGCCCCCTCTCTTAGCTGTGACCCCAAAACGGTGTGGCTGAGGCTGGGGGGGGGGGCGGTCTTCGCCTGTTTAAACTGTTGTTTTCCCCCCCTTCTTTTCTCCTGTATCCGTAAGCAACGACATCAGTAAACCCCTGTGGAGTGATGGGGGTATCGCTGTGGTGTTGCTTCTGTAGCAAACATTTGTTATTTCTATAAACTTTTGGAGACTGGCAAATCCAAGCTAATCTGCTATGGTATTCACTAGGGTAGCCACCTCAATTTCAGCATTCTGAATTTACAAGGGTAGTGAGGAGGTGGGGTTGCCCTTTATGTGAGGGAGCAATTAGAGTGTACCCAGCTCCACCTGGGGGAGGGTGAAGCACAAGTGGAGAGCTTGTGGGTGAGGAAGGCTAAAGCCCACCTAGAGATGAGGTTTGCAAAAGAGATAAAAGAAACCCTTCTTATTATCTTTTAAGTATGTAAACGGTAGAAGGAAGACTAGGGATGATGTGGGTCCCTTGCTGAACGAGGGGAGTGTCCTGGTAATGGGAGACATTGAGAAAGCGGAGATACTGAGTGCTTTCTTTGCCTCAGTCTTTGTTTCAAGGACCCCCCCCCCCCCCCCCGGGACTCCTCGACCCTGGAGGAAGGAGAAAGAGTCTGGGAAGTGGAGATCTCCCCCCTTGTTGACAAGGGAGTGGTTCGGGAGCGTCTGAGTGGGCTCAAAGCACACAAATCCATGGGTCCCGATGGGATGCATCCACGTGTGCTGAGGGAGTTGGGAGAGGTGATTGCCGAATCGCTCTCTATCATCTTTGAAAGGTCCTGGAGAACAGGAGAGGTGCCTGAAGACTGGAGGATAGCCAATGTCACTCCGGTCTTCCAGAAGGGCAAGAAGGAGGATCCGGGAAACTACAGGCCAGTCAGTCTCACCTCTGTCCCTGGAAAGGTGTTGGAACAGCTTGTTCTGGATGCCATCTCCAAGCAATTGGAAGAGAAGAAGGTTATGAGGAGTAGTCAGCATGGATTCACCAAGGGGAAGTTGTGCTCAACCAACCTCGTTGTCTTCTATGATGGCATCACCAGCTGGGTAGATGGGGGGAGAGCAGTGGATGTCATCTACCTTGACTTTAGCAAGGCTTTTGATACTGTCTCCCACGACATCCTGCTAGCAAAGCTGAGAAAGTATGGGATAGAGGAGTGAACAGTGAGGTGGGTTGAGAACTGGCTGAGCTCAGAGGGTGGTGATCGGCGGCACAGAGTCCGGCTGGAGGCCTGTGACTAGCGGTGTTCCCCAGGGGTCGGTGCTGGGTCCGGTCTTGTTCAACATCTTCATCAACAACCTTGATGAGGGAATAGTGTCCGCCCTCAGCAAGTACGCCGATGACACAAAGCTGGGAGGGGTGGCTGACACGCCAGAAGGCTGTGCTGCCATTCAATGAGACCTGGACCAGCTGGAGTCAGGAAGAAACCAATTTGGTCAGGAAGAAACCAAATGAGGTTTAACAAGAGCAAGTGTAGAGTCCTGCACCTGGGAAGGAACAACCGCATCTATCAGTACAGGCTGGGGGACGACCTGCTGGAGAGGAGCTCTGAGGAGAAGGACCTGGGGGTCCTGGTGGACGACAGGTTGACCATGAGCCAGCAGTGTGCCCTCATGGCCAAGAAGGCCAATGGCATCCTGTCGTGCATTAAAAGGGAGTGTGGCCAGCAGGTCAAGGGAGGTGATCCTCCCCCTCTACTCTGCCCTGGGCAGGCCTCACCTGGGGTACTGTGTCCAGTTCTGGGCTCCCCGGTACAAGAAAGACAGGGATCTCGTGGAAAGAGTCCAGCGGAGGGCCACAAAGATGATACGGGGCCTGGAGCATCTTCCTTATGAGGAAAGGCTGAGAGACCTGGGTCTGTTCAGCCTGGAGAAAAGAAGACTGAGAGGGGATCTCATCAATGTGTATAAATACCTGAGGTGTGGGAGACAGAGGGATTTGGCCAACCTCTTCTCAGTGGTTTGTGGGGCCAGGACAAGGAGTAATGGTCACAAGATAGAGCACAGGAAGTTCCGCATCAACATGCGAGAGACCTTCTTCACAGTGAGGGTGATGGAGCACTGGAACAGGCTGCCCAGGGAGGTTGTGGAGTCTCCTTCTCTGGAGATATTCAAGGCCCGTCTGGATGCCTACTTGGGCAGCCTGCTCTAAGGAACCTGCTTTGGCAGAGGGATTGGACTTGATGATTTTGAGGACCTGTCGTGGTTTAACCCGGCCGGCAGCTAAACACCACGCAGCCGTTAGCTCACCCTCCCCGCTCCCTCTCTGGGACGGGGGAGAGAAATGGAAAGTGAAGCCCGTGAGTTGAGATAAAGACAGTTTAATAAGACAGGAAAATAATAACAAAATAATAATAATAATAATAACAATAATGATGATACAATGGTGATAATAGGAAAGTAATAATAATATGTACAAACAAGTGATGCACAATGCAATTGCTCACCACCCGCTGACCGATGCCCAGCCTAACCCCGAGCAGTCCGGCCCCCTCCCCCGGCTAGCCACCCCTATATATTGTTTAGCATGACGTCAGATGGTATGGAATACCCCTTTGGCTAGTTTGGGTCACCTGTCCTGGGTCTGTCCCCTCCCAGCTCTTACTGCACCCCCAGCCTGCCTGTTGGCAGGACAGAGCGAAAGGCTGAGATGTCCTTGGCTTGGTATAAGCACTGCTCTGCAACAATTAAAACATCGGGGTGTTATCAGCACTCTTCTCATCCTAAGCCAAAACACAGCATTCCACCAGCTACTAGGAAGAAAATTAATTCTGTTCTAACTGAAATCAGGACATCTATCCACCCCTTATTCCATACCGTTTATGTCATGCTCAGGTTACACTCTTTTCCATACATTCTAATTAGTCACCTACAGTAGTCATAGTAGTGATAACATACAGTATTATATAGTAATTAACATGGTACAATTCAGTTCATGGGCTATTCTCACCCAGTATTAAATCTCCTTGAGGTACACACCGGACCTCTCCGTTCTTTTGCATCACCCACCAAGTGTATCCAGGTCCCTGAGCGAAAACAATTCCACGAATAGGTTTGCCTTTTCCTGAGGCAGGAGTAGCCCAGACTGTTTTACCCAGCATATTTCTTACATGCACTACAGGAACTTTATCCCCATCTACAGTACGTAACAGGTTTGATTGGGCAGGTCCAGCTCGGTTGGCAGATCCCCTAGTATTGACTAACCAGGTGGCCTTTGCCAAATGCGTATCCCAATTTTTGAATGTCCCAGCACCCATTGCTTTCAATGTAGTCTTTAACAGTCCACTGTATCGTTCATCTTTCCCGGAGGCTGGTGCATGATAGGGGATGTGATACACCCACTCAATACCATGCCCTTTGGCCCAAGTGTCTATAAGGTTGTTTCGGAAATGAGTTCCATTGTCTGACTCTATTCTTTCTGGGGTACCATGTCGCCATAGGACTTGCTTTTCAAGGCCCAGGATAGTGTTCCGGGCGGTGGCATGAGGCACAGGATATGTTTCCAGCCATCCGGTGGTTGCTTCCACCATTGTAAGTATGTGGCGCTTGCCATTGCGAGTTTAAGAGAGCGTGATGTAATCAATCTGTCAGGCTTCTCCATATTTATATTTCAGCCATCGTCCTCCATACCAAAGAGGCTTTGACCGTTTGGCTTGCTTGATTGCAGCACATGTTTCACAGTCATAAATAACCTGTGCTATAGCGTCCATGGTCAGGTCCACCCCTCGATCACGAGCCCATCTGTATGTTGCATCTCTACCTTGATGGCCTGAGGTGTCATGGGCCCATCGGGCTATAAATAATTCACCTTTATGCTGCCAATCCAGGTCCACCTGAGCTACTTCAATCTTAGCAGCCTGATCCACCTGCTGGTTGTTTTGATGTTCTTCAGTAGCCCGATTCTTGGGCACATGAGCATCTACGTGACGTACTTTCCTCTTCCAGGTTCTCCACCCGAGCAGCAATGTCTTGCCACAAAGCAGCAGCCCAGATGGCTTTGCCCCTACGCTGCCAGTTGTTTTGCTTCCATTGCTGTAACCATCCCCACAGGGCATTTGCTACCATCCATGAATCGGTGTAGAGATAGAGAACTGGCCATTTTTCTCGTTCAGCAATGTCTAAAGCCAGCTGAATGGCCTTCACTTCTGCAAACTGACTCGATTCACCTTCTCCCTCAGCAGCTTCTGCAACTCGTCGCATAGGACTCCATACAGCAGCCTTCCATCTCCGATGCTTCCCCACAATACGACAGGACCCATCAGTGAACAGGGCATATTTCTTTTCATTCTCTGGTAACTGGTTGTACAGTGGGGCTTCTTCAGCACGACCCACCTCCTCCTCTGATGATATCCCAAAGTATTTGCCTTCTGGCCAGTCCATAATCACTTCCAAGATTCCTGGGCGACTGGGGTTTCCTATTCGAGCCCGCTGAGTGATCAATGCAACCCACTTGCTCCACGTAGCATCAGTTGCATGATGCGTAGAAGAGACCCTTCCCTTGAACATCCAGCCTAGTACCGGCAATCGGGGTGCTAGGAGGAGCTGCGCTTCAGTACCGACCACCTCCGAAGCAGATCAAAATCCTTCATATGCTGCCAATATCTCCTTTTCAGTTGGAGTATAGCGGGCCTCAGATCCTCTGTATCCCCGACTCCAAAACCCCAGGGGCCGACCTCGAGTTTCCCCAGGTTCTTTCTGCCAGAGGCTCCAGGTGGGGCCGTTCTCCCCGGCTGCAGTGTAGAGCACATTCTTTACATCTGGTCCTGTTCGAACTGGCCCAAGGGCTACTGCATGGACTATTTCCTGCTTGATTTGTTCAAAGGCTTGTCGTTGTTCAGGGCCCCATTCAAACTCATTCTTCTTACGGGTTACTTGGTAGAGCGGGTTTACAATCAGACTGTAATTTGGGATGTGCATTCTCCAAAACCCCACAACACCTAGGAAAGTCTGTGTTTCTTTTTTGTTAGTTGGTGGAGACATAGCTGTTATTTTGTTGATCACATCCATTGGGATTTGATGACGTCCATCTTGCCATTTTATTCCTAAAAACTGGATCTCTCGTGCAGGTCCTTTGACTTTATTTTGTTTTATGGCAAAACCGGCTTTCAGAAGGATTTGGACTATTTTCTTCCCTTTCTCAAAAACTTCCTCTGCTGTGTTACCCCACACAATAATGTCATCGATGTACTGCAGGTGTTCAGGAGCTTCCCCCTGCTCTAGCGCAGACTGGATCAGCCCATGGCAAATGGTAGGGCTGTGTTTCCACCCCTGGGGCAGCCGATTCCAAGTATATTGGACTCCCCTCCAAGTGAAGGCAAATTGTGGCCTGCACTCTGCTGCTAGAGGGATGGAGAAAAATGCATTAGCGATATCAGTTGTGGCGTACCACTTGGCTGCCTTCGATTCAAGTTCGTACTGAAGTTCCAGCATGTCCGGCACTGCAGCACTCAGTGGTGGCGTCACTTCGTTCAGGCCACGATAGTCCACTGTTAGTCTCCACTCGCCATTAGACTTTCGCACTGGCCATATGGGACTATTGAAAGGTGAATGAGTCTTGCTGATCACTCCTTGGCTCTCCAATTGACGAATTAGCTTATGGATGGGAATCAGGGAGTCTCGGTTAGTGCGATATTGCCGCCGGTGCACAGTTGTGGTAGCGATTGGCACTTGCTGTTCTTCGACCCTCAGCAACCCCACAACAGAGGGGTCCTCTGAGAGACCAGGCAAGGTAGATAATTGTTTAATGCCTTCTGTCTCTAAGGCAGCTATACCAAAAGCCCACCGGAACCCTTTTGGGTCCTTGCAATATCCTCTTCTAAGATAGTCTATGCCAAGGATACATGGAGCATCCGGGCCAGTCACAATGCGGTGCTTTTCCCACTCATTCCCAGTCAGACTCACTTCAGCCTCCAATACAGTCAACTGCTGAGATCCCCCTGTCACTCCACAAATATAGATGGGCTCTGGTCCTTTATATCTCGATGGCATTATAGTACATTGTGCACCGGTGTCTACTAAAGCCTTATACTTCTGTGCATCTGACGTGCCAGGCCATCGAATCCACACAGTCCAATAAACTCGATTGTCCCTTTCCTCCCCCTGGCTGGAGGCAGGGCCCCTCTAATCCTGGTCAGAATCTTCTTCATTTCTGTGTTTGAAGGACTGTCTGCTGGAAGTTGGAGCAGCAAACTTTTCAGAGAATCCCTTTTTCTTGATTGTTTTCTTTTGCAACTCACGTACCCGTGCCTCTAGGGTCGCAGTAGATTTTCCATCCCATTTTCTCATGTCCTCTCCATGGTCTCGTAAGTAAAACCACAGGGTGGCACGGGGTGAGTACCCACCATATCGTCTTCCTTGTGTGGATGAACGCCTACCCCTGATAGCTGAGACACTGCTTTGTACAGGTGCAGAGGAGAATAATCTCTCTTCAAGTTGGTGAACCTTTTCAGAAAGTTTCCCCCAAGTGTTCTCTTTTGGTCGGTGGACACTGGTTGGTTCAGGTGGGGAGGATGATAGATTCTCTTCAAGTTGGTGAACCTTTTCAGAAAGTTTCTCCACAGCTGAGACGCAGGCCTGTAAGGAAGAAGAGAGACTTTCTTCGTACTGCCGGAGTTGTTTAGCCGCTTCATCCACTGTGGGTTCCTCATCCTCTTTCCAGGCCATTATTGCCAATGAGCTGGCATATGATGATGGTGCACTCCGTACAAACTTCCGCCACATGGGTCGTGTACACCTGACTTCATCTGGATCTTTGGATGTTTGTCTGAGGTCTGGATCCTCATAAATCACTTCCCGTACGGCTAATTCCCTCAGGTACTGGATTCCCTTCTCCATAGTGGTCCACTTGCCTGGTAGACATAAAAGTTCTTCCTTGAAGGGATACCTTTCCCTCACAGCTGAGAGGAGACGCCTCCAGAGGCTGTGAGATTGTGCTCCATTTGCAATTGCTTTGTCAATGCCAGCGTCTCTAGCAAGGGATCCCAGTCGCTTGGCTTCCCTGCCGTCTAATTCCACACAATTGGCTCCAGAGTCCCAGCATCGGAGCAGCCAGGTGACAAGCTGCTCACCTATACAGCGACCAAAATCTTTTTGCACATCTCGTAACTCACGCTCGTTTAGGCTTCGGGTAGTTACTGTTGATTTTTCGGCATCCTCATCTTCCTCCTCCTGAACCCTTGATGGCCCAGCGTCGTCGTCGTCTCCGTTGTCTCTATACCTAGATTTGGCAGAAGACTCTCTGCGTTCTAAACGACCTGAATCTCTATACCATTTTTTCACCTTCTCTACAGGGGCAGCTTGCACTGCTACTGCTCGTTTCTCTGACCTTGTTACAGGGTCTGCCACAGAGGTTGGAATACCCTCTGCAGGGTCAACTTGCACTGCTACAGCTCGTTTCTCTGACCTTGTTACAGGGTCTGCCACAGGGGTTGGAATAGCCGCAGGGTCTGTCACTAAGTTGATAGCAGTATCAATGGTAGCTCGATAGGCATGAGCCAGGCCCCAGCATGTTACAATGATTTGTGTCACTTTGGAACTGCCAGAATCATGACACCTTTTTCTCAAGCATTCTGCCAGTTTTTGAGGATTTTGCAGTTGTTCAGGGGTGAATTTCCAAAACACTGGGGGTGCCAACTGCTCTAGATGCCTGCCCATATCCTCCCATACTCCCTGCCACCCACAACTATACTGCCTCCGGGCAGATCTCCGGATGAGCTTCCTAAGTAGTTGTTTAATTTTAAGCAGAACCTGAAGCGCATTCAGGAGGCAGAACAACAGGACTATGCTGGTCTGAGTATCCCAAGGATATTCAATATCTTGGAGAGCTATTGTAATAAACTCGGAGGATAAGAGGGAGGTGAAGGAGGAAGGCATAGTGATCCAGGAGGATACAGGGGTGGTGAAGGAGAAAGGGAGAGTAATCGAGTAAGAAAAAATATCTTCCCCTTTCCCCTCCACAGATTGACTCCCTAATGGGAAAAAACAATAGGTATAATTGCTAATAGTTTCCAAGATACAGTTTCCAAAATACAGAGTCGACGATGTTACTGAGTACAAATACCAAGTTAGAGTCATGACCAGATATCTCATCGTCTCATAAGCCATTGCTACAACACTCAGTACCATAATGATCTGAAACCAGGGCCCGGAGAGGATAAACAACATGACAGAGAGCAAGTACGGAAAATAATGTACTATAATACTCAATTTGGAAAACAGGCGCAGCAGAGTTGAGATTAAAGTGATCAGCATTATGACAAGTGACTATTAAGCAGGTCTAATACTTACACCAATTTTAGTTTAACACACTGTGGTCAGATCTGCCGTTATCTCAACCTTTCGAGCCCCACGTTGAGCGCCAAAAAGACTGTCGTGGTTTAACCCGGCTGGCAGCTAAACACCACGCAGCCGTTCGCTCACCCTCCCCCCTCCCTCTCTGGGACGGGGGAGAGAAATGGAAAGTGAAGCCTGTGAGTTGAGATAAAGACAGTTTAATAAGACAGGAAAATAATAATAACAATAATAACAATAATGTTACAATGGTGATAATAGGAAAGTAATAATAATATGTACAAACAAGTGATGCACAATGCAATTGCTCACCACCCGCTGACCGATGCCCAGCTTAACCCCGAGCAGTCTGGCCCCCTCCCCCCAGCTAACCACCCCTATATATTGTTTAGCATGACGTCAGATGGTATGGAATACCCCTTTGGCTAGTTTGGGTCACCTGTCCTGGGTCTGTCCCCTCCCAGCTCTTACTGCACCCCCAGCCTGCCTGTTGGCAGGACAGAGCAAAAGGCTGAGATGTCCTTGGCTTGGTGTAAGCACTGCTCTGCAACAATTAAAACATCGGGGTGTTATCAGCACTCTTCTCATCCTAAGCCAAAACACAGCATTCCACCAGCTACTAGGAAGAAAATTAATTCTGTTCTAACTGAAACCAGGACAGGACCCTTCCAACCCCTACGATTCTGTGACTCTGTGAAGGGTGCTGCTTTAAGTTCCTCTAACTTCCACGTTTATTTTTCACAGTATGGGTGGGATCACTCTGTTCACAAAAGGAAAAGGCTCCCCCTGGTGAAGCGGTCCTTGGTGTACTACCTGAAAGGTAGAGAGGTGTGGATGCAGAATGAGTCCAGCTATCACCGCTTGTTGCATGAATATGCAGCCCAGCAGCTTCCCAGTGTTCTGAAGGAGAGAGAGTTTCACCTTGGAACCCTTAATAAAGTGTTTGCTTCCCAGTGGCTGAACCACCGACAAGTGGTGTGCGGGACAAAATGCAACACAGTAAGTGCCACCTCACTTGCTCCTCTTTCCCTTGCTTGTTACTTTCTCTTCTTCCATTTGTCTATAGTCCAAGCATGTGGGCTGACAAGGAAAATGTTAGGAAGTAATTATGAGCAGAGTTAAAATGATACATGGTGAATTTTGAATTAACGTATTATTTATCTGTGGCCCATTCTCATCTGAAAGCATGGTTCTGCACATACATGTACATGTATGGCTGTGAACCAGACCGTAAGGCTTGTGCCTGTGCTCAGCATCTCTCTAATCTGCACAGGGCAATTGACTTTTTTGGGGGATGGAGTGCAACGGGGGGTTGAATCTTTCCTCTTGCCATGCAAACAGGGAGTTAGTGACTGTCCCTATGATTTCTAAATGATAAATATAATGTCGGACAGAATTTGCTCATAAGATGTTTTTTTCTTATTCATCATCCTCTATTTTGGTTTTACGTGTTGTTCTGTCCTGATGTTTAGGTAACTTACCTTGTTCACATAGTTTTATATGTTTTAACGAATGCTGAAATGGCAGGCTCTGAAACTGATTTTTGGATTTGAGAAGTTATAGGGGAATATAAAAATGGTGTCTCGTGATTAATAACTGGAGATCATACAAACCGGTAAATCTTTTCTCCTGGAGTTAGTGGTCTGGCCTCATTGGCTAAGGCTGCAATTTCACGTATTTATTTCTGATTAAATTAGTGTGGAATCCAGAATTTATTCTCTGCAGGTTGGTTAGTTCTGCTGAAATGAATCAAGTGTTTAAGAAATGTATAGATCCAGCATCTTATAATCCTCAAAGCGTATGAGTTGATGGGATTGTCTCTTTGCTTTCATGACTTCTGAGCAGAAGCTGCACTCTGTGGTCTGACTTGCAAGGGACAGAGATTTTTTTTTTGTTTTGTTTTGGATGTTCTATAATTATTTATAGTTGCACAGCAGGAGTGTTTTGTGCAGCAGCACTAAAAAGCAAGGCCTAGTTGTATAAACAGCCTTATGTGGTGGTTTTACTCAGGTGGGCAGCCGAGCTCCACCACAACCGCTCTCTCACTCCCCCTCTCCTCAAAGAGGAAGGGGGAGAAAATACAACACAGAGAACTCGAGGTTTGAGATAAGAAAGGTTTAATTAAAGGGAAAGGGAATGGGAGGAAAAAACAGAGACAAAAGAAGCAATCAGTCCGCGCAGAAGCACAGAGAGAGGAAAAATTATTCTCTACTTCCCATCAGCGAGCGGTGTTCGGCCACGTCCTGGGAAGCAGGGCCTCAAACGCGTAGTGGTTGTTCAGGAGGAACAGCCCCGTCCCCCACGAGAGCCCCCCCTTTTATTGCTGAGTGTGACATCAGGTGTTATGGAATATCCCTTTGGTTGGTTTAGGTCAGCTGCCCCAGCAATGTCCCCTCCCCATCACTTGCCCACCCCCAGCCTGCTGGCTCTTGGGGGCTTGAAAGGAGTCCTGATGCTGTGCCAGCACTATGCAGCAATAGACACAACACTGGAGTGATATCAGTGCTGTTCCAGCTACGAGTGCAGAGTACAGCACTGTGTGGGCTGCTGCAGGGAAAAGGTGACTCCAGCTCAGACAGACCCAACACACCTTATAACAGGAATAAGCCCGAAGTAGAATCTCTCTGCCTTCTTTCTCCACATGTGGTCGTCACCTCAGCTGGTCAGCAGCCAGCACCCTTCATGGAACAGCTTCCAGGGGACAAACACCTGCTGAAACACCAGCTCTCAAAATCTCGTTTGCCCTAACGAGATCATTGCAGGCTTTGTAGCACCACAACACTTTTGCTGTGTTCTGTAACTTGCTTAGTTCCACAGCAGCTGCAGCAAAGATAAATGGGCAAGTGTGTTGTGAACGCAACCTTGCAGAAATTGTTGGTGACCAAATAATCACGGAACTGAAGAGGGATTCAAGCACGTTGTCGTTAGCTCTGCAAATGCTGCAGGGAGGTATGTGCTTCTGCAGCTAGGCTTATGTTACAGATGGATGTTGCCTTTTGTTAGGCAAAATGTACTGATGGCAAAAATCAACTTCATGGTGAAAAATATATTAAATAGGAATAGTGTAGTAGCTCTAGCTCACTTGCTTTGCGCTCATGTTTAAGTAGAGCATTAAACAACACTTCAAGTACAAGAGTTTCTCTCTCATCTCCTGAGTAAGCAACCTAATAAAGATGAATTCTTTTGCCTAATCTCCTGCAGTGAAGCTGTGGCATTTAAGCTGGGAGTGAATCTAAAACAACTTGTCTAACTTTAATGGAGCTGCACTGGTGTTGCATGTAATGCAACAGAAAAACATAAACCAAAGCAGTTGTTTTAATCAAAGCTTAAGCGTGGCATGGGGAACTTTGAGCAGTTCATTTATAAATTGCCTTTGGCTATGCTGTGCCAGAGGTATTCACTGTTATAAATGACTGAGTCCCAAATAGGGTTACAATCAAAGTTTACAATTTATTAAAGGAATAGAGGTAAGCAAACAGCGCTGGGTGCGCCGGGAGTCTCTGCTCCACCAAGACACGCACCTCACCCCCACCAGAGTCCCCTTTTTTATAGCTTGGTTGTTCTGGGTGTACGTGGCATATCCTGGTATGTCCTGCGGTTGCACGTACTGTTGCTAGGGGGTCATCTCGGAGCTCTTGGTGGTCGTGAGGATGAAGGCCGTAGTCTTCCTCTGCGTTGCGGGTTTGCGATCTTGCTGAGCAAGCACTATACGTGTTCTTATCAGGATGGGCAGCTGGAGACTTTCCAGCTATACAGGGTTGTCACAGCCCCCACAAGCTTCCCCACTGGTTAGATTAACAAACTTATTATACAATAATTATTACATTCACTGTTTTTAATAACAAAACAAAAATATGCTCTTGTCATAAGAGGAGGAGCTTTGCTTTTTTAGTCACCTCACAGTACTGGTCATCATAAACGTTGAAGAGAATATGGAGCTCTCAGTCAGTAGTTCACTTTTAATGAGTGTTATAGCTTGTTTCATTATTTTGGGCAACTTTCTATCCGAAAACATGGGGGTGGGCAAGCCCCGTGGTTGAGATAACATTAGACTCTTAACGATGAGGTCTATTGGGAATTGGCATAATTGTTCGATCTAAGCTTGCTTTAAGCAACCAGGGGTAGGCCTTAGAAATCTCAGGGCCTGCTGTAGCTGAGCAAACCAAGCTGCCAGAGTAACTGTGAGAAGCTCCCACTGCAATGACTCCCACATCACCCAATTAAGGAACTCAGATAATATTGTTATCAGCAGCTGGCCTCAAGGACTAGGTCTACGTGGCCGTTAAGCACAAAGGGGGTTGTTTTCCTAACTTCTAATCAAAAGGGGGGCTCTTTTCTTGCAGGTGGTGTTATTTTCTTAACGGTTTGTCTGAGTGCTTTTGACCAATAATCTTGTGTGAAACACTGTCCACCCCTGTAAAATTCACTATAAAAGTTGGGCGATTCGGGCAATAAAATGGTGAAGCATGATCTGACTCTGCTGGTGTCTGTCGTGCTTTCGTCCGTGCTTCGCAACAAATGGCGCCCGAACAGGCTGAGACCTGAACTGGACCTGAACAGGACATCGCAGCGGGAGACCTGAACAGGGCCTGAACAGGACATCGCACCGGAGCAGGACATCGCAGCACCGGAGCAGACATCGCAGCCGAGCACGGACATCGCAGTGGCGTCGGGGCGAACATCGCAGCGCAGCGGGACACCAGCGGCGCCGGCACATCCGAACGCAGGTAGAGCAGGAGACCAGCGGCGTTGGGACCAGCGGCGCCGGGCGCCGGGACATCGGCGCGGCGCCGGGACCAGTGCCGCCGGGGACCAGCGGCGCCGCGACATCACAGCGCCGAGACTGAGACATCGGAGCGGCGCGGGACATCGGAGTGGACATCGGAGCGGACATCGGACCGGCGCTGCAACGACCAGACACCGAGCCGCAAACACTGTACAAAGGACTCACGGTAAGACACGGGGAAAGGAAACCGTGGGAAGCGTGGGAAAAGATCCGCGGGGAAGCGCGGGAAACGGAACCGCGCAGGGACGCGGGAAAAGGAGCCGCGGAAAACGCGGGACATTGAAATAATCGCGGTGCGACGCGGGACATCCGAGATGGAGTTGCTACGGGAGACCAGAGGCGTCAGTGGACAACGGTAGTCGACTCTCACCGTGTGGCGAGTCGGCACAGAGCAGAGGGACGGACATCAGGACCCTGCAGCCTGTCTGACGTAACCATGGAGGCAGCGGCAGCAGCGGCTGTGCTGCTTCTCTCTAGCATTCCTTTTATAAGAGGTTTATCTTGCAATGCAAAAAAGACTATTCGTCCCCAGATCGGTGTTATAACTATGTTTCTGGATAACATTCCGTGGGGTTGCCACATTCTACAGATTACTAATGACGAATTAGCTCTATTGCGGGGCAGGAGTGCAGAGACGCAGATTACACTGCCAAATGACCACCGGCAGGCTCTTTCACAAACAGCTTCTAAGGTTGCAGCCGGCACTGCCTGCAGACGTTACACTCTCTTTCCTAACTAGTAATCATGTGTCTCATCCATTTGTGGTGAATGGTCAGTGGCAAAAAGAAAAGGGGGAGAGTAAGGGGCGACAAAGACAGAAACAGTACCAGGAGGATGCCACTGACACTAACAGCACGGGTAATAGGAGTAGTATAAGTGACACAGGTGTGGGGCGGTGGCGGGCGCTGCCGCGCTGCGGGGCACTCTGCCTGCTGCTCGCCCTCGCCGGCCTGTGCACTGCTGCTGACAGTGTTAGAGCAAAATGTGAAGACTGCTCAGATGGCAGTGATGAGAGTGCTTGTGTGAAGAAGACGTGTGCTGAATCTGACTTTGTGTGCAACAGTGGTCAGTGTGCGCCAAACAGACGGCAGTGTGATGGGGATCTGGACTGTGAAGATGGGTCTGACGAAAGTGCTGAGCTGTGTCATATGAGAGCATGCCGGGTAAATGAAATCAGCTGTGGTCCTCAGTCAACCCAGTGTATCCCAGTGTCCTGGAAATGTGATGGTGAAAAAGACTGTGACAGAGATCCTGATTGCAAGGATGGAAGTGATGAAATTAACTGCCTTTCTCAGACCTGCAGGCCAGACCAGTTCAGATGTGAAGATGGGAACTGTGTCCATGGGAGTAGGCAGTGCAGTGGTGTGAGAGACTGTCTGGATGGCACTGATGAAGCAAACTGTAACAATGTTATTCAGTGCTCTGGACCTGGCAAATTCAAGTGCAGAAGTGGAGAATGCATAGATATCAATAAAGTGTGTAACCAGCAGAGAGACTGCAAGGACTGGGGTGATGAGCCCCTGAAGGAATGCATCATAAATGAATGTGACTGTCCAGCTGGGTTTGAGTTTGTAGACAAGAGAAACTGTGGAGACATTGATGAATGCCAAAACCCTGGTAGCTGTAGTCAAATCTGTATCAACCTGAAAGGTGGCTACAAATGTGAATGTAGCCATGGCTATCAGATGGATCCTGCTACAGGAACCTGGAAAGGGCCATACGGGTACAGAAATACAAATAACACCTGTGATTACAATGACACTGCTAAGCAGGGTTTAGGGGTTTATGGCACGGAGACAAGGGGTAACAACTACAGTGTTTGGAACAATTGTACAGCTTTGGCCTTACCTCCTGATGTTTTTCTGATTTGTGGGGATAGGGCCTGGCAAGGTATCCCTGCAAATGCTATCAGATGTCCATGTTACTTAGATAAACTCATTGTATTTGCTCCTAGCTTGTTACAGTTGCGTGAGATCACCAGACATAAATGGGCATTGCTTGCACCGGATTGCAATGATAATGTTGAATTGTGTGGGGTTGCAGCTAGAGCGGCATTGGCAATTTTAGTGCCTGGAGTGGCATCTGCAGCCGCACGTAACAACTGCTTGGCTGTGGGGATCGGCTGTGGTGTGGACACCCCTAGGTGCACCCTGAGCGTTTTGTTCGGAGGGGACTCCACTCTCAGCTGCTCACCGCAGGAGCAGACAAAGATCTCCTGAAGCTGCAGACAAACAGTATGTTTTCAGCTGCTGGAGGGATACTAACTGGAGTGTTAATAATTGTATGTGTTATTCTTAAATGTCCAGGTATTTTGTGTTGAAAGTATTTGTGTAAGGGTAAGGTTTTAAAACAAAGTGTTGCAAGTCATTTCACGAGGAACACAATGAGAGACAATACTTGTTTGTTTGCTTATCATTCTAAATTATGTTCTTGTGGTATGATTGAGAGTGAGATGTGCCAGAGGCCTCTGGGTGTGCGATTGTGCTCTGTATGTGTGATTGTACTGTGTGAATGAGAGCGTGCTTTTGCCATAGTGCAGGTCATTGCCTTAGTGCAGGTTTGCCACAGTGCAGGTTATTGCCTTAGTGCAGGTTATTGCCGTAGTGCAGGATTCCGGAATATGGCCCTAGTACAGGTTATCATTGCCATAGTGCAGGATTCCGGAATATAGCCATAGTTCAGGTTATTGTTGCCATAGTGCAGGATTCCGGAATATAACCATAGTGCAGGTTATTGTTGCCATAGTGCAGGATTCCGGAATATAGCCTTAGTACAGGTTATTGTTGCCACAGTGCAGGATCCCGGGATATAACCATAGGGCAGGCTAAAAGCATAGGAAATTGGTGCCGGCAAAAATCAGAAGAAATGGATTTATTACAGCGCTGTTAGAAAAACGGGGAGTCAATTTTAAGCAACTAGCAGGGCTAGTTGTGATCGGTTGAGCAAAATCAAGTTTCACTAGTACGGAGTCATTGTTTGAAGTAGCCACTTGGAGAAATTTAAGGGAATGTACTGTTTAGACCTTTTCAACTCACAAATTCATTACTTTCCTGAAAGAGCACATGAGAAAGAGTCAATATGGTATCAATCCTTTCAATCAATGGTTCACTGATTTGTTTGAAACAATGCATAGATGGTTACTGGGATTAGTCAAAGGGGGATTAAGGATTCTGTTCATTGTGGTGTCAATCATCATTACACGTAGTATTGTGATAAATGTGGTTAAAGGGTTACTTGCAAAAAGTTATAGGGATTTTGAAGTGGTGCCAGAAACAGGTACCCAGTGGATCACTGCAAAGTGGACTGAAGCAGTTTTAGAATCTGCACACGCTGAAGACGACCATGAAGAGATTCCTGATAATCATTCTGACAATGACATGGGCTGTGACACCTCAAGGACTGTCAAGAACAGCCTTTGATCACCATCAAGTGATTAGGTTTAAGTGTGTTACTATTAAGTTGTGTTACTTACTATCAAATTGTGTTACCATTAAGTGCTTACAGTAATTGTAGTGTTATTAGGATTAAGTTATATAGTTGTGTTATGTTATGTATTTGACATCTGCTGTAAAACCAAGTACTGCTTGTACAAAAAGAAAACGGGGGAATTGTTGGGAATTGGCATAATTGTTCGATCTAAGCTTGCTTTAAGCAACCAGGGGTAGGCCTTAGAAATCTCAGGGCCTGCTGTAGCTGAGCAAACCAAGCTGCCAGAGTAACTGTGAGAAGCTCCCACTGCAATGACTCCCACATCACCCAATTAAGGAACTCAGATAATATTGTTATCAGCAGCTGGCCTCAAGGACTAGGTCTACGTGGCTGTTAAGCACAAAGGGGGTTGTTTTCCTAACTTCTAATCAAAAGGGGGGCTCTTTTCTTGCAGGTGGTGTTATTTTCTTAACGGTTTGTCTGAGTGCTTTTGACCAATAATCTTGTGTGAAACACTGTCCACCCCTGTAAAATTCACTATAAAAGTTGGGCGATTCGGGCAATAAAATGGTGAAGCATGATCTGACTCTGCTGGTGTCTGTCGTGCTTTCGTCCGTGCTTCGCAACAGAGGTCATCAGGAATATAAGAGTTTAGAGGGAACAAAGAAGGGTGATTAAGGAGATGCCATGCAGTCTCAGGTTGCTTGTTCTCCAACTGTTAAGGCATGGAAGTTTCTGGGTGTTTGCTGTTGTTGTTACATTCAAAGTTGTTTGACCAATGAAAAGTTGTTTTGAAAAGAACTGCTGTGGAGAGAAGGGTATAAGAGGGGAGCCTGCCCTCAAGATAAAAAAAAAAAAAAAGGCAACACGATATAATGAAGTTATGTCATCAATAAAGAAGCAGAAAGAAGGAATGAAAAGGAACAGGCTAGCAGAATGGAGACCAGGATGGGAACAGGCACTTTGATCGCCTCATGAAGATAGGTTCGGCCAGACTCAGCAAACTGCTCAAAGAAGCTCATACTGAAAGTCGCTGGAAACAGGTGCACTGGAGCTGGGAAGAAGCTCGAGCTGAGAGAAGCAAACCCACGCACACAACTGCCCCTCGCTGGTAAGCAGTTGTGCATTATGGGGATTAGGAACAAAGACTGTCCTGGTAACCTTACAGCTTATTCTCCTTATTAACAATCAGACAGTTTATGAGCCTGAAATATGGGACCAAATTGAGGTCAAGGTGTGGGACTCTGCAACTAAAAACGACAAGCTTGCAGCGGGATTGCTCGGCACCTGGCGAGCAGTCTCTGAGGCCTTAAAGAGCCATGTGGGACCACAGTCAGACACGTGTGGTTTTCCAGACAGTGAGGGAGCTGTGGGCTTGTCCACCGATCCTTCTGCTATGCCATCGGCCCCTCTGCTGCTACTGCCATCGAAGGCTTTCGCTGTTACACCCCTTGGTGACCTGGACGTGCTTTTTGACCCAGGCCCTATTGGCCTTGAAAAGGAGATGGATTTTCTTCGATTCGGGAAGAGTGGGATACATAAGGCCCAAAGACCGAGTTGCTTGACAACTTAAAGCAAGACATTGTTCAAAAGGAATGGAAGATGGAGACTTTTAAGTCATGGAATTTAAAGGCTTGTTTGTTACCTTTCCTGATTGTACGTATGTATAGGCGTACTTGGGTTTAGTATGTAAAAGCAGTGTTCTATATATTTGGAATGTTTGATGTTTGTGTGTGTGTGTTGGTAGAGCATAGACTCCCCGCACACCCAGCGCTGTTTACTTGCCTTTTATACCTTTTATAAATATTACTAGATTCAGATTGAGACTTCATTTGTAACATAATGGTAATAGTAATACTACTAATAATGCGTACAAAACAAGTGATGCACAATGCAATTGCTCGCCACCCGCTGACCGATGCCCAGCTTAACCCTGAGCAGTCCAGCCCTCCTCCCCCAGCTAGGCACCCCTATATATTGTTTAGCATGACATCAGATGGTATGGAATACCCCTTTGGCCAGTTTGGTCAGCTGCTCTGGGTCTGTCCCCTCCCAACTATTGCTGCACCCATAGCCTGCCCGCTGGCAGGACAGAGCAAGAAGCTGAAACGTCCTCAGCTTGGTGTAAGCACTACTCTGCAACAATTAAAACATCGGGGTGTTATCAGCACTCTTCTCATCCTAAGCCAAAACATAGCACCCTACCAGCTACTAGGAAGAAAATTAACTCTGTCCTAACTGAAACCAGGACAGGAAGTACCAGACATACTGCTACTTGGGAATACCCAATATATGGGGGGGGAAGGGGGAGAAAGACAAGTACCAAATTGGTATTCAACAGAAAAATGTTTCCTGGATGTATGTGAACATGTAAGAAAGAGGTGTTTTTTTTCTAGAGATGTTACATTGTTTAGAGTTACATTGTTTAGCGGGAAGGGATGTGGTATTGAGATATGCTTGCAGTGATGACAAAGCTTAACAGACAACCTTGTAAAATGCAGACAACCAGACTCCCTAGTGCAAATTAGGTGAAATTCATGGTATCAAGTCAAGCCAGATAAGGGAAGAAACATTACCACCTCGCAGATTAAAAAAGTCAAAAGAAATGTAAAAAATAACAGGCTGGTAACTGAAAGCCATGTATTATCTGTGAAACGTCAGATAGGTTGTGAACCTGGGCTACCCAGTCAATGGGGAAACGGGAGGGTCCCGGTTGTTGAGAAACAAAGTATATAAACTGTACTATGTGACTAGTAGGTGCGCTCCTGCTTGTGGGATGCCCGCCATTACAATCGCGAATAAAAATGCAACTTCACTGAGATCCTCGCCTGAGCCTAAGTTATCGGCTACAGAGTGTTTCTCACAATTTGGGGGCTCCTCCGGGATCCTGTCACCTACTGGGGAGCCCCACTGCCGCAGCAACAGGAAGGCATGCCCTGCTGATTTCAGCGGTCCTGTGCATCAACGGTGGTGGTTCTGCAGAGAGCTGATAGAGGGCCTGAGACTGATTAAAGAGGCAGTATCCATTAAGTAGTGGGGAAGGGAAGAAGGTAGGCACTTCGGGTTTAAGAATTGATCCGGTAACTCTGTGCACAGACCAAGGTAAGAAATACTAAGTATTGCCTTTACCCAACCGGACGGTATCTTACGAATCAGTCGTCTTCGTCCAGAGTCCAACCGGACGGTATCCACAAGCGTCTTCGTCTGGGATCGAACCAGACGGTATCCAAACGACCCTGTCGTCTTCGTCCGGATCTTCGCGCGCAGAATTACGGGCACAAAAACACAGCCGGCAAGGGAGCTCAAAAAAATCAAAATTCTTTGCTTACCTTTATTCAGGTTCAGGATGGCATTAGTCCCGATCTGACTCAAACAGGAGCCACCAAATGGTGGGGCGCCCCTCCTAGATTAAATCAGAATTCAGGAACTATAGCCATCCCGGACAAGCCCCCAAATTGTTATAAATGGCTCAGGATTCAAATTAGAATTAAATGAAAAATAGGATTTATTAAAGGATATAAAGGAATAGAGGTAAGCAAACAGCACTGGGTGCACCGGGAGTCTCCGCTCCACCAGGATGCACACCAATTACATCAAGCAACTGATTTTTATGCTCCTAGACTAATACATATTCATTACTACTTCTAAAAAAAATAGATTATTAAAATTAGCTTCCGGGGTGCAGTCCCTCCTACTGGAGCATGCGCAGTCTCCTCTGGGGTCTCTTCTGGGGGTCTCTAGGGGTCTTCCATGCTGAAGGCTCACAGTCTTCCTCTTCCCCTTTGTACTTACTGGGCACCATCCCAAGTTTACGGAACACCTTCTTCAAAACACCTTCTTCAAATCTTGTCTCCCAGCCGCCCTTCAGCTTCTTTCTCGGCCCCCCCCCAACCAGATACCAAAGATCCACATAGTATCCCATAACAGTCACTAGTTGTTATCAGTTGTTCTGAAACTCCCAGACACACGGGTAATTAAAACATTCTTCCCCAGCCATTCACAGACACATCTATAGCAGTGTTAGAAATAGAAGTCTGGAATAACAAAAGCAAACAGGTTCATAAATTTAAGAAGTGATAAATTGGCTAGAATGAGGAATGAGGGGGAGACTGGGACACACTGCAGCTGTGGTTCAAGCATTGAATTGCCAGTGCAGGGCCCAGAGGCAGACAGGATTCAAACAATTCAAACAGAATTGTTCTTTATGGACACGAATTGTTAAAACATTCCTCACAGGGGTTTTGGTGAGACTCTGTGATTTGTGATTGAGACGTACTTTTGTACGAAGCGAATGTGGAGTCCTGATCCACGGTTCCGTAGCTCCATGAGGGGCGCGGCCGGAGACGGATGAAGCGTGAGATAAGGGAGAGAAAGGAAGAGACTTGGGAAATTTGGTGTACGGTAATCCTTGCCCAGGGAAGTGCTTGGAAGTACACCAGGGAATCTGGTAAACTAATAGGTGTGCTGTACCCTTTGTACTGTGATGTGCTTGGCAGTACACCCCCATTTTCCAGAATCAGAATGTTAGTGTGTGGTACACTGCAGGAGGGAAAATTCTGTAGCAGCACACCTACAAGGGCTAGGAAAAATGGGAAATATGGGTTCCAGGGGACAGGGAGATATCCCTGGGGGAGTGCCTACTAACAGTCCTATAGGAAGGATGCTGAGAAATTGGAAGAATAACCCCAAAATTAGAGGAGATGATAAAAGAAGAAAATAGTTAAATATTGTGTATCAGTCTGGACAAGAGAGCCAATTAAGGAAACAGCAGTATTTTGGCTAAAATACTGGTCTGATGAAAATTCAGGCTTTAAATTTGTGTAAACAATAAGATTCCTTTTTGGCCTTACCAAATAGTAACAATACTAATACTAACTGTTTATCCTCTTAGGTGAACTCCCCCCCTCCCTACAGCAGAGAGCTTAGGAGTTTTAAGAAGGAGATGAAGTCTTTAATTGAGGACCCCATAAGGCTAACTGAACTATTACACCAATTCCTAGGGCCTAACTGTTGCAGGAAGAATGGCCGAAAACATGACAGACACTAGTATGGTCAGATCATGCTCCATTTTATTGCCCGAATAGCCTAACTTTTATAGTGAACTAAACAGAGGCGGATAGTGTCTCACACAAGATTATTGGTCAAAACCACTCAGACAAACAACTATAAGAAAACAACCCCACCTGCAAGAAGACAACCCCCTTGTGATTAGCAGTCACATAGACCTTGTCCTTGAAGCCAGCTGCTGGTAACAATATTTTTCTAAATTCCTCAATTGGGCGATGTGGGAACGCTGTCATGGGAACTTCTCATAGTTGCCCTGGTAGCTTGGTTTGCTCAGCTGCAGCAAGCTGTGGGATCTTTGCTGTTTCAAAAATCCCTCAACACCTAACTTATACTCTTGGGGGGATGACTTGCGGAAAACGGACTCCACAATCAGTAAGATTGTAAAGTAAGTATGTTTATTCAGCGCTGGGCAGCACGGGAGGTAGTCCCGCCAAAGTCGTGCGCACCTGACACAGCAAATTGCCTTGGATATATGCAGTAAAGAGTTACATACGCATGAAGTTTCACACTACGCCTATACATATTCATAACCTGTCCCCGCTTCGTATTAAAATTAGTTCCAAGGAGTCACTTCCATAAACTCCTCCCATCTGCGCTTGCGCAGTGTATTCTAGTGTTGGTCGTTGGGGGTCGTGGGGATGAAGATTGATGACTCTTCTTCGTCACCACTAGTTGACCTCTTGTCTCTGCGCAGACTCAGTTGCTCCTTGGCTCTTGTCCATCCGCAGGACCAGTTTCTTAAGATAGGCTCACACTCTTATCAGGAGACTGACCTTGGTAAAGGGGCCCAAGGCTTCTTGCTTTAATTAATTTGAGCATCCCAGTTTCATGCTATCACTCTATCTCTACTTGATAAGATTCCCCTAACTTCCTATCTGTTCCCCCTTTTATAAAAGTTAGTAAATTCTTTTTTAAAAAGTTAGTGATTTATTGTATTCTCCTAACTCCCTCTCTCAGGGAAATGATGTGTATACTATGTATGTTGTTTACAGGGGAAGAAATGAGAATGATCAGGAGGAGAGCTGCTATACAAGAATGGGAAGGAGCTCATCCTCCAAGACCAGGGATAATACCGGCAGAGCAGGGGTGCCCACTTGCTGATCCTGGCTGGAGTGGTGGTAGTGTGCAGCACAGGGGTCATGTGGGAGACTTGGGGTTGGGGTGGGGGAGTGCTCGGGGGTGAGTCCCGGGGACCCGGTGTCCTGGGGGCTCTTGAAAGTTCATTTGGTGGTTGGAGCCTGGCCATATACATAGCGGGGGAAGGCTCCGCAGGGTGGGAGGATGTAGTGAACAGTCACTGGGGGCCCTACTGCGGGAGGCCCTGGAGGTGTATGCCAGGAAGGGAGATGAGAAGGAAAAGCAGAGAGCAAAACTAATGGCATTGACAGTGCAGCAGGTAATGAGGCAGAGGGTTGGTGAAAGAGGAAGAAAATCTTCAGGGGGAGTCAGGGCCAGGATGGAAAGGAGAGGAAGAGAGATGAAGGAATGGCAGGCAAGGAAGGCTGCCTGTGTTGCAGCCTGAATCCCAGCAGGGGCAGGTTTTGATAAGATGTTTTAAGTGTGGCCATGCTGGCCACATCAAATAGGAATATCCAGAGTGGAAGAAGGAGGAGAGAAGGAAAATGGGATGAAATATGTTATACTGATATGTTGTTTCAGCATCCAGGAGGGAAAAAGGTATGGAAGGACGTAAGGTATGTATGGTGGACAACCAGTCATAAAGGGTGGTCGCATATGCCCATGTTGTGGTTTAACACAGCCGGCAGCGAAGCACCACACAGCCGTTCGCTCAGCCTCTCTCTTCCCTCTCTGGGCTGTGGGAAAACAATCAGGAAAATGAAGCCTGTGGGTTGAGATAGAGACAGTTTATTAGGACAGAAAATATAATAATAATAATAATAATAGTACTAATAATAATATGTACAAAACAAGTGATGCACAGTGCAGTTGCTCACCACCCACTGACCGATGCCCAGCCTATCCCCGAGCAGCCGGTCCCCCTGCCTTGGCCAGCCACCCCTATGTATTGTTCAGCATGACGTCAGATGGTATGGAATACCCCTTTGACCAGTTTGGGTCAGCTGTCCTGGGTCTGTCCCCTCCCAACTATTGCTGCACCCATAGCCTGCCCACTGGCAGGACAGAGCAAGAAGCTGAAACGTCCTCAGCTTGGTGTAAACACTGCTCTGCAACAATTAAAACATCAGCATGTTATTGACACGCTTCTCATCCTAAATTCAAAACATAGCACCCTACCGTCTACTAGGAGGAAAATTAATTCTGTCCTAGCTGAAACGAGGACATATATCCACCCCTTATTCCATACCATTTATGTCAAGCTGAGGTTACACCATTTCCGATACACTCCAATTAATCACCATTTTCATTTATGATATATAGAATGTCCACTGAGTTTTCATATTTTACAGAATCACAGAATTTCTAGGTTGGAAGAGACCTCAAGATCATCGAGTCCAACCTCTGACCTAACGCTAACAGTCCCCACTAAAACATATCCCTAAGCTCTACATCTAAACGTCTTTTAAAGACTTCCAGGGATGGTGACTCCACCACTTCCCTGGGCAGCCTGTTCCAGTGCCTCACAACCCTTTTGGTAAAGAAGTTCTTTCTAACATCCAGCCTAAAACTCCCCTGGTGCAACTTAAGCCCATTCCCCCTCGTCCTGTCACCAGGCACGTGGGAGAATAGACTAACCCCCACCTCGCTACAGCCTCCTTTAAGGTATCTGTAAAGAGCAATAAGGTCACCCCTGAGCCTCCTTTTCTCCAGGCTGAACAAGCCCAGCTCCCTCAGCCGCTCCTCGTAGGACTTGTTCTCCAGGCCCCTCACCAGCTTCGTCGCCCTTCTCTGGACCCGCGCAAGCACCTTCACGTCCTTCTTGTAGTGAGGGGCCCAAAACTGAACACAGTACTCGAGGTGCGGCCTCACCAGAGCCGAGTACAGTGGGACGATCACCTCCCTAGACCTGCTGGTCATACTGTTTCTTATGCAAGCCAGGATGCTGTTGGCCTTCTTGGCCACCTGAGCACACTGCTGGCTCATATTCAGACGACTATCAGTCATCACTCCCAGGTACTTCTCTGCCTGGCAGCTCTCCAACCATTCCTCTCCCAGCCTGTAGCTCTGCTTGGGGTTGTTGCGCCCCAGGTGCAGGACCCGGCACTTGGCCTTGTTGAACTTCATGCAGTTGGCCTCAGCCCATCGGTGCAGCCTATCCAGATCCTCCTGCAGAACTTTCCTACCCTCAAGCAGATCGACACACGCGCATACCTTGGTGTCATCTGCAAACTTACTGAGGGTGCACTCAATGCCCTCATCCAGGTCATCGATGAAGATATTAAAGAGGACCGGCCCCAGCACCGAGCCCTGGGGAACGCCACTAGTGACTGGCCTCCAACTGGACTTGACTCCATTCACCACGACTCTTTGGGCCCATCTATCCAGCCAGTTTCTAACCCAACGAAGTGTACGCCAGTCCAAGCCAAGAGCAGCCAGTTTCTTGAGGAGAATGCTGTGGGAAACGGTGTCAAAAGCCTTGCTGAAGTCAAGGTAGACCACATCCACAGCCTTTCCCTCATCCACCCAGCACGTCACTTTGTCATAGAAGGAGATCAGGTTCGTCAAGCAGGATCTGCCTTTCATAAACCCATGCTGACTGGGCCTGATCGCCTGCTTCCCCTGCAAGTGCTGCGTGATGACTCTCAAGATAATCTGCTCCATGAGCTTCCCTGGCACTGAGGTCAAACTGACAGGCCTATAGTTCCCCGGGTCTGCCCTCCTGCCCTTCTTGTAGATGGGCATCATGTTTGCTAGCCGCCAGTCAACTGGGACCTCCCCCAATAGCCAGGACTGCTGATAAATGATGGTAAGCGGCTTGGCCAGCTCCTCCGCCGGTTCTCTCAGTACCCTTGGGTGGATCCCATCCGGCCCCATCGACTTGTGCACATCCAAGTCCCGTAGCAGGTCACCAACCAGTTCTTCGTGGATAGTGAGAGCCACATCCTGCTCTCCATCCCCTTCCACCAGCTTAGGGTACTGGGTATCCAGAGAACAACAGGTATTGCTGCTAAAGACTGAGGCAACGAAGGCATTGAGCACCTCCGCCTTTTCCTCATCTCTTGTAACTAAGTTTCCCCCCGCATCCAGTAAAGGATGGAGATTCTCCTTAGTCCTCCTTTTTTGTGCTGATGTATTTATAAAAACGTTTTTTTTTATCTTTAACGGCAGTAGCCAGATTGAGCTCCAGATGAGCTTTGGCCTTCCTAATTTTGTCCCTGCACAGCCTCACTACATCCTTAAAGTCCTCCCTAGTGGCCTGCCCACTTTTCCAAAGATTATAAACCCTCTTTTTTCTCCTAAGCTCAAGCCACAATTCTCTGTTGAGCCAGGCTGGTCTTCTTCCCCGCCAGCTCGTCTTTGGCCACGTGGGGACAGACCGTTCCTGCGCCATTAAGATTTCCCTCTTGAAGAGCGCCCAGCCTTCCTGGACCCCTCTGCCCTTCAGAACCACCTCCCAAGGGACTCCACCAACTAGTGTCCTGAGCAGCTCAAAGTCAGCCCTCCGAAAGTCCGATACAGTGGTTTTACTGGTCCCCTTCCTGGCCTCGCCAAGAATAGTGAACTCCACCATTTCGTGGTCACTCTGCCCAAGACAGCTCCCAACAATCACATCCTCTACCAGTCCTTCTCTGTTTGTGAAGAGAAGGTCTAGCGGGGCACCACCCCTGGTAGGTTCACTAACCAGCTGCGTCAGGAAGTTATATTCCACGCTCTCCAGATACCTCCTAAGACTGCTTTCTCTGGGCTGTGTTGTGCTTCCAGAATATGTCAGGGAAGTTGAAGTCCCCCACGAGTACAAGCGCTGACGATTTCGCAACTTCTGTCAGCTGCCTGTAGAACTCCTCATCCGTCTCCTCATCCTGGTTCGGCGGTCTATAGCCTTGTTGTCTCTGCCGATCCTAACCCAAAGGGCATTGACCTTGTCATTCCCAGCCTCGAGTTCTACAACATTGAAAGACTCTCTAATATAGAGAGCCACACCACCACCCCTTCTGTGCTGCCTGTCCCTTCTCTCCCTTTTGTGACTGACTTCGTGCTCCATCTGTCGCACCAGTCTTTCAGGGCAGAAGAAATGGTGTGTGATGTTGGATCGTCACACGTTGAGGCCTTTTCTCGTTCCATCACACCACTGTGCTTGTCCAATTCTATCAAAATTCATTCATCATTGTCTGCATGGCTGTTACCATTAATAGGACATTGACATGTTATTAGCACTCTTCTCATCCTAAGCCAAAACATAGCATTCTACCAGCTACTAGGAAGAAAATTAACTCTGTCCTAACTGAAACCAGGACAGATATCCACCCCTTATTCCATACCATTTATGTCATGCTCAAGTTACACTCTTTCCCATACATTCTAATTAATATTCATCTAGGGTATATAGCAATCATGGTAGTGATGACATGCAGTATTATATAATAATTAACATAATATAATGTAACTCATGGGCTATTCTCTCCCAGTATTAAATCCCCTTGAGGTACACACCGGACCTCCCCATTCTTTTGCATTACCCACCAAGTACATCCAGGTCCCTGAGAAAAAGCAATCCCACAAATGGGTTTGCCTTTCATGAGGCAGGAGTAGCCCAGACTGTCTTCCCCAGCATGATTCTGACGTGCACTACAGGACCTTTATTCCCTTCTAGATGTTATAAATGGCTCAGGATTCAAATTAGAATTAAATGAAAAATAGGATTTATTAAAGGATATAAAGGAATAGAGGTAAGCAAACAGCGCTGGGTGCACCGGGAGTCTCCGCTCCACCAGGATGCACACCAATTACATCAAGCAACTGATTTTTATGCTCCTAGACTAATACATATTCATTACTACTTCTAAAAAAAATAGATTATTAAAATTAGCTTCCGGGGTGCAGTCCCTCCTACTGGAGCATGCGCAGTCTCCTCTGGGGTCTCTTCTGGGGGTCTCTAGGGGTCTTCCATGCTGAAGGCTCACAGTCTTCCTCTTCCCCTTTGTACTTACTGGGCACCATCCCAAGTTTACGGAACACCTTCTTCAAAACACCTTCTTCAAATCTTGTCTCCCAGCCGCCCTTCAGCTTCTTTCTCGGCCCCCCCCTAACCAGATACCAAAGATCCACATAGTATCCCATAACAGTCACCAGTTGTTATCAGTTGTTCTGAAACTCCCAGACACACGAGTAATTAAAACATTCTTCCCCAGCCATTCACAGACACATCTATAGCAGTGTTAGAAATAGAAGTCCAGAATAACAAAAGCAAACAGGTTCATAAATTTAAGAAGTGATAAATTGGCTAGAATGAGGAATGAGGGGGAGACTGGGACACACTGCAGCTGTGGTTCAAGCATTGAATTGCCAGTGCAGGGCCCAGAGGCAGACAGGATTCAAACAATTCATACAGAATTGTTCTTTATGGACACGAATTGTTAAAACATTCCTCACAATCCCTTATCTTCTTTTCAATATCCCCAATTCGTGTCTCTTCTGTTATTAATAATTGGATTTCATCAGTTTGTTCTTGGAGGGTCCAATTCTTAAGCATCATAATTGACATACTCCCTTCTTTTTTTAATGAAGTTATTACCAATGTACTATTTATCACCCGGCGTATTAATAGTGTAAGACAAGGTATCATACAAGGTACAAATAATAACGTCATTATACCACATAATAATAAAAATAACACCCTTTTAACCCGTGGTCCACCAGGCAGCCATGAAAATAAATCCCATTCCATATCCTTCCAGGTTTGTGTTGGGACGTGGGCTAATTTTCTAATTTCCTTGGTTATCTTTTTAACTACTTTCCCATTATCGTCAATTTGTAAGCAACAATTAGAATAATTTAGTTTACCACACACACCCCCTTCTTCTGCTAGTAAATAGTCCAAGACCATTCTATGTTGGAAAATAGCATTCCTCATCTGGGTAGATTGGTCAGCTAGGAGATCCAGAGCTGTTGCTGTTTGATTAGTTATTGTTTCGAGAACTGCTTGTAACCTAATTATGCGATTCAAATTATAAATAGGTTCTCGAGCTCCAGATATTACTTCATTCGGATTCCATGTAGCTGGTCCATAATACTGTATGATTCTTTCAGGGGGCCATTCATTTTCTCTCCATTTTTGAGCACTACCTCCAGCTAAAGAGGTATCAATATATCGTTTCTCCCTATTGAGATCATCATATAATTTTACTCCTAAGTGATTCCCTTGTATTTGAGATAATAAAAAGAATAAAGGTCTTATGTATCCCACGTAGCATATTCCTGACCAATCTTTTGGTAACCTTTTATAGGCCCGTTTGCCACATATCCAATAATGTCCTTTTAAAGCCCACGTCCCATTTGGAAAAGGACCATCCCAGTTTTTTCTATTCCTTGGGGCATGAAAATACAAGGTGTTTTCGTTACCAAGTGGCCCAGTTACAATGTTTGCTTCCTTAATACTCGTATATATACACTTCCAAGCCCCTACACTAGATTCCCACTCACAATTACAGCTAATTTCTCCTTCACGACTTGTCATATTATTGGCTGACCAGAAATGTTTAAAAAACACTTGCGTCCCGTTCTCATTTTGCCACCTCCAGCGATAGATTTTTACCACATGCTGTTCCCTAGTGGTGTTATCACGCTGACAACTCAAGATTTGAACATCGAATTGTCCTTTTGATTGTGCTCTTGCCATGGCTTTACACCCAGGTCCAAAGAATTCCTTAGATGAGCATTTCAGCCAAGTCCCATTTTTCAGCTGGACATATGTAGCATTCCATTTTCCTTTACTTGCTGTACAGTTTATAGGTCTACATTCAGGATCAGTACATTCATATCCAGGGGACAGAGTCCATTTACAAATGCTTTCTCCCACCTTTACTGTCCCTGTTCTGTTTAAACAATATATACCTTTTTCTGATGAATACAATTGCCACGGGCCTTCTTCCTCTTTCCAGAATTGTGTTCCATTATGAACTTCACTTAAATTACTAACCCACCATTTAGGTTCGACTGGGCCAGCTACCCAAGGCCAACTTTCAGCTCCTCTTGGTCCCCCACAAACCCAGCAATTGCTAAGATTAAAAGTCTTAGCCACTTCCTCCCCCAGAATAAAAAAGTTATTCCCATGGCTCAATTGCCCTTGTAAGAATAGTACCAGGAAGTATAGCATCCTTCTCATCCTTCTACGTCGTCTGGGGGGGGTATGTAGGGGTGTGAGAAATGTCCTCAATCAAGGGGTTGGATCCACTTCCAGAATCTACTTAAACTGGTGTCACTGTTCAGCCTTCGAGGGTGGTTCAGCTCCTGGAAAACTAATTACAATAGGTTAAAAAAAACCTCTTACTACATACATACATTTTTCGTCTGCTCGCTTGTTTCTTTTTCTGGGACAGCTTGATTTCAGTGCGGGAGAAGTCCGGTCGAGGCCCTCACACTCGGCAGTCAATACCCGTAGGGGTTGCCTCCCTCGGTAGATTATACACACTATACACACCGCAGTGGAGAGTCCTGCCCCGGTCTTGCCTTCTCCCCTTTCTTCATTGCAGGCTTGTCCCCTTCTTCTGGTATTTCATGCAGAGCAGGCCCTATTTCCGGAACATTAGTTCTTTTTAGTTTTAACTTCAGTTCCCCAGGAGCGGACTCAACCTTCCAGGTTTTGGTATTTATTGGTCCTTTCACTCTGGATGCATGGGTCCAACCCCTTTCTGCTGTTCTCACAGCTGTTTCAGTGGTAAGTAAAACAAGATACGGTCCCTCCCACCGGGGTTGTAAGGATTCTTCTTTCCAAGTTTTTATTAAGACCTTATCCCCTGGTTGTATTTGATGGATGGTAAATCCTAAAGGTGGTGTCTGAACCAGTATTCCAATTTCTCTTAGTTCTTGCAACCTCTTCCCAATAGTAATTATATATTTCTGGATACTTCGATCCTCAACTACATTATCCCCCAGGGGCATTCCCTGTGAGTAAGGCATACCGTATAACATTTCATATGGTGATAATCCAGTCTCACTGTGTGATTTAGTTCTTATGTTTAAAAGTGCCAATGGTAAACATCGAGTCCAGGGCAATTGTGTCTCAATCATTAATTTAGCCAATTGCTGTTTTATTGTTTGATTCATTCTCTCTACTTTCCCTGAGCTTTGTGGGTGCCACGGAGTATGATATTCCCACTGAATACCTAATGATTGACATAATAATTTTATTATTTTAGAAGTAAAGTGTGTGCCTTGGTCAGAATCAATGTACTGGATTATCCCATATCTAGGTATCAGATGTTCCAATAAAATTTTTGTCACCGTTTGTGCCGTAGCTCGTGCCACAGGATAAGCTTCCACCCATTGTGTTAAATGATCAACAATTACCAATAAATACTTGATTCTCCCTACTTTAGGCAATTCAGTAAAATCAACTTGTACTCTCTCAAAAGGCCGATATGCTGTTTTTCTTCCTCCCGCTGCCGCCTGTCGAAATATTTTCTTATTTATTTTCTGACAAGTTAAACAACCTTGTGTGATTTGCTTTGCTATTTCAAAAACCCCTATACAACCAAATTGTTTAAGTAAGTGATTACTTAATGCTCTTGTACCCCAGTGTGTTTGGGTATGCAAACGTTCCAATATTTGTCTTGCATAAGCTTTTGGTAACATTTCTCGCCCATCTGGCAATGTCCATTTTCCTTGTTCTAATTTAGCACCTATTTTCTCCAGTTTTGTTTGTTCTTCAGGAGTAAACTTCTTTTCTTCTTCTTGTTTTTCTTCTTCTTGTCTTACTTCTTCCTGTACTATATTAATTTTAGCAGCCTGAATTCTTAAAGCTGCTTCCTGAGCTTCTTTATCTGCTAGATTATTTCCCCTAGTGTGGTATTCCAATCCTTTCTGATGCCCTCTTACATGTACTACTGCTATTTCTTTAGGTTCCCTTAAAGCTTTTAAAATTTTCCTTATTAATTCTTGATGTATAAGATTCTTCCCTTGAGTATTAATTAAACCTCTTTCCTCCCAAATTTTTCCAAAGGTGTGAACCACTCCATATGCGTATTTAGAATCTGTATATATAGTTCCACTTTTTCCCTTTAATAGTTCCAGGGCCCTGTATAGGGCATACAGCTCACAAGCCTGAGCTGACCATGATGGACTCAGGGGGCCTGATTCCACAGATTCCAGGTGTTTATTAATTATGGCATACCCTGTTTTTCTTTTTCCCTCTACTACTCGAGAGGAACCATCTATGAATAGTATCTCTCCCTTTTCTAATTCAGTATCTCTCAAATCGGGTCTCACTTTAGTCTGGGTCTCGATTACCTCCAAACAATTATGTTGTAGTTCCTCTGAGGGTTTTCCAAATAAAAATTGTGCTGGGCTCTGAGCAGAGGTTACCTTCAGTTCTAAATCAGGGGAGTCAATTAGTATAGCTTCATACTTTAGGATCCGGCTGTCTGTTAACCATTTCTCCGCTCTCTGTTGTAAGACACTTCTGACATTGTGTGGAGTATACACTTTTAAGGGAGCACTAAAAGTAATCTTTCTCACTTCTTCTATCAATAATGCTGTAGCAACCAAGGCTTGAAGACAAGCAGGCCACCCCCTACTTACTGGATCAAGTAATTTGGAACAATACCCCACGGGTTTTTTAATTCCTGCCCAATCTTGAGTAAGGACTCCATATGCTGTCTGGTTTGATGTGTTCACAAAGAGAGAAAAGGGTTTCTCTAGATCTGGGAGACTTAATACAGGTGCTTGTATTAATGCTTTTTTTATTTCTTCAAATTTTTGATCATCTTCTGTGGACCACTTGAATCGATTATCAATTAGTTTTTCATATAAAAATTTAACTTTTTCACTGTAGCCTTCAAGCCACGGTCTACAATATCCTAATAATCCCAATGCTTGCCGAATTTCCTTTTTAGTTTGTGGGGGGTCTTAAGGAGAGGATCCCAGATACCCTGTCAGGATCCAATTTCTTTTCTCCCCTGCTTAACCAGTGTCCTAAGTATTTTACCTCCTGTTCCACAAATTGTAACTTTGATCGGGACACTTTTAATCCCTTTTCCCCCAGAAAATTTAACAAATTAATAGTGGCTTTTCGGGTTCCTTCTTCAGTCTCTCCAGCTATTAACAAATCATCCACATATTGCAATAACTTTACCTCCCCAGGTAATGTAAAATCTTGTAGAACTTTTTCCAAAGTTTGTCCAAATAGATTCGGTGACTCAGTAAACCCTTGTGGTAGCACAGTCCACCTTAATTGTTGTTTTCGTCCTGTCTCCAGGTCTTCCCACTTGAAAGCAAAGTAATCCCTGGAATTTTCATCTAAAGGACAGGTCCAAAAAGCATCTTTCAGATCTATTACACTATACCAAGTATATTTGGGAGAGACATGACTCAGCAGGGTGTAAGGATTTGCTACCACAGGGAATTTAGTGATTGTTCGCTGATTTACAGCTCTCAGATCCTGTACCAGTCTGTATGACCCATCCGATTTCTTCACAGGGAGGATGGGTGTATTGTGAGGTGACATACACGGTTCTAAAGTCCCTTCCTCCAAAAGTCTATCAACTATAGGTTTTAATCCCCTTCGACCCTCCATTGGTATAGGATATTGTTTAATTCGAATAGGACGATGTGGATCCATTATCTGAACATTTATGGGGTCCATTTCCATTTTTCCAATTTCTCCCTCCTTATACCACACTAAAGGGTTAATAACTTCTTCATCTTTTTGGGTTAAAGTGTATAATTTGATTTGCAATTTATCCCCTTGACTCTGAATGCTTAAGTTCAATTTTAAAATCAAATCCCTTCCTAGTAAATTGTACCCCGCTTCAGGAAGCAAAAGTAAATCATTAAGACAAATCTTTTGATCAGTTTCTATTTCCACATCTTTTAAAACAGGAACCTTAAAGGGCTCCCCTCTTGCCCCTATTACAGACGTATAACTCTTCCCTTCTTTTATTCCCTCTGGGAGCTTTTGAATAGTGGATCTTTCAGCTCCTGTATCTACTAAAAATAGTACTTCTTCTTTATGGGGACCAATTAATAGTTTTATCAAGGGCTCTGTTGATGTTGAAGTCCCCAGAAGATATAGCCCCTGACACCCCTATTCTTCTTTAAACATTTTCCCGTCTTGTTCCCGCTTACGACAATTCTTCTGTAAATGTCCTCTTTTTTGACAATAGTAACAAGCGGGGATCGCTGAATTCCCTTGAGAAGGCTGACCTCTAGGGGTTTCTTCTATACTTCTTCTCTTCTCCCTCTCTCCTAACAAGGGCTTTTTCTGACTTTCTTTTACTGCTGCTACAAAGATCTTGGCTTTTGTTTTTTGTTTCTCCTCATCTCTCCTGACATATACTTTTTGCGCTTCTCTAAGTAACTCTTCTAATCCTCTCTCTTGCCAATTTTCTAACTTTTCCAATTTCTTTCTTATGTCCACCCAGGATTTGGCTACGAATTGTGTTCTAAGGAGTGCGGTTCCAATTGCTGTATTCGGATCGATCCCCGAATACATTTGTAAACTTTTCTTTAATCTCTCCAACCATTCTGTTGGAGATTCCTCTTTTCCTTGTTGTTCATTGAATGTTTTATTAATGTTTTTTCCTCGTGGAACCGCTTCTCTGATCCCTTGTATAATCATTGTTCTCAAATCTCTCATGTTTTGTCTTCCCTGGGGTTGCTGGTGATCCCAGTGGGGATCCACATTTGGCCATTTTTGATCTCCTGGGGGTCCAGCTTGATTTTGTCTTTCCCAAATCCTCATTCCAGCTTGCCTAATCATTCCCCTTTCCTCAACAGTAAATAAGATTGCTAAAATGGATTGTATTTCTTCCCAGGTATAAGTGTTAGGACCCAGGAATTGATCTAGTCTTTCGGCTACTCCGAGGGGGTCATTTAACAGAGTCCCCATTTCTTTCCTAAAAGATCTCACCTCTGTGGTATTTAAAGGGACTGCCACGAACCCAAATCCTCCCTGATTGCCTCCAAGGGGTACTTCTCTTAATGGATATAGAGAGGTTTCTTCAGGTGCGGCAGTCTTACTTCTTGTGCATGCAGCCGGAGGCAGGTCTAATTCTGGTGCTGTTTGTGGTGGAGGCAGGGACCATGGCTGCACTGCCGGAGAGATTACCGGAGGGGGAGCCGGGAGAGCCGGGAGTGTGTTATTAGGACCCAGAGGTGGTGGTGGTGGTGGTAAATTATCCAGCGGCTCCCATTCATCATTCTTTCCTTTTTCCTGCTTTTCCTCCCCTCCAGAATCCTCATTTGTTTTTAGTGCTAATATTGAGGCTGGACGTGGAGTCCCAATCCACAATTCTGCATACTCACTTTCTTCCTGACAGAAAGGCTCTTTTGAATTAACGTATATATTCAAAGCCTGACAAATCCAATCATCAAACGATCCAAAAACAGGCCAGAAAACACACGGTCTTAAAGGTTTTTTTGGCCATTCTATCATACAGTAATGAACCAATTTTAATTTATTTTTTCCTTTTCTGGGGCCCCTATTGTTCCAATTTCCAATCATTATTCCTAATGGACTTTCTGGTGGTATATCTGGTATTTCGCTCCCTTTCTGGTCCTTGGTCTTTGATTTTATCTGACCCATCTGGGAATTTTACTAGTGGCAATTCCCACAGCCCTTGGTTGCCCCGAGTGAGAGTGTCTTGCAGGGGGCTTAGGACCTATCACCCACCCACGTATCACTCCATTCACCAGCCCAGCCCCCCCGACAGGAGATTAGAACCAGTGAGAAAACAAAAAGACTTCTACGCCTCAGACTTTAGAAGCCTCAGTTACACTCTCACACACAAACACGGGCAACCGTACCTTTACCCAACCGGACGGTATCTTACGAATCAGTCGTCTTCGTCCAGAGTCCAACCGGACGGTATCCACAAGCGTCTTCGTCTGGGATCGAACCAGACGGTATCCAAACGACTGTCGTCTTCGTCCGGTTCGATCCCGGACACCGGAACCCAACCAGACGGTATCCAAACGACCCTGTCGTCTTCGTCCGGATCTTCGCGCGCAGAATTACGGGCACAAAAACACAGCCGGCAAGGGAGCTCAAAAAAATCAAAATTCTTTGCTTACCTTTATTCAGGTTCAGGATGGCATTAGTCCCGATCTGACTCAAACAGGAGCCACCAAATGGTGGGGCGCCCCTCCTAGATTAAATCAGAATTCAGGAACTATAGCCATCCTGGACGAGCCCCCAAATTGTTATAAATGGCTCAGGATTCAAATTAGAATTAAATGAAAAATAGGATTTATTAAAGGATATAAAGGAATAGAGGTAAGCAAACAGCGCTGGGTGCACCGGGAGTCTCCGCTCCACCAGGATGCACACCAATTACATCAAGCAACTGATTTTTATGCTCCTAGACTAATACATATTCATTACTACTTCTAAAAAAAATAGATTATTAAAATTAGCTTCCGGGGTGCAGTCCCTCCTACTGGAGCATGCGCAGTCTCCTCTGGGGTCTCTTCTGGGGGTCTCTAGGGGTCTTCCATGCTGAAGGCTCGCAGTCTTCCTCTTCCCCTTTGTACTTACTGGGCACCATCCCAAGTTTACGGAACACCTTCTTCAAAACACCTTCTTCAAATCTTGTCTCCCAGCCGCCCTTCAGCTTCTTTCTCGGCCCCCCCCTAACCAGATACCAAAGATCCACATAGTATCCCATAACAGTCACTAGTTGTTATCAGTTGTTCTGAAACTCCCAGACACACGAGTAATTAAAACATTCTTCCCCAGCCATTCACAGACACATCTATAGCAGTGTTAGAAATAGAAGTCCGGAATAACAAAAGCAAACAGGTTCATAAATTTAAGAAGTGATAAATTGGCTAGAATGAGGAATGAGGGGGAGACTGGGACACACTGCAGCTGTGGTTCAAGCATTGAATTGCCAGTGCAGGGCCCAGAGGCAGACAGGATTCAAACAATTCAAACAGAATTGTTCTTTATGGACACGAATTGTTAAAACATTCCTCACATAGAGTACATAACAGGCTTGATTGGGCAGGTCCTGCTCGGTTGGCAGATCCCCTAGTATTGACTAACCAGGTGGCCTTTGCCAAATCCGTATCCCAATTTTTGAATATCCCAGCACCCATTGCTTTCAGTGTAGTCTTTAACAGTCCATTGTATCACTTGATTTTCCCAGAGGCTGGTGCATGATGGGGGATGTGAGACACCCACTCAATGCCATGTTCTTTGGCCCAAATGTCTAAAAGGTTGTTTCGGAAATGAGTCCCATTGTCTGACTATTCTTTCTGGGGTGCCATGTCGCCATAGGACTTGCTTTTCAAGGCCCAGGATAGTGTTCCGGGCAGTGGCATGGGGCACAGGCTATGTTTCCAGCCATCCGGTGGTTGCTTCCACCATTGTATTTATGTGGCGCTTGCCATTGCGGGTTTGAGGGAGTGTGAGGTAATCAATCTGCCAAGCCTCTCCATATTTATATTTCAGCCATTGTCCTCCATACCAAAAAGGCTTTGACTGTTTGGCTTGCTTGATTGAAGCACATGTTTCACAATCATGAATAACCTGTGCAATAGTGTCCATGGTCAGGTCCACCTCTTGATCACGAGCCCATCTGTATGTTGCATCTCTACCTTGATGGCCCGAGGTGTCATGGGCCCATCGAGCTATAAATAATTCACCTTTATGTTGCCAGTCCAGGTCCACCTGAGCCACTTCAGTCTTAGCAGCCTGATCCACCTGCTGGTTGTTTTGATGTCCTTCAGTGGCCTGACTCTTGGGCACATGAGCATCTACGTGGCGTACTTTTACAACCAGGTTCTCCACTGATATCATATAAACTCACTTTAGGATAGAATAAATCTTGTGGTTAAAAATTAATGAGAACAAAATAGATGACATCTTGTTATCTGTCGACTTTCTGTTATGTTGAAGCATCTTGTTAATTTAAATATCCCGTTATCTGTCGACTCTCAGTTAGGCTGAAACTTGAGATAACTTGAGTCAACCTTCTATTATGTCTTGTTAACTGAAACATCCCGTTATCTGCCGACCCTCAGTTAGGCTGAAACTTGAGATATCTTGAGCCAACTCGGCATTTCTGCAGCTTAGAAAACAACTGATTCAGCCAACCTGGCATTTTTTAAGCAAAAAGTGAAAAGTGCATCACGAGGAAGATCTACGGTCTTCCTCCCAAAGACCACTGCCCACATCCCGAAGACCCCGGCCCACAATTCTTGGAAGGCTTTGCGCAAGCGCAAGGACTGATAAGCTAATTAGCATATGAAGCGAGAGTAGGCGGGTTTAGGTATTGAATATGTATAGGAGTTAATAGAATATTCATTGTTTTGCTGTATAAATATGAGATAGTTTGTTACTTCAAACATGCACAATAGGTGGAGAGATCCCCCGTGCATCCAGCGCTGCAATAAAGAATATACCACTTAAAGAAATTTCAGCTTCGATCTTTGAATCAATATGGCGACCCAGATGGGACAACCTCTCTGACAGACCGCAGGACCCGCTGGGGACAGGACTCCCTAGGGTACCCCCGGGATTTCCCGGAGGGACTCCTCGACTCACCGGATCACTGCGGAGGCAGACAAGGACCCCATCATTGTAAGTGAGTATATTCTTTATTTTGGTTTGTTTGTCTGGTAGACCGGTCATCTGGAACTGTCTGTAGGTCGGAAGGTGATCTTCTGCAAGGCAGTGTTTGGTATATACTTTGTGGTTGGCACCATAAGTATATGTTTGGGGACCTTAAGGAAAGAGCTCGCTTTAAGGTCCATCTGGAATTGTGTTGCCTATTTCGGTTTTCTGACTCATGGAATGTGGTATTTAACTCTGGTTATTGTTACTGTGATTTTGGCAATATTCCTGGTGATAATAATAGGTTTGTGGCGTTGTTATAAGAAAGATATCATTACAGTGTTACATATTTTGGTTATCACATATTCCGTATACATATAATATGTGATATACAAATATCACATATTTGGTTATCTGACATGTGGAATTTGACTCTGATTATTGTTATTGTGACTTTGGCAATATCTCCTGGTAATAGTAGTAGTTTCATGACATCACTATTGAAAGATACCTGCTTGCCCGCATTTTTGTAAGTGATACGTGTATTCTGAAAGTGTGAACTGGAATATGGGGGTGCAAACAAGCTGTGAAATTCCAAAGAAAAGCACTTTAGGATGTGTTTTGAGTCATTGGAAGGATATTGGAGGATATGCCGGTGGAAGTGTAAACAGGAAAACATTGATAAAATATTGTAATCAATGGTGGCCGCTTTATAAGCTGGAACGTGGAGAAAAGTGGCCTTTTAATGGAGCCTTAAACTATAATACTTTTCAACAGTCAATGTTGTTTTTGAGAAGGAAAATAGGGTGGAATGTTGTATCAGCATCTTGGTGGGAAAAGGTACTGAATTAAGTTGGTCCCTGACTGCACCTTTGATGTTGGCATTAGAAAAGTACAGGCTGGAGAAAGATAAAGGAAGTGTTAAAAGGGTTGTTGAAAGTGTTAAAGGTGTTTGAAGTTGAATGAGCAGGGAAAGAGGATGTAGGAATGTTAACAGTTCTGCCTCAGCCCAGGGCTGAGATCTTAAAATCTTGGGTATCAGCCCTCTGGGGCAAAGGGATCATGATGGGTCCCAGAGAGTTGTCATGGAAACAGAAAAGCAGTTAACTCTTAAAACAACCTGAGTTCATGTGCGAGCTCAGATTGCCGATGGGACCGCTCAGGGAACTGTGGACAATTGCATTTCCCTGACCGACGCCCCACTAAGACCCTAATCATCCTGAAAATTATGAACGGTTAAGTAAATACTAAAATCTGGATGAATTGGGAATTGAGAATATGCTTCCAACAACATCCAAAAGAAACCCTGGCAATACTACAAACTAACCCTAAAAGTGAAATACCTTTAGAGATCACAGATCAAGTATATCCAGGAGTTTGGGCCACTGAAGTCCCTGGAAGAGCTAAAAATGTGACCTTAATAATTATTAAATTAAAGCCAGGAGAGAAACCCGTTAAGGTTAAGCAATATCCTTTGAGGATAGAAGATAGGAAAGGTATTAAAGAGATAATTGATAAATTTCTACAGTATGGATTGTTGATTGCATGTGAATCAGAATAAAATACACCCATATTGCCGATTAAAAAGGCAGATGGAAAAAGCTATAGGCTAGTTCAGGATCTGAGGGCCATAAATAAAATCTCTGAGGATATACATCCAGTAGTGGCAAACCCTTATACTTTGATGGCTAAATTAAAGAATAGTCAAGTCTGGTTTACTGTACTGGATTTAAAAGATGCCTTCTTCTGCCTAGCCTTAGCCACAGAAAGCCAAAACTTATTTGCTTTTGAATGGGAAAACCCCGACTCAGGCAGAAAGATGCAGCTTACGTGGACAGTGCTACCTCAAGGATTCAAGAATAGCCCCACTATTTTTGGAAACCAATTAGCAAAGGAACTTGAAACTTGGATACCTATGGACACTGAAGGAGCTTTGTTACAATACGTAGATGATATCTTAATAGCTACCGAGACTAAAGAGAGTTGCATTCAATGGACTATAAGTCTTCTTAATTTTCTGGGTTTAAATGGATATTGAGTCTCTCAACAGAAAGCTCAGCTGGTTCAACAACGCGTGACCTACTTGGGATTTGGAATTTCGGGAGGTCAGCGAGAACTAGGAACTGAACGTAAGGAAGTCATTTGCCAGACTCCAGAACCCCAAACGGTAAAGGAGCTACGAACCTTTTTAGGAATGACAGGTTGGTGTCGCCTTTGGATTTATAATTATGGACTAATGGTAAAGCCTCTATATGAATTGATAAAGAGTAATCAGTCAAAGTTAGTCTGGACTGGAGAAGCACGAAACACCTTTAAACAACTTAAACGAGAATTGATGCAAGCTCCGGCTTTGGGATTACCGGATCTCTCAAAACCCTTTTGGTTGTTTTCTCATGAGAGACAAGGGATAGCTTTGGGAGTACTAGCACAAAGATTGGGTCCCTATAAACGAGCAGTAGCTTACTTCTCTAAACAAGTAGATGAAGTAAGTAAAGGATGGCCCGGATGCCTTCGAGCTGTTGCAGCTGTTGTTATCAATATACAAGAAGCTCGGAAGCTTACAATGGGACAGAAAATGACAGTGTTAGTCTCCCATATGGTCTCAACAGTTTTGGAACAAAAATGAAACCATTGGCTTTCACCACAGAGATTTTTAAAATATCAAGCAATATTAGTAGAACAAGATGATGTGGAAATTGTGGTCACTAACATCGTAAATCCAGCTTCTTTCCTTAGCGGAACTCTAGATGAACCTTTAACCAATGATTGTATAGAAACAATGGAGGCTGTGTATTCTAGTCGACCCAATCTTAAGGAAGAACCTTTAGAAGATGCTGACGAATCTTGGTATACTGATGGAAGCAGCTTCGTAAAACAAGGACAACGTAAGGCAGGATACGCTGTTACAGCTGCTCAACAGATAATCGAGTCTAAACCATTACCCCCCGGGACGTCCACCCAGAAAGCAGAGATAATTGCTCTTACGCGAGCACTGGAACTATCAGCAGGAAGGAAAATAAATATTTGGACAGATTCTAAATATGCATTCGGCGTGGTACATGCTCATGGAGCGATTTGGAGAGAACGTGGATTGCTGACCGCTCAAGGAAAACAGATAAAGCATGCTGAAGAAATTTTAAGGTTGTTAGAGGCAGTAAAACAACCAGAAAAGGTAGCTATCATGCATTGTCGGGGACACCAAAAGGGGAATGCCGATTTTGAAATTGGAAATCGATTGGCAGATCAGGAGGCTAAGCGGGCAGCTGAAATAATTGAGGTGAAGGCATTGTCTTTGATACCAGACAGTAAAATCCAAACTATATACATGAACCAAAAGCCAAATTATACAAAAGAAGACTTAAAATTAATTGAAGATTTGAAAGGTAAAATGAAACCAGATGGATGAGTATATTTAAAAGATAACTGCGTAATAATACCCTCTAATTTGACATGGCCCATAGTTCTTACAGAACACAATAAAACACATTGGGGAGCTGACACATTGCATAAGAACCTGACTCAGACAATAGTGGGACAAAATTTATATACAACAATAAAACAAGTAACTCAACAATGTAGCATCTGTTTACACAATAACCCCAATACCAAGAATAGAATAAAATTTGGAATAATCGGTAAAGGAAATTATCCGGGACAACAGTGGCAAATTGATTTTTCAGAACTCCCTAGAAAAGGGGGGTATCGTTATTTACTGGTTCTGACTGACACTTTTTCAGGATGGCCCAAAGCCTTTCCCTGTCGAACAAACAAAGCAAGAGAAGTGGTTAAAGTCTTGTTAAATGAAATAATACCACGCTTTGGGATTCCAGTAGCAATGTCTTCTGATAGAGGTTCACATTTTTGTGCACAAGTGGTACAACAGATAAGTAAGATTCTAAAGATAGATTGGCAACTGCATACTCCTTATAGACCGCAGACAAGTGGACAGGTAGAAAAAATGAATCATTTAATTAAACAACAAATAGCTGAAATCGGACAAGAAGCTAATTTGTCATGGCCTCAATCCCTCCCTTTAGCATTACTTAGAATCAGAGTTAAACCTAGAGTAAAAGAGAATTTGAGCCCCTTTGAAATCTTATATGGAAGGCCATATCAATTTCTATTTAGTGGAGAGGATCTAATGCAGCTGGGATCAGAATATTTATATACTTATATAACCGAACTTCAAAAACAATTAAATAAAGTACATAAATTTGTGTTAGGGACCAGGGCTAGAGGGTTGGATCAACCAATCCACCCCTTTAAGCCTGGGGACTATATATATATAAAGACTTTTTCAGGACAACCCCTAGAGGAAAAATGGAATGGACCATATCAAATGTTGCTGACAACTCACACTGCTATCAAGATTAGAGAACAAGCCTCTTGGATCCACTATTCCCGAGTGAAGAAAGCTCCAGAAGCCCCCTGGAAAGTAACGCCAGGTGACGATGAACTGAAACTAAAGCTTAGTCGAACAAAATGAGGACATTACGGTCTGGAGTATTTGGTAATACGGTTGGCAGAAAATTTGTTGATAGAATTGTTTTGTTTCTATGGCTTATAGTTGTAATTGTGATTCAGGAAGGTGCCTCTGTGATAACAGAGAGTGGTGAGTGGCCTTGGACTGAAGCCGTAACAACAGAGGATAAGAACTTTAATGGAAAGTTAGCATTTCTGATCATCTGGTGAACAAATGGTAACTATTTATATAAACCATCAGAATGGCAAAAATTAGGGGAAGAGTGGACACACCAAAGAACCATAGGGGATGAAATTAAAATAGAGTGCCAAATGATTAATGGAATGACCCATGAGAAAGTAACGGGGATTTTAGTAAAACTGATTTCCAAAAATGGCCAATGAGAAGGTTGTATTCGCCCAGGTAAATTGGATTGCTGGTATAATTTTATATTAACACAAAATGTAGTAATCAGCTGTTTTTGGACTAATAATGGCCAAAAGTTCAAAGTCAAGAAGGGTGAGGGCCTCATATTCGGCACTTCCTACAACAGTGAGACCCTCTACAACCCATGCCCCACCTCCAATCAAACTGGAACCCAAAATTTATGAAACAGGCCCATATGTAGTAAGGAACACAGGCCAACAGCAATTTAATCCAAAATGGTCACTCAAGCGTGTTGAATTGCTAATACAAATTAACATCTCGGCAGTTCAACCAGCCTGTTCTCCTTTCCTAAAGACATCATTTGAAGACTGGACAATATGGTCACAAAAGCAAGCACACTTCAGGGGCAGCACACAAAGAGACTTAACTGGAAGGCTAGGAACAGGGTTAGGAGTTTTAAATGGAATTGATTCAGAAATATTAATGAATAAGCTAGCCACAGCAACAAGTGATTTGACAAAACTAAAACAACCCCCACAATCATCCTTATTGGCATTGGGAACTAGTCAATGGCAAGTTTCAAAGGTGTTACCGAGATGGGAAAATGCAGAAGACCAAGACCACAAACTAATAATAGATGCGCTTAGTATGGTTCAAGATAATGTATCCTTAGCTCTTAGTTGTATGCAAGCACAGTTATGGTTGCAGGCAACGGCTGCCTTGATCATTAGGGAAGGAAGTGAAGACATTTTTCCAGCTGAAGTCCGAAAGACTGTTTGGGACAATGCCAATGATTTTGAGAAGAAGTTCCAGACCTTGTGGACCCTGGTAAATTTTACTTATGATCCCATTGTTAACATGGCTACTGCCTTCATGCTTACTATACGTAATGCCACAGTTTATGTTATCCACCCCATCATTGCACTAGGATTAAACCATGAGGAGACAGTGCTCTATCCTTCGGAGCATAGAACATGGGCACGGATGGAGAATGGGAAATGGCAGTCTGTAAATCTAGAATCATGTGTTACCCGGGAACAACAAGGATTTATTTGTGAAAGCAATACAATTGATGCTCAGGATGTATTGATGCTCATCAATTCATCAAATTTTCTGGCAGACGAAGCTGCTGCCATCTAAATGCCAATCCTCCGCATCTTCTAGGGGTACATCTTTTAATTCTGGTCAGCTGGAGTATACTGTGTCCATGGTCTTGATGCAATCATGAATGGGTGATCTGGAAACTCTGTTACTCAGGAAAGAGGCTGGGTTCACAGTATTAGTGCCGAAAAAAAATTTAGTAAAATAATAGTCAATGCTACACATTTCTTTTCTTCTTTAGTAGCTATCATTTGTGTGTATTGCAACAGTGTCCTCATTTCCTGTTTGGTCTTTCAAGCTTCAAGGTCACAGGATAGTTGTTTCCCAAATATTGTATTATTACAGGGCTATTGTTTCTATATTCCAGGTGTTATAAATGAAGTCTCAACTCAATCTGAATTTAGTAATATTTATAAAAGGAATATTTATAAAAGGTATAAAAGGTATAAAAGGCAAGTAAACAGCACTGGGTGAGCGGGGAGTCTACGCTCCACCATCACGCACACACAAACATCAAACATTCTAAATATACAGAACATTGCTTTACATACTAAACACGAGTATGCCTATACATACGTACAATCAGGAAAGGTAACAAACAATCCTTTAAGTTCCATGACTTAACAGTCTCCATTTTCCATTCCTTTTGAACAATATGTCTTGCTTTAAGTTGTCAAGCAACTCGGTCTTCAGGCCTTATGTATCCCGTTCTTCCCGGATCGAAGAAAAGCATATCCATCTCCTTTTCAAGGCCAATAGGGCCTGGGTCAAAAGGCATGTCCAGGTCACCAGGGGGCATAACAGCAAAAGCCTTCGATGGCAGTAGCAGCAGAGGGGCCGATGGTGTAGCAGAAGGATCGGTGGACAAGCCCACAGCTCCCTCACTGTCTGGCAAACCACACGTTTCTGACTGTGGTCCCACATGGCTTTTTAAGGCCTCAGAGACTGCTCGCCAGGTGCCGAGCAATCCCGCTGCAACCTTGTCGTTTTTAGTTGCAGAGTCCCACACCTTGACCTCAATTTGGTCCCATGTTTCAGGATCATAAACTGTCTGATTGTTAATAAGGAGAATAAGCTGTAAGGTTACCAGGACAGTCTTTGTTTCTAAGGACGTATGATTCCCCATAATGCGCAGCTGCTTACCAGTGAGAGGCAGTTGTGTGCGCGGGTTTGCTTCTCTCAGCTTGAGCTTCTTCCCATCTCCAGTGCGCCCATTTCCAGCGACTTTCTGTACGAGATTCTCTGAGCAGTTTGCTAAGTCTGTCCAAACTGGTTTAAAGATTGAAGCCGAAATTTCCTTAAGTGGTGTATTCTTTATTGCAGCGCTGGATGCACGGGGGATCTCTCCACCAATCGTGCATGTTCGAAGTAACAAACCATCTCATATTTATACAGCAAAACGATGAATATTCTATTAACGCCTATACATATTCATTACCTAAACCCACCTACTCTCGCTTCGTATGCTAATTAGCTTATCAGTCCTTGCGCAAAGCCTTCCAAGAATTGTGGGCCGGGGTCTTTGGGATGTGGGCAGTGGTCTTTGGGAGGAAGACCGTAGATCTTCCTCGTGATGCACTTTTCACCTTTTGCTTAAAAAATGCCAGGTTGGCTGAATCAGTTGTTTTCCAAGCTGAGTTGGCTTTCAGCCTAACTGAGGGTCGACAGATAACAGGATGTTTCAATTAACAAGATGCTTCAACATAACAGAAGGTCGACAGATAACAAGATGTCATCTATTTTGTTCTCATTAATTTTTAACCACAAGATTTATTCTATCCTAAAGTGAGTTTATACAATATCATTCCCCCCTTTTCTGGAAAATCTAGTAAATTCTTTTACTTAATACGAAAATTTTTCTTCCCAGTCTTTATGATATGTACCCCTCAATACCTTGCCATGGACATTTGTCAAGGAGGCTAACATGGACATTCGTTGTAACAATTTCCAATTCCAAACAAGTAATACAAAAGACAATATTAAACTTATACCAACTAATATCAATAAAACAATAATTGGGTAACTCAATGTGTTCAAAATCCCAGTTGCATTTGGCGACCATCCAAAGAATTTATCCCACCAGTTGTGACTTGTGTCTTGTTTTACTCTTTGCAAAACTCTGCTTATTTCCTTTGTATCATGATGGACAGTGATTAGTTGTTAGACTTGATCAGCTGGTGGGATACCACTGGTGCCAAATATAGAAAATCACACCCGACGATTCTAACAAAGTTACAAATACAAAAGTTAGAATGATTTTTGCTAGGGAGAATTATGTTCTCCTTGTCTACTTCTACAAAATCACAAGCAGTTCTTAAACACACACAGCCTTGACAAATATATATACAAGCACAGTCTTTTGACTAGTATTTGGATGAATTTCAAGGTGGCAGACAACTTGCTCCGTGTCAAAACATACATCCTGAGCATCAATTGTATTGCTTTCACAAATAAATCCTTGTTGTTCCCGGGTAACACATGATTCTAGATTTACAGACTGCCATTTCCCATTCTCCATCCGTGCCCATGTTCTATGCTCCGAAGGATAGAGCACTGTCTCCTCATGGTTTAATCCTAGTGCAATGATGGGGTGGATAACATAAACTGTGGTATTACGTATAGTAAGCACGAAGGCAGTAGCCATGTTAACAATGGGATCATAAGTAAAATTTACCAGGGTCCACAAGGTCTGGAACTTCTTCTCAAAATCATTGGCATTGTCCCAAACAGTCTTTCGGACTTCAGCTGGAAAAATGTCTTCACTTCCTTCCCTAATGATCAAGGCAGCCGTTGCCTGCAACCATAACTGTGCTTGCATACAACTAAGAGCTAAGGATACATTATCTTGAACCATACTAAGTGCATCTATTATTAGTTTGTTGTAGTCCAATTTACCTGGGCGAATACAGCCTTCTCGTTGGCCATTTTTGGAAATCAGTTTATTAACAGTTTTACTTTAGGTCAGAGGTTGGGCTCGATGATCTTGAGGTCTCTTCCAACCTAGAAATTCTGTGATTCTGTGATTCTGTATTACCAAATACTCCCGACCGTAATGTCCTCATTTTGTTCGACTAAGCTTTAGTTTCAGTTCATCGTCACCTGGCGTTACTTTCCAGGGGGCTTCTGGAGCTTTCTTCACTTGGGAATAGTGGATCCAAGAGGCTCGTTCTCTAATCTTGATAGCAGTGTAAGTTGTCAGCAACACTTGATATGGTCCATTCCATTTTTCCTCTAGGGGTTGTCCTGAAAAAGTCTTTATATATATATAGTCCCCAGGCTTAAAGGGGTAGATTGGTTGATCCAACCCTCTAGCCCTGGTCCCTAACACAAATTTATGTACTTTATTTAATTGTTTTTGAAGTTCGGTTATATAAGTATATAAATATTCTGATCCCAGCTGCATTAGATCCTCTCCACTAAATAGAAATTGATATGGCCTTCCATATAAGATTTCAAAGGGGCTCAAATTCTCTTTTACTCTAGGTTTAACTCTGATTCTAAGTAATGCTAAAGGGAGGGATTGAGGCCATGACAAATTAGCTTCTTGTCCGATTTCAGCTATTTGTTGTTTAATTAAATGGTTCATTTTTTCTACCTGTCCACTTGTCTGCGGTCTATAAGGAGTATGCAGTTGCCAATCTATCTTTAGAATCTTACTTTTCTGTTGTACCACTTGTGCACAAAAATGTGAACCTCTATCAGAAGACATTGCTACTGGAATCCCAAAGCATGGTATTATTTCATTTAACAACACTTGGCTTGGACTGGCGCACGCTTCGTTGGGTTACAAACTGGCTGAATAGCCGGGCTCAAAGAGTCGTGGTAAATGGAGTCAAGTCCAGTTGGAGGCCAATTGTTTGGAATTGGAAATTGTTACAATGAATGTCCATGTTAGCCTCCTTGACAAATGTGCATGGCAAGGTATTGAGGGTGTTAGAAATGGCTCAATCTTCAAAATAGGATTAAATAAAAAAATAGGATTTATTAAAAGAATATAAAAGAATAGAGGTAAGCAAACAGCGCTGGGTGCACCGGGAGTCTCCGCTCCACCAGGACGCACACCAGTTACATCAAGTAGCTGATTTTTATGCTCCTAGACTAATACATATTCATTACTACTTCTAAAAAAAAACAGATATTATAATTAGCTTCCGGGGTGCAGTCCCTCCTACTGGAGCATGCGCATCAGTCTCCTCTGGGGGTCTCTAGGGGTCTTTCATGCTGAAGGCTCGTAGTCTTCCTCTCCAAGTTTTTTTCTCGTCCTTCCCCTTTGTACTCCTTTGGCACCGTACCAAGTTTATAGAACATTTTCTGCAGGTCTTGTCTCCCAGCCGTCCTTCAGCTTCTTTTTTCTTCTTCTTAATCTCTTGGCCACCTGGCCAGATATCAGAGGCCTGCATAGTATCCCATAACAGTCACTAGTTGTTATCAGTTGTTCTGAAACCCCCAGACATCAAAGACTTCATACAAACACAAATAGCTTTCTTATTGACACTTCACCAGTAATTAAAACATTCTTCACCAGCCATTCACAGGGACAGTCACACCTATAGCAGTGTTAAGTTAATCTCGAAGAAGACAGAAAAAAGGCTGTAACTGTTAGAAATAGAAGTCCGGAATAACAAAAGCAAACAGGTCCATAAATTTGAGGAGTATTTTCTGAAGACTTGATAAATTGACTAGAATGAGGGGGAGACTGGGACACACTGCATCTGTGGTTCAAGAATTAAATTGCCAGTGCAGGACCCAGAGGCAGACAGGACTGTTCTTTATGGACACGAATTGTTAAAACATTCCTAACAATCCCTTATCTTCTTTTCAATATCAACAATTCGTGTCTCTTCTGTTGTTAATAACTGGATTTCATCAGTCTGTTCTTGGAGGGTCCAATTCTTAAGCATCATAATTGACATATCCCCTTCCTTTTTTAATGAAGTTATTACCAATGTACTATTTATCACGCGGTGTATTAATAATGTAAGGCAAGGTATCATGCAAGGTATAAACAATAACATCATTACACCACATAACAATAAAAATAACACCCTTTTAACCCATGGTCCACCAGGCTGCCATGAAAATAAATCCCATTCCATATCCTTCTAGGTTTGTGCTCGCTCGCTCACCTCCCCCCTTCCTTCTCTGGGATGGGAGAGAGAAATGGGAAATTGAAGCCTGTGAGTTGAGATAAAAACAAGAAAATAAAAACAATAATAATAATAATAATAATAATAATAATATTACTACTAGTAATAATGTGTACGAAACAAGTGATGCACAATGCAATTGCTCACCACCTGCTGTGCGATGCCCAGCCTAACCCCGATCAGTCCGGCCCTCCTCCCAGCCTGCCTGCTGGCAGGACAGTGAGAAGCTGAAACATCCTTGGCTTGGTGTAAGCACTGCTCTGTAACAATTAAAACATCAGCATATTATTAGCATTCTTCTCATCCTAAACCAGAACATAACATTCTATCAGTTACTAGGAAGAAACACCCTTTTCATCAATCTTTAAACAGCAATTACTAAAGCTAAATTTTCCACAGACTTCTCCTTCTTGTGCTAGTAAATAATCCAAAGCTAGGCAATTTTGATACAAAGCAGTTCTCATAACTCATTTATAACTCATTTAGATCAGTTCTCATCATTTATAGAATAGAATCATAGAATCATAGAATATCCTGAGTTGGAAGGGACCCTTAAGGATCATCAAGTCCAACTCTTGACACCGCACAGGTCTACCCAAAAGTTCAGACCATGTGCCTAAGTTCACAGTCCAATCTCTTCTTAAATTCAGACAGGCTCGGTGCAGTGACCACTTCCCTGGGGAGCCTGTTCCAGTGTGCAACCACCCTCTCTGTGAAGAACCCCCTCCTGACGTCCAGCCTAAATTTCCCCTGCCTCAGCTTAACCCCGTTCCCGCGGGTCCTGTCACTAGTGTTAATGGAGAAAAGGTCTCCTGCCTCTCGACACCCCCTTACGAGGAAGTTGTAGACTGTGATGAGGTCTCCCCTCAGCCTCCTCTTCTCCAGGCTGAACAGGCCCAGTGACCTCAGCCGTTCCTCGTACGTCTTCCCCTCCAGGCCTTTCACCATCTTCGTAGCCCTCCTCTGGACACTTTCCAACAGTTTCATGTCCTTTTTATACTGTGGTGCCCAGAACTGCACACAGTACTCGAGGTGAGGCCGCACCAGCGCAGAGTAGAGCGGGACAATCACCTCCCTTGACCTACTAGCGATGCCGTGCTTGATGCACCCCAGGACACGATTGGCCCTCCTGGCTGCCAGGGCACATTGCTGGCTCATATTCAACTTGCTGTCTACCACGACCCCCAGATCCCTCTCTTCTAGGCTGCTCTCCAGCGTCTCATCGCCCAGTCTGTACGTGCAGCCAGGGTTTCCCCGTCCCAGGTGCAGGACCCGGCACTTGCTCTTATTGAACTTCATGCGGTTGGTGATCGCCCAGCTCTCCAACCTGTCCAGATCCCTCTGTAAGGCCTTTACGCCCTCATTCGAGTCCACAACTCCTCCAAGTTTGGTGTCATCAGCAAACTTGCTCAAAATACCCTCTATTCCTACATCCAGATCGTTTATGAAAATATTGAAAAGTACCGGCCCTAAAATGGAGCCTTGAGGGACCCCACTGGTGACCGCCCGCCAGCCTGACGCAGCCCCATTTACCATAACCCTTTGGGCCCTGCCCGTTAGCCAATTGCTCACCCATCTTATGATGTTTTTATTTAGCTGTATGGTGGACATTTTGTCCAGTAGGATCCTATGGGAAACCGTGTCAAAAGCCTTGCTGAAGTCCAAAAAAATCACATCAGCTGGTTTCCCTTGGTCCACCATACGGGTGATCTTATCATAAAAGGAAATCAGGTTAGTTAGGCAGGACCTACCCTTCACAAACCCATGCTGGCTGGGACCAATGACTGCTTTGTCCCCCAGGTGCGCCTCAATAAGTCCGAGAACCAACTTCTCCATGATTTTACCAGGCACTGACGTGAGACTGACAGGCCTGTAATTGCTAGGGTCTTCTTTCTGACCCTTCTTGAAAATTGGCACAACATTTACCAGCTTCCAGTCTACAGGGACCTCTCCAAATTCCCAGGATCGTTGAAAAATAATTGAAAGAGGTTCCGTGATGACATCCGCCAGCTCTTTCAGCACCCGGGGATGAATCCCATCCGGACCCATGGACTTGTAGGGATCCAGGTGGAGTAGCAAATCCCGCACACGTTCAGGGTCAGTTGGGAGTTTGTCATCCCCACCGTCCCGGCCCTCCAGCTCAGGACACCCTGGGTCCCGAAGCCCATCATCGGCATTGAAGACAGAGGCAAAGAAGGCGTTAAGCGTCTCTGCTTTGCCTACGTCATCGTCTGTGAGGAGACCTTCCCTATCAAGGAGTGGCCCTATGTATTCTTTAGTTCTCCTTTAGTTCTCTCTAAGTTATAACACTTGCTTTGTATGTTCGACAAGGAAAAGCTTCGGGCCATCCTGAAAACGTGTCAGTCAGAACCAGTAAATAACAATACCCCCCTTTCCTAGGGAGTTCTGAAAAAATCAATTTACCACTGTTGTCCCAAAAAATTTCCTTTACCGATTATTCCAAATAATCCACCCAGCGCGTCACTTTGTCATAGAAGGAGATCAGGTTCGTCAAGCAGGACCTGCCTTTCATAAACCCATGCTGACTGGACCTGATCACCTGGTTGCCCTGCACGTGCTGCGTGATGACACTCAAGATAATCTGCTCCATGAGCTTCCCTGGCACTGAGGTCAAACTGACAGGCCTATAGTTCCTTGGGTCTGCCCTCCGGCCCTTCTTGTAGATGGGCATCACGTTTGCTAGCCACCAGTCAACTGGGACCTCCCCTGATAGCCAGGACTGTTGATAAATGATGGTAAGCGGCTTGGCCAGCTCCTCCGCCAGTTCTCTCAGTACCCTTGGGTGGATCCCATCCGGCGCCATCGACTTGAGCATATCCAAGTGCCGTAGCAGGTCACCAAACAGTTCTTCGTGGATAGTGAGGGCCACATCCTGCTCCCCATCCCCTTCCACCAGCTCAGGGTACTGGGTATCCAGAGAACAACAGGTATTGCCGCTAAAGACTGAGGCAAAGAAGGCATTGAGCACCTCCGCCTTTTCCTCATCTCTTGTAACTAAGTTTCCCCCCGCATCCAGTAAAGGATGGAGATTCTCCTTAGTCCTCCTTTTTGTGCTGATGTATTTATAAAAACGTATTTTGTTATCTTTAACGGCAGTAGCCAGACTGAGCTCCAGATGAGCTTTGGCCTTTCTAATTTTGTCCCTGCACAGCCTCGCAACATCCTTATAGTCCTCCCTAGTGGCCTGCCCACTTTTCCAAAGATTATAAACCCTCTTTTTTCTCCTAAGCTCAAGATGCAACTCTCTGTTGAGCCAGGCTGGTCTTCTTCCCCGCCAGCTCGTCTTTGGGCACGTGGGGACAGACCGTTCCTGCGCCATTAAGATTTCCCTCTTGAAGAGAGCCCAGCCTTCCTGGACTCCTCTGCCCTTCAGAACCGCCTCCCAAGGGAAAATTCTATTCTCCCAAGGGAATTCTATTAACGCCTATACATATTCATTACTTAAACCCGCCTACTCTCGCTTCGTATGCTAATTAGCTTATCAGTCCTTGCGCTTGTGCAAAGCCTTCCAAGAATTGTGGGCCGGGGTCTTCAGGATGTGGGCAGTGGTCTTTGGGATCTCGTGATGCACTTTTCACCTTTTGCTTAAAAAATGCCAGGTAGGATGAATCAGTTGTTTTCCAAGCTGAGTTGGCTTTCGGCCTAACTGAGGGTTGGCAGATAACGGGGATGTCTCAGTTAACAAGACATAACAGAAGGTTGACTCAAGTTATCTCAAGTCTCAGTCTGACTGAGGGTCGACAGATAACGGGATGTTTCAATTAACAAGATGCTTCAACATAACAGATGGTCGACAGATAACAAGATGTCGTATATTTTGTTCTCATTAATTTTTAACCACAAGATTTATTCTATCCTAAAGTGAGTCTATACAATATCAAAACCTATCTTCATGAGGTGATCAATGTGCCTGTTCCCATCCTGGACACCGTTCTGCTAGCCTGTTCCTTTTTATTCCTTCTTTTTGCTTCTTTATTGATGACATAACTTCATCGTGTTGCCTTTTTTTTTTTTTATCTTGAGGGCAGGTTCCCCTCTTATACCCTTCTCTCCACGGCAGTCCTTTTCAAAACAACTTTTCATTGGTCAAACAAGTTTGAATATAACAACAACAGCAAACACACAGAAACTTCCACGCCTTAACGGCTGGAGAACAAGAAACCTGGGACTGTGTGGAGTCTCCTGAATCACCCTTCTTTGTTCCCTCTAAACTCTTTTACATTCCTGATGGCCTCATCGTTAAGAGTCCGATGTTATCATCAACCACGGACAGGGCTTTCCGAACCCCATGGCCACACTCCCAAATCTCACCCTTCTTTATTAATATCAACCATTTTCTGGACATGAATTACCACTCCATATATAACACAGGGATATTCTTGAACCCCTGTGGTAACACAGTCCAAGTAAGCTGAGTTTTCCATCCTCTATTAGGATTTTCCCATTCAAAGGAAAAGAGTTTCTGGCTTTCAGTTGCCACGGGCAGGCAGAAAAAGGCATCCTTTCAATCTAGTACCATGAACCAAACGTGACTGTTCTCTAATTTTGTCAAAAGGTTATTTCCAGTTTTCCTTGTTCAAAAGAAATTTTTGCATCCAGTTTTTCCAGCAAGTCCCTTCCTAAGAAGGACCTTGGCAAATTGTGTAAGTATAAAAATTGATGAATTCCAATCATTTTTCCCAATTTAAATTTCAAGCATTGCAAAAAAATGCCTTTTCCTGTTTGCCAATTGCTCCTATTACATTTACAGACTCAGCGCTTTTCCAGAGTCAATTTTTGAATTAACACAGAGAAAGAAGCTCCCTTAACCAACAAAAAATTCAAGCCTCTCCCTTTGTTCCCTAGCTTTATTTCAACCAGTGGACCTGCTGGGGTAGATGCCCCAGGTCCCCATCATTCCTGACTGTTGTACTGCTTAATGGAACAGGATCAGTCCATCCCCACGTGCCCAAAGACGAGCCGGCGTGAAAGAAGACCGGCCTGGCTCAACAAAGAGTTGCATCTTGAGATTAAGAGAAAAAAAGAGGGTTTATAATCTTTGGAAAAAAGGGCGGGCCACTGAGGAGGACTATAAGGATGTTGCGAGGCTGTGCAGGGACAAAATTAGAAAGGCCAAAGCTCATCTGGAGCTCAGTCTGGCTACTGCTGTTAAAGATAACAAAAAATCTTTTTACAAATACATCAACGCAAAATGGAGGACTAAGGAGAATCTACATCCTTTACTGGATGCGGGGGGAAACCTAATTACAAAAGATGAGGAAAAAGCGAAGGTGCTTAATGCCTTCTTTGCCTCAGTCTTTAGCGGCAATACCGGTTGTTCTCTGGATACCCAGTACCCTGAGCTGGTGGAAGGGGATGGGGAGCAGAATGTGGCCCTCACTATCCACGAAGAACTGGTTGGTGACCTGCTACGGCACTTGGATATGCTCAAGTCGATGGCGCCGGATGGGATCCACCCAAGGGTACTGAGAGAACTGGCGGAGGAGCTGGCCAAGCTGCTTACCATCATTTATCAGCAGTCCTGGCTATTGGGGGAGGTCCCAGTTGACTGGCGGCTAGCAAACGTGATGCCCATCTACAAGAAGGGCCGGAGGGCAGACCCAAGGAACCTGTCAGTTTGACCTGTCAGTTTGACCTCAGTGCCAGGGAAGCTCATGGAGCAGATTATCTTGAGTGTCATCACGCAGCACGTGCAGGGCAACCAGGTGATCAGGCCCAGTCAGCATGGGTTTATGAAAGGCAGGTCCTGCTTGACGAACCTGATCTCCTTCTATGACAAAGTGACACGCTGGGTGGATGAGGGAAAGGCTGTGGATGTGGTCTACCTTGACTTCAGCAAGGCTTTTGACACCGTCTCCCACAGCATTCTCCTCGAGAAACTGGCTGCTCTTGGCTTGGACTGGCGTATGCTTCATTAGTTTAGAAACTGGCTGGATAGCTGGGCCCAAAGAGTTGTGGTGAAAGGAGTCAAATCCAGCTGGAGGCCGGTCACTAGTGGCATTCCCGAGGGCTCAGTACTAGAGCCAGTTCTCTTACAAGACTTACGAGGAGTGGCTGAGGGAGCTGGGGTTGTTCAGTCTGGAGAAGAGGAGGCTCAAGGGTGACCTTTTCACACTCTACAGGTACTTTAAAGGAGGCTGCAGTGAGGTGGGGGTTGGTCTATTCTCCCATGTGCCCGGTGATATGATGAGGGGGAATGGACTAAAGTTGCAACAGGGGAGGTTTAGGTTGGATCTTAGGAAAAAATGATTTACCGAAAAGGTTGTTAAGCATTGGAATGGGCTGCCCAGGGAAGTGGTGGAGTCACCTGTAGGTCTTTAAAAGACGTTTAGATGTAGAGCTTAGTGATATGGTTTAGTGGAGGACTGGTTAGTGTTAGGTCAGAGGTTGGACTAGGTGATCTTGGAGGTTTCTTCCAACCTAGATGATTCTGTGATTCTGTGAACTCGCCTTGGTTATATGCAGTAAAGAGTTACATATGCATGAAGTTTCCCAATGTGTGTATACATATGCATGACCTATCCTGGCTTCATATTAAAATTATCTCCAAGAAGTCATTTCCATAAACTCCTCCCATCTGCGCTTGCATAGTGTCTCCTGGTGGTGGTCTCCGGGGGTCGTGGGGATGAAGGCTGATAATTCTTCTTCATCACCACTAGTTGACCCCCTGCCTTTGTGCAGACTCAGCTGCTCTTGGCTCTTGTCCAAACCACAGGGTCGGTCTCAGCCTGTTCTTGAGACAGGATCTCTGTTTTTATCAGTAACCATCCTTTGTGAGAGGCCCCAAGACTCCTTGTTTCAGTTGATTTGCACAGTAGTAAGCAAAGACATTAAGCAGCATCTGTTTTTAATACAATAATCTAGGTATTCATTAGTCAGCATTCTGTCTACTAGGATTCTCTTAACTCCCTCTCTCACCATGACCGCTTCCCCGTGGAGCGTGTCCCAGCGCCCAGCCACCTTCTCAGTTGTGGGAACAAAAATGTTGGTTTTTTTGCACCAGAATTGGTAACAAGCACAGGAAGTACCAGACATGCTGCTTCTTGGGAATGCCCAATGTATGGGGGGCAGGAGGGGGAAGAAAGACAAGTACTAAATAAATATTCAACAGAAAAGCATTTACTGGGTGCAGGTGACTGTGTAAGAAAGAGCTGAGCAACTAGATGACACCAGCAAAATGGATATGATGCTCGCGGAGAAAGGAGGTTTGTGCGTGATTCTGGGAACCCTTCTTGCGCTTTTATACCCAACAATACTGCCCCGGATGGCACAGTAACTAGAGCATTGCAAGGGCTTTCCACCCTTTCCAATGAATTAGCAGAAAATTCAGGAACAGATACTTCCATCACAGGATGGTTGGAATCTTGGTTTGGTAAATGGAAAGGGATGGTAATGTCCATATTTACATCCTTTATCATAGTAGCAGGAGTTTTGACAGCCATTGGTTGTTGCACTATGCCCTGTGTAAGAGGACTAGTCCAGGGGTTAATTGAAACTGCACTATTGAAACAAATGACCATGGAGTCACCACCTTACTCAGATAAGATGATGATATTAGAGGAGATGGAAAGCAAAGAAAGTGAAGAAGAGGAAGCTATCTTCCAAATTACACCTTAGAGAAGTTTTGCAAAAATCAACAACTTATAAAGAAGAGAAGGGAGGAATTGTGGGACCAAAAATGTTGGTTTTGCACCAGAATTGGTAACATAAGCACAGGAAGTACCAGACATGCTGCTTCTTGGGAATGCCCAATGTATGGGGGGCAGGAGGGGGAAGAAAGACAAGTACTAAATAAATATTCAACAGAAAAGCATTTACTGGGTGCAGGTGACCGTGTAAGAAAGAGGTGTTTTTTTCTAGAGTTGTTACATTGTTTAGAGTTATATTGTTTGGAGGGAAGGGATGTGGTATTGAGATATGCTTGCAGTGATGACAAAGCTTAACAGACAACCTTGTAAAATGCAGACAACCAGACTCCCTAGTGCAAATTAGGTGAAATTCATGGTATCAAGTCAAGCCAGATAAGGGAAGAAACATTACCACCTCACAGATTAAAAAAGTCAAAAGAAATTTTAAAAAATAACAGGCTGGTAACTGAAAGCCATGTATTATCTGTGAAACGTCAGATAGGTTGTGAACCTGGGCTACCCAGTCAATGGGGAAACGGGAGGGTCCCGGTTGTTGAGAAACAAAGTATATAAACTGTACTATGTGACTAGTAGGCGCGCTTCTGCTTGTGGGATGTCCACCATTGCAATCACGAATAAAAATGCAACTTCACTGAGATCCTCGTCTGAGCCTAAGTTATTGGCTACATAGTGTTTCTCACAATTTGGGGGCTCATCCGGGATCCTGTCACCTGCCGGGGAGCCTCACCGCCGCAGCAACAGGAAGGCATGTCCCGCTGATTTCAGCGGTCCTGTGCATCGACAGTGGTGGTTCTGCGGAGAGCTATCAGAGGGCTCAAGGCTGATTAAAGAGGCAGGATCCATGAAATATTAGGGAAAGGAAGAAGGTAGGCACTCTGTTTTTTAAGAATTGACCCAGTAACTCTGTGCACAGACCAAGGTAAGAAATATTAAGTATTGCCTTGGGGGTCGGGTGAGACTCTGTGTGATGTGTGATTGAGACGTACTTTTGTACGAAGCAAGTGTGGAGTCTTGACCTGTGGTTCTGTAGATCTGCAAGGGGCCCGTCTGTAGATGGATGAAGTATGAGATAAGAGAGAGAAAGGAAGAGTCTCGGGAAATCTGGTGTACGATACCCCTTGCATGGTGAAGTGCTTGGCAGTACTAAGTATGTTGTTTACAGGGGAAGAAAGGGGAATGATCAAGAGGACATCCGCTATCTGAGAATAAGAAAATAAGGAGCATAGTCTAGGCTCTGGTAAAAATTAGAACAAGGTAGAAGAGATATTGAGAATATTGAGAATTTTGCCTTCCTTGATACTAACAGTACTAACAGAATGAGTACTGTCCATTGCAGGGTGCAATGGACAAATTACGACTATGATTATTGTGACAAATAGCTGTTTCAGCCAAGTTAAATTCGGTAGCCAGGAAGTTGATTTTTCTAACAAATCTCTAATCCCCCAAGGGGGAATTCCCCAAGAGGAATCATCCTGAGCTACTGCATGTAGGATTTTTTTTTTTCCCACAAATTTTTCCCAAATCTGTCTCTATTTGTTTTTGCTTTTTTATATATACACAAGTCTGATTTATTACTGTACATAGTCCCCCTTCCTTAGCTAAATGCATGTCCAGTTTTGGACATGCTAAGATAATGCTCCCGCCTTCCTCCTTGTTACACTCAAAACATTTAAGAACAAAATAGGATTACAAGATACACCACCGGGCCCATATATTGGGCATCACCAACCAAAACTTGGATAAAACAGCACTTTGTTCGCCTCCGGCCATTCCCCTCGTGGAGAATACGGAACCGTGTATTGGAACTTCGCACTCGCTTCACAGCGATGCTGCGTCTCACTCACAGCACAATCACGCAATCACACAGAGCGGCCCCTTGCACTTCTCGTTCATACTACAAGAATATATAATTTAGAATGATAACCAACCAAACAAGTATGGTTTCTGACTGTGTTCTTTGTGGAGTGACTCACTCCACAACGATACTTTGTTTCAAACGCATACACTTACACAGATGCTTTCAACATGAGATACCCAGACATCCACAAATAAGACATTCAATTATTAACACTCCAATAAATCACAATTTTGAGAGGCCCGCTTACCCTTCTTCTGCTTCTTATAGTCATTAGCAGGTCCGTCCTGGCTCCCAAAACTGGGATGCAGCAGTAAGATCGGATTTGCTCGATCTACTCCCAAGATCGCTAGCAACCACTCTATCGGTCAGCAAATGCCCCTTGACCACTCTGTCGGTCACCAAATCTCCCTTGACTGCTCTATCGGTCAGCCTGTAGGGTACCCTCCTCCCATATGGGGACTATGCTGCACTCCAGATATCTCTGCACAATTTACCAGCTGCCCCAGCCATGCATATGACTTACAGGCCCTTCCTGTACTGTAAAACATACCATTTATCTGCAGCTTCAGGAGGTCCTTGTCTACTTCTTCAGTGAGCGGCTGAGAGTGGAGTCCCCTCCGAGGAAAATGCTCAGGGTGCACCTAGGGGCATCCGCTCCGCAGGCAATCCCACAGCTGAGCAGAGCGTCTCCTGGCTGGCTTGCCAAACTGATGTGCGGAAAGCAAACTCCACAATCAGTAAGATTGTAATGTAGGTATGTTTATTCAGCGCTGGCTGGCACTGGGGGTAGTCCCACCAAAGTCGTGTGCACCCCAACGCGGCAGTTGCCTCGGCTGTGGTGAAGAGTTACATATGCATGAAGTTTCTCAAGACGCCTATACATATGCATGACCTATCCCTGCTTTGTTCCAGAGAGTCATTTTCATAGAATCCTCCTATCCACGCTTGCGCAGTGTTTTCTGGTACTGGTCGCTGAGGGTCATGGGGATGAAGATTAGTGAGTCTTCCTCGTCACCACTGGTTGATCCCTCATCTCAGCGCAGATTCATAAGCTTCTCAGCTTCTGCTTAAACTGCAGATTCGGTTTGAGTTGGTTCTTGAAATGTTTCCTGTTTTCTGTCAGGAACTGTTTTTCGTGAGGAATCCCAGAATTTCCTGCCTCAATTTCTTTGCACAATAGGTAGCGGAAGATATAGTACATGTCCCTTACCTGTCTTATCTACTAAAATTCTTTCAGCCTCCTCTCAAGATGCAGAAAAAAGAAGTCGAGTAAATAAGGCATCTAATGTCGGAAGGAAAATGAAGAATAAATCCAGAGAGGATTCAGGGAATTGTTGAAAACTAAGAAAGAACTAAAAAGTTTTAAGAGAAAGATTTTTTTTAAGGAATCAGGAGCCACGAAGTCTGAAGGAAAATGGATACTCCCTGATGGGAGAGAAATGATGAATAAAGCACCAATGAGGCAAATATTAATTGTTTTACATCAAGAGTCATCGGGAGGTGCAAGCAATGTGTGATGTTGCGCTAAGAAAGTATGTCTGTGTAGGAATATACACTTCAGTGAAACAAATATGCAGAGGATGTACCATATGTCAAAAGGTAAATAAAAAGGTCATCCGTAACCCACCTAGAGGGGGACGGGAGCCAGGGATTTTACCTTTCCAAAGCATCCAAGTAGATTTTACTGAATTACCTGAAGTAGGTAGATTTAAGTACTTGCTGGTATTAATTGACCATTTGTCAGGATGGGTAGAAGCTTTTCCTTCAGTAACAGCAACAGCTAGTGTGGCAATAAAGATAATCCTGGAACAAATAATCCCTAGATATGGGGTTGTTGAAAATATAGACTTAGATAAAGGAAGTAATTTTACTTCATCTGTTTTACAAGGATTAATGAGAACCTTAGGAATAAAATGGGAGTTTCATACCCCATGGCATCCTTCCTCCTCTGGGAAAGTGGAGTGAATGAATCAGACATTAAAGAAAGATCTGTCAAAACTGGTTTCAGAGACTAAGCCTCCCTGGACAAAGTGTTTACCTTTAGCACTTCTCAGAATTCAAACTGCTTCTAGAAAAGATGTAGGAGTTTCACCATATGAGATGTTGTTTGGAGTACCTGGTGAAAAAGTAGAAGTGGTGAGATATCTACTTTTGAAACTAAAGATATTTTTCCCAAAAACTATGTACTGCTTGTTCTCCAGTCGTTAAGACATGGAAGTTGCTTTGTGTTTGCTGTTGCTGGGCAGAGTTATTGACCAATGAATAGTTGGTGGAAAAGTACTGTTGTAGAGGTATAAGAAGTATAATGGTATAAGAAGGGAGCCTGTCCTCAATAGGAGAGAGTTGAAGTTATGTCATCAATAAAGTAGTAGAAGTTACTGATCCTGAAAGAACCCTGGTGTCCATGTGGTCTTATGCCACACCCGTCCTGAAAGGGAAAGGGGGAGAAAATACAATGCAGAGGGCTCAAGGGTTGAGATAAGAATGGGGAGATCGCTCAACAATTATCGTGACAGGCAAAACTCAGAGTAGGGAGATAGTAAGATTTATTGTCTATTACTAATAAGTTAGAGAAGCAAGAAACAAAGGACAGAAACCAAAAACGCCTTCCCCCCATCCGCCCTCTTCCACCTCCTCCCCTTGAGCGTCGCAGGGGAATGGGGGAAAGGGGGCTGCGCTTCGTCTCCACCGCTCCTTCTCAGTCACTCTCTTCCCCTGCTCCACATGGGGTTCCTCCCATGGGATGCAGTCCTTCCCAAACTGATCCTGTATGGGCTTCCCACAGGCAGCAGCTCTTCCAGAACTTCCAGATATGGGTCCGTACCACGGGGTCCATCCCTCAGGAGCACACTTCTCCAACCTGTGTCCCCCACGGGCAGCAGCTTCTGCCAGGTCACCTGCTCCTGTGTGGGCTCCTCTCCATGGGCCACGGGTCTGGCCCAGAATCTGCTCTGGTGGGGGTCCTCCACAGACCGCAGCCTCCGTCGGTGCAGGTCCACCTACTCCAACATGGTCTCCTCCATGGGCTGTAGCGTGGAACCCTGCTCCACCGTGGTACTCCATGGGCTGCAGGGGGACAGCCTGCTTCACCATGGTCCTCACCACAGGCCGCAGGGAACTTCTGCTCCGGAACACTCTCCCAGCTGCTGTGTAGCAGCAGGTTTTGTTTGTTTTTTTGTTTGTTTGTTTCCCCTTAAATATGCTCTCACAGAGGCACAAACATCGCTTACTGGCTCGGCTTTGGTCAGCAGTGGGGCCCTTACCTGACATGGGGCAGCTTCTTCTCACAGAAGCCACCCCTATGGCCCCCTGCTACCAAAACCTTGCCACGTAAACCCACTACACCAGAAAATAAACTCTAAACTTATAAGGTATCACTTTGTCAAAGCCAAAACTTAATGATAAGTATTCTTATCTGGGCTGCAGGAGACTTGGGCGAAGTACTCTTGGGCTTACTCACTGTTTGAAGGTGGGTCTGTCTTTCTCCCTGGTGTTAAGAGAAACTGGAAAACAATTTTGTTTTGTCAAAGTAACAAACAGGGCAATAAACTTCAAATTTGAATGTTTGGTTAAATGGGAAACATGCCATGACAATTCTCTCCTTTCTCTTCCATTGCATTCAAAACCAAATGGGATCATTGAAATAAACCCCTCTGTAATTAAGTCAGTTCACTAATTTTAAGAATTAATTTATACTTTTTTTTTTCAGTCATACTTGCAGGATTTGTGGAGAAAGAGTAATTCATAATAGAGTGCATCTTTGATCATCTTGTTTTTCTGATCTTTGTTCAGCAATGACTTGCATCTTCTGTTTGTTTTTTGTTTTTTTCCCAGTTATTTGTGGTAGATGTCCAGACTGGTCAAATTACCAAGATTCCTATTCTGAAAGACCGTGAACCTGGCATGGTGAACCAACAGGGCTGTGGTATTCACGCCATTGAGCTCAACCCCTCAAGGACCCTTCTGGCCACAGGTGGAGACAACCCCAACAGTCTTGCAATTTATCGTCTGCCTACACTTGATCCTGTCTGTGTGGGAGATGTAAGTGGGAATATTTGGGGAAGGTTTATTCTGTCACTTAAAAGAATTACTACTTTGAAGTGCCTAAGGTCAGAGTGAGGTTAGATTTGGGAGTCTTGTGGTGAAGAGTGAAGAATTCCTGAAACGTTTAAAACATTCCCGATGAAGTGGTCTTTCTTGACAAGATGCCTTAAATATTTCTCCTTCCTTTTGACTCAGGCCTTCATGTAGATGTTACTGACAACAGCAGAGGTCAGAGTTCTGCAGCTGGCTATCTGCTACTGCTGAAAAGGCTTGACTCTGAAGATCTACATGACTTGCTGTTCACTAGCATGCTGCTGTACCTGCAGCTTTTCAAACAGAACTGCAGGTTTAGGGATCCCCCCCAGGGGAAAAGGTACTTGAAGTAGTAGTCTTGAAAAATTATTCTATAGCTTATCAATTGCAAACATAATGTTTTAGTTACCATTTATAGTAAGGACATGTCTCTGAGGAAGCGTGTGACTATTCTGCAAAAAACACTGCTTTCAAAATGGAAATTCTAAGCACTTAGATTTAAGGTCAATTTGTCTTTGGTTTAAGACCTGTTTTTCCATCACTTAATTGCTCTCTAACTATTCATAGAATCATAGAATATCCCGACTTGGAAGGGACCCATAAGGATCATCAAGTCCAACTCCTGGCACTGCACAGGTCTACCCAAAATTTTAGACCATGTGACTAAGTGCATAGTCCAGTCGCTTCTTAAATTCAGACAGACTTGGTGCAGTGACTACTTTGCTGGGGAGCCTGTTCCAGTGTGCGACCACCCTCTCGGATATATTAATATAATTAATATATATTAATTATGCATACATATATACACATATATATGTATGTATGTATACATATATATACACAATATATATATCAATTATACACTTAGTTTAATCAAACTGACAAAAAAGTTAAAATTGCTGCTGGATACTTAAACTGCTCCGGACTGATACTGGAATTTCACCTGTATAATGTTTCTAACATACGTCTGTCCTTTTTGTGCTTGTACTAAAATTCGAAGTGGAGAATACTTGTCTGCTTTGAGAGACTGCTCAAGAGTATAATGGCACAGCTAATCTGACTTTTTTTTTTCCTTTTAGGATGGACATAAGGACTGGATATTTTCAGTTGCGTGGATCAGTGATACTATGGCTGTTTCTGGTAATATTTTTGTCATTATTTTACTATACTGATGTGCAGCACTTGATAAGTCTTAGGGAATCACCTTTATCTGACTTGCGGAAAGCAGACTCCACAATCAGTAAGATTGTGAAGTAGGTAGGTATGTTTATTCAGTGCTGGGTGGTACGGGGGTTAGTCCCACCAAAGTCATGCGCACCCCAACACGGCGTTTGCTTTGGTTATATGCAGTAAAGAGTTACATATGCATGAAGTTTCACAATGCACCTATACATATGCATAGCCTGTCCCGGCTTCATATTAAAATTAATTCCAATAAGTCATTTCCATAAGCTCCTCCCATCTGTGCTTGCGCACTGTCTCCTGGTTGTGGTCGCCGGGAGTGTGGGGATGAAGGTTGGCGACTCTTCCTCGTCACCGCTAGTTGACCTCTTGTCTTTGCGCAGTCTCAGTTGCTCCTTGACTCTTGTCCATCCTCAGGACCAGTTTCTACCATTTTCTTAAGACAGGCTCACATTCTTATCAAGGGACTAACCTTGGTAAGGGGCCCAAGGTTTCTTGCTTTAGTTAATTTGTACAATGCACAATAGTTAGCAAAGACATTAAGCAGTATCCACTAGTTTGATACTGTCAGCGCTCTATCTCTATTTGCTAAGATTCTCCTAACTCCCTCTAGCAGTACCCCCTTTTCTAAAAAGTTAATAAATTCTTTTACTATTTCTGGGTTCAATATAGTGTTTCCCTATCTAACACTCTTTCAAAGTATTTGTTAGACTCCAGTTTCCAGTTGGTTCTTTTTCTACTTGCTGTAGGAGTTTCCTGTATTCTTAAAACACCATAAGGTACATCAGTTCACCACGCAAAGAACCATGGACAAAACTATGACCACGATTATTGTGATAAACAACTGCTTCAGCCATGTTAGGTTTGGCAACCAGGAAGTCAATTTTTCTACCAAGTGTGTAAATCCCCAGGATGTATCATCCTGAGCTACTGCATGCAAAATTTTATTATTTTCTCCAGGTCAGTCTCAGTCTGTTTTTGTTTGTTAACATATACACAGCAAGTTAGCATCTGGTGTATATGTTAACATTTTCGCATGGGAGTAGTTCAAATCTCTCCCCTAGATGTTCACAATCGTCCTTGCCAAATGGACATGTTCCATTTCTTAGGTAAACTATCACTCACTGCCTGGGTGAGTTTCACATAGGTATTGTGCTCCCACTGTTCAGTTTCCTTGACCAATGATACCATTAAGACCGTGAAAAATGTAACCTTCCAGGTTGCACCTGAGTAACCTTCCATGGGGTCTTGGGTGTCTTTTTCACTCTGGTGTGATGGATCCAGGCGTTCTGCTATATTGTGCACTGGTCCACCTAATCCTCTACCCCGAGTCCCACTCACATGCTTTCCAATTTCATTGAGCTGTTTACCTAAGGCCACCATTATAGGAGGTCATAATTTCATCCCCAACTTGCATGGATATTCCTCTTTGTATTCCATAGGGTTGTCCATATAAGATTTCAAAGGGGCTTAGCCCTTCCTTTGCCCTTGGTCTAGTTTGTATATGCAAAAGGGCTAAAGGAAGAGACTGAGGCCACACCAAATTTGCTTCTTGTTCCAATTTCGCAATTTGCTGTTCTTTTTTTTTTCTACTTGGCCACTCGACTGAGGGCGATATGGGGTATGTGAAGTTGCCAGTCTGTACCCGAAACCTGGAACCCCAAAATGAGGTATTATTTCTTGTAGTAATATCTTAGTTACCTCCCAAGCCTCGGCTGTTCTGGTTGAGAATGCTTTTGGCCATCCTGAAAAGGTGTTAGTTAATACCAATAAATACTGATACCCCCATTTTCTTGGGAGTTTGAAAAAATAATTTACCACTGTTTGGAGCTTGATTCCTGTCTATGGTTTACTTTTATACCTGTCTAACATTGGTATACAAATTAGGTCCCATCCATTTTCTAAAACTGTTATACTACTTCAGCTCCCCAGCATGCTTTATTATGTTCTCTAAATCATTTTCTAAGGCTTTTGTTAATGCCTGTTTTTCTGTTCTTGGTACTAGTGCCAAAATTTGATTCTCAGATGCCCATTCTGCCTCCCCTTTGGCTTCTGCATCAGCCAGTCTATTTCCTCTTCCAATATCAGTATCCCCTGCTTGATGTCGTTTACAGTACATAATGGCAACTTTAGTAGGCAGGTATACAGCTTGGAATACCTTCAGTACCTGTTCTGCATGTTTAACTGAGGAAGATAAAAGTGCTCTCTCTTTCCAAATTGCCCCATATGCATGAACCGCACCAAAGGCATATTTCAAATCTGTCCAAATGTTAATTCTTTTGCCTTTTGCCAGCTCAAAAGCTCTTATCAAGGGTATGATTTCCACCTTTTGAGCTGATGTTTGTTACCGCATATCCTGTGAGGAAAATTTTCTGGCAGACGAAGCTGCTGCCATCTAAATGCCAATCCTCCGCATCTTCTAGGGGTACATCTTTTAATTCTGGTCAGCTGGAGTATACTGTGTCCATGGTCTTGATGCAATCATGAATGGGTGATCTGGAAACTCTGTTACTCAGGAAAGAGGCTGGGTTCACAGTATTAGTGCCGAAAAAAAATTTAGTAAAATAATAGTCAATGCTACACATTTCTTTTCTTCTTTAGTAGCTATCATTTGTGTGTATTGCAACAGTGTCCTCATTTCCTGTTTGGTCTTTCAAGCTTCAAGGTCACAGGATAGTTGTTTCCCAAATATTGTATTATTACAGGGCTATTGTTTCTATATTCCAGGTGTTATAAATGAAGTCTCAACTCAATCTGAATTTAGTAATATTTATAAAAGGAATATTTATAAAAGGTATAAAAGGTATAAAAGGCAAGTAAACAGCACTGGGTGAGCGGGGAGTCTACGCTCCACCATCACGCACACACAAACATCAAACATTCTAAATATACAGAACATTGCTTTACATACTAAACACGAGTATGCCTATACATACGTACAATCAGGAAAGGTAACAAACAATCCTTTAAGTTCCATGACTTAACAGTCTCCATTTTCCATTCCTTTTGAACAATATGTCTTGCTTTAAGTTGTCAAGCAACTCGGTCTTCAGGCCTTATGTATCCCGTTCTTCCCGGATCGAAGAAAAGCATATCCATCTCCTTTTCAAGGCCAATAGGGCCTGGGTCAAAAGGCATGTCCAGGTCACCAGGGGGCATAACAGCAAAAGCCTTCGATGGCAGTAGCAGCAGAGGGGCCGATGGTGTAGCAGAAGGATCGGTGGACAAGCCCACAGCTCCCTCACTGTCTGGCAAACCACACGTTTCTGACTGTGGTCCCACATGGCTTTTTAAGGCCTCAGAGACTGCTCGCCAGGTGCCGAGCAATCCCGCTGCAACCTTGTCGTTTTTAGTTGCAGAGTCCCACACCTTGACCTCAATTTGGTCCCATGTTTCAGGATCATAAACTGTCTGATTGTTAATAAGGAGAATAAGCTGTAAGGTTACCAGGACAGTCTTTGTTTCTAAGGACGTATGATTCCCCATAATGCGCAGCTGCTTACCAGTGAGAGGCAGTTGTGTGCGCGGGTTTGCTTCTCTCAGCTTGAGCTTCTTCCCATCTCCAGTGCGCCCATTTCCAGCGACTTTCTGTACGAGATTCTCTGAGCAGTTTGCTAAGTCTGTCCAAACTGGTTTAAAGATTGAAGCCGAAATTTCCTTAAGTGGTGTATTCTTTATTGCAGCGCTGGATGCACGGGGGATCTCTCCACCAATCGTGCATGTTCGAAGTAACAAACCATCTCATATTTATACAGCAAAACGATGAATATTCTATTAACGCCTATACATATTCATTACCTAAACCCACCTACTCTCGCTTCGTATGCTAATTAGCTTATCAGTCCTTGCGCAAAGCCTTCCAAGAATTGTGGGCCGGGGTCTTTGGGATGTGGGCAGTGGTCTTTGGGAGGAAGACCGTAGATCTTCCTCGTGATGCACTTTTCACCTTTTGCTTAAAAAATGCCAGGTTGGCTGAATCAGTTGTTTTCCAAGCTGAGTTGGCTTTCAGCCTAACTGAGGGTCGACAGATAACAGGATGTTTCAATTAACAAGATGCTTCAACATAACAGAAGGTCGACAGATAACAAGATGTCATCTATTTTGTTCTCATTAATTTTTAACCACAAGATTTATTCTATCCTAAAGTGAGTTTATACAATATCATTCCCCCCTTTTCTGGAAAATCTAGTAAATTCTTTTACTTAATACGAAAATTTTTCTTCCCAGTCTTTATGATATGTACCCCTCAATACCTTGCCATGGACATTTGTCAAGGAGGCTAACATGGACATTCGTTGTAACAATTTCCAATTCCAAACAAGTAATACAAAAGACAATATTAAACTTATACCAACTAATATCAATAAAACAATAATTGGGTAACTCAATGTGTTCAAAATCCCAGTTGCATTTGGCGACCATCCAAAGAATTTATCCCACCAGTTGTGACTTGTGTCTTGTTTTACTCTTTGCAAAACTCTGCTTATTTCCTTTGTATCATGATGGACAGTGATTAGTTGTTAGACTTGATCAGCTGGTGGGATACCACTGGTGCCAAATATAGAAAATCACACCCGACGATTCTAACAAAGTTACAAATACAAAAGTTAGAATGATTTTTGCTAGGGAGAATTATGTTCTCCTTGTCTACTTCTACAAAATCACAAGCAGTTCTTAAACACACACAGCCTTGACAAATATATATACAAGCACAGTCTTTTGACTAGTATTTGGATGAATTTCAAGGTGGCAGACAACTTGCTCCGTGTCAAAACATACATCCTGAGCATCAATTGTATTGCTTTCACAAATAAATCCTTGTTGTTCCCGGGTAACACATGATTCTAGATTTACAGACTGCCATTTCCCATTCTCCATCCGTGCCCATGTTCTATGCTCCGAAGGATAGAGCACTGTCTCCTCATGGTTTAATCCTAGTGCAATGATGGGGTGGATAACATAAACTGTGGTATTACGTATAGTAAGCACGAAGGCAGTAGCCATGTTAACAATGGGATCATAAGTAAAATTTACCAGGGTCCACAAGGTCTGGAACTTCTTCTCAAAATCATTGGCATTGTCCCAAACAGTCTTTCGGACTTCAGCTGGAAAAATGTCTTCACTTCCTTCCCTAATGATCAAGGCAGCCGTTGCCTGCAACCATAACTGTGCTTGCATACAACTAAGAGCTAAGGATACATTATCTTGAACCATACTAAGTGCATCTATTATTAGTTTGTTGTAGTCCAATTTACCTGGGCGAATACAGCCTTCTCGTTGGCCATTTTTGGAAATCAGTTTATTAACAGTTTTACTTTAGGTCAGAGGTTGGGCTCGATGATCTTGAGGTCTCTTCCAACCTAGAAATTCTGTGATTCTGTGATTCTGTATTACCAAATACTCCCGACCGTAATGTCCTCATTTTGTTCGACTAAGCTTTAGTTTCAGTTCATCGTCACCTGGCGTTACTTTCCAGGGGGCTTCTGGAGCTTTCTTCACTTGGGAATAGTGGATCCAAGAGGCTCGTTCTCTAATAGTGCACTTCTCTAATAGATAGCAGTGTAAGTTGTCAGCAACACTTGATATGGTCCATTCCATTTTTCCTCTAGGGGTTGTCCTGAAAAAGTCTTTATATATATATAGTCCCCAGGCTTAAAGGGGTAGATTGGTTGATCCAACCCTCTAGCCCTGGTCCCTAACACAAATTTATGTACTTTATTTAATTGTTTTTGAAGTTCGGTTATATAAGTATATAAATATTCTGATCCCAGCTGCATTAGATCCTCTCCACTAAATAGAAATTGATATGGCCTTCCATATAAGATTTCAAAGGGGCTCAAATTCTCTTTTACTCTAGGTTTAACTCTGATTCTAAGTAATGCTAAAGGGAGGGATTGAGGCCATGACAAATTAGCTTCTTGTCCGATTTCAGCTATTTGTTGTTTAATTAAATGGTTCATTTTTTCTACCTGTCCACTTGTCTGCGGTCTATAAGGAGTATGCAGTTGCCAATCTATCTTTAGAATCTTACTTTTCTGTTGTACCACTTGTGCACAAAAATGTGAACCTCTATCAGAAGACATTGCTACTGGAATCCCAAAGCATGGTATTATTTCATTTAACAACACTTGGCTTGGACTGGCGCACGCTTCGTTGGGTTACAAACTGGCTGAATAGCCGGGCTCAAAGAGTCGTGGTAAATGGAGTCAAGTCCAGTTGGAGGCCAATTGTTTGGAATTGGAAATTGTTACAATGAATGTCCATGTTAGCCTCCTTGACAAATGTGCATGGCAAGGTATTGAGGGTGTTAGAAATGGCTCAATCTTCAAAATAGGATTAAATAAAAAAATAGGATTTATTAAAAGAATATAAAAGAATAGAGGTAAGCAAACAGCGCTGGGTGCACCGGGAGTCTCCGCTCCACCAGGACGCACACCAGTTACATCAAGTAGCTGATTTTTATGCTCCTAGACTAATACATATTCATTACTACTTCTAAAAAAAAACAGATATTATAATTAGCTTCCGGGGTGCAGTCCCTCCTACTGGAGCATGCGCATCAGTCTCCTCTGGGGGTCTCTAGGGGTCTTTCATGCTGAAGGCTCGTAGTCTTCCTCTCCAAGTTTTTTTCTCGTCCTTCCCCTTTGTACTCCTTTGGCACCGTACCAAGTTTATAGAACATTTTCTGCAGGTCTTGTCTCCCAGCCGTCCTTCAGCTTCTTTTTTCTTCTTCTTAATCTCTTGGCCACCTGGCCAGATATCAGAGGCCTGCATAGTATCCCATAACAGTCACTAGTTGTTATCAGTTGTTCTGAAACCCCCAGACATCAAAGACTTCATACAAACACAAATAGCTTTCTTATTGACACTTCACCAGTAATTAAAACATTCTTCACCAGCCATTCACAGGGACAGTCACACCTATAGCAGTGTTAAGTTAATCTCGAAGAAGACAGAAAAAAGGCTGTAACTGTTAGAAATAGAAGTCCGGAATAACAAAAGCAAACAGGTCCATAAATTTGAGGAGTATTTTCTGAAGACTTGATAAATTGACTAGAATGAGGGGGAGACTGGGACACACTGCAGCTGTGGTTCAAGCATTGAATTGCCAGTGCAGGGCCCAGAGGCAGACAGGATTCAAACAATTCATACAGAATTGTTCTTTATGGACACGAATCGTTAAAACATTCCTCACAATCCCTTATCTTCTTTTCAATATCTCCAATTCGTGTCTCTTCTGTTATTAATAATTGGATTTCATCAGTTTGTTCTTGGAGGGTCCAATTCTTAAGCATCATAATTGACATACTCCCTTCTTTTTTTAATGAAGTTATTACCAATGTACTATTTATCACCCGGCGTATTAATAGTGTAAGACAAGGTATCATACAAGGTACAAATAATAACGTCATTATACCACATAATAATAAAAATAACACCCTTTTAACCCGTGGTCCACCAGGCAGCCATGAAAATAAATCCCATTCCATATCCTTCCAGGTTTGTGTTGGGACGTGGGCTAATTTTCTAATTTCCTTGGTTATCTTTTTAACTACTTTCCCATTATCGTCAATTTGTAAGCAACAATTAGAATAATTTAGTTTACCACACACACCCCCTTCTTCTGCTAGTAAATAGTCCAAGACCATTCTATGTTGGAAAATAGCATTCCTCATCTGGGTAGATTGGTCAGCTAGGAGATCCAGAGCTGTTGCTGTTTGATTAGTTATTGTTTCGAGAACTGCTTGTAACCTAATTATGCGATTCAAATTATAAATAGGTTCTCGAGCTCCAGATATTACTTCATTCGGATTCCATGTAGCTGGTCCATAATACTGTATGATTCTTTCAGGGGGCCATTCATTTTCTCTCCATTTTTGAGCACTACCTCCAGCTAAAGAGGTATCAATATATCGTTTCTCCCTATTGAGATCATCATATAATTTTACTCCTAAGTGATTCCCTTGTATTTGAGATAATAAAAAGAATAAAGGTCTTATGTATCCCACGTAGCATATTCCTGACCAATCTTTTGGTAACCTTTTATAGGCCCGTTTGCCACATATCCAATAATGTCCTTTTAAAGCCCACGTCCCATTTGGAAAAGGACCATCCCAGTTTTTTCTATTCCTTGGGGCATGAAAATACAAGGTGTTTTCGTTACCAAGTGGCCCAGTTACAATGTTTGCTTCCTTAATACTCGTATATATACACTTCCAAGCCCCTACACTAGATTCCCACTCACAATTACAGCTAATTTCTCCTTCACGACTTGTCATATTATTGGCTGACCAGAAATGTTTAAAAAACACTTGCGTCCCGTTCTCATTTTGCCACCTCCAGCGATAGATTTTTACCACATGCTGTTCCCTAGTGGTGTTATCACGCTGACAACTCAAGATTTGAACATCGAATTGTCCTTTTGATTGTGCTCTTGCCATGGCTTTACACCCAGGTCCAAAGAATTCCTTAGATGAGCATTTCAGCCAAGTCCCATTTTTCAGCTGGACATATGTAGCATTCCATTTTCCTTTACTTGCTGTACAGTTTATAGGTCTACATTCAGGATCAGTACATTCATATCCAGGGGACAGAGTCCATTTACAAATGCTTTCTCCCACCTTTACTGTCCCTGTTCTGTTTAAACAATATATACCTTTTTCTGATGAATACAATTGCCACGGGCCTTCTTCCTCTTTCCAGAATTGTGTTCCATTATGAACTTCACTTAAATTACTAACCCACCATTTAGGTTCGACTGGGCCAGCTACCCAAGGCCAACTTTCAGCTCCTCTTGGTCCCCCACAAACCCAGCAATTGCTAAGATTAAAAGTCTTAGCCACTTCCTCCCCCAGAATAAAAAAGTTATTCCCATGGCTCAATTGCCCTTGTAAGAATAGTACCAGGAAGTATAGCATCCTTCTCATCCTTCTACGTCGTCTGGGGGGGGTATGTAGGGGTGTGAGAAATGTCCTCAATCAAGGGGTTGGATCCACTTCCAGAATCTACTTAAACTGGTGTCACTGTTCAGCCTTCGAGGGTGGTTCAGCTCCTGGAAAACTAATTACAATAGGTTAAAAAAAAACTCTTACTACATACATACATTTTTCGTCTGCTCGCTTGTTTCTTTTTCTGGGACAGCTTGATTTCAGTGCGGGAGAAGTCCGGTCGAGGCCCTCACACTCGGCAGTCAATACCCGTAGGGGTTGCCTCCCTCGGTAGATTATACACACTATACACACCGCAGTGGAGAGTCCTGCCCCGGTCTTGCCTTCTCCCCTTTCTTCATTGCAGGCTTGTCCCCTTCTTCTGGTATTTCATGCAGAGCAGGCCCTATTTCCGGAACATTAGTTCTTTTTAGTTTTAACTTCAGTTCCCCAGGAGCGGACTCAACCTTCCAGGTTTTGGTATTTATTGGTCCTTTCACTCTGGATGCATGGGTCCAACCCCTTTCTGCTGTTCTCACAGCTGTTTCAGTGGTAAGTAAAACAAGATACGGTCCCTCCCACCGGGGTTGTAAGGATTCTTCTTTCCAAGTTTTTATTAAGACCTTATCCCCTGGTTGTATTTGATGGATGGTAAATCCTAAAGGTGGTGTCTGAACCAGTATTCCAATTTCTCTTAGTTCTTGCAACCTCTTCCCAATAGTAATTATATATTTCTGGATACTTCGATCCTCAACTACATTATCCCCCAGGGGCATTCCCTGTGAGTAAGGCATACCGTATAACATTTCATATGGTGATAATCCAGTCTCACTGTGTGATTTAGTTCTTATGTTTAAAAGTGCCAATGGTAAACATCGAGTCCAGGGCAATTGTGTCTCAATCATTAATTTAGCCAATTGCTGTTTTATTGTTTGATTCATTCTCTCTACTTTCCCTGAGCTTTGTGGGTGCCACGGAGTATGATATTCCCACTGAATACCTAATGATTGACATAATAATTTTATTATTTTAGAAGTAAAGTGTGTGCCTTGGTCAGAATCAATGTACTGGATTATCCCATATCTAGGTATCAGATGTTCCAATAAAATTTTTGTCACCGTTTGTGCCGTAGCTCGTGCCACAGGATAAGCTTCCACCCATTGTGTTAAATGATCAACAATTACCAATAAATACTTGATTCTCCCTACTTTAGGCAATTCAGTAAAATCAACTTGTACTCTCTCAAAAGGCCGATATGCTGTTTTTCTTCCTCCCGCTGCCGCCTGTCGAAATATTTTCTTATTTATTTTCTGACAAGTTAAACAACCTTGTGTGATTTGCTTTGCTATTTCAAAAACCCCTATACAACCAAATTGTTTAAGTAAGTGATTACTTAATGCTCTTGTACCCCAGTGTGTTTGGGTATGCAAACGTTCCAATATTTGTCTTGCATAAGCTTTTGATAACATTTCTCGCCCATCTGGCAATGTCCATTTTCCTTGTTCTAATTTAGCACCTATTTTCTCCAGTTTTGTTTGTTCTTCAGGAGTAAACTTCTTTTCTTCTTCTTGTTTTTCTTCTTCTTGTCTTACTTCTTCCTGTACTATATTAATTTTAGCAGCCTGAATTCTTAAAGCTGCTTCCTGAGCTTCTTTATCTGCTAGATTATTTCCCCTAGTGTGGTATTCCAATCCTTTCTGATGCCCTCTTACATGTACTACTGCTATTTCTTTAGGTTCCCTTAAAGCTTTTAAAATTTTCCTTATTAATTCTTGATGTATAAGATTCTTCCCTTGAGTATTAATTAAACCTCTTTCCTCCCAAATTTTTCCAAAGGTGTGAACCACTCCATATGCGTATTTAGAATCTGTATATATAGTTCCACTTTTTCCCTTTAATAGTTCCAGGGCCCTGTATAGGGCATACAGCTCACAAGCCTGAGCTGACCATGATGGACTCAGGGGGCCTGATTCCACAGATTCCAGGTGTTTATTAATTATGGCATACCCTGTTTTTCTTTTTCCCTCTACTACTCGAGAGGAACCATCTATGAATAGTATCTCTCCCTTTTCTAATTCAGTATCTCTCAAATCGGGTCTCACTTTAGTCTGGGTCTCGATTACCTCCAAACAATTATGTTGTAGTTCCTCTGAGGGTTTTCCAAATAAAAATTGTGCTGGGCTCTGAGCAGAGGTTACCTTCAGTTCTAAATCAGGGGAGTCAATTAGTATAGCTTCATACTTTAGGATCCGGCTGTCTGTTAACCATTTCTCCGCTCTCTGTTGTAAGACACTTCTGACATTGTGTGGAGTATACACTTTTAAGGGAGCACTAAAAGTAATCTTTCTCACTTCTTCTATCAATAATGCTGTAGCAACCAAGGCTTGAAGACAAGCAGGCCACCCCCTACTTACTGGATCAAGTAATTTGGAACAATACCCCACGGGTTTTTTAATTCCTGCCCAATCTTGAGTAAGGACTCCATATGCTGTCTGGTTTGATGTGTTCACAAAGAGAGAAAAGGGTTTCTCTAGATCTGGGAGACTTAATACAGGTGCTTGTATTAATGCTTTTTTTATTTCTTCAAATTTTTGATCATCTTCTGTGGACCACTTGAATCGATTATCAATTAGTTTTTCATATAAAAATTTAACTTTTTCACTGTAGCCTTCAAGCCACGGTCTACAATATCCTAATAATCCCAATGCTTGCCGAATTTCCTTTTTAGTTTGTGGGGGGTCTTAAGGAGAGGATCCCAGATACCCTGTCAGGATCCAATTTCTTTTCTCCCCTGCTTAACCAGTGTCCTAAGTATTTTACCTCCTGTTCCACAAATTGTAACTTTGATCGGGACACTTTTAATCCCTTTTCCCCCAGAAAATTTAACAAATTAATAGTGGCTTTTCGGGTTCCTTCTTCAGTCTCTCCAGCTATTAACAAATCATCCACATATTGCAATAACTTTACCTCCCCAGGTAATGTAAAATCTTGTAGAACTTTTTCCAAAGTTTGTCCAAATAGATTCGGTGACTCAGTAAACCCTTGTGGTAGCACAGTCCACCTTAATTGTTGTTTTCGTCCTGTCTCCGGGTCTTCCCACTTGAAAGCAAAGTAATCCCTGGAATTTTCATCTAAAGGACAGGTCCAAAAAGCATCTTTCAGATCTATTACACTATACCAAGTATATTTGGGAGAGACATGACTCAGCAGGGTGTAAGGATTTGCTACCACAGGGAATTTAGTGATTGTTCGCTGATTTACAGCTCTCAGATCCTGTACCAGTCTGTATGACCCATCCGATTTCTTCACAGGGAGGATGGGTGTATTGTGAGGTGACATACACGGTTCTAAAGTCCCTTCCTCCAAAAGTCTATCAACTATAGGTTTTAATCCCCTTCGACCCTCCATTGGTATAGGATATTGTTTAATTCGAATAGGACGATGTGGATCCATTATCTGAACATTTATGGGGTCCATTTCCATTTTTCCAATTTCTCCCTCCTTATACCACACTAAAGGGTTAATAACTTCTTCATCTTTTTGGGTTAAAGTGTATAATTTGATTTGCAATTTATCCCCTTGACTCTGAATGCTTAAGTTCAATTTTAAAATCAAATCCCTTCCTAGTAAATTGTACCCCGCTTCAGGAAGCAAAAGTAAATCATTAAGACAAATCTTTTGATCAGTTTCTATTTCCACATCTTTTAAAACAGGAACCTTAAAGGGCTCCCCTCTTGCCCCTATTACAGACGTATAACTCTTCCCTTCTTTTATTCCCTCTGGGAGCTTTTGAATAGTGGATCTTTCAGCTCCTGTATCTACTAAAAATAGTACTTCTTCTTTATGGGGACCAATTAATAGTTTTATCAAGGGCTCTGTTGATGTTGAAGTCCCCAGAAGATATAGCCCCTGACACCCCTATTCTTCTTTAAACATTTTCCCGTCTTGTTCCCGCTTACGACAATTCTTCTGTAAATGTCCTCTTTTTTGACAATAGTAACAAGCGGGGATCGCTGAATTCCCTTGAGAAGGCTGACCTCTAGGGGTTTCTTCTATACTTCTTCTCTTCTCCCTCTCTCCTAACAAGGGCTTTTTCTGACTTTCTTTTACTGCTGCTACAAAGATCTTGGCTTTTGTTTTTTGTTTCTCCTCATCTCTCCTGACATATACTTTTTGCGCTTCTCTAAGTAACTCTTCTAATCCTCTCTCTTGCCAATTTTCTAACTTTTCCAATTTCTTTCTTATGTCCACCCAGGATTTGGCTACGAATTGTGTTCTAAGGAGTGCGGTTCCAATTGCTGTATTCGGATCGATCCCCGAATACATTTGTAAACTTTTCTTTAATCTCTCCAACCATTCTGTTGGAGATTCCTCTTTTCCTTGTTGTTCATTGAATGTTTTATTAATGTTTTTTCCTCGTGGAACCGCTTCTCTGATCCCTTGTATAATCATTGTTCTCAAATCTCTCATGTTTTGTCTTCCCTGGGGTTGCTGGTGATCCCAGTGGGGATCCACATTTGGCCATTTTTGATCTCCTGGGGGTCCAGCTTGATTTTGTCTTTCCCAAATCCTCATTCCAGCTTGCCTAATCATTCCCCTTTCCTCAACAGTAAATAAGATTGCTAAAATGGATTGTATTTCTTCCCAGGTATAAGTGTTAGGACCCAGGAATTGATCTAGTCTTTCGGCTACTCCGAGGGGGTCATTTAACAGAGTCCCCATTTCTTTCCTAAAAGATCTCACCTCTGTGGTATTTAAAGGGACTGCCACGAACCCAAATCCTCCCTGATTGCCTCCAAGGGGTACTTCTCTTAATGGATATAGAGAGGTTTCTTCAGGTGCGGCAGTCTTACTTCTTGTGCATGCAGCCGGAGGCAGGTCTAATTCTGGTGCTGTTTGTGGTGGAGGCAGGGACCATGGCTGCACTGCCGGAGAGATTACCGGAGGGGGAGCCGGGAGAGCCGGGAGTGTGTTATTAGGACCCAGAGGTGGTGGTGGTGGTGGTAAATTATCCAGCGGCTCCCATTCATCATTCTTTCCTTTTTCCTGCTTTTCCTCCCCTCCAGAATCCTCATTTGTTTTTAGTGCTAATATTGAGGCTGGACGTGGAGTCCCAATCCACAATTCTGCATACTCACTTTCTTCCTGACAGAAAGGCTCTTTTGAATTAACGTATATATTCAAAGCCTGACAAATCCAATCATCAAACGATCCAAAAACAGGCCAGAAAACACACGGTCTTAAAGGTTTTTTTGGCCATTCTATCATACAGTAATGAACCAATTTTAATTTATTTTTTCCTTTTCTGGGGCCCCTATTGTTCCAATTTCCAATCATTATTCCTAATGGACTTTCTGGTGGTATATCTGGTATTTCGCTCCCTTTCTGGTCCTTGGTCTTTGATTTTATCTGACCCATCTGGGAATTTTACTAGTGGCAATTCCCACAGCCCTTGGTTGCCCCGAGTGAGAGTGTCTTGCAGGGGGCTTAGGACCTATCACCCACCCACGTATCACTCCATTCACCAGCCCAGCCCCCCCGACAGGAGATTAGAACCAGTGAGAAAACAAAAAGACTTCTACGCCTCAGACTTTAGAAGCCTCAGTTACACTCTCACACACAAACACGGGCAACCGTACCTTTACCCAACCGGACGGTATCTTACGAATCAGTCGTCTTCGTCCAGAGTCCAACCGGACGGTATCCACAAGCGTCTTCGTCTGGGATCGAACCAGACGGTATCCAAACGACTGTCGTCTTCGTCCGGTTCGATCCCGGACACCGGAACCCAACCAGACGGTATCCAAACGACCCTGTCGTCTTCGTCCGGATCTTCGCGCGCAGAATTACGGGCACAAAAACACAGCCGGCAAGGGAGCTCAAAAAAATCAAAATTCTTTGCTTACCTTTATTCAGGTTCAGGATGGCATTAGTCCCGATCTGACTCAAACAGGAGCCACCAAATGGTGGGGCGCCCCTCCTAGATTAAATCAGAATTCAGGAACTATAGCCATCCTGGACGAGCCCCCAAATTGTTATAAATGGCTCAGGATTCAAATTAGAATTAAATGAAAAATAGGATTTATTAAAGGATATAAAGGAATAGAGGTAAGCAAACAGCGCTGGGTGCACCGGGAGTCTCCGCTCCACCAGGATGCACACCAATTACATCAAGCAACTGATTTTTATGCTCCTAGACTAATACATATTCATTACTACTTCTAAAAAAAATAGATTATTAAAATTAGCTTCCGGGGTGCAGTCCCTCCTACTGGAGCATGCGCAGTCTCCTCTGGGGTCTCTTCTGGGGGTCTCTAGGGGTCTTCCATGCTGAAGGCTCGCAGTCTTCCTCTTCCCCTTTGTACTTACTGGGCACCATCCCAAGTTTACGGAACACCTTCTTCAAAACACCTTCTTCAAATCTTGTCTCCCAGCCGCCCTTCAGCTTCTTTCTCGGCCCCCCCCTAACCAGATACCAAAGATCCACATAGTATCCCATAACAGTCACTAGTTGTTATCAGTTGTTCTGAAACTCCCAGACACACGAGTAATTAAAACATTCTTCCCCAGCCATTCACAGACACATCTATAGCAGTGTTAGAAATAGAAGTCCGGAATAACAAAAGCAAACAGGTTCATAAATTTAAGAAGTGATAAATTGGCTAGAATGAGGAATGAGGGGGAGACTGGGACACACTGCAGCTGTGGTTCAAGCATTGAATTGCCAGTGCAGGGCCCAGAGGCAGACAGGATTCAAACAATTCAAACAGAATTGTTCTTTATGGACACGAATTGTTAAAACATTCCTCACATAGAGTACATAACAGGCTTGATTGGGCAGGTCCTGCTCGGTTGGCAGATCCCCTAGTATTGACTAACCAGGTGGCCTTTGCCAAATCCGTATCCCAATTTTTGAATATCCCAGCACCCATTGCTTTCAGTGTAGTCTTTAACAGTCCATTGTATCACTTGATTTTCCCAGAGGCTGGTGCATGATGGGGGATGTGAGACACCCACTCAATGCCATGTTCTTTGGCCCAAATGTCTAAAAGGTTGTTTCGGAAATGAGTCCCATTGTCTGACTATTCTTTCTGGGGTGCCATGTCGCCATAGGACTTGCTTTTCAAGGCCCAGGATAGTGTTCCGGGCAGTGGCATGGGGCACAGGCTATGTTTCCAGCCATCCGGTGGTTGCTTCCACCATTGTATTTATGTGGCGCTTGCCATTGCGGGTTTGAGGGAGTGTGAGGTAATCAATCTGCCAAGCCTCTCCATATTTATATTTCAGCCATTGTCCTCCATACCAAAAAGGCTTTGACTGTTTGGCTTGCTTGATTGAAGCACATGTTTCACAATCATGAATAACCTGTGCAATAGTGTCCATGGTCAGGTCCACCTCTTGATCACGAGCCCATCTGTATGTTGCATCTCTACCTTGATGGCCCGAGGTGTCATGGGCCCATCGAGCTATAAATAATTCACCTTTATGTTGCCAGTCCAGGTCCACCTGAGCCACTTCAGTCTTAGCAGCCTGATCCACCTGCTGGTTGTTTTGATGTCCTTCAGTGGCCTGACTCTTGGGCACATGAGCATCTACGTGGCGTACTTTTACAACCAGGTTCTCCACTGATATCATATAAACTCACTTTAGGATAGAATAAATCTTGTGGTTAAAAATTAATGAGAACAAAATAGATGACATCTTGTTATCTGTCGACTTTCTGTTATGTTGAAGCATCTTGTTAATTTAAATATCCCGTTATCTGTCGACTCTCAGTTAGGCTGAAACTTGAGATAACTTGAGTCAACCTTCTATTATGTCTTGTTAACTGAAACATCCCGTTATCTGCCGACCCTCAGTTAGGCTGAAACTTGAGATATCTTGAGCCAACTCGGCATTTCTGCAGCTTAGAAAACAACTGATTCAGCCAACCTGGCATTTTTTAAGCAAAAAGTGAAAAGTGCATCACGAGGAAGATCTACGGTCTTCCTCCCAAAGACCACTGCCCACATCCCGAAGACCCCGGCCCACAATTCTTGGAAGGCTTTGCGCAAGCGCAAGGACTGATAAGCTAATTAGCATATGAAGCGAGAGTAGGCGGGTTTAGGTATTGAATATGTATAGGAGTTAATAGAATATTCATTGTTTTGCTGTATAAATATGAGATAGTTTGTTACTTCAAACATGCACAATAGGTGGAGAGATCCCCCGTGCATCCAGCGCTGCAATAAAGAATATACCACTTAAAGAAATTTCAGCTTCGATCTTTGAATCAATATGGCGACCCAGATGGGACAACCTCTCTGACAGACCGCAGGACCCGCTGGGGACAGGACTCCCTAGGGTACCCCCGGGATTTCCCGGAGGGACTCCTCGACTCACCGGATCACTGCGGAGGCAGACAAGGACCCCATCATTGTAAGTGAGTATATTCTTTATTTTGGTTTGTTTGTCTGGTAGACCGGTCATCTGGAACTGTCTGTAGGTCGGAAGGTGATCTTCTGCAAGGCAGTGTTTGGTATATACTTTGTGGTTGGCACCATAAGTATATGTTTGGGGACCTTAAGGAAAGAGCTTGCTTTAAGGTCCATCTGGAATTGTGTTGCCTATTTCGGTTTTCTGACTCATGGAATGTGGTATTTAACTCTGGTTATTGTTACTTTGATTTTGGCAATATTCCTGGTGATAATAATAGGTTTGTGGCGTTGTTATAAGAAAGATATCATTACAGTGTTACATATTTTGGTTATCACATATTCCGTATACATATAATATGTGATATACAAATATCACATATTTGGTTATCTGACATGTGGAATTTGACTCTGATTATTGTTATTGTGACTTTGGCAATATCTCCTGGTAATAGTAGTAGTTTCATGACATCACTATTGAAAGATACCTGCTTGCCCGCATTTTTGTAAGTGATACGTGTATTCTGAAAGTGTGAACTGGAATATGGGGGTGCAAACAAGCTGTGAAATTCCAAAGAAAAGCACTTTAGGATGTGTTTTGAGTCATTGGAAGGATATTGGAGGATATGCCGGTGGAAGTGTAAACAGGAAAACATTGATAAAATATTGTAATCAATGGTGGCCGCTTTATAAGCTGGAACGTGGAGAAAAGTGGCCTTTTAATGGAGCCTTAAACTATAATACTTTTCAACAGTCAATGTTGTTTTTGAGAAGGAAAATAGGGTGGAATGTTGTATCAGCATCTTGGTGGGAAAAGGTACTGAATTAAGTTGGTCCCTGACTGCACCTTTGATGTTGGCATTAGAAAAGTACAGGCTGGAGAAAGATAAAGGAAGTGTTAAAAGGGTTGTTGAAAGTGTTAAAGGTGTTTGAAGTTGAATGAGCAGGGAAAGAGGATGTAGGAATGTTAACAGTTCTGCCTCAGCCCAGGGCTGAGATCTTAAAATCTTGGGTATCAGCCCTCTGGGGCAAAGGGATCATGATGGGTCCCAGAGAGTTGTCATGGAAACAGAAAAGCAGTTAACTCTTAAAACAACCTGAGTTCATGTGCGAGCTCAGATTGCCGATGGGACCGCTCAGGGAACTGTGGACAATTGCATTTCCCTGACCGACGCCCCACTAAGACCCTAATCATCCTGAAAATTATGAACGGTTAAGTAAATACTAAAATCTGGATGAATTGGGAATTGAGAATATGCTTCCAACAACATCCAAAAGAAACCCTGGCAATACTACAAACTAACCCTAAAAGTGAAATACCTTTAGAGATCACAGATCAAGTATATCCAGGAGTTTGGGCCACTGAAGTCCCTGGAAGAGCTAAAAATGTGACCTTAATAATTATTAAATTAAAGCCAGGAGAGAAACCCGTTAAGGTTAAGCAATATCCTTTGAGGATAGAAGATAGGAAAGGTATTAAAGAGATAATTGATAAATTTCTACAGTATGGATTGTTGATTGCATGTGAATCAGAATAAAATACACCCATATTGCCGATTAAAAAGGCAGATGGAAAAAGCTATAGGCTAGTTCAGGATCTGAGGGCCATAAATAAAATCTCTGAGGATATACATCCAGTAGTGGCAAACCCTTATACTTTGATGGCTAAATTAAAGAATAGTCAAGTCTGGTTTACTGTACTGGATTTAAAAGATGCCTTCTTCTGCCTAGCCTTAGCCACAGAAAGCCAAAACTTATTTGCTTTTGAATGGGAAAACCCCGACTCAGGCAGAAAGATGCAGCTTACGTGGACAGTGCTACCTCAAGGATTCAAGAATAGCCCCACTATTTTTGGAAACCAATTAGCAAAGGAACTTGAAACTTGGATACCTATGGACACTGAAGGAGCTTTGTTACAATACGTAGATGATATCTTAATAGCTACCGAGACTAAAGAGAGTTGCATTCAATGGACTATAAGTCTTCTTAATTTTCTGGGTTTAAATGGATATTGAGTCTCTCAACAGAAAGCTCAGCTGGTTCAACAACGCGTGACCTACTTGGGATTTGGAATTTCGGGAGGTCAGCGAGAACTAGGAACTGAACGTAAGGAAGTCATTTGCCAGACTCCAGAACCCCAAACGGTAAAGGAGCTACGAACCTTTTTAGGAATGACAGGTTGGTGTCGCCTTTGGATTTATAATTATGGACTAATGGTAAAGCCTCTATATGAATTGATAAAGAGTAATCAGTCAAAGTTAGTCTGGACTGGAGAAGCACGAAACACCTTTAAACAACTTAAACGAGAATTGATGCAAGCTCCGGCTTTGGGATTACCGGATCTCTCAAAACCCTTTTGGTTGTTTTCTCATGAGAGACAAGGGATAGCTTTGGGAGTACTAGCACAAAGATTGGGTCCCTATAAACGAGCAGTAGCTTACTTCTCTAAACAAGTAGATGAAGTAAGTAAAGGATGGCCCGGATGCCTTCGAGCTGTTGCAGCTGTTGTTATCAATATACAAGAAGCTCGGAAGCTTACAATGGGACAGAAAATGACAGTGTTAGTCTCCCATATGGTCTCAACAGTTTTGGAACAAAAATGAAACCATTGGCTTTCACCACAGAGATTTTTAAAATATCAAGCAATATTAGTAGAACAAGATGATGTGGAAATTGTGGTCACTAACATCGTAAATCCAGCTTCTTTCCTTAGCGGAACTCTAGATGAACCTTTAACCAATGATTGTATAGAAACAATGGAGGCTGTGTATTCTAGTCGACCCAATCTTAAGGAAGAACCTTTAGAAGATGCTGACGAATCTTGGTATACTGATGGAAGCAGCTTCGTAAAACAAGGACAACGTAAGGCAGGATACGCTGTTACAGCTGCTCAACAGATAATCGAGTCTAAACCATTACCCCCTGGGACGTCCACCCAGAAAGCAGAGATAATTGCTCTTACGCGAGCACTGGAACTATCAGCAGGAAGGAAAATAAATATTTGGACAGATTCTAAATATGCATTCGGCGTGGTACATGCTCATGGAGCGATTTGGAGAGAACGTGGATTGCTGACCGCTCAAGGAAAACAGATAAAGCATGCTGAAGAAATTTTAAGGTTGTTAGAGGCAGTAAAACAACCAGAAAAGGTAGCTATCATGCATTGTCGGGGACACCAAAAGGGGAATGCCGATTTTGAAATTGGAAATCGATTGGCAGATCAGGAGGCTAAGCGGGCAGCTGAAATAATTGAGGTGAAGGCATTGTCTTTGATACCAGACAGTAAAATCCAAACTATATACATGAACCAAAAGCCAAATTATACAAAAGAAGACTTAAAATTAATTGAAGATTTGAAAGGTAAAATGAAACCAGATGGATGAGTATATTTAAAAGATAACTGCGTAATAATACCCTCTAATTTGACATGGCCCATAGTTCTTACAGAACACAATAAAACACATTGGGGAGCTGACACATTGCATAAGAACCTGACTCAGACAATAGTGGGACAAAATTTATATACAACAATAAAACAAGTAACTCAACAATGTAGCATCTGTTTACACAATAACCCCAATACCAAGAATAGAATAAAATTTGGAATAATCGGTAAAGGAAATTATCCGGGACAACAGTGGCAAATTGATTTTTCAGAACTCCCTAGAAAAGGGGGGTATCGTTATTTACTGGTTCTGACTGACACTTTTTCAGGATGGCCCAAAGCCTTTCCCTGTCGAACAAACAAAGCAAGAGAAGTGGTTAAAGTCTTGTTAAATGAAATAATACCACGCTTTGGGATTCCAGTAGCAATGTCTTCTGATAGAGGTTCACATTTTTGTGCACAAGTGGTACAACAGATAAGTAAGATTCTAAAGATAGATTGGCAACTGCATACTCCTTATAGACCGCAGACAAGTGGACAGGTAGAAAAAATGAATCATTTAATTAAACAACAAATAGCTGAAATCGGACAAGAAGCTAATTTGTCATGGCCTCAATCCCTCCCTTTAGCATTACTTAGAATCAGAGTTAAACCTAGAGTAAAAGAGAATTTGAGCCCCTTTGAAATCTTATATGGAAGGCCATATCAATTTCTATTTAGTGGAGAGGATCTAATGCAGCTGGGATCAGAATATTTATATACTTATATAACCGAACTTCAAAAACAATTAAATAAAGTACATAAATTTGTGTTAGGGACCAGGGCTAGAGGGTTGGATCAACCAATCCACCCCTTTAAGCCTGGGGACTATATATATATAAAGACTTTTTCAGGACAACCCCTAGAGGAAAAATGGAATGGACCATATCAAATGTTGCTGACAACTCACACTGCTATCAAGATTAGAGAACAAGCCTCTTGGATCCACTATTCCCGAGTGAAGAAAGCTCCAGAAGCCCCCTGGAAAGTAACGCCAGGTGACGATGAACTGAAACTAAAGCTTAGTCGAACAAAATGAGGACATTACGGTCTGGAGTATTTGGTAATACGGTTGGCAGAAAATTTGTTGATAGAATTGTTTTGTTTCTATGGCTTATAGTTGTAATTGTGATTCAGGAAGGTGCCTCTGTGATAACAGAGAGTGGTGAGTGGCCTTGGACTGAAGCCGTAACAACAGAGGATAAGAACTTTAATGGAAAGTTAGCATTTCTGATCATCTGGTGAACAAATGGTAACTATTTATATAAACCATCAGAATGGCAAAAATTAGGGGAAGAGTGGACACACCAAAGAACCATAGGGGATGAAATTAAAATAGAGTGCCAAATGATTAATGGAATGACCCATGAGAAAGTAACGGGGATTTTAGTAAAACTGATTTCCAAAAATGGCCAATGAGAAGGTTGTATTCGCCCAGGTAAATTGGATTGCTGGTATAATTTTATATTAACACAAAATGTAGTAATCAGCTGTTTTTGGACTAATAATGGCCAAAAGTTCAAAGTCAAGAAGGGTGAGGGCCTCATATTCGGCACTTCCTACAACAGTGAGACCCTCTACAACCCATGCCCCACCTCCAATCAAACTGGAACCCAAAATTTATGAAACAGGCCCATATGTAGTAAGGAACACAGGCCAACAGCAATTTAATCCAAAATGGTCACTCAAGCGTGTTGAATTGCTAATACAAATTAACATCTCGGCAGTTCAACCAGCCTGTTCTCCTTTCCTAAAGACATCATTTGAAGACTGGACAATATGGTCACAAAAGCAAGCACACTTCAGGGGCAGCACACAAAGAGACTTAACTGGAAGGCTAGGAACAGGGTTAGGAGTTTTAAATGGAATTGATTCAGAAATATTAATGAATAAGCTAGCCACAGCAACAAGTGATTTGACAAAACTAAAACAACCCCCACAATCATCCTTATTGGCATTGGGAACTAGTCAATGGCAAGTTTCAAAGGTGTTACCGAGATGGGAAAATGCAGAAGACCAAGACCACAAACTAATAATAGATGCGCTTAGTATGGTTCAAGATAATGTATCCTTAGCTCTTAGTTGTATGCAAGCACAGTTATGGTTGCAGGCAACGGCTGCCTTGATCATTAGGGAAGGAAGTGAAGACATTTTTCCAGCTGAAGTCCGAAAGACTGTTTGGGACAATGCCAATGATTTTGAGAAGAAGTTCCAGACCTTGTGGACCCTGGTAAATTTTACTTATGATCCCATTGTTAACATGGCTACTGCCTTCATGCTTACTATACGTAATGCCACAGTTTATGTTATCCACCCCATCATTGCACTAGGATTAAACCATGAGGAGACAGTGCTCTATCCTTCGGAGCATAGAACATGGGCACGGATGGAGAATGGGAAATGGCAGTCTGTAAATCTAGAATCATGTGTTACCCGGGAACAACAAGGATTTATTTGTGAAAGCAATACAATTGATGCTCAGGATGTATTGATGCTCATCAATTCATCAAATTTTCTGGCAGACGAAGCTGCTGCCATCTAAATGCCAATCCTCCGCATCTTCTAGGGGTACATCTTTTAATTCTGGTCAGCTGGAGTATACTGTGTCCATGGTCTTGATGCAATCATGAATGGGTGATCTGGAAACTCTGTTACTCAGGAAAGAGGCTGGGTTCACAGTATTAGTGCCGAAAAAAAATTTAGTAAAATAATAGTCAATGCTACACATTTCTTTTCTTCTTTAGTAGCTATCACTTGTGTGTATTGCAACAGTGTCCTCATTTCCTGTTTGGTCTTTCAAGCTTCAAGGTCACAGGATAGTTGTTTCCCAAATATTGTATTATTACAGGGCTATTGTTTCTATATTCCAGGTGTTATAAATGAAGTCTCAACTCAATCTGAATTTAGTAATATTTATAAAAGGAATATTTATAAAAGGTATAAAAGGTATAAAAGGCAAGTAAACAGCACTGGGTGAGCGGGGAGTCTACGCTCCACCATCACGCACACACAAACATCAAACATTCTAAATATACAGAACATTGCTTTACATACTAAACACGAGTATGCCTATACATACGTACAATCAGGAAAGGTAACAAACAATCCTTTAAGTTCCATGACTTAACAGTCTCCATTTTCCATTCCTTTTGAACAATATGTCTTGCTTTAAGTTGTCAAGCAACTCGGTCTTCAGGCCTTATGTATCCCGTTCTTCCCGGATCGAAGAAAAGCATATCCATCTCCTTTTCAAGGCCAATAGGGCCTGGGTCAAAAGGCATGTCCAGGTCACCAGGGGGCATAACAGCAAAAGCCTTCGATGGCAGTAGCAGCAGAGGGGCCGATGGTGTAGCAGAAGGATCGGTGGACAAGCCCACAGCTCCCTCACTGTCTGGCAAACCACACGTTTCTGACTGTGGTCCCACATGGCTTTTTAAGGCCTCAGAGACTGCTCGCCAGGTGCCGAGCAATCCCGCTGCAACCTTGTCGTTTTTAGTTGCAGAGTCCCACACCTTGACCTCAATTTGGTCCCATGTTTCAGGATCATAAACTGTCTGATTGTTAATAAGGAGAATAAGCTGTAAGGTTACCAGGACAGTCTTTGTTTCTAAGGACGTATGATTCCCCATAATGCGCAGCTGCTTACCAGTGAGAGGCAGTTGTGTGCGCGGGTTTGCTTCTCTCAGCTTGAGCTTCTTCCCATCTCCAGTGCGCCCATTTCCAGCGACTTTCTGTACGAGATTCTCTGAGCAGTTTGCTAAGTCTGTCCAAACTGGTTTAAAGATTGAAGCCGAAATTTCCTTAAGTGGTATATTCTTTATTGCAGCGCTGGATGCACGGGGGATCTCTCCACCAATCGTGCATGTTCGAAGTAACAAACCATCTCATATTTATACAGCAAAACGATGAATATTCTATTAACGCCTATACATATTCATTACCTAAACCCACCTACTCTCGCTTCGTATGCTAATTAGCTTATCAGTCCTTGCGCAAAGCCTTCCAAGAATTGTGGGCCGGGGTCTTTGGGATGTGGGCAGTGGTCTTTGGGAGGAAGACCGTAGATCTTCCTCGTGATGCACTTTTCACCTTTTGCTTAAAAAATGCCAGGTTGGCTGAATCAGTTGTTTTCCAAGCTGAGTTGGCTTTCAGCCTAACTGAGGGTCGACAGATAACAGGATGTTTCAATTAACAAGATGCTTCAACATAACAGAAGGTCGACAGATAACAAGATGTCATCTATTTTGTTCTCATTAATTTTTAACCACAAGATTTATTCTATCCTAAAGTGAGTTTATACAATATCATTCCCCCCTTTTCTGGAAAATCTAGTAAATTCTTTTACTTAATACGAAAATTTTTCTTCCCAGTCTTTATGATATGTACCCCTCAATACCTTGCCATGGACATTTGTCAAGGAGGCTAACATGGACATTCGTTGTAACAATTTCCAATTCCAAACAAGTAATACAAAAGACAATATTAAACTTATACCAACTAATATCAATAAAACAATAATTGGGTAACTCAATGTGTTCAAAATCCCAGTTGCATTTGGCGACCATCCAAAGAATTTATCCCACCAGTTGTGACTTGTGTCTTGTTTTACTCTTTGCAAAACTCTGCTTATTTCCTTTGTATCATGATGGACAGTGATTAGTTGTTAGACTTGATCAGCTGGTGGGATACCACTGGTGCCAAATATAGAAAATCACACCCGACGATTCTAACAAAGTTACAAATACAAAAGTTAGAATGATTTTTGCTAGGGAGAATTATGTTCTCCTTGTCTACTTCTACAAAATCACAAGCAGTTCTTAAACACACACAGCCTTGACAAATATATATACAAGCACAGTCTTTTGACTAGTATTTGGATGAATTTCAAGGTGGCAGACAACTTGCTCCGTGTCAAAACATACATCCTGAGCATCAATTGTATTGCTTTCACAAATAAATCCTTGTTGTTCCCGGGTAACACATGATTCTAGATTTACAGACTGCCATTTCCCATTCTCCATCCGTGCCCATGTTCTATGCTCCGAAGGATAGAGCACTGTCTCCTCATGGTTTAATCCTAGTGCAATGATGGGGTGGATAACATAAACTGTGGTATTACGTATAGTAAGCACGAAGGCAGTAGCCATGTTAACAATGGGATCATAAGTAAAATTTACCAGGGTCCACAAGGTCTGGAACTTCTTCTCAAAATCATTGGCATTGTCCCAAACAGTCTTTCGGACTTCAGCTGGAAAAATGTCTTCACTTCCTTCCCTAATGATCAAGGCAGCCGTTGCCTGCAACCATAACTGTGCTTGCATACAACTAAGAGCTAAGGATACATTATCTTGAACCATACTAAGTGCATCTATTATTAGTTTGTTGTAGTCCAATTTACCTGGGCGAATACAGCCTTCTCGTTGGCCATTTTTGGAAATCAGTTTATTAACAGTTTTACTTTAGGTCAGAGGTTGGGCTCGATGATCTTGAGGTCTCTTCCAACCTAGAAATTCTGTGATTCTGTGATTCTGTATTACCAAATACTCCCGACCGTAATGTCCTCATTTTGTTCGACTAAGCTTTAGTTTCAGTTCATCGTCACCTGGCGTTACTTTCCAGGGGGCTTCTGGAGCTTTCTTCACTTGGGAATAGTGGATCCAAGAGGCTCGTTCTCTAATCTTGATAGCAGTGTAAGTTGTCAGCAACACTTGATATGGTCCATTCCATTTTTCCTCTAGGGGTTGTCCTGAAAAAGTCTTTATATATATATAGTCCCCAGGCTTAAAGGGGTAGATTGGTTGATCCAACCCTCTAGCCCTGGTCCCTAACACAAATTTATGTACTTTATTTAATTGTTTTTGAAGTTCGGTTATATAAGTATATAAATATTCTGATCCCAGCTGCATTAGATCCTCTCCACTAAATAGAAATTGATATGGCCTTCCATATAAGATTTCAAAGGGGCTCAAATTCTCTTTTACTCTAGGTTTAACTCTGATTCTAAGTAATGCTAAAGGGAGGGATTGAGGCCATGACAAATTAGCTTCTTGTCCGATTTCAGCTATTTGTTGTTTAATTAAATGGTTCATTTTTTCTACCTGTCCACTTGTCTGCGGTCTATAAGGAGTATGCAGTTGCCAATCTATCTTTAGAATCTTACTTTTCTGTTGTACCACTTGTGCACAAAAATGTGAACCTCTATCAGAAGACATTGCTACTGGAATCCCAAAGCATGGTATTATTTCATTTAACAACACTTGGCTTGGACTGGCGCACGCTTCGTTGGGTTACAAACTGGCTGAATAGCCGGGCTCAAAGAGTCGTGGTAAATGGAGTCAAGTCCAGTTGGAGGCCAATTGTTTGGAATTGGAAATTGTTACAATGAATGTCCATGTTAGCCTCCTTGACAAATGTGCATGGCAAGGTATTGAGGGTGTTAGAAATGGCTCAATCTTCAAAATAGGATTAAATAAAAAAATAGGATTTATTAAAAGAATATAAAAGAATAGAGGTAAGCAAACAGCGCTGGGTGCACCGGGAGTCTCCGCTCCACCAGGACGCACACCAGTTACATCAAGTAGCTGATTTTTATGCTCCTAGACTAATACATATTCATTACTACTTCTAAAAAAAAACAGATATTATAATTAGCTTCCGGGGTGCAGTCCCTCCTACTGGAGCATGCGCATCAGTCTCCTCTGGGGGTCTCTAGGGGTCTTTCATGCTGAAGGCTCGTAGTCTTCCTCTCCAAGCTTTTTTCTCGTCCTTCCCCTTTGTACTCCTTTGGCACCGTACCAAGTTTATAGAACATTTTCTGCAGGTCTTGTCTCCCAGCCGTCCTTCAGCTTCTTTTTTCTTCTTCTTAATCTCTTGGCCACCTGGCCAGATATCAGAGGCCTGCATAGTATCCCATAACAGTCACTAGTTGTTATCAGTTGTTCTGAAACCCCCAGACATCAAAGACTTCATACAAACACAAATAGCTTTCTTATTGACACTTCACCAGTAATTAAAACATTCTTCACCAGCCATTCACAGGGACAGTCACACCTATAGCAGTGTTAAGTTAATCTCGAAGAAGACAGAAAAAAGGCTGTAACTGTTAGAAATAGAAGTCCGGAATAACAAAAGCAAACAGGTCCATAAATTTGAGGAGTATTTTCTGAAGACTTGATAAATTGACTAGAATGAGGGGGAGACTGGGACACACTGCATCTGTGGTTCAAGAATTAAATTGCCAGTGCAGGACCCAGAGGCAGACAGGACTGTTCTTTATGGACACGAATTGTTAAAACATTCCTAACAATCCCTTATCTTCTTTTCAATATCAACAATTCGTGTCTCTTCTGTTGTTAATAACTGGATTTCATCAGTCTGTTCTTGGAGGGTCCAATTCTTAAGCATCATAATTGACATATCCCCTTCCTTTTTTAATGAAGTTATTACCAATGTACTATTTATCACGCGGTGTATTAATAATGTAAGGCAAGGTATCATGCAAGGTATAAACAATAACATCATTACACCACATAACAATAAAAATAACACCCTTTTAACCCATGGTCCACCAGGCTGCCATGAAAATAAATCCCATTCCATATCCTTCTAGGTTTGTGCTCGCTCGCTCACCTCCCCCCTTCCTTCTCTGGGATGGGAGAGAGAAATGGGAAATTGAAGCCTGTGAGTTGAGATAAAAACAAGAAAATAAAAACAATAATAATAATAATAATAATAATAATATTACTACTAGTAATAATGTGTACGAAACAAGTGATGCACAATGCAATTGCTCACCACCTGCTGTGCGATGCCCAGCCTAACCCCGATCAGTCCGGCCCTCCTCCCAGCCTGCCTGCTGGCAGGACAGTGAGAAGCTGAAACATCCTTGGCTTGGTGTAAGCACTGCTCTGTAACAATTAAAACATCAGCATATTATTAGCATTCTTCTCATCCTAAACCAGAACATAACATTCTATCAGTTACTAGGAAGAAACACCCTTTTCATCAATCTTTAAACAGCAATTACTAAAGCTAAATTTTCCACAGACTTCTCCTTCTTGTGCTAGTAAATAATCCAAAGCTAGGCAATTTTGATACAAAGCAGTTCTCATAACTCATTTATAACTCATTTAGATCAGTTCTCATCATTTATAGAATAGAATCATAGAATCATAGAATATCCTGAGTTGGAAGGGACCCTTAAGGATCATCAAGTCCAACTCTTGACACCGCACAGGTCTACCCAAAAGTTCAGACCATGTGCCTAAGTTCACAGTCCAATCTCTTCTTAAATTCAGACAGGCTCGGTGCAGTGACCACTTCCCTGGGGAGCCTGTTCCAGTGTGCAACCACCCTCTCTGTGAAGAACCCCCTCCTGACGTCCAGCCTAAATTTCCCCTGCCTCAGCTTAACCCCGTTCCCGCGGGTCCTGTCACTAGTGTTAATGGAGAAAAGGTCTCCTGCCTCTCGACACCCCCTTACGAGGAAGTTGTAGACTGTGATGAGGTCTCCCCTCAGCCTCCTCTTCTCCAGGCTGAACAGGCCCAGTGACCTCAGCCGTTCCTCGTACGTCTTCCCCTCCAGGCCTTTCACCATCTTCGTAGCCCTCCTCTGGACACTTTCCAACAGTTTCATGTCCTTTTTATACTGTGGTGCCCAGAACTGCACACAGTACTCGAGGTGAGGCCGCACCAGCGCAGAGTAGAGCGGGACAATCACCTCCCTTGACCTACTAGCGATGCCGTGCTTGATGCACCCCAGGACACGATTGGCCCTCCTGGCTGCCAGGGCACATTGCTGGCTCATATTCAACTTGCTGTCTACCACGACCCCCAGATCCCTCTCTTCTAGGCTGCTCTCCAGCGTCTCATCGCCCAGTCTGTACGTGCAGCCAGGGTTTCCCCGTCCCAGGTGCAGGACCCGGCACTTGCTCTTATTGAACTTCATGCGGTTGGTGATCGCCCAGCTCTCCAACCTGTCCAGATCCCTCTGTAAGGCCTTTACGCCCTCATTCGAGTCCACAACTCCTCCAAGTTTGGTGTCATCAGCAAACTTGCTCAAAATACCCTCTATTCCTACATCCAGATCGTTTATGAAAATATTGAAAAGTACCGGCCCTAAAATGGAGCCTTGAGGGACCCCACTGGTGACCGCCCGCCAGCCTGACGCAGCCCCATTTACCATAACCCTTTGGGCCCTGCCCGTTAGCCAATTGCTCACCCATCTTATGATGTTTTTATTTAGCTGTATGGTGGACATTTTGTCCAGTAGGATCCTATGGGAAACCGTGTCAAAAGCCTTGCTGAAGTCCAAAAAAATCACATCAGCTGGTTTCCCTTGGTCCACCATACGGGTGATCTTATCATAAAAGGAAATCAGGTTAGTTAGGCAGGACCTACCCTTCACAAACCCATGCTGGCTGGGACCAATGACTGCTTTGTCCCCCAGGTGCGCCTCAATAAGTCCGAGAACCAACTTCTCCATGATTTTACCAGGCACTGACGTGAGACTGACAGGCCTGTAATTGCTAGGGTCTTCTTTCTGACCCTTCTTGAAAATTGGCACAACATTTACCAGCTTCCAGTCTACCGGGACCTCTCCAAATTCCCAGGATCGTTGAAAAATAATTGAAAGAGGTTCCGTGATGACATCCGCCAGCTCTTTCAGCACCCGGGGATGAATCCCATCCGGACCCATGGACTTGTAGGGATCCAGGTGGAGTAGCAAATCCCGCACACGTTCAGGGTCAGTTGGGAGTTTGTCATCCCCACCGTCCCGGCCCTCCAGCTCAGGACACCCTGGGTCCCGAAGCCCATCATCGGCATTGAAGACAGAGGCAAAGAAGGCGTTAAGCGTCTCTGCTTTGCCTACGTCATCGTCTGTGAGGAGACCTTCCCTATCAAGGAGTGGCCCTATGTATTCTTTAGTTCTCCTTTAGTTCTCTCTAAGTTATAACACTTGCTTTGTTTGTTCGACAAGGAAAAGCTTCGGGCCATCCTGAAAACGTGTCAGTCAGAACCAGTAAATAACAATACCCCCCTTTCCTAGGGAGTTCTGAAAAAATCAATTTACCACTGTTGTCCCAAAAAATTTCCTTTACCGATTATTCCAAATAATCCACCCAGCGCGTCACTTTGTCATAGAAGGAGATCAGGTTCGTCAAGCAGGACCTGCCTTTCATAAACCCATGCTGACTGGACCTGATCACCTGGTTGCCCTGCACGTGCTGCGTGATGACACTCAAGATAATCTGCTCCATGAGCTTCCCTGGCACTGAGGTCAAACTGACAGGCCTATAGTTCCTTGGGTCTGCCCTCCGGCCCTTCTTGTAGATGGGCATCACGTTTGCTAGCCACCAGTCAACTGGGACCTCCCCTGATAGCCAGGACTGTTGATAAATGATGGTAAGCGGCTTGGCCAGCTCCTCCGCCAGTTCTCTCAGTACCCTTGGGTGGATCCCATCCGGCGCCATCGACTTGAGCATATCCAAGTGCCGTAGCAGGTCACCAAACAGTTCTTCGTGGATAGTGAGGGCCACATCCTGCTCCCCATCCCCTTCCACCAGCTCAGGGTACTGGGTATCCAGAGAACAACAGGTATTGCCGCTAAAGACTGAGGCAAAGAAGGCATTGAGCACCTCCGCCTTTTCCTCATCTCTTGTAACTAAGTTTCCCCCCGCATCCAGTAAAGGATGGAGATTCTCCTTAGTCCTCCTTTTTGTGCTGATGTATTTATAAAAACGTATTTTGTTATCTTTAATGGTAGTAGCCAGACTGAGCTCCAGATGAGCTTTGGCCTTCCTAATTTTGTCCCTGCACAGCCTTGCAACATCCTTATAGTCCTCCCTAGTGGCCTGCCCACTTTTCCAAAGATTATAAACCCTCTTTTTTCTCCTAAGCTCAAGATGCAACTCTCTGTTGAGCCAGGCTGGTCTTCTTCCCCGCCAGCTCGTCTTTGGGCACGTGGGGACAGACCGTTCCTGCGCCATTAAGATTTCCCTCTTGAAGAGAGCCCAGCCTTCCTGGACTCCTCTGCCCTTCAGAACCGCCTCCCAAGGGAAAATTCTATTCTCCCAAGGGAATTCTATTAACGCCTATACATATTCATTACTTAAACCCGCCTACTCTCGCTTCGTATGCTAATTAGCTTATCAGTCCTTGCGCTTGTGCAAAGCCTTCCAAGAATTGTGGGCCGGGGTCTTCAGGATGTGGGCAGTGGTCTTTGGGATCTCGTGATGCACTTTTCACCTTTTGCTTAAAAAATGCCAGGTAGGATGAATCAGTTGTTTTCCAAGCTGAGTTGGCTTTCGGCCTAACTGAGGGTTGGCAGATAACGGGGATGTCTCAGTTAACAAGACATAACAGAAGGTTGACTCAAGTTATCTCAAGTCTCAGTCTGACTGAGGGTCGACAGATAACGGGATGTTTCAATTAACAAGATGCTTCAACATAACAGAAGGTCGACAGATAACAAGATGTCATATATTTTGTTCTCATTAATTTTTAACCACAAGATTTATTCTATCCTAAAGTGAGTCTATACAATATCAAAACCTATCTTCATGAGGTGATCAATGTGCCTGTTCCCATCCTGGACACCGTTCTGCTAGCCTGTTCCTTTTTATTCCTTCTTTTTGCTTCTTTATTGATGACATAACTTCATCGTGTTGCCTTTTTTTTTTTTTATCTTGAGGGCAGGTTCCCCTCTTATACCCTTCTCTCCACGGCAGTCCTTTTCAAAACAACTTTTCATTGGTCAAACAAGTTTGAATATAACAACAACAGCAAACACACAGAAACTTCCACGCCTTAACGGCTGGAGAACAAGAAACCTGGGACTGTGTGGAGTCTCCTGAATCACCCTTCTTTGTTCCCTCTAAACTCTTTTACATTCCTGATGGCCTCATCGTTAAGAGTCCGATGTTATCATCAACCACGGACAGGGCTTTCCGAACCCCATGGCCACACTCCCAAATCTCACCCTTCTTTATTAATATCAACCATTTTCTGGACATGAATTACCACTCCATATATAACACAGGGATATTCTTGAACCCCTGTGGTAACACAGTCCAAGTAAGCTGAGTTTTCCATCCTCTATTAGGATTTTCCCATTCAAAGGAAAAGAGTTTCTGGCTTTCAGTTGCCACGGGCAGGCAGAAAAAGGCATCCTTTCAATCTAGTACCATGAACCAAACGTGACTGTTCTCTAATTTTGTCAAAAGGTTATTTCCAGTTTTCCTTGTTCAAAAGAAATTTTTGCATCCAGTTTTTCCAGCAAGTCCCTTCCTAAGAAGGACCTTGGCAAATTGTGTAAGTATAAAAATTGATGAATTCCAATCATTTTTCCCAATTTAAATTTCAAGCATTGCAAAAAAATGCCTTTTCCTGTTTGCCAATTGCTCCTATTACATTTACAGACTCAGCGCTTTTCCAGAGTCAATTTTTGAATTAACACAGAGAAAGAAGCTCCCTTAACCAACAAAAAATTCAAGCCTCTCCCTTTGTTCCCTAGCTTTATTTCAACCAGTGGACCTGCTGGGGTAGATGCCCCAGGTCCCCATCATTCCTGACTGTTGTACTGCTTAATGGAACAGGATCAGTCCATCCCCACGTGCCCAAAGACGAGCCGGCGTGAAAGAAGACCGGCCTGGCTCAACAAAGAGTTGCATCTTGAGATTAAGAGAAAAAAAGAGGGTTTATAATCTTTGGAAAAAAGGGCGGGCCACTGAGGAGGACTATAAGGATGTTGCGAGGCTGTGCAGGGACAAAATTAGAAAGGCCAAAGCTCATCTGGAGCTCAGTCTGGCTACTGCTGTTAAAGATAACAAAAAATCTTTTTACAAATACATCAACGCAAAATGGAGGACTAAGGAGAATCTACATCCTTTACTGGATGCGGGGGGAAACCTAATTACAAAAGATGAGGAAAAAGCGAAGGTGCTTAATGCCTTCTTTGCCTCAGTCTTTAGCGGCAATACCGGTTGTTCTCTGGATACCCAGTACCCTGAGCTGGTGGAAGGGGATGGGGAGCAGAATGTGGCCCTCACTATCCACGAAGAACTGGTTGGTGACCTGCTACGGCACTTGGATATGCTCAAGTCGATGGCGCCGGATGGGATCCACCCAAGGGTACTGAGAGAACTGGCGGAGGAGCTGGCCAAGCTGCTTACCATCATTTATCAGCAGTCCTGGCTATTGGGGGAGGTCCCAGTTGACTGGCGGCTAGCAAACGTGATGCCCATCTACAAGAAGGGCCGGAGGGCAGACCCAAGGAACCTGTCAGTTTGACCTGTCAGTTTGACCTCAGTGCCAGGGAAGCTCATGGAGCAGATTATCTTGAGTGTCATCACGCAGCACGTGCAGGGCAACCAGGTGATCAGGCCCAGTCAGCATGGGTTTATGAAAGGCAGGTCCTGCTTGACGAACCTGATCTCCTTCTATGACAAAGTGACACGCTGGGTGGATGAGGGAAAGGCTGTGGATGTGGTCTACCTTGACTTCAGCAAGGCTTTTGACACCGTCTCCCACAGCATTCTCCTCGAGAAACTGGCTGCTCTTGGCTTGGACTGGCGTATGCTTCATTAGTTTAGAAACTGGCTGGATAGCTGGGCCCAAAGAGTTGTGGTGAAAGGAGTCAAATCCAGCTGGAGGCCGGTCACTAGTGGCATTCCCGAGGGCTCAGTACTAGAGCCAGTTCTCTTACAAGACTTACGAGGAGTGGCTGAGGGAGCTGGGGTTGTTCAGTCTGGAGAAGAGGAGGCTCAAGGGTGACCTTTTCACACTCTACAGGTACTTTAAAGGAGGCTGCAGTGAGGTGGGGGTTGGTCTATTCTCCCATGTGCCCGGTGATATGATGAGGGGGAATGGACTAAAGTTGCAACAGGGGAGGTTTAGGTTGGATCTTAGGAAAAAATGATTTACCGAAAAGGTTGTTAAGCATTGGAATGGGCTGCCCAGGGAAGTGGTGGAGTCACCTGTAGGTCTTTAAAAGACGTTTAGATGTAGAGCTTAGTGATATGGTTTAGTGGAGGACTGGTTAGTGTTAGGTCAGAGGTTGGACTAGGTGATCTTGGAGGTTTCTTCCAACCTAGATGATTCTGTGATTCTGTGAACTCGCCTTGGTTATATGCAGTAAAGAGTTACATATGCATGAAGTTTCCCAATGTGTGTATACATATGCATGACCTATCCTGGCTTCATATTAAAATTATCTCCAAGAAGTCATTTCCATAAACTCCTCCCATCTGCGCTTGCATAGTGTCTCCTGGTGGTGGTCTCCGGGGGTCGTGGGGATGAAGGCTGATAATTCTTCTTCATCACCACTAGTTGACCCCCTGCCTTTGTGCAGACTCAGCTGCTCTTGGCTCTTGTCCAAACCACAGGGTCGGTCTCAGCCTGTTCTTGAGACAGGATCTCTGTTTTTATCAGTAACCATCCTTTGTGAGAGGCCCCAAGACTCCTTGTTTCAGTTGATTTGCACAGTAGTAAGCAAAGACATTAAGCAGCATCTGTTTTTAATACAATAATCTAGGTATTCATTAGTCAGCATTCTGTCTACTAGGATTCTCTTAACTCCCTCTCTCACCATGACCGCTTCCCCGTGGAGCGTGTCCCAGCGCCCAGCCACCTTCTCAGTTGTGGGAACAAAAATGTTGTTTTTTTTGCACCAGAATTGGTAACAAGCACAGGAAGTACCAGACATGCTGCTTCTTGGGAATGCCCAATGTATGGGGGGCAGGAGGGGGAAGAAAGACAAGTACTAAATAAATATTCAACAGAAAAGCATTTACTGGGTGCAGGTGACTGTGTAAGAAAGAGCTGAGCAACTAGATGACACCAGCAAAATGGATATGATGCTCGCGGAGAAAGGAGGTTTGTGCGTGATTCTGGGAACCCTTCTTGCGCTTTTATACCCAACAATACTGCCCCGGATGGCACAGTAACTAGAGCATTGCAAGGGCTTTCCACCCTTTCCAATGAATTAGCAGAAAATTCAGGAACAGATACTTCCATCACAGGATGGTTGGAATCTTGGTTTGGTAAATGGAAAGGGATGGTAATGTCCATATTTACATCCTTTATCATAGTAGCAGGAGTTTTGACAGCCATTGGTTGTTGCACTATGCCCTGTGTAAGAGGACTAGTCCAGGGGTTAATTGAAACTGCACTATTGAAACAAATGACCATGGAGTCACCACCTTACTCAGATAAGATGATGATATTAGAGGAGATGGAAAGCAAAGAAAGTGAAGAAGAGGAAGCTATCTTCCAAATTACACCTTAGAGAAGTTTTGCAAAAATCAACAACTTATAAAGAAGAGAAGGGAGGAATTGTGGGACCAAAAATGTTGGTTTTGCACCAGAATTGGTAACATAAGCACAGGAAGTACCAGACATGCTGCTTCTTGGGAATGCCCAATGTATGGGGGGCAGGAGGGGGAAGAAAGACAAGTACTAAATAAATATTCAACAGAAAAGCATTTACTGGGTGCAGGTGACCGTGTAAGAAAGAGGTGTTTTTTTCTAGAGTTGTTACATTGTTTAGAGTTATATTGTTTGGAGGGAAGGGATGTGGTATTGAGATATGCTTGCAGTGATGACAAAGCTTAACAGACAACCTTGTAAAATGCAGACAACCAGACTCCCTAGTGCAAATTAGGTGAAATTCATGGTATCAAGTCAAGCCAGATAAGGGAAGAAACATTACCACCTCGCAGATTAAAAAAGTCAAAAGAAATTTTAAAAAATAACAGGCTGGTAACTGAAAGCCATGTATTATCTGTGAAACGTCAGATAGGTTGTGAACCTGGGCTACCCAGTCAATGGGGAAACGGGAGGGTCCCGGTTGTTGAGAAACAAAGTATATAAACTGTACTATGTGACTAGTAGGCGCGCTTCTGCTTGTGGGATGTCCACCATTGCAATCACGAATAAAAATGCAACTTCACTGAGATCCTCATCTGAGCCTAAGTTATTGGCTACATAGTGTTTCTCACAATTTGGGGGCTCATCCGGGATCCTGTCACCTGCCGGGGAGCCTCACCGCCGCAGCAACAGGAAGGCATGTCCGGCTGATTTCAGCGGTCCTGTGCATCGACAGTGGCGGTTCTGCGGAGAGCTATCAGAGGGCTCAAGGCTGATTAAAGAGGCAGGATCCATGAAATATTAGGGAAAGGAAGAAGGTAGGCACTCTGTTTTTTAAGAATTGACCCAGTAACTCTGTGCACAGACCAAGGTAAGAAATATTAAGTATTGCCTTGGGGGTCGGGTGAGACTCTGTGTGATGTGTGATTGAGACGTACTTTTGTACGAAGCAAGTGTGGAGTCTTGACCTGTGGTTCTGTAGATCTGCAAGGGGCCCGTCTGTAGATGGATGAAGCATGAGATAAGAGAGAGAAAGGAAGAGTCTCGGGAAATCTGGTGTACGATACCCCTTGCATGGTGAAGTGCTTGGCAGTACTAAGTATGTTGTTTACAGGGGAAGAAAGGGGAATGATCAAGAGGACATCCGCTATCTGAGAATAAGAAAATAAGGAGCATAGTCTAGGCTCTGGTAAAAATTAGAACAAGGTAGAAGAGATATTGAGAATATTGAGAATTTTGCCTTCCTTGATACTAACAGTACTAACAGAATGAGTACTGTCCATTGCAGGGTGCAATGGACAAATTACGACTATGATTATTGTGACAAATAGCTGTTTCAGCCAAGTTAAATTCGGTAGCCAGGAAGTTGATTTTTCTAACAAATCTCTAATCCCCCAAGGGGGAATTCCCCAAGAGGAATCATCCTGAGCTACTGCATGTAGGATTTTTTTTTTCCCACAAATTTTTCCCAAATCTGTCTCTATTTGTTTTTGCTTTTTTATATATACACAAGTCTGATTTATTACTGTACATAGTCCCCCTTCCTTAGCTAAATGCATGTCCAGTTTTGGACATGCTAAGATAATGCTCCCGCCTTCCTCCTTGTTACACTCAAAACATTTAAGAACAAAATAGGATTACAAGATACACCACCGGGCCCATATATTGGGCATCACCAACCAAAACTTGGATAAAACAGCACTTTGTTCGCCTCCGGCCATTCCCCTCGTGGAGAATACGGAACCGTGTATTGGAACTTCGCACTCGCTTCACAGCGATGCTGCGTCTCACTCACAGCACAATCACGCAATCACACAGAGCGGCCCCTTGCACTTCTCGTTCATACTACAAGAATATATAATTTAGAATGATAACCAACCAAACAAGTATGGTTTCTGACTGTGTTCTTTGTGGAGTGACTCACTCCACAACGATACTTTGTTTCAAACGCATACACTTACACAGATGCTTTCAACATGAGATACCCAGACATCCACAAATAAGACATTCAATTATTAACACTCCAATAAATCACAATTTTGAGAGGCCCGCTTACCCTTCTTCTGCTTCTTATAGTCATTAGCAGGTCCGTCCTGGCTCCCAAAACTGGGATGCAGCAGTAAGATCGGATTTGCTCGATCTACTCCCAAGATCGCTAGCAACCACTCTATCGGTCAGCAAATGCCCCTTGACCACTCTGTCGGTCACCAAATCTCCCTTGACTGCTCTATCGGTCAGCCTGTAGGGTACCCTCCTCCCATATGGGGACTATGCTGCACTCCAGATATCTCTGCACAATTTACCAGCTGCCCCAGCCATGCATATGACTTACAGGCCCTTCCTGTACTGTAAAACATACCATTTATCTGCAGCTTCAGGAGGTCCTTGTCTACTTCTTCAGTGAGCGGCTGAGAGTGGAGTCCCCTCCGAGGAAAATGCTCAGGGTGCACCTAGGGGCATCCGCTCCGCAGGCAATCCCACAGCTGAGCAGAGCGTCTCCTGGCTGGCTTGCCAAACTGATGTGCGGAAAGCAAACTCCACAATCAGTAAGATTGTAATGTAGGTATGTTTATTCAGCGCTGGCTGGCACTGGGGGTAGTCCCACCAAAGTCGTGTGCACCCCAACACGGCAGTTGCCTCGGCTATATGTGGTGAAGAGTTACATATGCATGAAGTTTCTCAAGACGCCTATACATATGCATGACCTATCCCTGCTTTGTTCCAGAGAGTCATTTTCATAGAATCCTCCTATCCACGCTTGCGCAGTGTTTTCTGGTACTGGTCGCTGAGGGTCATGGGGATGAAGATTAGTGAGTCTTCCTCATCACCACTGGTTGATCCCTCATCTCAGCGCAGATTCATAAGCTTCTCAGCTTCTGCTTAAACTGCAGATTCGGTTTGAGTTGGTTCTTGAAATGTTTCCTGTTTTCTGTCAGGAACTGTTTTTCGTGAGGAATCCCAGAATTTCCTGCCTCAATTTCTTTGCACAATAGGTAGCGGAAGATATAGTACATGTCCCTTACCTGTCTTATCTACTAAAATTCTTTCAGCCTCCTCTCAAGATGCAGAAAAAAGAAGTCGAGTATATAAGGCATCTAATGTCGGAAGGAAAATGAAGAATAAATCCAGAGAGGATTCAGGGAATTGTTGAAAACTAAGAAAGAACTAAAAAGTTTTAAGAGAAAGATTTTTTTTAAGGAATCAGGAGCCACGAAGTCTGAAGGAAAATGGATACTCCCTGATGGGAGAGAAATGATGAATAAAGCACCAATGAGGCAAATATTAATTGTTTTACATCAAGAGTCATCGGGAGGTGCAAGCAATGTGTGATGTTGCGCTAAGAAAGTATGTCTGTGTAGGAATATACACTTCAGTGAAGCAAATATGCAGAGGATGTACCATATGTCAAAAGGTAAATAAAAAGGTCATCCGTAACCCACCTAGAGGGGGACGGGAGCCAGGGATTTGACTTCTCCAAAGGATACAGGTAGACTTCACTGAGTTACCTGAAGTAGGGAGACTTAAGTACTTGTTTGTCCTAATTGACCACGTGATTGGATGGGTGTAAGCTTTCCCCTTGGTATCTGCCACTGCGAACATGGTGGCTAAGGTATCACTGGAGCAAACATTCTGGGCAACATTTAAACAGCACTTCTTCCAAGCTCAGGATCAGTGCATCCTGAAGAGTAGGAAACTGGGTAAGGGGGTCAGGAAAACTGCGTCGATGAGCAAGGAGCTCATCGATAAGATCAAAAGGAAGAGGAAATTCTATGAAATGTGGAAAAACGGCCTGTCCTCTTGGGAGGAGTACAGAAGTGTTGTCAGAGCCTGCAGGGATGTGACGAGGAAAGCTAAAGCCCACCTAGAGATGAGGTTTGCAAAAGAGATAAAAGAAACCCTTCTTTTTATCTTTTAAGTATGTAAACGGTAAAAGGAAGACTAGGGATGATGTGGGTCCCTTGCTGAATGTACTGGGTCTGGCTGGAATGTTAACTTTCCCGGCAGCAGCCCATTCAGTGCCGTACTCTGTACTTGTAGCTGGAACAGCAGTGTTATCACACCAGTGTTGTGTCTACTGCTGAGCAGCAGTGGCACAGCATTGGGCCTTTCTCTAACCCTCCTAGGGGGTGGGCAAAAAAGTGAGGAGAGAAACATCACTAGGGCAGCTGACCTAAACCAATCAAAGGGATATTCCATACCATGTGGTGTCACACTCAGCAATAAAAGGTGGAAACAGGAAGAAGAGGGGAGGGGTGGGCTCTCGTTGAGAAGACGTCGGTCCTCCTCTCGAACACCGGCTGCGTGCGTTGAGGCCTTGCTTCAAGGACGTGGTCAATCATCGCTCATTTGTGGGAAGTAGAGAGTAATTTCTTTCCTCTGCACTTCCATATAGCTTTCATTTATTTTGTTTGTTTGTTTTCCTCCCTTTTTCCCCTTTCCCTTTTATTTCCCCTTAGTTAAATTGTTTAGTTCATGGTAGTCTTTATTTAATTATTATAATTATTTCCCTTTAATTAAATTATCCTTATCTCAACCCGTGAGTTGTTCTTTGCTTTACTTCTCCCCCTCCTTATCTAAAGGAGGGGGAGTGAGAGAGCGGTTGTGGGGTTTAGCTGCCCAGCACGGTAAAACCACCACACTGAACGAGGGGGGTGTCCTGGTAATGGGAGACATTGAGAAGGCGGAGATACTGAGTGCTTTCTTTGCTTCAGTCTTTGCTTCAAGGACTCCCCCCGGGACTCCTTGACCCTGGAGGAAGGAGAAAGAGTCTGGGAAATGGAGGGTTCCCCCCTTGTTGACGAGAGAGTGGTTCGGGAGTGTCTGAGCGGGCTCAACGCACCCAAATCCATGGGTCCCAATGGGATGCATCCACGTGTGCTGAGGGAGTTGGGAGAGGTGATTGCCGAATCGCTCTCTATCATCTTTGAAAGGTCCTGGAGAACAGGAGAGGTGCCTGAAGACTGGAGGATAGCCAATGTCACTCCGGTCTTCCAGAAGGGCAAGAAGGAGGATCCAGGAAACTACAGGCCAGTCTCACCTCTGTCCCTGGAAAGGTGTTGGAACAGCTTGTTCTGGATGCCATCTCCAAGCAATTGGAAGAGAAGAAGGTTATGAGGAGTAGTCAGCATGGATTCACCAAGGGGAAGTTGTGCTCAACCAACCTCGTTGCCTTCTATGATGGCATCACCAGCTGGGTAGATGGGGGGAGAGCAGTGGATGTCATCTACCTTGACTTTAGCAAGGCTTTTGATACTGTCTCCCACGACATCCTGCTAGCAAAGCTGAGAAAGTATGGGATAGAGGAGTGAACAGTGAGGTGGGTTGAGAACTGGCTGAGCTCAGAGGGTGGTGATCGGCGGCACAGAGTCCGGCTGGAGGCCTGTGACTAGCGGTGTTCCCCAGGGGTCGGTGCTGGGTCCGGTCTTGTTCAACATCTTCATCAACAACCTTGATGAGGGAATAGTGTCCGCCCTCAGCAAGTACGCCGATGACACAAAGCTGGGAGGAGTGGCTGACACGCCAGAAGGCTGTGCTGCCATTCAATGAGACCTGGACAGGCTGGAGAGCTGGTCAGGAAGAAACCAAATGAGGTTTAACAAGAGCAAGTGTAGAGTCCTGCACCTGGGAAGGAACAACCGCATCTATCAGTACAGGCTGGGGGACGACCTGCTGGAGAGGAGCTCTGAGGAGAAGGACCTGGGGGTCCTGGTGGACGACAGGTTGACCATGAGCCAGCAGTGTGCCCTCATGGCCAAGAAGGCCAACGGGATCCTGGCATGCATTAAAAGGGAGTGTGGCCAGCAGGTCAAGGGAGGTGATCCTCCCCCTCTACTCTGCCCTGGGCAGGCCTCACCTGGGGTACTGTGTCCAGTTCTGGGCTCCCTGGTACAAAAAAGACAGGGATCTCCTGTAAAGAATCCAGCGGAGGGCCACAAAGATGATACGGGGCCTGGAGCATCTTCCTTATGAGGAAAGGCTGAGAAACCTGAGTCTGTTCAGCCTGGAGAAAAGAAGACTAAGAGGGGATCTCATCAATGTGTATAAATACCTGAGGTGTGGGAGACAGAGGGATTTGGCCAACCTCTTCTCAGTGGTTTGTGGGGACAAGACAAGGGATAATGGCCACAAGTTGGAGCACAGGAAGTTCCGCATCAACATGCGAGAGACCTTCTTCACAGTGAGGGTAACGGAGCACTGGAACAGGCTGCCCAGGGAGGTTGTGGAGTCTCCTTCTCTGGAGATATTCAAGGCCCGTCTGGATGCCTACTTGGGCAGCCTGCTCTAAGGAACCTGCTTTGGCAGGGAGGTTGGACCCGATGATCTTTCGAGGTCCCTTCCAACCCCTGTGTGTCTGTGAAATAGTCCCTAGATATGGGATAGTTGAAAACATTGATTCAGATCAAGAAAGTCATTTCACTTCACAAGTACTTCAAGGGTTAATGCAGGCCTTATAGATTGAGTGGGATTTTCACAGCCCCTGGCACCCCTCCCCTTCTGGGAAGGTAGAGCGAATGAACCAGACATTAAGGAAGCAATTAACTAAATTAGTGTTAGAAACCCAACTTCCTTGGGTAAAATGCTGTGGTGGTTTTACTCAGGTGGGCAGCCGAGCTCCACCAAAACCGCTCTCTCACTCCCCCTCTCCTCAAAGAGGAAGGGGGAGAAAATACAACACAGAGAACTCGAGGTTTGAGATGAGAAAGGTTTAAAGGGAAAGGGAATGGGGAGGAAAAACAGAAACAAAAGAAACAATCAGTCCGCGCGGAAGCACAGAGAGAGAAAAAAATTATTCTCTACTTCCCATCAGTGAGCAGTGTTCGGCCACGTCCTGGGAATCAGGGCCTCAAAACGCGTAGTGGTTGTTCAGGAGGAACAGCCCCCTCCCCCACGAGAGCCCCCCCTTTTATTGCTGAGTGTGACATCAGGTGTTATGGAATATCCCTTTGGTTGGTTTAGGTCAGCTGCCCCAGCAATGTCCCCTCCCCATCACTTGCCCACCCCCAGCCTGCTGGCTCTTGGGGGCTTGGAAGGAGTCCTGATGCTGTGCCAGCACTTCGCAGCAATAGACACAACACTGGAGTGATATCAGTGCTGTTCCAGCTACGAGTACAGAGTACAGCACTGTGCGGGCTGCTGCAGGGAAAAGGTGACTCCAGCTCAGACAAATGCTTACCTTTAGCACTCCTCCAGATTCAAACAGCACCAAGAAAGGATATAGGAATTTCATCATATGAGATGCTGTTCAGATTGCCTTATCTGGGCAGAAGGGATGAGATACCACAATTCAAAACAAGAGAATTTTTCTTAAGAACTTCATTCTGGTGTTGTCCTCTCATGATTTCCACCTAATTGTCCTAAGGAGTCTGGTTGTCTGCATTTTACAAGGTCATCTGTTAAGCTTTCTTATCACTGCAAGCATATCTCAGTACCACATTCCTTCCTTTTAAACAATATAACTGTGCAAAAACAACATTTTTGTTCCCACAAGTGCCACAGGAAGAAAGAGCTGGGCATTTTTTCCCATGACAGACAACAGCACTCTTGTACAGCTCAACGTTTGAGCTTCAGCAGTACATTATCTCATTGCTGTCAAAACTGTGGAGAGTTCAAAGTGGGCCACAGGCTTGATTATTCTTGCCTATGTTAGCTTCAACCAGAACATGGCAAAGGCTTGCCTCTAAACCAGGCAGCAGTGTATTTCAGTAGTCAATAAGCATAAAATGAAAAATCCTAACGGTGAGCAGCTGTGACTGAGGGAGAATGCAACAATTGCTGTACTGACTAGACAATGATTTCCATGTCAAAAGTTTCAACCTAAGATGAATAATTCCCAGGATGAGCCTACGGTAACCAATGATGCTCTCCTTGGCTTCAGGGCTAACCAGTTAAACACCATACATTTTCTTTTTCCCCTGTTAGGGCTATTAAAAGGGACAGCTTCCTCCTAAAGTCTGTCAAGATGTTTAGAAATTCTACTGCTGAGCATTCAGCCTCCATAAAAAGATTGGGTGCCATTAGAAACCATCAGCATGTAAACTGAGTAGCAGGATGTAATGAGGCATGCTGCCTGCTGTTTCAGTGCCATTAGGAAGCTCCTTTTGTATTTGTCTGCTGGGTGATGGTGGCAAATGACCAAATCATCTGCAAGGGGGCAAAGCCATCTCTGCTGTGCTGCACCATTAGTACTGCAACACTACTGCAACAAGATGTTTTCCTTATGTGCCTTTGCAGTTTATTCTTTATGTTATGAATGAGGTCTCAACTCAATCTGAATTTTGTAATATTTATAAAACAAATATTTCTAAAAGTATAAAAGGCAAGTAAACAGCACTGGGTGTGCGGGGAGTCTATGCTCCACCAACACACACATACGAACATCAAACATTCTAAATGTACAGAATATTTACATACTAAACCTGAGTATGCCTATACATATGTACAATCAGAAAAGGTAACAAACAATCCTCCAAGTTCCATGACTCAACAGTCTCCATTTTCCATTCCTTTTCTTAATTATAAACAAGTCTCCATTTTCCATTCCCTTTCAACAATATGTCTTGCTTTAAGTTGTCAAGCAACTCGGTCTTCAGGCCTTATGTATCCCGTTCTTCCCAGATCGAAGAAAAGCATATCCATCTCCTTTTCAAGGCCAATAGGGCCTGGGTCAAAAGGCACGTCCAGGTCACCAGGGGGCGTAACAGCAAAAGCCTTCGATGGCTGTAGCAGCAGGGGGGCCCATGTTGTAGCAGTCGGATCAGTAAAGGAGCCCACAGCTCCCTCACTATCTGGCAAGCCACATGTTTCTGACTGTGGTCCCACATGGCTCTTTAAGGCCTCAGAGATTGCTCGCCAGGTGCCGAGCAATCCCACTGCAACCTTGTCGTTTCTAGTTATCACAGAATCACAGAATTTCTAGGTTGGAAGAGACCTCAAGATCATCAAGTCCAACCTCTGACCTAACACTAGCAGTCCCCACTAAACCATATCCCTAAGCTCTACATCTAAACATCTTTTAAAGACTTCCAGGGATGGTGACTCCACCACTTCCCTGGGCAGCCTGTTCCAATGTCTAACAACCTTTTCGGTAAAGAAGTTCTTCCTAAGATCCAACCTAAATCTCCCCTGGTGCAACTTAAGCCCATTCCCCCTCGTCCTGTCACCAGGCACATGGGAGAACAGACCAACCCCCACCTCACTACAGCCTCCTTTGAGGTACCTGTAGAGAGCGATAAGGTCGCCCCTGAGCCTCCTTTTCTCCAGGCTGAACAAGCCCAGCTCCCTCAGCCGCTCCTCGTAGGACTTGTTCTCCAGGCCCCTCACCAGCTTCGTTGCCCTTCTCTGGACTCGCTCAAGCACCTCGATGTCCTTCTTGTAGCGAGGGGCCCAAAACTGAACACAGTACTCGAGGTGCGGCCTCACCAGAGCCGAGTACAGGGGGACGATCACCTCCCTAGCCCTGCTGGTCACACTGTTTCTAATGCAAGCCAGGATGCTGTTGGCCTTCTTGGCCACCTGAGCACACTGCTGGCTCATGTTCAGCCAACTATCCACCAATACTCCCAGGTCCTTCTCTGCCTGGCAGCTCTCCAACCACTCATCTCCCAGCCTGTAGCTCTGCTTGGGGTTATTGCGCCCCAGGTGCAGGACCCGGCACTTGGCCTTGTTGAACTTCATGCAGTTGACCTCAGCCCATCGGTGCAGCCTATCCAGATCCTCCTGCAGAGCCTTCCTAAAGTTGCAGAGTCCCACACCTTGACCTCAGTTTGGTCCCATATTTCAGGCTCATAAACTGTCTGATTGATAATAAGGAGAATAAGCTCTAAGGTTACCAGGACAGTCTTTGTTTCTAAGCACATATGATTCCCTATAATGCGCAACTGCTTACCAGTGAGAGGCAGTTGTGTGCACAGGTCCGCTTCTCTCAGCTCGAGCTTCTCTCCAGCTCCAGTGCGCCTGTTTCCAGCGACTTTCTGTACGAGCTTCTCTGAGCAGTTTGCTGAGTCTGGCCGAACCTATCTTCATGAGGCAATCAAAGTGCCTGTTCCCGTCCTGGTCTCCATTCTGCCAGCCTGTCCCTCTTCACTTCTTTTTCCTGCTTCTTTATTGATGTAACTTCATAGTGTTGCCTTTTTCTTTTTTTTTTTTTCTTTTTTTTTTTTTTAATCTTGAGGGCAGTTTCCCTTCTTATACCCTTCTCTCCACAGCAGTTCTTTTCAAAACAACTTTTCATTGGTCAAACAACTTTGAATGTAACAACAACAGCAAACACCCAGAAACATCTATGCCTTAAGGGCTGGAGAACAAGAAACCATCTGGAGAACAAGAAACCCCAGACTGCATGGAGTCTCCTGAATCACCCTTCTTTGTTCCCTCTAAACTCTTTTATATTCCTGATGGCCTCGTCGTTAAGAGTCTAATGTTATCCCAACCATGGGGTTTTCCAACCCCCATGGCCACATTCCCAAATCTCCCCCTTCTTTATTAATATCAACCGTTTTCTCGACATGAATTACCACTCCATATATAACATTTATGAGGTAGCAAAGTCTATAAATAGGCTGATGTAGATATTTAGTCTTTTCTAGCATCTTTAAGATACGAAATACATCTTATACTTTCCTTGTGTGAGAAGGGATGTGGTTTTCATAGTGTAGGGAAGAAAGAGGTATGTGTTAAGTCTGTCAGAGATGACTTAGATGGAATTGAGTTGTCTAAACACCAGAAGGGATGGGCATGAGGCTTTGGCTAAGTCTGCACTAATCTGCGAACCAAAGAAGTTCGTCCTTCTTTGCCTACTCTTTTTGTTTCGTATTTTGGCTTAATATCTCTAAATTCGATAGGAAAATGTGAATTTTTGCTAGTTCAGCTTCAGTTCCTTGTTTTGTTCTTTAAACAAGAAATCGCACAGTTTCATGTGCAATTATATGTGATATACGTGTATACTGGGATACTGGCAGAAATCAAATGACCCAAAATCTGCATAAACCTAACGAAATTTTTTGAGAGGCTTTTGCAATGGCTTGGCAGACTGAGTTGATCTCAGCCTTGGTGTGAGAAACACTCTGTAGCCAATAACAGAGGCTCAGGCTCAGGTGAGGATCTCAGTGTGATTCATGGAAGAACTCTACAGCTCAAAGCAAATGAGTTATAAATTAGGTATGAGGTTTATTTTGGCGCCGGGTATATGTGGGGATAGCTCCCAAAGGCATGCGCACACCAACGTGGTAACTTGACTTGGTTATATGCAGTGAAGAGTTACATATGCATGAAGTTTCCCAATGTACCTATACATATGCATGACATATCCCTGCTTAGTATTAAAATTAGTTCCAATAAATCATTTCCATAAACTCCTCCCATCTGCGCTTGCACAGTGTCTCCTGGTGGTGGTCTCCGGGGGTCATGGGGATGAAGGCTGATAACTCTTCTTCATCATGTCATAAATGAAGTCTCAACTCAATCTGAATCTAGTAATATTTATACTTATAAAAGTTATAAAAGGCAAGTAAACAGCACTGGGTGTGCGGGGAGTCTACGCTCCACCAACACACACAAACAAACATCAAACATTCTAAATATACAGAACATTGCTTTTACATACTAAACCCAAGTATGCCTATACATTTGTACAATTAGAAAAGGTAACAAACAATCCTTTAAGTTCCATGACTTAAAAGTCTCCATTTTCCATTCCTTTTGAACAATATGTCTCGCTTTAAGTTGTCAAGCAACTCAGTCTTTGGGCCTTATGTATCCCATTCTTCCCGAATCGAAGAAAAGCATATCCATCTCCTTTTCAAGGTCATTAGGGCCTGGGTCAAAAGGCACTTCCAGGTCACCTGGGGGCGTAACAGCAAAAGCCTTCGATGGCAGTAGCAGCAGAGGGGCCGATGGTGTAGCAGAAGGATCGGTGGACAAGCCCACAGATCCCTCACTATCTGGCAAACCACACGTGTCTGACTAAAGTCCAAAATGGCTCTTTAAGGCCTCAGGGATTGCTCGCCAGGTGCCGAGCAATTCCACTGCAACCTTGTCTCTGTTTTTAATGGGAACCATCCTTTGTGAGAGGCCCCAAGACTCCTTGTTTCGGTTGATTTGCCCAGTAGTAAGCAAAGACACTCAGCAACATCTATTTTTAATGCAACTAAGCAAGCCCCCATTCTTCTATCCCTGGCTTCAAGTGAAGTAGCATTTTTATTCGCGATTGCAATGGTGGGCATCCCACAAGCAGGAGTGCACCTACTAGTCCTATAACACAGTTTATATATTTTATCTCTCGACGACCGGGACCCTCCCCTGTTTCCCTATTGACTGGGTAGTTCAGGTTCACAACCTATCCGATGCCTCACAGATAATGAATGGCTTTCAGTTGCCAGCCTGGTATTTTTTAAATTTCTTTTGACTTTTTTAATCTGTGAGGTGGTAATGTTTCTTCCCTTATCTGGCTTGACTTGATACCATGAATTTCACCTAATTTGCACTAGGGAGTCTGGTTGTCTTCATTTTACAAGGTTGTCTGTTAAGCTTTGTCATCACTGCAAGCATATCTCAATACCACATCCCTTCCCTCTAAACAATGTAACTCTGTGCAAAAACTACATTTTTGTTCCCAAATTGGTAAACTGAGCTAAATGTGTTGGCTTTTCTGTCACCTCTGAGTGTATTCCATGTGTGAATCTCTAATGGTGATATTATTTTTTTTTAATGTTCAGTTTGAAAATCAATTCAATGCTTAGAAACCATACACAAAAAAAAAAAACCCTTAATAATGAGGTCACAATATTACTAACTTTATAGCTTAGGAAGATCATGTTGTTAATCCTAATTAATGACGCCCAGCAGTGTTTTCAGTTAAACTAATAGCAGTAGTATGCTTTCCTGTTTCCAGCCTCTATTGTTTATTGCAGTTCCTTCTTTAAAAAAGCGCAATTATGTCTATATGAAATGCTGTTTTGGACTATTCATCCAGGTTCTCGGGATGGTTCGATGGGTCTCTGGGAAGTCACAGAGGATGTGCTGTCCAAAAGCAATGCCAGGCACAACCTGTCTCAAGTTCCTGTCTATGCCCACATAACACACCGTGCTCTGAAGGATATCCCCAAGGAGAACACCAATCCTGACAATTGCAAAGTCCGAGCACTGGCTTTCAACAATATAAACAAGGTCAGTAAGCTACTCAAGACAGATAAGAAGTCCTGAAACTGTCCAGATGTACTAGAAAAAAATATAAATGAAATATATCGGAGAGGCAGCCTAACATATTTTTCCCAATCCTTTTGCGTCCTTCTCATGTGAAATGGTCGCCTTCATCTGCTATGTCTACCTCTGCCCCCAAGTGAATTCAGAAAAGCTGGAGGCAGGGAAGTCATGTATTGTTATGAAAAGGAACAATATCACTGTGGGTTTGATGTTTAGACTTGCACCCTAAGGGAGCAAGGGGGAATGTTTACAAGAAGCAAAGAAAGTACCAAAACACCCCCTTGCAGCTTGAATCCCACTCTTGGGCACAGTTGTTGCTTTCCTTCACACTTAATGAAGACCAGCTGACATTCAGGTAGTTCCTGTTTTGATGGCTGAGTTGTTACTGGATTGCTCAGCAAGAGAGGTAACTGACACACAGGGCAGGCACCAGTGCTTGCTCCGGTGTTATTTTGTTGGCATTTGACAAACAGAAAATATTAAGCTCCCCTCACGCTGATCTCTTTCTATTACTAGAGATGAAACTTACTGGAGCAAGTAGGAGTAGCAATTCATCTTCTACTGCTTTTGTTTCTGTCCTCACAGAACAGAGGAGGTTTGAAGCCAAAGCAAGTGTGCTCTCAGCAACACAGTGCTCCTGTTGGCTTTATTTTTCACCATGTTAATTACTCCTTTGCAATGAAGACTTCATACAGCTTTTTCCTATACAGTAGTGCCTGGAAATAAATTATTACTGCGGAGTCAGTATCAATGTGGGAGCTGCTAGTTGCTAACTAGGTTGTACTGCCTAATAAGTCATTATTTGTTTGTCTAACAAGATCCATACATTGAAAGTTATTTTTGGTTATTTGTTTTAATAATTCTTATTCTATCTGGCACTTTTATGATATATTGTGTTCTCTCAAGATCAATGTGAAATGAAAGGCTATCTTGATAAGCACATACAGGATTACAGATGAGCTCAATCTGGAGGATGTAGCTTGCCTAGTAGAGTGTGAGGTTTATAAGGACATTTATAATACAGAAACTTTTTTTTTTTTTTTTAATCTTAACAGGAGCTGGGAGCTGTGTCCCTAGATGGGTATTTTCATCTTTGGAAAGCAGAGCACGCGCTATCAAAGGTGCTTTTCTGTTTTGGTGTTAAACTTGGAAAATTGCCTAGCGTTTATTGCTGTTCACTATTTCTTCATTTCCTTTAAATGCTTGAAGAAAACAGCAGTTTGTAAAACACATAAGCTTTGTATAAAATTACTAAAAATAGAACTTGAGGAGAGAAACTCACTACTCTTAACCTTCTACCAGCTCTGCATGAGCTGAGTGCCCTGCTGCATAGAACATGGATACTTTTTTTAGCAGGGTGATTTGCGGAAATCAGACTCTATAACCTTGGAATGGTTATAAAGCAGGTATGTTTATTTGGCTCTGCACACACACACCGGGCACGAGGGGGATCGCTCCACCTAACTTGTGTACCAAGGGTTACTGGCAATGTGCTTATATTAGTGGGACAAATACATATTCATTTCATTTCCCTTAAGGCTCTTGCATATTCATCAGGTCTCTGAAGAATCATTAACGTAGGTTCTGTCTCTATTTGTATGTGTACTGGAGTCCTTGGGTGGTCATCTGGCGTACTCTGGTGGTCTTTTGATGAAGGCCAGAAGTCTTCCTCGCTGCTAATCTTCTGGCCTTTCCTGTCTTTGACAGACAAGCAATCAAGCCAGTTCTTGCTGGTTCTATTATCTATACATACAGTCTTTTACTCCCTTATCCTTGGGGTCGTTAACATACAATTGTGCTAGCTAAGGCCTAGGAATCAACATGCCTCATCTTGTTCCCTGTCTCAAGTGTTCATATAGGAAGTTATACTTGTTGAAGTGTAATTGCAGATTAAAATCAGGCATGTTTCTGCTGGTATATGAGGTAAGCTTTTTCAGAGAACTGGTGCCTCTACACCTGTAGAAGTAGTAACAGCAGCCTAAAAGAATTTAAAACAATTTACCAAAAATGTCCTTTGTCCTTCGCATACTTCAGCCTTTAGCATCCTAGTTTGGTTTGATAAGGCATCCCATCTCTTCCATGGCTTTTTTTTTTTTCTGTGGGTCAGGTTTTTGGTTTTCTCTTAAAGTTCTGGTTTTGTGCTGAACTTTTTTAGCTGCTTTTTTTCCCCACTGCAACTTGCATTGAACGTAGCTTAACAGAAAAAATCTGTAACTTCTTCCTCTTTTATTGTAATGGGTTGTGTTTCTTTTTTTTGTCTTTCCTCTGTTTCCAGTTACTCTCCACAAAGTTGCCATACTGCAGGGAGAATGTGTGTTTGGCTTACGGTCAGGAGTGGTCAGTGTATGCTGTAGGATCGCAGGCACACGTCTCCTTTCTGGATCCGAGGCAGCCACCTCACAATGTTAAATCCGTCTGTTCCAAAGAACGAGGCAGTGGTAAGAAACTTGTCAAAGAGTGCTTCAAACTGTTTCCTTTCAGGAGTAACAATTTAAGATAAGCTTTTTAAACAAATAAGAGGTTTTTCATGTGATATATTAAATCACTAACAGTATATGTAGATTTTGGTTTTAGGCCACTTGTCTTGGCATAAGACAAGCTAAAAGCAACTCTGAAACTAGATGATTTCTTAAGAACAGCCAAACTATATACCATCCAAATAGTACTGAGCTCTTTAAAGTCTACATCTACTTTTTAAAAATGTATTTCTCTATTTTACTTCATCATACAGCAAAGCCAGTTATCTTACCACTACCAATTTGCATTTTTCTCCGGGACCGGAAGTAAAATGCATGTTTCTGCTCTTTGCTATCCTATTTGGAGTCTGTGTTGTGAGTGAATGCTTACTCTAATGTTGAAGACGAGTGAGATTTCTAACTTTCAGTGTGTCTTTGTTTAAATATACAAAAGCTCACTCAAAAAAAGGTAACAATAGTAGTCATAGAATGATTATAGATATGAGTACTGTTTCTTTTTCTTCTGTAGTCTGTTCAATTTAACCTTATGCCAGGACCAAATGTAAGCACTGTCAGCATGATCCTATATGCTTCTTTCCATGTCCTTTAATTAAACCATGAAAAGGAGGCATTGTGTTGAGATTTTCCATCTTAAAACATATTAATCTAAGGCTAAAAAGTTGCAGTCCTTGTTTAGCTCAGCTCTGAGTGTCAGTCTCTTCATTGGGCAAGTTATCAAAAGAGGATGCATGTAAATAAAACTTCCCTAGCCCTTGTCTGCCTTTACTGGAGTTTGTGTGGTGCTGTCCAGATAAATGTCAGGGTCTGTTTCTTTGAGATATGGGAGAATTTTCTTTAGAATGAGAAATAATGGTTCACCAGCCCTAAACAGCTTTCCAGCACCAGCCTTTGCCCTGAATCACAGCCAGCCAGGGCTCTCTGGAGGTCCTCTGGTGCTGTTACTCTTCAGCGTCATAGGGAAGAGGTACCAAGACACGGGAGTGTATCGCCCAATCAGTGGTGGCTGGAAGTTTCTGCCCTGAGTCTGTGATCCTGCTGGGCGTGATCTGTGTGTAGGTAGCATTTCTGAGACACTGGCTTGAGCCTGTGTCTCAGAGCCTTTGTTCAACAATTAGTGCAACTAATGTTCAATCCACAGTGCAAACAAGTGGAAAAACAAAAAGACATTCCTTCTTTCATCTTCTTTCTTCCTTGCTGCCAAATTTAAAAAGAAAAAAGGCCAAGCTCTTTAGTCTTCATAGTTCCAAAATGAAAAGACAAAGAAAAACCCACAAAGAGAAGGGTACTTCCCCAAAGAAATGATGTGTCACAGATGTGGATCAAATGGCTTCACCTTCTGGCATGTGTAGTCAAAGCGCATATGGTTACTCTTTCTCATCTTCTACAGGTTCACTGTGGTATTCTGCCACTTAGGGCACTGGTGGGGGCACTGAAGTAATATTGCTTCCTGAGTTGCTGAGTGCTTCGGCTTTCTTTTCCCTGGGACTTGCTGTGGGGCAGCACAGGCTGCAGAAAGGAGAAGAGAAAAGGAAAATGAAATGAAATGAAATGAAATGAAATGAAATAAAATAAAATAAAATAAAATAAAATAAAATAAAATAAAATAAAATAAAATAATTGAAGTCTGTTTGGTGATTTGTGGACTAAAATTTGGGTTGACTTGTAAGTTCTCTGAAGTGTTATCTGAATGTGCTGTCAGCTTCCAAACGAATTCACAACGAATGTGGGAAGTTTGCACAAACTTCAGGTTATTAGTGTTGTGTATATATGAGCAGGTTAGAGTGAGCACCATTTCCAGTCTTACCAACCTAGAATCTGTTTTTTTACCCAATGTAACCCTAGCTGCTGTACATAAGAAGGCAATTAATGCTTTTCAGTGCATCTGGTAAGTGTTGCTTTTCTTAGCTGTACAGGAATATGTAGGGCCCTGTACTCTAGTTCTTGATCAGCAAGAACTGCTTTCTGCTTGGCTGGCATGTAGTAAATTGTTTTATGCCCTTGACTTCACACCCTGAAGACAGCAATGTTAATGTAGTGGACAGAGCTTGTGACGCACAGACTCTGTGCTTGTTCTTTGCTTAGGACATGCTACTGCATCTTCATTTCCTTCTGCAATATGTAGGGCCTCCCTGTCTTTCAGGAGTAAAACTCAATTTGCTGACCCAAATATTCCATGGTACAGTGTTGGGAATGTTAGAGAGCTTGCCTTGATCAGTTCTAGGCACAGGTTGTGCTGCTAGTTTGTGGATAATCTGAGGTGGTACTTCAGGAGCCAATGTGAAGCGCTGTTCTTCAAAATGTGTTCTAAACATCTTAGTAATGGATACACCACTGTTTCCTTCAGCTTTTTTTTTTTTTTTTTATTAGAGAAAGATCCACACTTCTGCATTTCAGAGCGCTTTTTTATTAATAAATAGCACTGAAAAGTATGCCATGTGCACTGATACTCCACCTGTTTCTGTAAGTAAGTGTTCTGTTGGGTTCTTTTATTGCAGAGTGTGACATCATATGATATGGAATATCCCTTTGGCTGGTTTAGGTCAGCTGCCCTGGTGATGTTTCTTTTCTCACTTTTTTGTCCACCCCCTAGGAGGGTTAGAGAGAGTCCTGATGCTGTGCCAGCACTGCTCAGCAGCAGACACAACACTGGTGTGATACCACTGCTGTTCTAGCTACAAGTACAGAGCACAGCACTATGTGGGCTGCTGCAGGGAAAGTTAACGTCCCAGCCACACCCAGTACAACCTCCACCCCTTATTCCATAACATTTGTGTCACTCTCAAATTCCCCTATACTTTAGCATTTAAGTATTCTCATCACCATTACTCCATGTCCTTTAACAGATTAATAGGCAGGTATATCTTTTCATTCTATAGGTCTTTCTCAGAAAATGTTCATAAGAACTGTTGACGATTTGGCCTTCATCTGCTGAAGTGGTCACTCAGGGCAGGCGGAGTTGGATGTCTGGACGCCAGCACCAGCTTAGCTCAAGTCCTTGTTCCATTGCCCGGTTCCTTGCAAAGTTGACCTGTCGTTGATCCTGCAGTGTCTTCCTACAACATATAACTGAGATTACAGATTAGTTTTCTCTCAAGGTTAAATCACCTTGAGGCACGCACTTGATATCCCCATTCTTTTGCATGACCCACCGGGTATACCCCGGTCCTTGAGCGAAGACAATCCCACGAGTGGGTTTGCCTTTTCCCGAGGCAGGAGCAACCCACAATGCCTTCCCCATCCACTTTCCTACATGCACTACGGGAACTTTAGCTTCTTTCACCGCGTGTAGGGGTTTTGTTTCAGCAGGACCAGCACGGCTGTCAGACCCCCTATTGTTAACTAGCCAAGTGGCTTCTGGTAGACTTATGTCCCATTGTTTCCACGTCCCAGCACCCAATGCTCGTAACATAGTCTTTAACAGTTCATTGTACCACTCAACCTTCCCAGAGGCTTGTGGGTGATAAGGGATGTGATACACCCACTCAGTACCATGCCTCTTGGCCCAAGAGGTGACAAGATTGTTTCGGAAATGACTCCTATTGTCAGACTCAATTCTCGCTGGTGTACCATGACGCCACAGCACTTGCCTTTCTAGGCCCAAGACAGTGTTTCGGGCCGTGGCATGGTTTATGGGGTATGTTTCCAGCCACCCTGTAGTTGCTTCTACCATGGTGAGTATGCACTGTTTGCCTTGGCGGGTTTGTGGGAGTGGTCCGATATAGTCAATTTGCCAGGCCTCACCATATTGAAACCCTAGCCACCTCCCCCTATTCCAGGGAGATTTTACCCTCATAGCTCGTTTGATTGCAGCACAGGTCTCACACTCATGGGTGACCCGTGTGATGGCCTCAATGGTCAGGTCCACCCCTCGATCACGAGCCCATCTGTATGTGGCATCCCTCCCCAGATGTCCTGATGTTTCATGGGCCCATCGAGCTACAAACAGCTCACCCTTACATTCCCAGTGTAGGTCCACCTGAGCCACTTCAGTTTTTGAAGCTCAATCCACTTCTTTGTTGTTCTGATGTTCTTCGGTAGCATGACTCTTGGGCATGTGGGCATCTACATGACGTACTTTTACATCCAGGTTTTCTACCCGGGCAGCAATGTCTTGCCACAGGGTAGCAGCCCAGATAGTTTTACCTCTGCGCTGCCAGTTGCTCTGTTTCCATTGCTACGGCCACCCCCACAGAGCATTTGCCACCATCCATGAATCAGTGTAGAGACACAGTACTGGTCATTTTTCTCTTTCAGCAATCTCTAGGGCTAGTTGTATGGCTTTTACTTCTGCATACTGACTCGACTCACCTTCCCCTTCCATGGCCTCCACAACTCGTCGTGTGGGACTCCACACAGCAGGTTTTCATTTCGGATGGCTCCCTACCACATGGCAGGATCCGTCAGTAAACAACACATACTGCTTTCTGTCTTCTGGCAACTGATTATATGGACTTCCTGATTAAATGGACTTCCGGCCAGTCCATTTCTTCCAGGATTCCTGGGTGATTAGGTTTTCCCATTCGAGCCCGCTGTGTAATTAACGCTATCCACTTACTCCACGTAGCATCAGTCGCATGGTGTGTAGTGGGAATTTTCCTACGAACATCCAAGGGCTTCTGCACGAGCTATTTCTTGTTTGATTTATTCAAAGGCCTGTTGTTGCTCGGGGCCCCACTCAAAATAGTTTCTCTTTCGAGTCACCCGATATAGAGGACTCACAAGCTGACTATAGCCTGGAACATGCATTCTCCAGAATACCACAAGGCCTAGGAAAGCTTGCGTTTCTTTTTTGCTAGTTGGCGGAGACACTGCCGTTATTTTATTGATCACATCCATCGGAATATGGTGACGTCCATCCTGCCATTTTACCCCCAAGAACTGGATTTCCTGTGCAGGCCCCTTGACCTTACTCTGTTTAATGGCAAAACCAGCTTTCAGGAGAATTTGGATTACTTTCTTCCCTTTCTCAAAAACTTCTTCTGCTGTGTTGCCCCACACGAGGATGTCATCAATGTACTGCAGGTGTTCAGGAGCTCCCCCTAGTTCCGGTGCAGACTGGATTAGTCCGTGGCAAATGGTAGGGCTGTGTTTCCACCCCTGGGGCAGTCGATTCCAGGAGTATTGGGTGCCCCTCCAAGTGAAAGCAAACTGCCGCCTGCATGCTGCTGCCAAAGGGATGGAGAAAAATGCATTAGCAATATCAACTGTGGCGTACCACTTGGCTGCCTTTGACTCTAGTTCGTACTGAAGTTCTAGCATGTCCGGCACTGCAGCACAAAGCGGTGGCGTGACTTCATTCAGGCCGCAGTAGTCCACCGTTAGCCTCCACTCGCCATTAGACTTTCACACTGGCCATATGGGACTATTAAAGGGTGAGCGAGTCTTGCTGATCACTCCTTGACTCTCCCAACTCATGGATGGGAATCAGGGAGTCTCAGTTGGTGCGATATTGCCGTCGGTGCATTGTTCTGGTAGCAATTGGTACCTGCTGTTCTTCAACCTTCAGCAATCCTACAACGGAAGGGTCTTCTGAAAGGCCAGGCAGGGTAGACAGCTGTCTAATCTTCTCTGTGCTCAAAGCAGCTATGCCAAAAGCCCACCGGTACCCTTTTGCATCCTTGAAGTACCCTCTCTTGAGGTAGTCTATGCCAAGGATGCATGGAGCCTCTGGGCCAGCCACAATGGACCATTATTTTTTTTGGCCTACTACTTTGAACTACTTTTGTTGCTCTAGATCTGCAAGATGCATGTGGTGGAAGCAGAGTAATTTTTCTCATTGGCTCTTTCTCCCAGCTTGGCAGGTAGCTAGATAAGGGTGAGCTCGTGGGAGACACCAATATGCATCCTTTCCGCTATGTGCTGCCATGCACTCACTCCTGCAGGTTCACTTAGAAGCTCGTTGCAGACAGAACAAGCTTGCTCTTGATCTTAAACATCTTAGATCTTTGCTTATCTGGCAGAGCTGGGGCCTGCTGAGAATGAAGCTTCTTGCTATGCACCATCAGTGGAGTAGATGGCCTCAGAGGAGAAGGGGAATAGTGTGTGTGTGTATATACACATACATACATACAATTTTACATATATTATATTTTATGTATATTATATTTTACAATTTTACATATATTATAAATTATGTATATTATATTACGTATACAATTGAAGCTGCTGCTTCAGTAGTATAAATGGGATTTATCTACACTGCTCCATAGAAATGGGAAAACTGATGTGGAGAAAACTAGAAGGTAGTTTTTGTTGAAGAAAGCATTAGGCATCAAGCAGCAGCGTTGCAGAGCCAAAGCGTGCCTGGTCCTCACTGGATTGTGTGTCCTTTCTCTGTTTGTCAGGTATTCGATCAGTGAGCTTCTATGAACACATCATCACAGTGGGAACAGGACACGGCTCCTTACTGTTCTATGATATCAGAGCCCAGAGGTTCCTGGATGAAAAGCCCCCACGTGCCTGCTATGGACAGAAGCAGAAATTAGGAGGAAGTGAAATTTTGAAGTTGACTACGGGGAAAGGTTGGCTGGTGAGTAGTAGCTTGTAGCTATAGGGCTTGAACAAGCTGCTTTTATAGTAATGGGATCTATCTGTAATAATGAAAATCAAGAAATGCTGCAAGATTGTTTTCACAAAGGTATTGAGTGGCCAGCTGCTTGAATGTAAGGCGTACTGACTACTCTGCTTATCCACTGATCCATAAATTAACTAGTTTTTTTTCCCTCTTCATAGTTTTGATTGTAGTCTATCTTCTAGTTGTTAGTACATCAAACAAGTTATGTTGTCTACCTTAAAAGTGTGATAAATTAATGTGGTAATCTGAGAGATTTAGTTTAACTTTATACAATTTTAGAAACTCTGGTTTCCTGAAATAATGCCATGGCAGGCACTTGAGTTCAATGTCCATTTATGTTTCTATAAAGCAGTTAATGGCTATGTCTAACTTCATTATCTTTTTTATCGTTGTGTTGCAACTTTAAAAATTAATCGGACTTGCTATCTTCCCTACCCTTCACCCTCCCCACCTCCACTGTTTGGTTCAAACCTCCTCAGAAAAAGCTTCAGGAAGGATCTGGTATCTTCCAATTCAAGTTGTTCTGTCTGAAGCTTCAGGTAGTATTAACAAAGGAAAAGATCCCTCTTAGGCTCTGGAAACTACATTCTGCTTCTGTGAAACAAGGCTTCCTGTTTGTTTGGCATCAGTAACAGTCTGAACTTTTCTTTAACAGAATCATGATGAAACCTGGAGGAATTATTTTTCTGAAATTAATTTCTTCCCAAATGCTGTTTACACCCACTGCTACGACTCGTCTGGAACAAAACTCTTTGTGGCAGGAGGCCCCCTTCCATCAGGACTTCATGGGAATTACGCTGGTCTCTGGAGCTAATGATAACTCTTTACAAATGCTGATCTTTACACAGATTTCCACTCCTTTTCTTTTTTTCTTTTCTTTTCTTTTCTTTTCTTTTCTTTTCTTTTCTTTTCTTTTCTTTTCTTTTCTTTTCTTTTCTTTTCTTTTCTTTTCTTTTCTTTTCTTTTCAATGAAATTGTGTGATGCCATTGAGTTATGATTTAAACACAAGTTATTTTTGGCAGAGTTTTCTGTTGGTCTCCAACAGTTTTGTACATCTTTTTGAACCAGTTTTTGCTTTAACCTCCTTGATCCTTTACATGAAGGGTTTTTGAAATCCCTTTTTATTATATTTGCTCCAAATGACTTTTCCCCTGTTTTTATGCTATCTTGGCCATGTGCCCCCTCCCCTACTTTGCTGTGAGGTAGGATTCCTTTCTACTAGAGTGGTTGCTCCTGGGCTTTCTGTGAAAGTCTAGGGGCTGAGTGTGTGCAGGTACTTTGTGTCAGTTACATTACCTGGAGCGAGGACTACTTGTAATTAAAAAATATTAAAAATATTTGTAAGAGATAAGCTACTACTTTATCTGCAGAGCCTGGCCCTGGCCTTGGTTGATCTTATTTTTTAAAAGTACAAGTCTAATGACACTGTTTATATGTAAAGGAATACAGTAATTTTAAACTGTAGTCATCGGAGCCCCGGGGACAGCTTCCCCAAGGTATTGCCCATCAAGCCCAAACTGGAGAAGCACAGGAGTTCTCAGAAGTGTGTTTGCATTTGAATAGTAGTTTTCAGCAGTGCCAGGAGAAAAAAAAGAAAAAGTCTTTTGTTCCTTTTCTGCCTGTCCCAGGTATCAGCTCGTGCAGCTGGAGTTTGAGTAGGCTGTCCTGCATGGCAGGGTGACATTACTCTGAGGGCCTGCAGAGGTGATGAAAGAAACCGGGGGGGGGGGAGGGGGGCTAGGGACCGTGAGGTTTTTTTCTTATTATTAAAAAATGAACTGTATCTAACCATTTTGAAGGTGAGACAAGGTTCCCAGGTATGCTGCTGTGGTAGTGTGAGAAACATTCTGTAGCCAATAACAGGCTCAGGCAAGGATCTCAGTGAAGTAGCATTTTTATTTGCGATTGCAATGGCGGGCATCCCACAAGCAGGAGCACGCCTACTAGTCACATAGTACAGTTTATATTGTTATAAATGAAGATACAACTCAATCTGAATTTAGTAATATTTATAAAAGGCAAGTAAACAGCGCTGGGTGCATGGGGAGCTTATGCTCTACCAACATGCGCGCACAACCGTCAGACTTTCTAAATATATATATAGAACATCACTTTTACATATTCATGAGAAATCCGAGTACGCCTATACATATGTATGACCTATCCCCACTTCGTATTATAATTAGTATTTTCACAAACTCCTCCTTTTGGCGCCTGCGCATTATCTCTTGGTGGTGGTCGTTGCGGGTCGTGGGGATGAAGGCTCACGGTTCTTCTTCATCACCGCTAGTAACTTTTTGTTCCTGCGCAGACTCTGTGGGTTCCTGGATCTTGTCCAGACTGCAGGGTGTAGCTTCCACCTCTGCCCATGCTCTGCCCTCCACAAGGTTCCCGAATGTAACAAAATGTGATTGACACTAACTTATGCCAGGCCATCTTTTCCCACGTTTCGTTAACCCTTGAAACTGCACTAATGATATGATTATCATATAACATTAAACAACAAATTTTAACAGTTTACTCAGTGTTTTTCATTGTTCTATATCAACCATCTTCTTGACATGAATTATTACTCCATATATCACAATATTATCCCTCCTCTTCTTTTGAATGTCATTAATTCGTGTCTTGGCTTCAAATTTGGCCAAGGCCAATTGAATCTCCGTTGGTTTTGGGGTCTGATTATGAGCCTTTACTCTGTCTTCTTCCTATCCCTAATCCCTATCGTCTTCCATCCCTAATTAAAGTTTGCACTACAGTTTTTAGGCCCATTTTTCCTTCAAAAGAGATTGAAGTACGAAATAGATGCTAAAGGGATTTCTATAGGTAATGTAAACTAATCAGGACTGAGATAGGAGGGCTCTGGAAGATAAGGGATTTCTATAGGTATTGTGAACTAATCAGGACAGGACTGAGACAATGGAAATGATTTCCTGGAACTCATTTCAAAAGCCAAGGACTTTTTAGCTTCTTGCTCTGTCCTGCCAGCAGGCAGGCTGGGGGTGCAGCAGGAGCTGGGAGGGGACAGACCCAGGACAGCTGACCCAAATTAGCCAAAGGGGTATTCCATATCATCTGACGCCATTCTGAACAATATATAGGGGTGGCTAGCCGGGGTGGGGGGGCCAGCTGCTTGGGGATAGGCTGGGCATCGTTCAGCAGGTGGTGAGCAATTGCACTGTGCATCACTTGTTTCGTACACGTTATTGTTAGTACTATTATTAGTAGTACTATTATTATTATTTTTCTGTTCTAATAAACCGTCTCTATCTCAACCCACAGGCTTCACATTCCCATTTCTGTCCCCCATCCCAGAGAAGGAGGGGGGAGGGTGAGCAAATGGCTGTGTGGTGCTGAGCTGCCGGCCAGGTTAAACCACAACAGTCCTTTTTGGCGCCCAATGTGGGGCATGAAGGGTTGAGAGAACGACAGATCTGACCAGAGTGTGTTAAACTAAAATTGATATAAGTATTAGACCTGCTTAATAGTTGCTAGTCACAGCATTGATTGCTTTAATCTCAAGTCTGCTGCGCCTGTTTTCCAAATTGAGTATTATAGCACGTTACTTTCTGTATGTGCTCCCTGTTGTGCTGTTTATCCTTTCCAGGCCCTGGTTTAAGATCATTATGGTACTGTGCAGTGTAACAGTGGCTTATGATATGATGAAATTTCTGGTCATGACTTTAACCTGGTATTTGTACTCAACACTGTCATCAACTCTATACTTTGGAAACCATATCTCGGAAACTATTAACAATTACACCTATTGCTTTTTTTCTTCAGGGAGCCAATCTGTGGAGGGGACAGGGGAAGATATTTTTTCCTACTTGTTCACTCTCCCTTTCTCCTTCACCGCCCTCTTATCCTCTGAGATACTTACAATAGTTCTCCAAGATGTTGGATATCCTTGGGATGTTCAGACTAGCATGGTGTTATGTTGAGGGATTTTTGGAACAGCAAGGAGGCCATGACTTGCTGCAGCTGAGCAAACCAAGCTTATCTCGTCCTTATCTCATCCTTTGAGCCCTTTTCATCGTATTTTCTCCCCGTTCCTCTTTGAGGAGGGGGAGTGAGAGAGCGGCTGTGGTGGAGCTCGGCTGCCCACTCGAGCGGAACCACCACACTATGTTAAACCTAAGTTCTGGTTAATCTCAAAAAAAAAAATCACATAATGCTAACTACAGCGAAACTAAACAGACTTCAAACTGTGACCTCAAGAAGGTCTGCTCTGCATTCTTGTTTTAGAAAAACCAACATCCTTACTAGTTCTGGCAAAGCAAATTCAAATATGTTCTTTTCCAACTGTGCTAAGGTTTTAAAACAAGAAAATGTTTAGATATGCAATTCTGGTTACAGAAGCTCATTTTCTTCCAGATATCTTTTCTTCTTAACTTTTTAAGATAAAAAATAGGCTATCACAAACACAATTTGGACTAGTCTGATATTTACGAAAAAGGCACACTGCTCTATTTTCTTACGTAGCCAGGAAATGTTTGAAAGGTTCCTTGTCAGGTACTTTAAATCCAAAATTAAAACCTCATGTTTTCCCCTTTCACTTTGTGAGAAACACTCCGTAGCCAATAACTTAGGCTCAGGCGAGGATCTCAGTGAAGTAGTAATTTATTCGCGATTGCAATGGCGGGCGCCCCACAAGCAGGAGAGAGCGCATCTACTAGTTCCAAAACACAGTTTATATACCTTTTGATGGCAGGACCCTCCCCTGTTTCCCCACTGAGTGGGTAATCCAGATTCACAATCTATCTGATGCTTCACAAACAATGCATGGCCTTCAGTCGCCGGCCTGTTAAATTTCAAATTTCTTTTCACATTTTTACTGCTTGAAGTGGTAATGTTTCTTCACTTATCTGACTTGACTTGACACCATGATTTTCACCTAATTGTCCTAAGGAGTCTGATTGTCTGCATTTTACAAGGTCGCCTGCTAAACTTTCTTATCACTGTAAGCATATCTCAGTACCACATTCCCTCCTTCTAAACAATGTAACTCTGCAAAAACAACATTTCTATTCCCACAACTTTTATTTCTGTTTCGCTAGATTTAATTTGGTGTTGGTCTCCACAGTTTTGCCATGTGCACATTGCTCTGAAAGAATGAAAAGGAAAGGAATTCAGGAACAGAAGTACAAGTGATAAATCCACTTTCACTTTGCAAACGAGTTGAATTGCTACACATGAATCTAATAATTTATGTGCTGAATGAAGCCGAGAAGTAGATCTACATACAATCTTGTCATTGACTACCGTCAAAGTCTGTGGAAACGTATAAGAGTTGAAACCACAACACCATTCCTCTGGACACAATCCTGATCTTCAGCCATTTGTAGCTCAGACACTTCCTGAGCCAAACAATTTACATAATTCACCAGCCTTGTTCATTCAGCATTGTTTTTCAATTTGGTTAGTTAGTTTGTTGTTATGTTTGTTGTTTTTTTGTTGTTGTTTTTGTTTTTGTTTTTTTTTTTTTCCTGTGATTTTTTTTGAATACATTTGTCAAAACACCCCACATATAAATTTTCAGCATCCACAAGACCTTAAGTAAAGAGTTTCTCAGGTTAACTTCATATATTAAAACCACTTCCTTACATTCGTTCTGAACCTATAACTTACTGATTTAATATCCCCTCACTCATATTTGCATGAGTGATGAACTCATTTCCCCACAGAACTTTCTCGCTAGAAACTTTACAGATGTCTACCACAACCCTCTGTTTTGCAGTCTGCGAAGTCCTACTCTGGAGATATTCAAGGCCCGTCTGGATGCCTACCTGAGCAGCCTGCTCTAGGGAACCTGCTTTGGCAGGGGGGTTGGACCCGATGACCTCATGAGGTCCCTTCCAACCCCTACAATTCTGTGATTCTGTGATACTTTGCTTATTCCTTACATCCCATAAAAGCAATCTTCCCAGTACCTTTCAAAGTCTTTTTTCTTGCTCTACCATTCCCTTTTTAACATGGGGTAGAAGAGAGGGGGACAACCAGACCTGCACTTAAAACTGAAAATGAGGGAATAGTACCAAACAGAAACATCAAGAACTATTGTGCCTATATAGTTCTTTAATTTATATATAGCACTGCAGCTGTCTGAAACACAAATAAAGGGAATGTTTCAAGAATAAAGAGTCTTGAAGACATAACCATCAAATATAATCACTTTGATACAATTATCAATCACCATTATAGTATGTTTCTAACAGCAAAATCAAGCTCATTCAATAAATTCATTTGTGGAAAGACAGACGGGAAGGCGACGTTACAAAACCCAAGTTCCTTGACTCCTTTCCAAATGAAAGTTTACAAACACTTCGGCAAGCACAGATTAGCAGCTGAGAAGCAAAGCAATTCCAGCAGGGATGTTGCATCCTGTGGCACACTTCTGCTTTCTCTTAATCACTCAGTACTGCATACTGAACTGGTTTCAGATAGGATAGTTAATTTTCCTCCTAGTAGATGGTAGGGTGCTGTGTTTTGAATTTAGGATGAGAAGAGTGCTGATAACATGCTGATGTTTTAACTATTGCAGAGCAGTGCTTACACTAAGACAAGGACTTTTCAGCTTCTTGCTCTGTCCTGCCAGCAGGCAGGCTGGGGGTGCAGCAAGAGCTGGGAGGGGACAGACCCAGGACAGCTGACCCAAATTGGCCAAAGGGGTATTCCATACCATCTGATGTCATGCTGAACAATATATAGGCGTGGCTAGCCAGGGTGGGGGGGCCGGCTGCTCGGGGTTAGGCTGGGCATCAGTCAGCGGGTGGTGAGCAATTGCATTATGTATCACTTGTTTCGTACAAAGTAGTAGTAGTACTGTTATCATTATTATCATTTCCCTTTCTTTTCTGTCCTAATAAACTGTCTCTATCTCAACCCACAGGTTTACATTTCTTTCTGACACCCTACCCATTCCCAGAGAGGGAGGGGGGAGGGGGAGCAAACGGCTGTGTGGTGCTGAGCTGCCGGCCAGGTTAAACCTCAACAGTCCTTTTGGCGCACAACGTGGGGCTCGAAGGGTTGAGATAATGACAGATCTGACCAGAGTGTGTTAAACTAAAATTGGTATAAGTATTAGACCTGCTTAATAGTTGCTAGTCACAGCATTGATTGCTTTGATCTCAGGTCTGCTGTGCCTGTTTTCGAAATTGAGTATTATAGCACGTTACTTTCTGTATGTGCTCCCTGTTGTGCTGTTTATCCTTTCCAGGCCCTGGTTTAAGATCATTATGGTACTGTGCAGTGTAACAGTGGCTTATGATATGATGAAATTTCTGGTCATGACTCTAACCTGGTATTTGTACTCAGCACTGTCATCAACTCTACTTTGGAAACCATATCTTGGAAACTATTAACAATTACACCTATTGCTTTTTTTCTTCAGGGAGCCAATCTGTGGAGGGGACAGGGGAAGATATTTTTTCCTACTTGTTCACTCTCCCTTTCTCCTTCACCACCCTCTTATCCTCTGAGATACTTACAATAGTTCTCCAAGATGTTGGATATCCTTGGGATGTTCAGACTAGCATGGTGTTATGTTGAGGGATTTTTGGAACAGCAAGGAGGCCATGACTTGCTGCAGCTGAGCAAACCAAGCTGCCAGGAGGACTATGAGAAGTTCCCATGACAGTGTTCCCACATCTCCCAATTGAGGAATTTAAAAAATATTGTTGCCAGCAGCTGACTTCAAGGACAGGATCTACGTGACTGCTAATCACAAGGGGGTTGTTTTCTTGCAGGTGGGGTTGTTTTCTTGCAGTTGTTTGTCTAAGTTCTTTTGACCAATAATCTTGTGTGAGACACTATCCGCCCCTGTTAAGTTTGCTATAAAAGTCAGGCTATTCGGGTAATAAAGGGAGAGTATGATCTGACCATACTAGTGTCTGTCGTTTTTTCGGCCGTTCTTCCTGAAACAAATGGCGCCCGAACAGGCTGAGACCCGGCGAGACACGGAGACGCTGAGGGACGTGAGAGACGCTGAGAGATGCAGAGAGACGCAGAGAGCTTAGGAACAGAGACGCAGTTACATGCGGGACGCTGAGAGACTCGGAGCACAGACCCGGACAGACGTGGTGAGACGCAGAGACAGAGGTTTTGCGGTGAGACGCATAGCAGTGAAGTATCGCGGTGAGACGTGAAGTGACGTATCACGGTGAGACGCGGGACATCCGGAGTCGAGTTGCTTTGGGACATCGGAGGCGTCAGCGGAAACGGCAGACGACCGCCACCGTGTGGCGAGTTGGCACATAGCAGAGGGGTGGAGATCAATTATATGTGGCCTTGGCATTACAACCAATTCGGACAGCGTGGTGTGACATAATTATTTACCATTATATGGATGACATTCGGTTTGGTGGGCCAGAACGACCCCCAACAACAGACTGCGAAGCCTCAGAACTAGTCTCGACAAGTTGACAGGTCTCGACAAGTCGACGGGTCTCGACAAGTCGACAAGTCAAGTCTTGACATGCCAGAACTTGAATGCTATAAAACAGCAACACTGGAAAGGGGAAGTTGCGTGCTGTTGCGGAGCGGAGACTCCCCAGCCGCCCAGCGCTGTTTTGCTTGTGTCTGCTTACTTGATTAATAAAATAATTTCAATAGACCAGTAAATTGTGTGGTCTAACTTATAACACTATGGTGTTACATAATTTGATAAATGTACAAATGTTCCTGAATAATATTCAGAGGGGTTGCCACATTGTACGGTTTACTAATGACAACTTAGCTATATTACTACCTTTATTGCGGTGCAGGAGTGCAGAGCTGCAGTTTACACTAACAAATGACCACCGGCAGGCTCTTTCACAAATAGCTTTTAAGGTTGCAGCTGGCACTGCTTGCAGATGTATAGCAGACGTTGCACTCTCCTTCCTAATTAGCAATCTCATCCATTAGCAAGTCTCATCCATTTGCGGTGCTTGGTCAGTGGCAAAAAGAAAAGGGGGAGAGTAAGGGGTGACAAAGACAGAAACAGTATCAGGAGGATGCCACTGACACTAACAGCACTGAAAGTAGGAATGGCATAAATGAAAAAGGTGATGGCAAGGGTGGAATGATAGGGCAGCATTTTCGAGTTCTGGAATGGATTTTCCTACCGATTCAGCCAAAAATGAGTGTTCAAACATGGGCAGAAGTTATTGCAGAATTAGTACGTTAGGGTCACTCTCAAAGTATTGAGATCAGCGGGCAGGAACCAGGAGATATTAGTCTGCCGATGACTTAGGATCATTTGGAATGGTGTTTACAGCAGTCCATGCCACTACAAGAAGCTATGTTAGATTACCCGGGATTGGTACATTCCTGAACTCCAAAGGGGCCTCTCTGGCAAGTTATAAGATCATATAAATGGCAGATAGTACCACGGCTTTCGTCCCGACCAGTGGTGGGTCGCACTGTATACACTGATGCAGGTGCAGCAAGTAGGAAGGCTGTGTGTGTGTGGTACGAGAACGGAAGTTGGGAGAAATACATAATTCCGGGGGAGACAGGGGATTCATTACAAACATTGGCATTGTCTGCAGTTGTTTGGGCTTGTCAGTGCTGGATGCATGAGCCAATTAATTTCGTCTCAGGCTCTCTGTATGTTGTCAACATGGTAAAATGGATAGAGGATGCCTTGATATGGCAAACTAAGAGGGACAGATTGTTATTATTTCTGCAGCTGCGAGATGCCATTCAGGGGAGAACTGCACCTTACTGTGTTATCCATATACGTAGTCACCAGTTCTCAATTGAGTTAATAGAAGGTAATTCACAAGCAGACAAGTAGGTGAGTATAGTCACAGAGGGGCCTGAGAGTGATTTTGCACATGCGCGAGTGTTGCACAAAATGTTCCATCAGCATGCAAAGGGTCTTCGGAGAATGCTTGGATTTGCTTGGACAGAGGCGAAAGGAATAGTAAGAGCGTGCGCTTCCTGTAGTCATCATGGACCAGGGTTAGGTTTGGGAATTAACCCACGGGGTATTAAGGCACTTGAGGTATGGCAAATGGATGTAACGCATGTGCCGGAATATAGTACTAAAATATATGTGCATGTGAGTATTGATACTTTTTCAAGATTCATATGGGCAATGGCACAGGGGGGAGAAAAAGCACACCTTGTGCGTAGACATCTGATGGTGTGTGTGGCCATTATGGGAGTGCCACAGCAGATCAAGACGGACGATGGTCCAGCGTATGTCAGCAAAAGGGTTAGAAAATTTATGAAAATGTGGGGAGTAAAGCATATCACAGGTGTTCCATATTCTCCCACAGGCCAAGTGATGGTTGAACAATCACATCAGGTTTTAAAGGAACAATTAGTGAGGTTAAAAGAGATCAAGAACATCTGTTGTCGACGGAAGGAAGACACAGACGCTCAATATGAGTGAACAGTGAACTTCAACTTTAAGGGATAGCTCAGTCGCCTTTTATCTAGTTCGAACATAATCAACTCATACATATTGCAAAAACTAAGCTCAGGATTGGCTAACACTTCCCGCTCTTTTCAGTTAGTTCCTCCTTCTTTTAGCCACCGTCCCGCCTTAGGGACTTTCCCAATCGCTCAAGGGCATCGTGTCCTTGAGCCTGATTGGCTCTCAGCCAGCTGCGTACGTGCCCAGACTCATGTGAGTTGAGTACGGTACTTCACTAGCCCATTGCCTCCTAACTGCCCAACATCCACATGTCCTATTTCACTTAACCATTCCTCCACAAACATCGATGAGCGATTGTCCGAGACGGTGTTTGTCTTGAATCACTTATGTTTGACTAGTGACCGAGAAGACCCTCCTGCGAGTATTCATTTTCAAACAATAAATATAGCAGCACCAAATGTGTTACCACAAATAAGAATGAATTACCGAGGTCCTGCCACAGGAACTTGGAAAGGGCCATACGGGTACAGAAACACCTGTGGTTACAATGACACTGCTAGGCAGGGTTTAGGGGCTTATGGCGCGGAGACAAGAGGTAACAACTACAGCATTTGGAACAATCGTACAGCTATGGCCTTACCTCCTGATGTTTTTCTGATTTGTGGGGATAGGGCCTGGCAAGGTATCCCTGCAAATGCTATCGGAGGTCCATTAGGTAAACTTACTATATTTGCTCCTAGCTTTTCACAGTTGCGTGAGATCACCAGACATACATGGGCATTGCTTGCACCGGATTGCAATGATAATGTTGAATTGCTTGGTGTTGCAGCTAGAGTGGCATTGGCAATTTTAGTGCCAGGAGTGGCATCTGCGGCCACACTTAATAACTTAGAAAAATTGGTATGCTGGACCGAGAAGCAAGCCCATGCCACGACAGAGATACTTGAGGAGATGTTACCAGATCAAAATAGCCTGCGCCATGCGCTCTTACAGGATCAAGCTGCTATTGACTTCTTGCTCTTGGCTCAAGGGCATGGGTGTGATGACTTTGAGGGAATGTGCTGCATGAACCTTTCTGATCATAATGAGTCAATTCACAAATCCATTACTTTCCTGAAAGAGCACATGAGAAAGATTCAATATGATATCAATCCTTTCAATCAATGGCTCACTGATTTGTTTGGAACGATGCCTAGATGGTTACTGGGATTAATCAAAGACGGATTAAGGATTCTGTTTGTTGTGGTGTTAATCATCATTGCGTGTTGTATTGTAATAAATGTGGTTAAAAGGTTACTTGCAAAAGTGTTACATCGGGCTTGGTTTGCTCAAAAAGAAAAAGGGGGAATTGTTGAGGGATTTTTGAAACAGCAAGGAGGACATGACTTGCTGCTTGAAAAAGGGGTGTTGTGACTCTGGCAGTTCCAAAGAGACACAAATCACTGTAGCGTGCTGGGGGTCTGGCCTATGCCTATTGAGCTGCAATTGATGCTACTATCAACCTAGTGACAGACCCTGCGGCCACTCCAAGTCCTGTGACAGGCCCAACGGCCACTCCAACCCCTACGATGGACCCCGCTGCCTCTCCAGCTCCTGCAGCCACTCCAACCCCTGTGATGGGCCCAGCGTGTATTCCAACACCTGTGACAGGCCCTGTGGCTGGGTCAGAGAAATGAGCTGTAGCAGTGCAAGTTGCCCCTGTAGACAAGGTGAAAAAATGATATAGAGATTCAGGTCGTTTAGAATGCAAAGAGTCTTCTGCTAGGTCTAGGTATAGAGAAGATGAGGCTGGGCCATCAGAGGAGGAGGATGAAGATGAAGATGTCAAAACTTCAACAGTAATTACCCGAAACCTATACCAGCCTGAGCTACGAGATGTGCGAAAAGATTTTGGTCACTGAATAGGTGAGCAGCTTGTCACCTGGCTGCTCCAGTGCTGGGACACCGGAGCCAATTGTGTGGAATTAGAGGGCAGGGAATCCAGGCAGCTGGGATCCTTTGCTAGAGACACAGGCATTGACAAAGCAATTGCAGATGGAGCACGACCTCACAGCCTCTGGAGGCGTCTCCTCTCAGCAGTGAAGGAAAGGTATCCCTTCAAGGAAGAACTTCTATGTCTACCAGTAAGTGGGCCACTATGGAGAAGGGAATCCAGTACCTGAGGGAATTAGCCGTACGGGAGGTGATTTATGAGGACCCAGACCTCAGACAAACATCCACAGATCCAGATAAAGTCAAGTGTTGTCCTGGTTTCAGTTAGCACAGAATTAATTTTCTTCCTAGTAGCTGGTGGAATGCTGTGTTTTGGCTTAGAATGAGAAGAGTGCTGATAACACCCCGATGCTTTAATTGTTGCAGAGCAGTGCTTATACTAAGCCAAGGACATCTCAGCCTTTGCTCTGTCCTGCCAACGGGCAGGCTGGGGGGTGCAGTAAGAGCTGGGAGGGGACAGACCCAGGACAGGTGACCCAAACTAGCCAAAGGGGTATTCCATACCATCTGACGTCATGCTAAACAATATATAGGGGTGGCTAGCTGGGGGGAGGGGGCCGGACTGCTCGGGGTTAGGCTGGGCATCGGTCAGCGGGTGGTGAGCAATTGCATTGTGCATCACTTGTTTGTACATACTATTATTACTTTCGTATTATCACCATTGTATCATCATTATTATTATTGTTATTATTATTTTTGTTATTTTTTTCCTGTCTTATTAAACTGTCTTTATCTCAACTCACGGGCTTCACTTTCCATTTCTCTCCCCCGTCCCAGAGAGGGAGGGGGGAGGGTGAGCGAACGGCTGCGTGGTGTTTAGCTGCCGGTCGGGTTAAACCACGACAGTCTTTTTGGCGCCCAACGTGGGGCCCGAAAGGTTGAGATAACGGCAGATCTGATCAGAGTGTGTTAAACTAAAATTGGTGTAAGGATTAGACCTGCTTAATAGTCACTTGTCATGATGCTGATTGCTTTAATCACAACTCTGCTGCGCCTGTTTTCCAAATTGAGTATTATAGTACATTATTTTCCGTATTTGCTCTCTGTAGTGTTGTTTCTCCTCTCCGGGCCCTGGTTTCAGACCATTATGGTACTAAGTGTTATAGCAATGGCTTATGAGACGATAAGATATCTGGTCATGACTCTAACTTGGTATTTATACTCAGTAACATCGTGGACTCTGTACTTTGGAAACAGCATCTTGGGAACTATTAGCAATTATACCTATTGTTTTTCTCCATTAGAGAGTCAATCTGTGGAGGGGAAAGGGGAGGATATTTTTCCTTACTTGCTTACTCTCCCTTTCTCCTTCACCACCCCTGTATCCTCCTGGGTCACTCTGCCTTCCTCCTTCACCACCCTCTTATCCCCTGAGCTTGTCACAATAGCTCTCCAAGATATTGAATATTTCTGGAATACTCAGAATACCATAGTCTTGTTGTTCTGCCTCATGAATGCACTTCAGATTCTGCTTAAAGTTAAACAACTACTTATGAAGCTCATCCGGAGATCTGCCCGGAGGCAGTATAGTTGTGGGTGGCAGGGAGTATGGGTGGATATGGGCAGGCATCTAGAGCAGTTGGCACCCCCAGTGTGTTGGAAATTCACCCCTGAACAATGGCAAAATCCTCAAAAACTGGCAGAATGCTTGAAAAAAAGGTGTAATGATTCTGGCAGTTCCAAAGTAACACAAATCATTGTAACGTGCTGGGGCCTGGCTCATGCCTATCGAGCTGCCATTGATACTGCTGTCAACTTAGTGACAGACCCTGCGGCCACTCCAAACCCTGTGACAGATCCAACGGCCACTGTGACCCCTACGGTGGATTCTGCAGCCGCTCCAGTCCCAGCTCCTGCAGCTGCTCCAGTCCCAGTTCCTGCAACTGCTCCAGTCCCAGCTCCTGAAGCCGCTCCAGCTCCAGCTCCTGAAGCCGCTCCAGCTCCAGCTCCTACTGCTGCTCCAGTCCCAGCTCCTGCAACTGCTCCAGCTCCAGCTCCAGCTCCTGTAGCCGCTACAGCTCCGGTTCCTGCAACTGCTCCAGCTCCTGTAGCCGCTCCAGCTCCTGTGGCCGTGTCAGAGAAACGAGCTGTAGCAGTGCAAGTTGACCCTGCAGAGGGCATTCCAACCCCTGTGGCAGACCCTGTAACAAAGTCAGAGAAACGAGCAGTAGCAGTGCAAGCTGCCCCTGTAGAGAAGGTGAAAATATGGTATAGAAATTCAAGTCGTTTAGAACGCAGAGAGTCTTCTGCCAATCCAGGTAAGGCTTCTGCCAAAACTAAGTATAGAGATGACGAAGATGATGACGACGCTGGGCCGTCAAGGATTCAGGAGGAGGAAGATGAGGATGCCGAAAGAGCAACAGTAACTACCCGAAGCCTAAACGAGCGCGAGCTACGAGATGTGCGAAAAGATTTTGGTCGCTGTATAGGTGAGCAGCTTGTCACCTGGCTGCTCCGGTGCTGGGACTCTGGAGCCAATTGTGTGGAATTAGACGGCAGGGAAGCCAAGCGGCTGGGATCCCTTGCTCGAGACGCCGGCATTGACAAAGCAATTGCAGATGGAGCACGACCCACCAGCCTCTGGAGGCGTCTCCTCTCAGCTGTGAGGGAAAGGTATCCCTTCAAGGAAGATATTTTATGTCTACCAGGCAAGTGGACCACTATGGAGAAGGGAATCCAGTACCTGAGGGAATTAGCCGTACGGGAAGTGATTTATGAGGATCCAGACCTCAAACAAACATCCACAGATCCAGATGAAGTCAAGTGTACACGACCCATGTGGCGGAAGTTTGTACGGAGTGCACCATCATCATATGCCAGCTCATTGGCAATAATGGCCTGGAAAGAGGATGAGGAACCCACAGTGGGTGAAGCGGCTAAACAACTCCGGCAGTACGAAGAAAGTCTCTCCTCTTCCTTACAGGCCTGCGTCTCAGCTGTGGAGAAACTTTCTGAAAAGGTTCACCAACTTGAAGAGAATCTATTGTCCTCCCCACCTGAACCAACCAGTGCCCACCGACCAAAGGAGAACACTTGGGAGAAACTTTCTGAAAAGGTTCACCAACTTGAAGAGAGATTATTCTCCTTCGCACCTGTACAAAGCAGTGTCTCAGCTGTCAGGGGTAGGCGTTCACCCACACAAGGAAGACGATATGGTGGGTACTCACCCCGTGCCACCCTGTGGTTTTACTTACGAGACCATGGAGAGGACATGAGAAAGTGGGACGGAAAATCTACCGCGACCCTAGAGGCACGGGTACGTGAGTTGCAAAAGAAAACAATCAGGAAAAAGGGATTCTCCGAAAAGTTTGCTGCTCCAACTTCCAGCAGACAGTCCTTCAAACACAGAAACGAGGAAGATTCTGACCAGGATTAGGGGGGCCCTGCCTCCAGCCAGGGGGAGGAAAGGGACAATCGAGTTTATTGGACTGTGTGGATTCGATGGCCTGGCACATCACGCGCACAGAAGTATAAGGCTTTAGTAGACACCGGTGCACAATGTACTATAATGCCATCGAGATATAAAGGACCAGAGCCCATCTATATTTGTGGAGTGACAGGGGGATCTCAGCAGTTGACTGTATTGGAGGCTGAAGTGAGTCTGACTGGGAATGAGTGGGAAAAGCACCGCATTGTGACTGGTCCGGATGCTCCATGTATCCTTGGCATAGACTATCTTAGAAGAGGATACTGCAAGGACCCAAAAGGGTTCCGGTGGGCTTTTGGTATTGCTGCTTTAGAGACGGAGGGCATTAAACAATTATCTACCTTGCCTGGTCTCTCAGAGGACCCCTCTGTTGTGGGGTTGCTGAGGGTCGAAGAACAGCAAGTGCCAATTGCTACCACAACTGTGCACCGGCGGCAATATCGCACCAACCGAGACTCCCTGATTCCCATCCATAAGCTAATTCGTCAATTGGAGAGCCAAGGAGTGATCAGCAAGACTCATTCACCTTTCAATAGTCCCATATGGCCAGTGCGAAAGTCTAATGGCGAGTGGAGACTAACAGTGGACTATCGTGGCCTGAATGAAGTGACGCCACCACTGAGTGCTGCAGTGCCGGACATGCTGGAACTTCAGTACGAACTTGAATCGAAGGCAGCCAAGTGGTACGCCACAATTGATATCGCTAATGCATTTTTCTCCATCCCTCTAGCAGCAGAGTGCAGGCCACAATTTGCCTTCACTTGGAGGGGAGTCCAATATACTTGGAATAGGCTGCCCCAGGGGTGGAAACACAGCCCTACCATTTGCCATGGGCTGATCCAGTCTGCACTAGAGCAGGGGGAAGCTCCTGAACACCTGCAGTACATCGATGACATTATTGTGAGGGGTGACACAGCAGAGGAAGTTTTCGAGAAAGGGAAGAAAATAGTCCAAATCCTTCTGAAAGCCGGTTTTGCCATAAAACAAAATAAAGTCAAAGGACCTGCACGGGAGATCCAGTTTTTAGGAATAAAATGGCAAGATGGACGTCGTCAAATCCCAATGGATGTGATCAACAAAATAACAGCTATGTCTCCACCAACTAACAAAAAAGAAACACAGACTTTCCTAGGTGTTGTGGGGTTTTGGAGAATGCACATCCCAAATTACAGTCTGATTGTAAACCCACTCTACCAAGTAACTCGTAAGAAGAATGAGTTTGAATGGGGCCCTGAACAACGACAAGCCTTTGAACAAATCAAGCAGGAAATAGTCCATGCAGTAGCCCTTGGGCCAGTTCGAACAGGACCAGATGTAAAGAATGTGCTCTACACTGCAGCCGGGGAGAATGGCCCCACCTGGAGCCTCTGGCAGAAAGAACCTGGGGAAACTCGAGGTCGGCCTCTGGGGTTTTGGAGTCGGGGATACAGAGGATCTGAGGCCCGCTATACTCCAACTGAAAAGGAGATATTGGCAGCATATGAAGGAGTTCGATCTGCTTCGGAGGTGGTCGGTACTGAAGCGCAGCTCCTCCTAGCACCCCGATTACCGGTACTAGGCTGGATGTTCAAGGGAAGGGTCCCCTCTACGCATCATGCAACTGATGCTACATGGAGCAAGTGGGTTGCACTGATTACTCAGCGGGCTCGAATAGGAAACCCCAGTCGCCCAGGAATATTGGAAGTGATCATGGACTGGCCAGAAGGCAAATACTTTGGGATATCATCAGAGGAGGAGGTGGGTCGTGCTGAAGAAGCCCCACTGTACAACCAGTTGCCAGAGAATGAAAAGAAATATGCCCTGTTCACTGATGGGTCCTGTCGTATTGTGGGGAAGCATCGGAGATGGAAGGCTGCTGTATGGAGTCCTACGCGACGAGTTGCAGAAGCTGCTGAGGGAGAAGGTGAATCGAGTCAGTTTGCAGAAGTGAAAGCCATTCAGCTGGCTTTAGACATTGCTGAACGAGAAAAATGGCCAGTTCTCTATCTCTACACCGATTCATGGATGGTAGCAAATGCCCTGTGGGGATGGTTACAGCAATGGAAGCAAAACAACTGGCAGCGTAGGGGCAAACCTATCTGGGCTGCTGCATTGTGGCAAGATATTGCTGCTCGGGTAGAGAACCTGGCTGTAAAAGTACGCCACGTAGATGCTCATGTGCCCAAGAATCGGGCTACTGAAGAACATCAAAACAACCAGCAGGTGGATCAGGCTGCTAAGATTGAAGTAGCTCAGGTGGACCTGGATTGGCAGCATAAAGGTGAATTATTTATAGCCCGATGGGCCCATGACACCTCAGGCCATCAAGGTAGAGATGCAACATACAGATGGGCTCGTGATCGAGGGGTGGACTTGACCATGGACGCTATAGCACAGGTTATTCATGACTGTGAAACATGTGCTGCAATCAAGCAAGCCAAACGGTCAAAGCCTCTTTGGTATGGAGGACGATGGCTGAAATATAAATATGGAGAGGCCTGGCAGATTGATTACATCACACTCCCTCAAACTCGCAATGGCAAGCGCCACGTACTTACAATGGTGGAAGCAACCACCGGATGGCTGGAAACATATCCTGTGCCTCATGCTACCGCCCGGAACACCATCCTGGGCCTTGAAAAGCAAGTCCTATGGCGACATGGCACCCCAGAAAGAATAGAATCAGACAATGGGACTCACTTCCGAAACAACCTTATAGACACTTGGGCCAAAGAACATGGTATTGAATGGGTGTATCACATCCCCTATCATGCACCAGCCTCCGGGAAAGTTGAACGATACAATGGCCTGTTAAAGACTACCTTGAAAGCAATGGGCGCTGGGACGTTCAAAAACTGGGATACGCATTTGGCAAAGGCCACCTGGTTAGTCAATACTAGGGGATCTACCAACCGAGCTGGACCTGCCCAATCAAACCTGTTACGTACTGTAGATGGGGATAAAGTTCCTGTAGTGCATGTAAAAAATATGCTGGGTAAAACAGTCTGGGCTACTCCTGCCTCAGGAAAAGGCAAACCTATTCGTGGAATTGTTTTCGCTCAGGGACCTGGATATACTTGGTGGGTGATGCAAAAGAACGGAGAGGTCCGGTGTGTACCTCAAGGAGATTTAATACTGGGTGAGAATAGCCCATGAACTGAATTGCACCATGTTAAATAGTATATTATACTGTATGTTATCACTACCATGATTACTATAGGTGACTAATTAGAATGTATGGAAAAGAGTGTAACCTGAGCATGACATAAATGGTATGGAATAAGGGGTGGATAGATGTCCTGGTTTCAGTTAGCACAGAATTAATTTTCTTCCTAGTAGCTGGTGGAATGCTGTGTTTTGGCTTAGAATGAGAAGAGTGCTGATAACACCCCGATGCTTTAATTGTTGCAGAGCAGTGCTTATACTAAGCCAAGGACATCTCAGCCTTTGCTCTGTCCTGCCAACGGGCAGGCTGGGGGGTGCAGTAAGAGCTGGGAGGGGACAGACCCAGGACAGGTGACCCAAACTAGCCAAAGGGGTATTCCATACCATCTGACGTCATGCTAAACAATATATAGGGGTGGCTAGCCGGGGGGAGGGGGCCGGACTGCTCGGGGTTAGGCTGGGCATCGGTCAGCGGGTGGTGAGCAATTGCATTGTGCATCACTTGTTTGTACATACTATTATTACTTTCGTATTATCACCATTGTATCATCATTATTATTATTGTTATTATTATTTTTGTTATTTTTTTCCTGTCTTATTAAACTGTCTTTATCTCAACTCACGGGCTTCACTTTCCATTTCTCTCCCCCGTCCCAGAGAGGGAGGGGGGAGGGTGAGCGAACGGCTGCGTGGTGTTTAGCTGCCGGTCGGGTTAAACCACGACAAGTGTACACAATGCATGTGACGGAAGTTTGTACGGAGTACACCATCATCATATGCCAGCTCATTGGCAATAATGGCCTGGAAAGAGGAGGAGGAACCCACAGTGGATGAAGTGGCTAAACAGCTCCGGCAGTGTAAAGAAAGTCTCTCCTCTTCCTTACAGGCCTGCGTCTTGGCTGTGGAGAAACTTTCTGAAAAGTTCCACCAACTTGAAGAGAGATTATTTTCCTCCCCACCTGTACAAACCGGTGTTTCAGCTATCAGGGGTAAGCATTCATCCGTGCAAGGAAGACAATATGGTGGGTACACACCCCATGTCACCCTGTGGTTTTACCTACGTGACCATGGAGAAGATATGAGAAAATGGGATGGAAAATCTACCTTGACCCTAGAGGCACAGGTACACGAGTTGCAAAAGAAATCAGGAAAAAGGAGTTATCTGAAAAGTTTGCTGCTCCAACTTTCAGCAGGCAGTCCTTTAGACACGGAAAAGAAGATTCTGGCCAGGACTAGAGGGGCCCTGCCTCCAGCCAGGGGGAGGAGAGGGACAATCGAGTTTATTGGACTGTGTGGATTCGATGGCCTGGCATGTCAGATGCACAGAAGTATAATGCTTTAGTAGACACCGGCAATATCACAATCCCTCCTCTTATTTTGAATGTCACTAATTCATGTCTTGGCTTCGAATTTGGCCAAGGCCAATTGAACCATAACAGAGACTCTGTCTTCTTGAGGACTTTCCACCGGGATTGTGGTAAACTGCATTCCTTGGATTATTCTCTGTACAAGGAGTGTAATTCGAGGAATTAAGCACGGGATTGTTAGTAGTCCCAGGCTCCCCTCTTATACCCTTCGCCCCACAGCAGTTCTTTTCCACTAATTATTCATTGGTCAACAACTTTGCTTAGCAACCAGCAAACACCCAGCAACTTCCATGCCTTAAGGGTGGGAGAACAAGCAACCCGACAGGGCAAGGCATCTCCTGAATCACCCTTCTTTGTTCCCGCTAAAGTCTTTACATTCCTGATGGCCTCATCGTTAAGAGTCTGATGTTAGCACCAACCATGGGGCTTGTCGAACCCCATGGCCACACTCCCACATCTCCCCCTTCTTTATTAACATCAACCATCTAATTGACACGAATTATTACTCCATATATCACACTGAACAGACTAAATGGGAGATAGTTCATACAGTAGCCCTTGGGCCAGTCCGAACAGGACCAGATGTAAAGAATGTGCTCTACACTGCAGCCGGGGAGAATGGCCCCACCTGGAGTCACTGGCAGGAAGAACCTGGGGAAACTCGAGGTCGACCCCCAGGGTTTTAGAGTCGGGGATACAGAGGATCTGAGGCCTGCTACACTCCAACTGAAAAGGAGACATTGGCAGCATATGAAGGAGTTCGATCTGCTTCAGAAGTGGTCGGTACTGAAGCACAGCTCCTCCTGGCACCCCAACTGCCAGTACTAGGCTGGATGTTCAAAGGAAGGGTCCCCTCTACATATCATGCAACTGATGCTACATGGAGCAAGTAGGTTGCACTGATTACTCAGTGGGCTCGAATATGAAAACCCAGTCACCCAGGAATCCTGGAAGTGATTATAGACTGGCCAGAAGGCAAATATTTTGGGATATCACCAGAGGAGGAGGTGGCCCGTGCTGAAGAAGCCCCACTGTACAACAAGCTACCAGAGAATGAGAAGCAATATGCCCTGTTCACTGATGGGTCCTGTCGTATTGTGGGGAAGCATCGGAGATGGAAGGCTGCTGTATGGGGTCCTACACAACAAGTTGCAGAAGCTGCTGAGGGAGAAGGTGAATTGAGTCAGTTTGCAGAAGTGAAAGTCATCCAGCTGGCTTTAGATTTAGATTGCTGAAGGAGAAAATTGGCCAGTTCTCTATCTGTACACTGATTCATGGATGGTAGTGTGATATATGGAGTGCTAATTCGTGTCGAGAAAACGGTTGATATTAATAAAGAAGGGGGAGATGTGGGAGCGTGGCCATGGGGGTCGGCAAGCCCCGTGGTTGATGATAACATCAGACTCTTAACGATGAGGCCATCAGGAATGTAAAAGAGTTTAGAGGGAACAAAGAAGGGTGATTCAGGAGATGCCATGCAGTCTCAGGGTTGCTTGTTCTCCAGCCATAAAGGCATGGAAGTTGCTGGGTGTTTGCTGTTTTTGTTATATGCAAAGTTGTTTGACCAATGAAAAGTTGATTTGAAAAGAACTGCTGTGGGGAGGAGGGTATAAGAGGGGAGCCTGCCCTCAAGATAAAAAAGGCAACATGATGAAGTTACGTCATCAATAAAGAAGCAAAATAAGGAAGGAATAGGGACTGGCTAGCAGAATGGAGACAAGGATGGAAACAGGGACGTTGATCGCCTCATGAAGATAGGTTCGGCCAGACTCAGCAAACCGCTCAAATAAGCTCGCACAGAAAGTCGCTGGAAATAGGCACACCGGAGGTGGAAAGAAGCTCAAGCTGAGAGAAGCGGACCCGCACACACAACTGCCCCTCGCTGGTAAGCGGTAGCGCATTATGGGGAATCACACGTCCTTAGAAACAAAGACTGTCCTGGTAACCTTACAGCTTATTCTCCTTATTAACAATCGGACCATTTATGATCCTGAAACATGGGACCAAACTTAGGTCAAGGTGTGGGACTCTACAACTAAAAACGACAAGGTTGCATTGGGATTACTCGGCACCTGGCAAGCAGTCTCTGAGGCCTTGAAGAGCCATGTGCGATCACAGTCAGAAACGTGTGTTTTTCCAGACAGTGAGGGAGCTGCGGGCTCGTTTACTGATCCTTCTGCTACACCATCAGCCCCCCCACCGCTACTGCCATTGAAGGCTTTTGCTGTTACATCCCCTGGTGACCTGGACGTGCCTTTTGACCCAGGCCCTATTGGCCTTGAAAAGGAGATGGATATGTTTTTCTTCGATCCAGGATGATTAGGATACATAAGGCCCGAAGGCCGAGTTGCTTGACAACTTAAAGCGAGACATATTGTTCCCACGACTAGCCCTGGAATTCTCCGGTGTTTGTAATCAAGAAAAGGAATGGAAAATGGAGACTGCTATATGATCTGAGAAAAATTAATGAAGCCATGGAAGATATGGGAGCACTTCAACCAGGATTACCAACTCCAACTGTGCTCCCCAGTCATGGACATTAATAGTAATAGACTTAAGGAATTGTTTGTTACCTTTTCTGATTGTACATATGTATAGGCATACTCTGGTTTAGTATGTAAAAGCAATGTTCTGTATATTTAGAAAGTTTGATGTTCGTGTGTGTGTGTTGGTAGAGCATAGGCTCCCTGCGCACCCAGCACTGTTTACTTGTCTTTTATAAATATTACTAAATTCAGATTGAGTTTAGACTTCATTTATAATAGTATAACATTAGCAAATGTCCTCTGGGGGTGGTTACAGCAACGGAAGCAGAACAACTGGCAGCACAGGGGCAAAGCCATCTGGACTGCTGCATTGTGGCAAGATGTTACTGCCCAGGTAGAGAACCTGGTTGTAAAGGTACACCACGTAGATGCTCATGTGCCCAAGAATCGAGCTACTGAAGAACATGAAAACAACCAGCAGGAGGATGAGGCTGCTAAGATTGAAGTGGCTCAGGTGGACCTTAACTGGCAACATAAAGGTGAATTATTTATAGCTCTATGGGCCCATGACACCTCAGGCCATCAAGGTAGAGATGCAACATACAGATGGGCTCGTGATCAAGGGGTGGACCTGACCACGGACACTATAGCACAGGTTATTCATGACTGTGAAACATGTGCTGCAATCAAGCAAGCCAAACAGTCAAAGCCTCTTTGGTATGGAGGACGATGGCTGAAATATAAATATGGAGAGACCTGGCAGATGGATTACATCATAGAATCATAGAATATCCTGAGTTGGAAGGGACCCATAAGGATCATCAAATCCAAGTCCTGGCACCGCACAGGTCTACCCAGAAGTTTAGACCATGTGACTAAGTGCACAGTCCAATCGCTTCTTAAATTCAGACAGGCTTGGTGCAGTGACTACTTCATTGGGGAGCCTGTTCCAATGTGCAACCACCCTCTCGGTGAAGAACCTCTTCCTGATGTCCAGCCTAAACTTCCCCTGCCTTGGCTTAACACCGTTCCCGCGGGTCCTAAGGATTAAGGAGGAGAGGTCACCTAAGGATTAAGGATAAGAGGTCACCTGTCTCTCCACTCCCCCTCGCGAGGAAGTTGTAGACTGCAATGAGTTCCCCCCTCAGCCTCCTCTTCTTCAGGTTGAACAGGCCCAGTGACCTCAGCTGCTCCTCATATGTCTTCCCCTCTAGGCCCTTCACCATCTTAGTCGCCCTCCTCTGGACACTCTCCAACAGTTTAATGTCCTTTTTGTACTGTGGTGCTCAGAACTGCACACAGTACTCGAGGTGAGGCCGCACCAGCACAGAGTAGAGTGGGACAATCACTTCCCTCAACCGACTAGCAATGCCGTGCTTGATGCATCCCAGGATACGGTTGGCCCTCCTGGCTGCCAGGGCACACTGCTGGCTCATATTCAACTTGCTGTCAAGCACAACCCCCAGATCCTTCTCTGTGGGGCTGCTCTCCAGCGTCTCGTCACCCAGTCTGTATATATAGCCAGGGTTGCCTCGTCCCAGGTGCAGGACCCTGTACTTGCTTTTGTTAAACTTCATGCAGTTAGTGATTGCCCAGCTCTCCAATCTGTCCAAATATCTCTGCAAGGCCTTTCCACCCTCAGCAGAGTCCACAACTCCTCCAAGTTTGGTGTCATTGGCAAATTTGCTCAAAACACTTTCTAGTCCTACATCCAAATGATTTATAAAAACATTGAAGAGGAATGGCCCTAAAATGGAGCCTTGAGGGACCCCACTAGTGACTATCCGCCAGCCAGATGTGGCCTCATTTACCACAACCGTTTGAGCCCTGCCTGTCAGCCAATTGCTCACCCATCATATGATATTTTTGTTAAGTTGTATGCTGAACATTTTGTCCAGTAGGATCCTATGGGAAACTGTGTCAAAAGCCTTGCTGAAGTCCAAAAAGATCACATCAGCTGGTTTCCTTTGATCAACTAGATGGGTAATCTTATCATAAAAGGAAATCAAATTTGTTAAGCAGGACCTACCCCTCATGAACCCATGTTGGCTGGGACCAATGACTGCATTGTCCCCCAGGGGAACTTCAGTAACTTCAAGGATCATCTTCTCCATAATTTTACCAGGCACTGACGTGAGACTGATAGGCCTGTAATTGCTATGGTCTTCTTTCTTAGCCTTCTTGAAAACTGGCACCACATTTGCCACCTTCCAGTCTATTGGGACCTCTCCAGATTCCCAAGGAAAATAATTGAAAAATAATTGAAAAATAATTGAAAGAGGTCCCACAATGACGTCAGCCAGCTCTTTAAGCACACTATGGTGAATCCCATCCGGACCCACAGACTTGTATGGATCCAGGTGGAGCAGCAAATCCTGCACACGTTCAGGGTCGGTTGGGAGTTTGTCATTCCCACCATCATGGTCCTCCAGCTCAGGACCATGAGTCCTCCATCACACTCCCTCAAACCCACAACGGCAAGCGCTACGTACTTACAATGGTGGAAGCAACCACCGGATGGCTGGAAACATATCCTGTGCCCCATGCCACCACCCGGAACACTATCCTGGGCCTTGAAAAGCAAGTCCTATGGTGACATGGCACCCCAGAAAGAATAGAGTCAGACAATGGGATTCATTTCCGAAACAACCTTTTAGACACTTGGGCCAAAGAACATGGCATTGAGTGGGTGTATCACATCTCCCATCATGCACCAGCCTCTGGGAAAATCAAGCGATACAATGGACTGTTAAAGACTACACTGAAAGCAATGGATGCTGGGACGTTCAAAAATTGGGATACGCATTTGGCAAAGGCCACCTGGTTAGTCAATTCTAGAGGATCTGCCAACCTAGCTGGACCTGTCCAATCAAACTTGCTACGTACTGTAGAAGGGGACAAAGTTCCTGTAGTGCACGTCAGAAACATGCTGGGTAAAGCAGTCTGGGCTACTCCTGCCTCAGGAAAAGGCAAACCTATTCGTGGAATTGCTTTTGCTCACGGACCTGGATGCACTTGGTGGGTAATGCAAAAGAATGGGGAGGTCCAGTGTGTACCTCAAGGGGATTTTATACTGGGTAAGAATAGCCCATGAGTTGAATTGTATCATGTTAATTATTATATAATACTGTATGTCATCACTACCATGACTGCTATATACCCTAGATGAAAATGGTGATTAATTAGAATGTATGGGAAAGAGTGTAATCTGAGCTTGACATAAATGGTATGGAATAAGGGGTGGATATATGTCCTATGTTTCAGTTAGAATAGAGTTAATTTTCCTCCTAGTAGCTGGTAGGGTGCTATGTTTTGGCTTAGGATGAGAAGAGTGCTGATAACACGCTGATGTTTTAATTGTTGCAGAGCAGTGCTTACACCAAGCCAAGGGCTTTTCAGCTTCTCTCTTTGTCCTGCCAGTGGGAAGGCTAGGGGTGCAGCAAGAGCTGGGAGGGGACAGACCCAGGACAGCTGACCCAAACTGGCCAAAGGGGTATTCCATACCATCTGACATCATGCTGAACAATATATAGGGGTGGCTAGCCAGGGTGGGGGGGGCCGGATGCTCGGGGATAGGCTGGGCATCAGTCAGCAGGTGGTGAGCAATTGCATTGTGCATCACTTGTTTCGTACACATTATTAGTAGTAGTACTATTATTACTGTTATCATTATTTTCCTGTCTTAATAAACTGTCTCTATCTCAACCCACAGGCTTCACTTTCCCATTTCTGTCCCCCATCCCAGAGAGGGAGGGGGGAGGGTGATTGAACACCTATGTGGTGTTTAGCTGCCTGTTGAGAATTGGCATACAGGGCGTGGACATGAGTCCGTGGAACAATTGTTCGATCTGAGCTTGCCTTAAGCAACCAGGAGTAGGCCTTAGCAAATCTCATGGCCTGCTGTAGCTGAGTAAACCAAGCTACCAGAATAACTATGAGAAACTCCCACGACGATTCCCACATCGCCCAATTGAGGAATTCAGAAAAATATTGTTACCAGCAGCTGGCTTCAAGGACAAGATCTACATGACTGCTAATCACAAGGGGGGTTGTTTTCTTGCAGGTGGGGATGTTTTCTTCTAGTTGTTTGTCTGAGTGCTTTTGACCAATAATCTTGTGTGAAACACTGTCCGCCCCTGTTAAGTTCACTATAAAAGTTAGGCTATTCGGGCAATAAAATGGAGCATGATCTGACTCTGCTGGTGTCTGTCGTGCTTTCGGCTGTGTGTCCTCTAACAGCTGCCGACCAGTTTAAACCACAACAAAATACAAGATGAACTACTGTGGTTGGTGCGCAGGATTGTGGTGGGACTACCCCCCCCCCCCCCATGCTGTGCAGTGCTGAATAAACATACCTACTTTACATCCTTACAGGTTGTGAAAATAGAAGATGAACTACCGTGGTGGGTGTGCACGATTGTGGTGGGCCTGTTAAATTTCAATTTTTTTGACTTTTTTTGCTGTTTGAAGTGGTAATGTTTCTTCACTTATCTGACTTGACACCCTGATTTTCACCTAATTTTTCTAAGGAGTCTGGTTGTCTGCATTTTACAAGGTCGCCTGCTAAGCTTTCTTATCACTGTAAGCATATCTCAATACCACATTCCTTACACAATTCCTTAAACAATGTAACTCTGCAAAAACAACACTTTTATTCCCACAATCACAAATGTAGCATTTATTCATTCTTAATCAATCGCTCTCTAATTTCTAATCCCTTGTTCCAGTCCCCCCTTTTCTGGAAAATCTAGTAAATTCTTTTGCTTAATACATAAATTCTTCCCAATCTCTATGATATGTATCCCTCAATGCCTTGCCATGTACTTTCGTCAAGGAAGCTAATAGAGCTATACCAACTAATATCAATAAAACAATAATTGGGTGACTCAGTGTGTTCAAAATCCCAGTTGCAGTTGGCGACCATTCAAAGAGCGTGTCCCACCAGTTGCTATTTGTGTCTTGATTTACTCTTCGAAAAACTCTGCTTATTCCCTTTGTATCATGATGGACAGTGATTAGAGTCTTCCTGAATGCCTTTTAAAATTTTGATCAGGTCTTGGTGTTTAACTAGTTGCTTCACTAACGTGAGGTTCATCCCAATAGGTGTAGGTAATAATTTGTGATACATTGTGTTGTTAGACTTGATCAACTGGTGGGATACCACTGGTACCAAATATAGAAAATCACACCCGACGATTCTAACAAAGTTACAAATACAAAAGTTAGAATGATTTTTGCTAGGGAGAGTTATATTCTCCTTATCTACTTCTACAAAAGCACAAGCAGTTCTTAAACACACACAGCCTTGACTAATATATACAAGCACAGTCTTTTGACTAGTATTTGGATGAATTTCAAAATGGCAGACACCTTGCTCAGTGTCAAGACATACGTCCTGAGCATAAATTGTATTGCTTTCACAAATAAATCCTTGTTGTTCCCGGGTAACACATGATTCTAGATTTACAGACTGCCATTTCCCATTCTCCATCCGTGCCCATGTTCTATGCTCCGAAGGATAGAGCACTGTCTCCTCATGGTTTAATCCTAGTGCAATGATGGGGTGGATAACATAAACTGTGCCATTACGTATAGTAAGCATGAAGGCAGTAGCCATGTTAACAATGGGATCATAGGTAAAATTTACCAGAGTCCACCAAGATTGGAACTTCTTCTCAAAATCATTGGCATTGTCCCAAACAGTCTTTCGGACTTCAGCTGGAAAAATGTCTTCACTTCCTTCCCTAATGGTCAAGGCAGCCATTGCCTGCATCCATAACTGTGCTTGCATACAACTAAGAGCTAAAGATATGTTATCTTGAACCATACTAATTGAATCTATCATTAGTTTGTGGTCTCGGTCTTCAGCCTTTTCCCATTGTGGAGGAATGGTTAAGTGAAATAGGACATGTGGATGTTGGGCAGTTAGGAGGCAATGGGCTAGTGAAGTACCGTACTCAACTCACATGAGTCTGGGCACGTACGCAGCTGGCTGAGAGCCAATCAGGCTCAAGGACACGATGCCCTTGAGCGATTGGGAAAGTCCCTAAGGCGGGACGGTGGCTAAAAGAAGGAGGAACTAACTGAAAAGAGCGGGAAGTGTTAGCCAATCCTGAGCTTAGTTTTTGCAATATGTATGAGTTGATTATGTTCGAACTAGATAAAAGGCGACTGAGCTATCCATTAAAGTTGAAGTTCATTGTTCACTCATATTGAGCGTCTGTGTCTTCCTTCCGTCAACAACATCCCATCTCAGTAACACCTTTGAAACTTGCCATTGGCTAGTTCCCAATGCCAATAAGGATGGTTGTAGGGGCTGTTAATCATTTGGCACCCTATTTTAATTTCATCCCCTATGGTTCTTCGGTGTGTTCATTCTTCTCCTATTTTTTTGCCATTCTTATAATGTATATAAATGGTTACCATTTGTTCACCACATAACCACAATTGCTAACTTTCCATTAATACTCTTATCCTCTGTTGTTATGGCTTTGGACCAAGGCCACTCACCATTCTCTATTATCATAGAGGCACCTTCCAATTCTTGAATCACAATTACGACTATAAGCCACAAAACTAAAACAATTCTGCTAACTAAATTTTATGCAAATTATATTACTAAATACTCCTGACACTAATGTCCTCATTTTGCTTGACTGAGCTTTAGTTTCAGTTCACTGTTACCCAGCTTTACTTTCCAGGGGGTTTCTAGAGCTTTCTTCACTTGAGAATGGTGAATCCAGGCACTCTGTTCCTTGATCTTAATTGCAGTGAAGGTAGTAAGAAGCAGGTGATATAGTCCTTCCTACTGTAGTTTCAAAGTTTTCTCTACAAGAGAGTTAGTTACCTCTCAGGCTTTGGTAGCCCTAGTGGGGAAAGCCTCTGGCCATCCTGAAAAGGTATCTGTTAACACCAGTAAATATCGACACCCCCCTTTTCTTGGAAGTTCAGAAAAGTCAATTTGCCACTGTTGCCCGGAATTGTTGCTCCAATGCTGAGCTCACCTTCTGGCGTGCCTTAATGTGCATGATTGCTACCTTTTCAAGCAGCTGAACTGCTTCCAATAATCTAATTATTTAGTCCCTATAGATGTTTATTTTCCAGATTCTATTATGTCTTTGCAAGTGGTAACTGCATACCCAGCATGTCATTTTCCACTGATGGCATAGCTGCTCCCATATTTCCACATCATCAAAAGGAGTGTCCTTCAGATCTGGATGGCTGGAGTAGGTAGCTTCAATGGTCTCCAGGCAGTCATGGTGTACTGGCTCCCCTTGGTTTCTGCTGATTTCAGGACCCTTTGTGGGGAAAGCCAGTGACCACCTTTCACTTCCAGCACTGTGGACACTGTGTGAGACACTAGCACAGTTATTTTCTGTCCCAAGGTGAACTTGCGTGCCATCCCTTGGCAGCAGCATCCAGCTGCTTAGAAAAATAAGCAACTGCCCTTCGATATGGGCCCAGGTCCTGTTCTAGTATTCCTAGGGCAATCCACTGTTTCTCATGGAAGAAGAGGAAGAATGGCTTATTCACATCTGGAAGTCCCAGAGCTGGAGCTGACATGAGAGCCTTCTTTAGTTGGTCAAAGGCTCGCGTGGCCTCCTTTGTCCATTGGAGGTCCCTGTTCCCATTTGCAATGAGCACATACAGCAGTTTTACAAGCAATCTGTAATTATAGATCCACAATCTGCACCACCACATAATTCCCAAAAAGGTTCATAGTTCTTTTATTGTCTCAGGTTTGGGGGTTTGACATATCGCTTCTTTACGATCTTGCCCCAAGATCCGTTGTCCAGCACTAACCTCATAACCCACATAGATCACCTTCTGCTTTACCACCTGAGCCTTCTTCAATACCCTGTACCCCTGGAGTCCCAGAAAGTTTAGGAGGCTTACCGTCCAGGCCACACATGCTTCTTCTGTCTGGGTGGCTATTAGGAGGTCATTTACATACTGCAACAGCCTTCCTTCTCCTGATGGGGCTTCCCAGGTCTCCAAGTCCTTTGTAAGTTGTTCTCTGAACAAGGTGGGTGAGTTCTTAAAGCTCTGAGGCAACCTTGTCCATGTGATCTGTGTTTTGCACCCACTCTTTGGGCTTTTCCAATCAAATGCAAAGATTTTCTTGCTGGCTTCATGGAGAGGGAGGCAAAAGAAGGCATCCTTCAGGTCTAAAACAGTAAACCAAGTTAGCTCTGGTGTTAAGCATGTTAATCAATTATCGGGCTAATTCCTTCTCTATCTTCCTTTTTCAAGGGGTACTGTTTAAGTGCATTTTTCACCTTCCCTGGTACATTAGAAGATCATACTCCGGAAAACACTTGACTTAGGATTTCCTCACTAATTTCCTCTTTGGTCTCAATAGCTGTCAATATCAAACTCAACACTTCCACATATCTTTGATCATTTACCTCCAGAATAGTCTCCCCATTTTTAAATGAAATGGTTGCTTGTAATCTTTCCAATAAATCTCTCCCTAGGAGTGACTCCGGGGAGTTGGGCATGTCTAGGAACTTGTGAATGCCCCACTGTTTCCCATATTTATATCTCAATGGTTTGCAGAAATATGCTATTTCAGATTGGCCAGTTGCCCCCTTCACTACAATGTAATCATTCCCCACTGATACTAATGCTTTATTTAAAACTGAATATATTGCCCATGCTTCTACCATAAGTTCCACCTCTTTTCCCTCCTTCTCCAGCTTCATTTTTATAACCAGTGGATCTGCTGGGGTAGATTTCCCCAGAGCTCTTCAGTCGTCTTTTGCACGTGCGACCACCACCTCCCTTCCCTGGTTCCCTTTTCCATTTCTTTTCCGTTCTGGGCATTCGTTTGTCCAATGCCCAAATTTCTTACATAGGGCACATTGATCCTTGCCTAGCCGGGGCTGTTCCTGTCTGGGCCTCCTTTTTCCTTCTTCCCTAATAACTGCTATCAGCCTCTTCTGCATGTTTAATTGAGCAAGATAAAAGTCCACTCTCCTTCCAAATTGACCTGTGTCCATGCACCACACCAAAGGCATATTTCAAATCTGTCCAAATGTTTGCCAGCTCAAGAGCTCTTATCAAGGCAATGATTTCTACCTTTTGGGCTGATGTTTGTTACCGCATATCCTGTGAGGCGAAATCCCTGGTGGACGAAGCTGCTACCATCTATATACCAATTCTTCACATCTTCTAGGGTGATGAAGATACCTTTTCAGGATGGCCAGAGGCGTTCCCCACTAGGGCTACCCAACACAACTTCCACCCCTTATTCCATAACATTTGTGTCACAATCAGGTACAGTTTAGTATATAGATGTTCTCATCACCATTGTTTTCTGTCCGTTGAACATTTTTATGTCTGTACTTCTCTTTATTCTATAGGTCTTTTCCCAAAATGCTCATAAAAACTGTTGATGGCTTCAGCTTCATCTGTCAAAGTGGTCATTCAGCGCAGGCGAAGTTGGTTTTCTTGACACCAGCACCAGCTTAGCTCACATCACAGTTGCACTTGCCCGGTTCCTTGCAAAGGTGACCTGTCATTGGTTCTGCAGTGTCCTCCTACAACACATAACTTGGATGACAGATTAATTTTCTCCCAGTGTTAAATCTCCTTGAGGCACACACTTGATATCCCCATCTTTCTGCATTACCCACCGGGTATACCCTGGTCCTTGGGCAAAGACAATCCCACGAGTGGGTTTGCCTTTTCCCATGGCAGGGGCAACCCACAGTGCCTTCCCCATCCACTTCCCCACATGCACTACAGGGACTTTAGCTTCTTTCACCGCGTGTAGGGGTTTTGTTTCAGCAGGACCAGCACGGCTGTCAGACCCCCTATTGTTAACTAGCCAAGTGGCTTCTGGTAGACTTATGTCCCATTGTTTCCATGTCCCAGCACCCAATGCTCGCAGCATAGTTTTTAACAGTCCATTGTACCTCTCAACCTTCCCAGAGGCTTGTGGGTGATAAGGGATGCGATATACCCATTCAATGCCATGTCTCTTGGCCCAGGAAGTGATCAAATTGTTTCGGAAGTGACTCCCATTGTCGGATTCAATCCTTTCTGGTGTACCATGTCGCCACAGCACTTGTCTTTCCAGGCCCAAGATAGTGTTTCGGGCTGTGGCATGGTTTATGGGGTATGTTTCCAGCCACCCAGTAGTTGCTTCTACCATGGTGAGTATGTAACGTTTACCTTGGCGGGTTTGTGGGAGTGGTCCGATGTAGTCAATCTGCCAGGCCTCACCATATCGAAATCCAAGCCATCTCCCCCTATTCCAGGGAGACTTTACCCTCATGGCTCGTTTGATTGCAGCACAGGTCTCACACTGATGGGTAACCTGTGTGATGGCCTCAATGGTCAGGTCCACCCCTCGATCACGAGCCCATCTGTATGTGGCATCCCTCCCCAGGTGTCCTGATGTTTCATGGGCCCATCGAGCTACAAACAGCTCACCCTTACGTCCCCAGTCCAGGTCCACCTGAGCTATTTCAATTTTTGAAGCTCAATCTACTTCTTCGTTGTTCTGATGTTCTTCGGTAGCACGATTCTTAGGCATATGGGCATCTACATGACGTACCTTTACAGCCAGGTTTTCTACCCAGGCAGCAATATCTTGCCACAGGGTAGCAACCCAGATAGGTTTACCTCTGTGCTGCCAGTTGTTCTGTTTCCATTGTCGCAGCCACCCCCACAGCGCATTTGCCACCATCCATGAGTCAGTGTAGAGATACAGTACCAGCCACTTTTCTCTTTCAGCAATTTCTAGGGCCAGTTGTATAGCTTTCACTTCTGCATACTGACTCGACTCACCTTCCCCTTCCATGGCCTCCACAACTTGTCGTGTGGGACTCCACACAGCAGCTTTCCACTTCCGATGGCTCCCTACCACACGGCAGGATCTGTCAGTAAACAACACATACTGCTTTCTGTCTTCTGGCAACTCATTGTATGTCGGTGCCTCTTCAGCACGAGTTACTTCTTCTGTTGGTGCTCTGAAATCCCTGCCCTCTGGCCAGTCCATAATCTCTTCCAGGATTCCCGGGCGGTTGGGTTTCCCCATTCGAGCCCGCTGTGTAATTAACGCTACCCATTTACTCCACGTAGCATCGGTTGCATGATGTGTAGTGGGGATTTTCTCTTCGAACATCCAATGTAACACAGGTAGCCGTGGGGCCAAGAGAAGTTGTGCTTCTGTACCAACAACTTCTGAAGCGGCTCGAATCCCCTCATATGCTGTTAATATTTCCTTTTCAGTTGGGGTGTAATTGGCTTCTGATCCTCGATAGCCCCGACTCCAGAACCCCAGAGGTCAGCCTCGAGTTTCTCCTGGGGTCTTCTGCCAGAGGCTCCAGGTAAGCCCATGCTCCCCAGCTGCATTGTACAGTATGTTTTGCACAGCTGGTCCAGTACGGACAGGCCCAAGGGCTACTGCACGAGCTATTCCTTGTTTGAGTTGTTCAAAGGCCTGTTGTTGCTCGGGGCCCCACTCAAAAGAGTTCCTCTTTCGAGTCACTCGATATAGAGGACTCACAAGCTGACTATAGCCTGGAACATGCATTCTCCAAAATCCCACAAGACCTAGGAAAGCTTGTGTTTCTTTTTTGCTAGTTGGCGGAGACATAACTGTTATTTTGTTGATCACATCCGTCGGAATGTGGCGACGTCCATCCTGCCATTTTACCCCCAAGAACTGGATTTCCTGTGCAGGTCCCTTGACCTTATTCTGTTTAATGGCAAAGCCAACTTTCAGGAGAATTTGAATTATTTTCTTCCCTTTCTCAAAAACTTCTTCTGCTGTGTTACCCCATACGATGATATCATCGATGTACTGCAGGTGTTCAGGAGCGTTCCCCTGTTCCAGTGTCGTCTAGATCAGTCCATGGCAAATGGTAGGGCTGTGTTTCCACCCCTGGGGCAGTTGATTCCAAGTATACTGAATGCCCCTCCAAGTGAAAGCAAATTGTGGCCTGCATGCTGCTGCTAGAGGGATAGAGAAAAATGCATTAGCAATATCGATTGTAGCATACCACTTGGCTGCCTTTGACTCTAGTTCATACTGGAGTTCTAGCATGTCTGGCACTGCTGCACTTAGTGGTGGTGTGACTTCATTCAGGCCCCGATAGTCCACTGTTAGCCTCCACTTGCCATTGGACTTTCGCACTGGCCATATAGGACTGTTAAAAGGCGAATGAGTCTTGCTGATCACTCCTTGGCTCTCCAGATGGTGAACTAACTCATGGATAGGAATCAGGGAGTCTCGGTTGGTGCGATATTGCCGCCAGTGCACAGTTGTAGTCGCAATTGACACTTGCTGTTCTTCAATCCTCAGCAATCCTACAGCAGAAGGGTCTTGTGAGAGACCAGGCAGGGTAGACAGCTGCTTAATCTTCTCTGTGCTCAAGGCAGCTATGCCAAAAGCCCACCAGTACCCTTTTGGATCCTTGAAGTACCCTTTCCTGAGGTAGTCTATGCCGAGGATGCACGGAGCCTCTGGGCCAGTCACGATGGGGTGCTTTTGCCACTCATTCCCAGTTAGACTCACTTCAGCTTCCAATACGGTTAGCTCTTGGGATCCCCCCGTCACTCCAGAGATAGAGATGGGTTCTGCCCCTTGGTGGCCTGACGGCATTAGGGTACACTGTGCGCCTGTGTCCACTAAAGCTTTATATTTTTGTGGTTCCGGTGTGCCAGGCCATTGAATCCACACAGTCCAGTAAATCCGGTTGTCCCTCTCCTCTACCTGGCCAGAGGCAGGGCCCCACTAGTCCTGGTCGGAGTATCTATCAATTAATTCTTCCAAATGTGAAGCAGAAGTCTCTTCGTCAGGGTCAGGAGTAATACTATTCCTTCTACTGCCTCTGGGGGACTGTTCAACAGAAACTGGGGCAGCAATCCTCCTAGGGGCCCTCTTTGTTGCTGCTGTATCTTTCCGTAGCTCACGTACCCGAGCAGCTAGGGCCGAGGTCGGTTCACCGTCCCACTTCCTCATATCTTCCCCGTGGTCACGTAAATAAAACCACAAGGTACCTCGCGGTGTGCGTCCCGGATTCTCCCTTGTTTGAGCCGGAGACTGCTGGCGCTTGATGGCCAAAAGATTTTTCCGTCTAGGTGAGGACGAAGCTATGTGTTCATCTAACCGTTGGGACAGTCTCTCCACAGCTGAAATGCAGCCCCGTACTGGAGCAGAGAGATTTTCTTCTGTCGTGGTTCCGCTCGAGTGGGCAGCCGAGCTCCACCACAGCCGCTCTCTCACTCCCCCTCCTCAAAGAGGAATGGGGAGAAAATATGTGAAAAGGGCTCAAGGATTGAGATAAGGACGAGAAAATCACGCAGTAATTATTGTAACGGGCAAAACAGACTCGGCATAAGGAGATAGTAAGATTTATTGCCTACAACTAACAAGCGAGAGAAGTGAGAAAACAAAGGAAAAAAAAAACCAAAAGCACCTTCCCCCCCCATCCACCCTTTTCCACCTCCTCCCCCCGAGCGGCGCAGGGGAACGGGGAATGGGGGTTATGGTCAGTCTACAGCACTTCTTCTCTGCCGCTCCTTCTCGGTCACTCTCGTCCCCTGTGCTGTGGGGTCCCACCCACGGGATGCAGTCCTTGATGAACTGATCCGGCGTGGGCTTCCCACAGGCAGCAGCTCTTCCAGAACTGCTCCAGATATGGGTCCGTACCACGGGGTCCATCCCTCAGGAGAAAACTGCTCCAACCTGGCTCCCCTACGGGCAGCAGCTCCTGCCAGATCACCTGCTCCTGCGTGGTCTCCTCTCCACGGGCTACAGGTCCGGCCCGGAATCTGCTCCGGCAGGGGTCTTCCACAGGCGGCAGCCTCCGTCGGTGCAGGGCCACCTGCTCCACCGTGGTCTCCTCCACGGGCTGCAGCATGGAACCCTGCTCCACCGTGGTACTCCATGGGCTGCAGGGGGACATCCTGCTTCACCATGGTCCTCACCACAGGCCGCAGGGGACTTCTGCTCCGGCGCCTGGAGCACCTCTCCCCCTCCTTCTACACTGACCTTGGTGCAAGGCTGTTCTCCCACTCCCTTGACTCTCCCGGCTGCTGTGTGGCGCAGCGTTTTTTCCCTGTCTTAAATATGCTCTCACAGAGGTGCAAAACAACATCGCTTATTGGCTCGGATCTGGAAAACAATGGGGCCCTTCCCAAACATGGGGCAGCTTCGAGATCTTTCTCACAGAAACCACCCCTATGGCTCCCTGCTACCAAAACCTTGCCACGTAAACCCACTACATCTTCATATTTATGAAGTTGATTGGACACGTTGTCCACAGTTGGCCCCATCCCCTCCTCCCAACCCATGACTGCCAGTGTGCTGGCATGTGTTGGGGGTGCAGCCCGTACAAACTTCCGCCACATGGACGCTGTGCATTGGACTTCATTGCGGTCTTTAGGTGCCTGGGCGTTGTCTAAATCACTATAAAGCATCAGTGTTGTCGACGAAAGGAAGACACAGACGCTCAATATGAGTGAACAGTGAACTTCAACTTTAATGGATAGCTCAGTCGCCTTTTATCTAGTTCGAACATAATCAACTCATACATATTGCAAAAACTAAGCTCAGGATTGGCTAACATTTTCCCGCTCTTTTCAGGTAGTTTCTCCTTCTTTTAGCTACCGTCCCGCCTTAGGGACTTTCCCAATCGCTCAAGGGCATCGTGTCCTTGAGCCTGATTGGCTCTCAGCCAGCTGCGTAAGTGCCCAGACTCTTGTGAGTTGAGTACGGTACTTTACTAGCCCATTGCCTCTTAACTGCCCAACATCCTCGTGTCCTATTTCACTTAACCATTCCTCCACAATTCCCCCGTTTTTATTTTGCGCTACGAACACCCTCTCTGTGAGTTGCTCTAGTCTCTCAGCTAGGCAGCCAAAGACCACACGTGCAGCAATCACAATCAATACAATTATAAGTAGAAAGTGAAGTCCCTCTTTAACTAACAAAACCCATTCACCCATGTTCCCAAAAACAGATTTAAGCCAACCTTCAAACCAACTATCTTGTCGTATGATCCCTTAACCATTTCAACTGGTCGTGGATTGCCCAAGTGACCCACATATTGGTTTGAGGATCGATTTTGCTTAGGATGGCACTATTACATCCAACCGTCATTGTCAAAGATAACGCAACCAGAATCCCTTGCGCCGTTAGATCAGCCATGGTTGCTGTTATCCGTACTTGATGACTTTTCTTCAATGGCTGGTTTAACACATCGACTAGGCACCCAGGTTGGCCCTGTAGGGGAAGAGATACACACATAACCTCGCCCCATATAAATCACGTCAGCAGGCCCCAACCATTGTCCCGTTTTCATATCTCGGTACAGTACTCTCATAATACATTTATTATCATTTTCATACTTAATGTAATGACGTGCCGCGGGTGGTTCCTCATCATCTCCAAATACACACAAATGATTGAGAACAAATAAAGTTTTATCCACCCTCTCTCTAACATCTGTAATGTCTTTAAACTTTTCCAAGTACTGCTTAACTGTTCCATTAGCCCTTTCTACTATAGCTTGACCAGTTGGTGAATGTGGAATACCAGTTATATGCTTAATGTCCCACAGTTCCATAAATCGCTTAAGTGGCCCACTAACATAGGCTGGACCATTATCTGTCTTTATAGTTTGTGGTACTCCCATTACTGCAAAACAACTGGCAAGATGACGTCGTACATCCCGAACTTTTTCCCCAGGCTGCGGTGTAGCCCAAATCATGTGACTATAAGTGTCTATCGTTACATGCAGGTATCTTAATCTGCCAAATGCTGTGACATGAGTGACGTCCATTTGCCACACTTCGTTGGTTTTAATCCCTCTCGGGTTTGTTCCGATTCCGATTCCCACTCCCGAATTGTAATGACTACACGTTGGGCAAGCTTTTACTATCGCCTGCGCATCAGCTCTAGACAGTTTGTAAGCCCGCGCAAGTCCCTTAGCGTTCTGGTGAAAGATAGCATGAGCCTCCCGAGCTCTGCAAAAGGGTGACAGTGGTGCTTCAGTAGCTGTTGCGGCAACTAGTCGGTCCGCTCGAGCGTTGCCTTCTCCCAGGCCTTCTTCCCACTGATGACTCCTTATGTGTATTACTGCGTACGGTTCACTTCTTTGAGCTATGGCGATCTGTAGACTGATTATTAATTCTGACAGCCGTTCATTTTTTAAGTCTCTCAAGCCTGAGTCTTCTATACGATTTGCTATGCCTACTACATATAAGGAATCAGATACCACATTTAACGGAGTATCTTTCCATTTTATAAATGCCCATACTACTGCAAGAAGTTCTAGTGTCTGTAATGAGTCTTTATCTTGGGCTTGTAAAATTTGATGTTTCCAACCATGCTCATCCTTCCAAGTCACTGCAGCAGTTCGAGAACGTTTTCCTGCGTCAGTGAAAACTGTCACTGCATTCTTAAGTGGGATAGGCGATCGTTTTGGCTTGGTTATCCATCCCTGGTTTTCCATCCATGTCAGAGCAGTTGATTGTAACGTTTTTGCTACTATAGTAGTGCCATCCTGTAGTAGTGCAGCTTGTAACTCTTCAGAATTTTGTATATACCATTCCAAATCGCCTGGCTTCATGGGTAACCAGATCATATTTGGAGGAACCCCATCCACCTGCAATATTCGATTCCTCCCCTTCTTTACTAATTCTGCTAATGTTGCAATTTTTTCTTGAATTGTTCATCGAGGTTGTAACGGAGGAGCTATCCACTCTAATACCACAGTTTCTCCTCCCTTCTCCCCCGTTTTTATTTTTTGCTGTGTTATGGCACCCATCAGGTATTGTGAACCACATAGAATGGTAAGATCGAGTGGCCTGTCAGATATACGTCGATGCGTGACACTCGTTGTGATCAATGATGCGATTTGTTGTAATATTTCTTGTTGTTTTTCCGATAGTGTCACTTTTGAAGCAGGATCAGTTCCTTTTAATAACGGCCGAAGGGGATTTAATAGTTCATTCGGGATCCCGACTACTGGCCTGATCCATTGTAAATCTCCCAGCAGTTTTTGAACATCATTAAGAGTTTTGATGTCCGATTGGATTGTAAGTTTTTGAGGCTGAATGGTGGAATCTGTAATTTTCCAGCCCAAAAACTTCCAGGGACTTGTTTCCTGAACCTTTTCCGGTGCAAGTACAAGTCCCATTTGTTTTAAGGTCAGTGTTAAGTCATTTTTCTGTTGTAGAGAAAACGGTTCCTTCTGGGCTAACAAAATATCATCCATGTAATGATAGATTATTGTCTCTGGCCATTTTCGTTGAATCGGTTGCAGAGCTGCGTCAACATAAAGCTGACATAACATAGGTGAATTACGCATTCCCTGGGGTAATACAGTCCATTCAAATCTTTGATCCGGACCTTCACGATTTATTGCCGGGAGAGTAAAGGCAAACCTCTGTTTGTCATTTTCATGGAGGGCTATTGTGAAAAAACAGTCTTTCAGATCCACAATCAATAAATGCCAACCCTCTGGTATCATAGCAGGATTAGGTAGACCAGGTTGCAGTGCTCCCATGGCACACATTTGATTATTAACCGCTCGCAGGTCGTGAAGTAAACGGTATTTCCCCGATTTCTTGGGAATCACAAAAATTGGAGTGTTCCAAGGGCTTGTTGACAGTCTTAGGTGCCCTTGTTGACACTGCTCTTGTACTAGTCCGTGAGCATGTATTAGACTTTCCCGTTTTAGCGGCCACTGCTCAACCCACACAGGTTCATCATTTTTCCATTTTAGTGGGATTGGGAAAGTCCAAGCAATGGCCATACCTATAAATGGTGGTCTGACGTAAGAACCATTCCCATCTGAGCAAGAATGTCTCTCCCTATCAGTGCTTGTACTCCATCTGGCAACGGTAAGACAGATACATTGCATTTTACAACTTTGTCACCTATTGTCCATTGCAGTACTGGTGATCGACGAGCAATAGTCATACCTCCTACTCCTGCTACAGTGGTACTGGATTCGAATGTAGGCCAACGCGGTGGCCAAGTTTGCGCACTGATTATTGTCACATCTGCGCCAGTGTCCAACAATGCCTCAATTTGCAGTTTCTCATCCTTTAAGCATACTGTGATTTTCTGTCGTGGTCTCTGCTGCATGCCAAGCGTTAATAACACTACTTTTCCTGTGGAGCCAAATGCTCCGAGTCCTCGGTCCTTATTGACCATCGGTGGTAGAGATGCCGCCAAGTGTGGCAACGGAATTAATTGAGCTATCTTTGTATCCTTTGGTACATGCATTGGAGGAAACATTGCAGAAACCATAATCTGTATTTCCCCAAAATAGTCTTTATCTATAAGTCCAACCAATATTTGTAATCCATTCAGGGTAGCAGACGATCTTCCGATCAATAAAGCTCCCACAGGATCACCATTAATAGTAACTGGTCCCATAACTCCTGTCTTTACCCTGGTGGGTTTAGAGTCCAATAGCATTACATCTACTGCTGTTGCCAAATCCAAGCCGAGGCTCCCTCTGGTGGCTGGTCGGCAGACATTGGTGACAGATCCGTTCCGGTTGCTGTCGTAAATGCCGCTTTTTGTGTCGTCGCGGGGCGGTCCTTCCCGCTGCTCCAGCCGTTTCCCGACGCACCATGTTGACAGGTCACTGTGTTATGCATATTGGATTGGCAGTTCTGACACCACACTGATTTCGTTTTGCACTCTCGTCTCATATGTCCCATGATCCCACAGCGAAAACAACGTGGTCGCGGAGGACGGCCTCCGGGCGTTTGCAAAGGAGCAAGGGCAGCGAGTGCTTGATTCTGCGTTTGCTGCACAGTCTCTCTTAATACCTGTGCCTGTTCTTTCATACTATCCCCTAGCTGTTTTATTACTTCTACCAACATAGCCTGCGGACCCACGGGTACCTGAGCTATCCTTTCTAAACCCTCCTCAATTGTCCAAGTTCCCGGTAATGTAGCTAATATACTACGAGTTGAAGGGTTGCTGTTTTGAATTGCACACTGCTTTAGAATAGTGCCCTTTAGATAATCAGGTACTCCAGCCGCTTGTATTGCGTTTGCTACTCGATCAATAAACAACCCAAATGGTTCCTCCCTTCCTTGCTTGATGCCCATATAGGATGGTATCCCCCCTGGCTCTCTAATTTGGTCCAAGGCTCTCCGAGCCAATCTCATTGATTCTTTAGCTTTGTCTGGACCCAGCAACGCTTGTGCTTCTAATCTATAATATGGTCCGAGCCCCATCAATTCCTCCAACGTGACACCATGTAACGGATCTCCAGGTGCCCTTATCGTAGCTACTGCCTCTTGACAAACACTTTGCCAATGCGCATTAAAAAGAAGCTGTTGATGTTGTGTTAGGATCAGCTTCATTATACTACGTATGTCCCCGGGGAGCAATATATTAGTTCCCCAAATATAATCTAACATTTGCCGAGTAGGTTCCCCCTTTAAACCAGAATCATTTACAGTAGATCGTAATTGAGTTAATAGTTTCCAGTCTAGATTTGTCATATTAACCGTCACATTCCCCTGTGCATCTGGTGGCGAGTATACTACCGGAAAAGCTTGTGTTAACTGTGTTGCCATTTCATAATTCCCTTCACACAGTGCCTCATTTGCTATTTGCCTCCATAGACCTTCTCTCCCCTGCGTCCCCGTTGTGAAGGGATTTGTATTCGATAGAAATAGGCTAGCACTGGTCCTTCCACTTGCTCCTTCCTCACTTTCTATTGGAGCGGTTGGAGCTGCTGGTAGTGAAAGCTTCTCCTCTGCTACAGAGGACATTGTCACAGGCACCTCCGAATTTCCCGAGACCCCCTGTGTAATAGTAAAAGTTCTAACGGAAGGTGGCAATGGGCAATCTGTTCCTTCCATATTTATTTGCTGTGGATTAACCTTATTAACCCTTCCTGGTGGTCCTGACCGCTCTGTTGCAGCAGCGGCAATTCTTTGTTCAGCTTTATGTATGTCTAATGCATTAGCCACTGCTCTCCATGGCTTCATTAAGTTTTTTAGCAGACTTAATATCTTTAATAACATTATCAAACAATTTGTCCCCAAATTTACGCCACTCTGTTTGTTCAAAAAACTGTATCAGGATTTGTAAAACAACCCTGCGCTACTGCATATGCTAATAACCCTGGTAATTAATTTTTTTTTTTTTTTTTTTTTTTTTTACAATCTATAAAATGCTCCGCTTTTCTAAAAAGCATTTGAGCAAATTATACGCCGCTTGTCTTTCATACCTTTATATATACAGTTGCAGCCTTTGCAAAGACCTCGGCGGCGCTTTTCCGGCGGGACCCTTTATAGGCTCATCCTCAGTACGGGGACTCCCTTCCACCTTCCGAGCTGCGGGTGCGGGGGTTCCAAGTTTTCGTCCCTTTCACCTTTCAGGCCTCGGGTGCGGGGATTCAGCAATTTTTAATCCTTTTCACCTCCTGAGCTGCGTTGCAGGATCGGTTCCCGTATTCCGTCCAACCGTGGCTCGCAGATTCAACTCCAGCGGAGTCCCTGTTCCCGTTCAGACCGGTCCCTGTTCGGGCGCCAATTGTTGTCGACGAAAGGAAGACACAGACGCTCAATATGAGTGAACAGTGAACTTCAACTTTAATGGATAGCTCAGTCGCCTTTTATCTAGTTCGAACATAATCAACTCATACATATTGCAAAAACTAAGCTCAGGATTGGCTAACATTTTCCCGCTCTTTTCAGGTAGTTTCTCCTTCTTTTAGCTACCGTCCCGCCTTAGGGACTTTCCCAATCGCTCAAGGGCATCGTGTCCTTGAGCCTGATTGGCTCTCAGCCAGCTGCGTAAGTGCCCAGACTCTTGTGAGTTGAGTACGGTACTTTACTAGCCCATTGCCTCTTAACTGCCCAACATCCTCGTGTCCTATTTCACTTAACCATTCCTCCACACATCAGCTAATTCCCGCAGCTGCTGGAGGCCCTTATCCATAGTGGTCCATTTGCTTACCTGGTAGACAATATCCTCTTTGTGGGGATACCTTTCTTTCACAGCTGTTAGGATTCGCCTCCAGAGGCTGATAACTTGTGCCTCTCTTCCAATTACTCTATCAATGAGCCTTTCTCTAGAAAGGGATCCCAGCTGCTTGGCTTCATTGCCTTCTAGCTGTTGGGTATTGGCCCCAATATTCCAGCATCGAAGCAGCCAAGTGAGGATGTGCTCACCTGGATGGCGACTGAAGTCTTTCCGTATTTCTCGCAGCTCACTCAAGGATAGAGACCGAGTAGTTTCTGATTCATCTATGATTTCAGTCTCTTCTTCGTGATGTTGCCGTGATAATGCTGCTTTAGAGCCGCTTGCCTTTTCCTCTTCTCCCTCATCTGTAGGAGGAGCTTCTTCCCTTACTAAACGACCTGATCTCCGTTTCCACTGTTTTGTCTTTACTATAGGGGCGACTGATACCATAGATGGTCGGTCCTCTGGGGTGGTCACAATGTGTGCTGTCTCATCATCAAATTCAAGAACCTCCCTATCCCCTTGAGAGTGCTGGGCAATGTTAATTGACATCTGATAGGCGTAAGCCAGACCCCAGCAGAGCACAGCAAGCTGGTGGAGTTCTCTAGTATTGCCAGGGTCAGGGCATACATCTTTCAAACATTGTACCAGTTTTCTTGGATTTTGTACTTGTTCAGGGGTGAAATTTAGAACCATTGGAGGAGAAAACCGTGATAGGTACCTGCCCAAATCACCCCACACACCTTGCCACCCACAACTTTGTCTGGGGACAGGTCCTTGGATAATATTCTTAATAAATTACTTTACCTTGGGGAAGAAGACAAACACTAGACCTAGTAATAGGAGGATAATATCTGACCAGGGGTATCCAAGATACTGAAAGGCTGCTGTAATTAGTCCACAGGGAGAAAAGTAGAAGGCACCACACCCGATATTATTCACTGATTGACTGCTGGGGGCAAAAAAGAAGGCGCTGTAATTCTTAATATTTTCAATAAGATAATCTCCATGAGACCGGGAGGATAACAATGCCGGGCCTGAATACCAAACAAAACTGAAGGCCAGTATGTTACAGCACAACATGAAAAAAAAAACAAGCACAGACTTCAACACTTTCTCCGATCGGATGTAAAGGAAAAAAGAAAACAGAGAGTGGACTACATACAACATATCCACACAGAAAAGTATTACCAGAAAACCGAGCATTATGACTACCAATATGTTAGTTGTAAATCCTTCAATCAATGCTATTGTTATCTCAACCCTCGAGCCCCACGTTGGGCGCCAAAAAGGACTGTGGTGGTTTTACTCAGGTGGGCAGCCGAGCTCCACCAAAACCGCTCTCTCACTCCCCCTCTCCTCAAAGAGGAAGGGGGAGAAAATACAACACAGAGAACTCGAGGTTTGAGATGAGAAAGGTTTAATTAAAGGGAAAGGGAATGGGGAGGAAAAACAGAAACAAAAGAAACAATCAGTCCGCGCGGAAGCAAAGAGAGAGAAAAAAATTATTCTCTACTTCCCATCAGTGAGCGGTGTTCGGCCACGTCCTGGGAATCTGGGCCTCAAAATGCGTAGTGGTTGTTCAGGAGGAACAGCCCCCTCCCCCACGAGAGCCCCCCCTTTTATTGCTGAGTGTGACATCAGGTGTTATGGAATATCCCTTTGGTTGGTTTAGGTCAGCTGCCCCAGCAATGTCCCCTCCCCATCACTTGCCCACCCCCAGCCTGCTGGCTCTTGGGGGCTTGGAAGGAGTCCTGATGCTGTGCCAGCACTACGCAGCAATAGACACAACACTCAGAAAGACCCAACACACAAGGTATCCCTGCAAATGCTATCGGAGGTCCATGTTACTTAGGTAAACTTACTATGTTTGCTCCTAGCTTTTCACAGTTGCGTGATATCACCACACATAAATAGGCATTGCTCACACCAGATTGCAATGATAATGTTGAGTTGCTTGGTGTTGCAGCTAGAGTGGCATTGGCAATTTTAGTGCCAGGAGTGGCATCTGCGGCCACACTTAATAACTTAGAAAAATTGGTATGCTGGACCGAGAAGCAAGCCCATGCCACGACAGAGATACTTGAGGAGATGTTACCAGATCAAAATAGCCTGCGCCATGCGCTCTTACAGGATCAAGCTGCTATTGACTTCTTGCTCTTGGCTCAAGGGCATGGGTGTGATGACTTTGAGGGAATGTGCTGCATGAACCTTTCTGATCATAATGAGTCAATTCACAAATCCATTACTTTCCTGAAAGAGCACATGAGAAAGATTCAATATGATATCAATCCTTTCAATCAATGGCTCACTGATTTGTTTGGAACGATGCCTAGATGGTTACTGGGATTAATCAAAGACGGATTAAGGATTCTGTTTGTTGTGGTGTTAATCATCATTGCGTGTTGTATTGTAATAAATGTGGTTAAAAGGTTACTTGCAAAAGTGTTACATCGGGCTTGGTTTGCTCAAAAAGAAAAAGGGGGAATTGTTGAGGGATTTTTGAAACAGCAAGGAGGACATGACTTGCTGCTTGAAAAAGGGGTGTTGTGACTCTGGCAGTTCCAAAGAGACACAAATCACTGTAGCGTGCTGGGGGTCTGGCCTATGCCTATTGAGCTGCAATTGATGCTACTATCAACCTAGTGACAGACCCTGTGGCCACTCCAAGTCCTGTGACAGGCCCAACGGGATTTTTGAAACAGCAAGGAGGCCATGACTTGCTGCAGCTGAGTAAACCAAGCTACCTGGACGACTACGAGGAGTTCCCATGACAGTGTTCCCATATCACCCGATTGAGGAATTAAAAAATATTGTTGCCAGCAGCTGGCTTCAAGGCCGGGATCTACGTGACTGCTAATCACAAGGGGGTTGTTTTCTTGCAGGTGGGGTTGTTTTCTTGCAGTTGTTTGTCTGAGTGCTTTTGACCAATAATCTTGTGTGAGACACTATCCGCCCCTATTAAATTGGCTATAAAAATAGTCAGGCTATTAGGGTAATAAAGAAAGAGCATGATCTTACCATACTGGTGTCTGCTGCGTTTTTGGCCGTTCTTCTTGCAACAAAGCCTGAATTTTCATCAGACCCATATATTGTCCAAAATACTGCTGTTTCCTTAATTGGTTCTTTTGTCCAGACTGATACACAATATTTGACCTTTTTTTTTTTTTCTTTTATCATCTCCTCTAATTTTGAGATTATTTTTCCAATTTCTTATCATTCTTCAGGAAGAACTGTCGGTAGGCACTCCCCCAGGGATATCTCCCTGTCTCCTGGAACTCATATGTCCCATTTTTCCCAGCCCTTGTCAGTGTGCTGAAAGATCTTCGGAGGGGGCGCCCCGCTGATTTCAGCGGCCTTCGCTAGGACTACTTTCATTCAAATCCTTCACCGACGAACCCAAAAATTAGACACAAGCAAATAAAACCGGTAAACCCCAGGCAACCTTTGTACACGAAGCCCGAACGAAGACCCACAGGGTGGGTAAGTATAGGCCGGTGATCCGTTCGGTTGGGGTTGGGTATCCCGGAACACAACAAACGAGACGTCCAATTGCGGACGAAGCAAGTGTGGACCCCTCGGTAGTGCGGTTCCCACATCCCGCGAGGGACTGGGCCACGAAAAGGGGGAAGCGATCCATGCGTGTGTGTGTGAAGGTGTTCCGGAAGATGGGACAGAAGAAGAGTAAGCCTTCTGGTCCCATGGGTGGGGTAACATCTGATGTTAGGTTACCCCGGGATTAATGATTAAAAATTGGGAGGATTCCCCTTTTAGGCGGGGAAGGAATAAAGTAAAAATGATACATTATTGTGTTGAAGTTTGGGGTGGTAAACAGATTCAAGGAGACCACCTTTACTGGCCTGTATTTGGGTCTTTTAAAGATTGGGTTTGTCAGGCCTAAATATTTATGTAAACTCAAAGGAACCCTTTAGTCTGGAAGAAAGTGAGTATGCGCACCTCTGGATAAATTCAGATACGAGGATGCATCTATATCCTCTAAAAGAAAAAGGAGGGCGGGATAAAAAGAGAAAGGACTTGGAAGTCCCGACACCGCCCCCACCCTATATTCCACCGCCCGCATCAACGGCTCCTGTCCTTAATGGACTCCACGAATTAGCTAACCCAGGAGAATTGGAATCGGATCATGAAACACAGGGGCCGGTAACCAGAAGCAGGGCAAGAAATCAGAAATCTGCTTTAAGGGAGGGATTATATCCCCTACGAGAAATAGCGATGGGGGGACCCCAGCAAGGAATGGAATATGTGGCCATCCCCATTAACTCTGGGGATGTCCGAGATTTTAAGAAAAGGACAGGAGGAGGGTAAGTGAGCTTTAATGGCAACTGGCATAATGTTTGCAGCTGCTGAGGAATAATTCTAACTGGAATAATAACTGTACATTTTATATTATATATATAAAAGCCCGGGCATATTTGTTAAAGTATTCTTTTATTCATATGTTAATATGTAAATATGTAAATATAAGAACTGCCATTGAGGTGTATATCTAAGGGAACAAAATTTGCCCAGGCATATTATCGGCTCATCAGGTTTAAATGTCCTCAGTATAATTGTCAACAGGCAGTTAATTTACAGTGGTCTGATTTTACTTGTGTATCTATATATTGTGGATTTTGGAGGGATTGGGATTGACTAGTAAAGAGCTTCTAGGAAAACAGTGGAATATTAACCACTGTAGATTACAATAGGAAAAGTTCAAAGCAAAGAAATCCCGAGGAAAAGCCCTCTAGGATGTATACTAACACATTGGAGGGATATAGTGGGGTGAGAGGGTACAGAAAGTAAAGAACTCTTATCAAATATTGTAATCAATGGTGGCCACTTTATAAACTAGAGGATGGAGCGGAGTGGCCCCTAAATGGAACTATTAATTATAACACCATATTACAGTCAATGTTGTTTTTGTGGAAAGAAGGAAAATGGGATGAAATATGGTATATTGATTGATATGTTGTTTCAGTATCTGGGAAGGAAAAGGTATGGAATTAAGTTGGACTCTGACTGAGCCTTTGGTGCTGGTATTAGAAAAGTATGGGCTGGAGAAAGATAAAGGAAGTGTTAAAAGGGTTGCTGAAGGTGTTAAAGGTGTGGCATGTAGTATTTAACAGAGCTGTTTGAAATTGAATGAGCAGGGAAAGGTGATGTAGGCATTATCTAAGTAACAGTCTAAGAAGTTTTGGTATATTTGCATATTTGCTGTGGTGTTTGTTCAGTTTCCCAAGCATCGGGGAGGGGGGGAACAGCCTGCTCCACCAGGGGCCTCTCCAGCAGCCGCAGGGGGGCTTCGGCTCCAGCGCCTGGAGCTCCTCCTCCCCCTCCTTCTGCACTGACTTTGGTGTCTGCGGGGGGGGGGGGGTTTCTCGCTCTCCCAACTGCTGTTGAGCGGCAGGTTTTTGTTTGTTTCTTTGTTTGTTTGTTTTCGTGGATGTGCTCTCACAGAGGCACGGACTGTATTGTTCATGGCTTGGCTCTGGGCAGCAGTGGGCCCCTTCGGGGCCAGATGAAAGTGTCCCTTATCTACCACGGGGAGGTTTCTGGGTTTTTCTCACGGGGGCTGCCACTGCAGTTTCCCACACCCCTCACACCCCCCCGAACCTTGCCATCAAACCCAATACACTGGGACAGTTAAGTCATTACTGACTTGTAAAGCATCAGGGATTAAATTAACTAATGAAACCCTAAATGTGATGGGGGTAGAAGGTACTGGGATAACAGTGCCACTTTTGGGGAATACTAAGCTGAGACCAGGGGATAAAATGATCACTGGGCAATTATTGTATGTATCCAAGGCCGATACTAACTTGTTGGGAAGGGATTTGATGATGAAATTGGGCATTCAACTAGTAAATTGTTAGACTGGAATAACAGTGTTATTAATGGAGTGCTCTCTGGCCCTGAGAGCAAACATACATGTATATTCACCTCTGACTGGAAAGACCCTGAAATGGGGGCGGAAGCAACAATATAGGTGGACAATTTTACCTCAGGGGTTTACAGGGCCACCTATCTATTTGGGTTTTAGAATTTTCTAAAAAAAGATTTTGGAGCAATTACAACCTCCCAAGAAGGTATTAATGTTACAAATATGTGGATCATTTTAAGGAAAATCGATACTCCCTGATGGGAGAGAAATGCTGAATGAAGTGATAATGAGGCAAATATTAACTGTTTTACATCAGAAGAGTCATTGGGAGGTGCAAGCAATGTGTGATGTTGTTCTAAGAAAGCATGTCTGTGTAGAAATATATACTTTAGGGAAGCACACATGCAGAGGATGTACTATATGTCAAAGGGTAAATAAAAAGGTCTTCTGTAACCTATCTAGAGGGGGACGGGAGCCAGGGCTTTGACCTTTCCAAAGTATACAGGTAGACTTTACTGAGTTACTTGTTTGTCCTAATTGACCACGTGACTGAATGGGTGTAAAGCTTTACTGCAAGGATTAAAGCAGGCCTTAGAGATTGAGTGGGATTTTCACAGCCCCTGGCACCCCTCCTCTTCTGGGAAGGTAGAGCGAATGAATGGTGAAATTAAGAAACAACTAACAAAACTTATGCTGGAAACTAAGGCTTCTTGGGTAAAATGCTTACCCCTTGCACTGTTAAACATATGGACGCAGCCCAGAACTGATGTAGGAATTTCTCCTTTTGAAATGCTATATGGTATGCCCTATGACTTGGAATTGCCACTTGATCACCCTCAATTCTAATTAAGACTTGGAAAGAGACTTTTTTTTAACACCACGATGGGGAAGGCCCCTATGTTGTTTTGCTTACTACAGAAACAGTCGTCCGGACTGCGGAGAAAGGATGGACACATGCCAGCCGTGTTAAAGGACCCATCTGTGACGAGAAGTGGGAGATCGCTCCAGGAAACAAAGACCTGAAGCTCACATTGCGACGAACTCGATAGGTATCGTGGGTTAAGGTAGAGGCTCTCCCCTGAAGATCACTACTGCTGCCGAGAAGAACTAAAACCTCGTAGTTGGCTGCAACCCAACTGACGAGTGAGGCAGAGGAGTGAATAAGTGGGGAAAGAAATGGGCCTCAGCCATTCCTATCGGTATTTGGGGGTTCTCGCAGTGATTTCATCCTGCATAGCGACTCAACACCACCCCCACCAACCTTTTAAATGGACTTTAAGTCGATTCGAAGATCAACAGGTTATTGCAACCCAGATAACATCGGGGGGGGCCAAGCTTTACTTCTACACTATGTCAGCTGATCTCGAGGCCCCGATGCTGGGAATATATGGGATTTTATTTCTGCCCAAGTTCTAACCCGGGAAAGGGATACTGTAAATGCCTGAACGTGTATTATTGTGCATACCGGGGGTGTGAAACCATTGCTACAGACTGGACACTCGGGGCTGGTCGGGATAAATTCTTACAAGTGGAATATGGGCTGCAAGGTTGTAACCGACAATTGGATCCCCGTTATAGGTGGCGAGGGCATGGTATAGGGTATACAGGAACCTTCCACGGAAATAAAGAAATTTGCAAGGTTCTATATATAAATATAACAAACTCGGACGATACTAGCTGGGTACTAGGAAAAATGTCAGATTTTACGAACACGGAACAGATAGGGGAGGACTCATACTAATAAAGAAGGAAAAACCCGAGACTTCCAAGGTAGTCGGGCCTAATAAAGAGTTAATGGGGGAAGGTTTGGTTGTCCAGACTGTAAATATACCTGGGACTGCCCAACCTACTACAGTGTTTTCTAATAAGTCGACAGAGTTATCCTTTCCCACGCTGCTTCCAAGCATTGTGAAAAAAGAAAGGGGTTGTACCCGAGGAGATAACTGAAGGGTGCTGGCTATGTGTAAGTGTTAAGCCCCCATATTCAAATTCTTCCAAGTGCAGTTGGGGTCAGGAAATCGGGATAACTTTGACCCAAGTTACGGGAAAAGGTAGATGTATCGGCACAGTTCCAAGAGATAAAAATGATCTGCGCCATGCCACTGAAAAAAAAAACAATGTACCAAACACACAAATGGTTAATTCCTGCAAATAACACTAGGTGGGTATGTTCATTGTTGGGAGTCATTCCTTGCCTATCTTTAAAATTTTTTAACACATCTCATGATTTTTGTGTACAGGTGGTCATTATACCAAGGATTCTATACCACACTGAAGAGTATATGTATACCCATCACACAGTGGCTGAATACCATCTGGTAAAGATCATACTGGGGTGGTAAGAGATACAATGACTAAATTGCGGGAAGGATTAGAAAAACGCAAAAGGGAAAATGAGGCTCGTCAGAATTGGTATGAATCCTGGTTTAATTACTCACCTTGGCTTACTACCCTGCTATCAACCATAGCAGGGCCCCCTTGTTGTTACTTATATTAACACTGACTTTTGGACCATGTATATTCAATCAAGTAATCGCAATTGTGAAAAGTCGATTAGAAGCTGCTCATCTTATGCTCGTGCGTGATAAGTATGAATCTCTTGAGCAGGAGGAGGACGACGCAGAAACTTTGATGCTCAGCAAGCAGATATTGCAAAAATTCAATGAACAAAATATGTTAGAAAAAGGAGGGATTGTGATAAATTAGTAGGGGTTTGTTCATTGTCCTTGAGAATTTAAAGAATCTACTGAGGAGATAATGTTTCACAACTCACGGCATTGTAACATGGGGACAAATGGGGAAGGGGGGTTGGGTGAACATCCTTGTTAAAACAAAGATTTTGTAAGATACCACCCACCCACCGCAAGATATCCTGTTTTGCCCCCACCTGAACACAAGCACAACGCATGATCACCGGAGGAAGAATAACGACCCCCAACAACAGACTGCGCAGTCTCAGGACAGGTCTCGACAAGTCGACAGGTCTCGACAGGTCTCGACAAGTCTTGACAAGCCGGAACTTCAGTGCTATGAAACAGCAACACTGGAAAGGGGAAGTTGCGTGCCGTGGTGGAGCGGAGACTCCCCAGCCGCCCAGCGCTGTTTTGCTTGTGTCTGCTTATTTGATTAATAAAATAATTTCAATAGACCAGTAAATTGTGTGGTCTAACTTATAACACCTACTAGATCCAAAACACAGTTTATATACTTTTTGATGACAGGACCCTTCCCTGTTTCCCCACTGAGAGGGTAATCCAGGTTCACAGTTTATCCCATGCTTCACAAACAATGCATGGCCTTCAGTTGCCGGCCTGCTAAATTTCAAATTTCTTTTGACTTTTTTACTGTTTAAAGTGGTAATGTTTCTTCACTTATCTGACTTGACTTGACACCCTGAGTTTCACCTAATTGTTCTAAGGAGTCTGGTTGTCTGCATTTTACAAGGTCGCCTGCTAAGCTTTCTTATCACTGTAAGCATATCTCAATACCACATTCCTTAACTTTAAACAACGTAACTCTGCAAAAACAACATTTCTATTCCCACAGTCTCAAGAAACTTCATGCATATGTAACTCTTCACCACATATAAACAAGGCAAGTGCTGTGTTGGGGTGCACACGACTTTGGTGGGTCTACCCCTCTGTGCTGCCCAGCGCTGAATAAACATACCTACTTTACAGTCTTACTGATTGTGGAGTTTGCTTTCCGCATGTCAGCACCAGGGGAGGTTCAGGTTGGAAATGACTGTTATAAATGAAGTCTCAACTCAATCTGAATCTAGTAATATTTATAAAATAAATATTTATAAAAGGTATAAAAGGCAAGTAAACAGCACTGGGTGTGCAGGGAGTCTACGCTCCACCAACACACACACACGAATATCAAACATTCTAAATATATAGAACACTGCTTTTACATGCTAAACCCGAGTATGCCTATACATATGTACAATCAGGAAAGGTAACAAACAATCCTTTAAGTTCCATGACTTAACTGTCTCCATTTTCCATTCCTTTTCTTAATTACAAACAAGTCTCAATTTTCCATTCCTTTTGAACAATATGTCTTGCTTTAAGTTGTCAAGCAACTCAGTCTTCGGGCCTTATGTATCCTGTTCTTCCCAGATCGAAGAAATGCATATCCATCTCCTTTTCAAGGCCAATAGGGCCTGGGTCAAAAGGGACATCCAGGTCACCTGGGGGTGTAACAGCAAAAGCCTTCGATGGATGTAGCAGTGGAGGGGCTGATGGCGTAGCAGCAGGATCAGTAAAGGAGCCCGCAGCTCCCTCACTGTCTGGCAAACCACATGTTTCTGACTGTGGTCCCACACGGCTCTTCAAGGCCTCAGAGATTGCTCGCCCAGTGCCGACCAATCCCACTGCAACCTTGTAATTTTTAGTTGCAGAGTCCCACACCTTGACCTCAATTTGGTCCCATATTTCAGGATCATAAACTGTCTGATTGTTAATAAGGAGAATAAGCTGTAAGGTTACCAGGACAGTCTTTGTTTCTAAGGACGTTTGATTCCCCATAATGCACAACTGCTTACCAGCGAGGGGCAGTTGTGTGCGCGTGTCTGCTTCTCTCAGCTTGAGCTTCTTCCCAGCTCCGGTGTGCCCGTTTCCAACGACTTTCTGTACGAGCTTCTTTGAGCAGTTTGCTGAGTCTGTCCAAACCTATCTTCATGAGGTGATCAACGTGCCTGTTCCCATCCTGGTCTCCGTTCTGCTAGCCTGTTCCTTTTCATTCCTTCTTGTTGCTTCTTTATTGATGACGTAACTTCATCGTGTTGCCTTTTTTATCTTGAGGGCAGGCTCCCCTCTTATACCTTTCTCTCCACAGCAGTTCTTTTCAAAACAACTTTTCATTGTTCAAACAACTTTGAATGTAACAACAACAGCAAACCCCCAGAAACTTCCATGCCGTAATAGCTGGAGAACAAGCAACCCTGAGACTGCATGGAGTCTCCTGAATCACCCTTCTTTGTTCCCTCTAAACTCTTTTACATTCCTGATGGCCTCATCGTTAAGTCTGATGTTATCATCAGCCATGGGGCTTTCCGACCCCCATGGCCACACTCCCACATCTCCCCCTTCTTTATTAACATCAACCATTTTCTTGATACGAATTACCACTCCATATATAACATGATGAAACATTTCTTCTCAGAAAGAGCAGTCAGGCATTGGGACACATTGCCCAGGGAGGTGGTGGTATCACCGTCCCTGGGGGTGTTTAAGGAAAGGTTGGACGATGTGCTTTGGGACAGGGTTTAGGTGGTGACAATAGTGATAAGAAACGGTTTCAAGTAGGACTCCTGAAGGCATGTAACTACACTGACCTTACGGGTGATAACGTACTTTGTGGTTATCGCGCATCCAACTCCCTCCCCCGCCCCCTCGAAACCGGAATGGGGCGGGGCCAAGCCCCTCCCCAGCGCCCCTTCCCTCCGTGTAGGCGTGGTCACCCCTCCTCTTCCGCCGTGCGGGGAGGCGGTGTCCCGGTCACGTGAGGGGGAAGCGGCCGACTTCCCTCGTCCTGCTCACGTGGGGGGGGGGGGAAAGGTGGGGAAATTAGGTGGAAGGGTTAGCGGATGGGTGCGCGCTGCTGGTGGGTGTAGGGCTGCGGCGCGCGGGGAGGGTAGGGAAAAAGAAAAAAAAAAAAAAAAAGGCGGTGGGTGGGCGTCCGCGGCGTCACGTGGCGGGGAGTGCGTGGGGGTTGGGGGTAGCGGCCTGGCGCGCGCGGAGGCGAGTAGGGGTCAGTCACGTGACGGCCGTGGATGCTGCTGCTTTGTGAGCACATTGGGCAGGTACCGGCGGAGGGCGGGGGGGAGCCCGCGCGCCAAACAACCCCCCCCCCCCCCCCATTTTTTCCTCCACTGTAACCGTTGGGCGGTTCGGCAGCGCTCGGGCTTGGCCCGGAGGCTCTCGGCTCTTCGGGCCCGACCGGGGCAATGCGTTGGCGGCGCCGCGCCGCTGCCTGCCCCCCTTCCTTTTGTGCCTCATGGTCCCCGTGGGCCATCCGGGCCTTCTCCGCACCCGTTCTGGCGGCCTGTGCCTGGCCTCGCCTCGGTGTCGCCTTCCTTGTTTCTCTTGCTGGGTGCCCACTTGGTGCTCAGGGGGACGGTGGTGGCACGACGAGGTGTCCCCGATCACCGGGGGGTTACCTGGGGAAGGAGTTCTGCTCGCTGGGGGTCTCCTCTGGCTTTTCACCCAGTCCCTATGTGAGGAGGGGGGGCGGCAAGGCAGGGCTTTGCCGTCAGTCTTGCTTATGTTATATTAAAAAAGAAAAAAAATTTACAGCAGGAAAGTGAGTCCTTCTAGAAGAGGCTGGGTGGAGATCAGGCCTGCTGTGTGTGATGGTGAGGAGCTCAACTCCAAAATCTGCAATAAATACTAAAAAATAAGTGCTGCTATGCCCGTGGTGCAGTTCTAATGCACATGAGGCTCGTTCAGGGGGAGCTAGGTGTGAGGTCGATCTCTTACAGGCGTGTGTGGAGGCACAGGGCTCTTGGTGGTGTTGGGAGGAGCGTGCAGAGCCGTGTGAAACAGAAACTGAGGGCTTTGTGCTGGGCTCTGCCTGAGGAAGGTCGCGAGACCAGCCTGCTTTTCCATTCTCCAGCAGCACTCAGGCCCCAGTCATCTCTCAATTCGAGTGATGTTTGATCTCTCAATTTAAGTGATGTTTGCTCAGAACAAAACAGCAGATCAAGGTGATCCCCTCTGTGGTGGCTGGCGAAATGGAGGGGCTGTCCTGGTGTGAGAGCAGTGTGGTTTTTTTTGTTTGTTTGTTTTGTCCACTCCCCCCCCCAAAAAAAAAAAAAAAAAAAAAATTGGAGCTGAGTGTGAGAGAGGGGAGGGGGAGGATGTGCCAGGCCTGGCGGAACTGCACTTTCCAATGAAATGGAGCCCTGTACGGCAAAGGGCAGCAGCTCAGTTTTTTTTTTTTTTTCTTGTATTTACTAGGCCCTTTCAGCAATTCTCTCAGTTGTATCATGTTCTCCAGAGGAGTATGGGTTTGAATTCTTACCTGACTGATTCAGTGTTTATACCTCAGCCTGATCTCTGGTGGTTTGACTTAACTTGTTGAAAGAATTTATTTTTAATCTTATCCTAGGTAACTTTGAAGCAAGCTAAACTAAATCAGTTTGTAGCATTAATGATGTTTTGGGACTCCTGGAGGGTTACACGAAGAAACTGGATTAACTGGTGTAAACTGATTTTGATGTGTAGTCTGGAAAATGGGTGAGCATTTGGTAACTTCAAGGAGGGAGGGAGGAGTGGGAATTGGGCAATCTCTGTTCTTCTTTGTTCTAGCTGCACTTCTATCAGTGTATTGATTACAAATTTGTTTATAGTAATAAAATCAAATGCAGGGAAATTCAGACATTTAGGCAGGTTCACTTGCATTGTTTTGGCTAGGCTTCAAAAAAGCTCCTGGTGCCATGAATTACAAAAGGATTTGACCATTCCAGATAGGAGTTAAATTTGCTGCTACAGTGTAGGGGAAGCTAAGAAAAATCCTATCAACGAAGTCTTGCCAGTTACTAGAATCTACTATTTATTGGGTTTATATTTTTTTTATTATTATTATTATTATTAGCTGTCTTTTTTGCAATTGTGGAAGCAATTTCTGATGTTCTCTATTTCTTCCATGGACTTATGGTCTGGTCCTAAATGAAGTAATCATCACATTTTTGCTCTGTTCTATTTTTGTTGCTGATGTCCCTCTAGTGATAGTGATCATAGCAGAATAATAAGCTGTTTAATAGTGCTTCAGAAATGCGTGTATCATAGAATGTTAATATTCTGATAATTAGCATTACTAGTAATGTTTACTTATAGTTTTGGTACTGTTTAATACCATACTTGGAATAGGTTATTTGTCAAAGAGTAAGAAAATAAATATCTATATTTTATTAATCTTTTTATCTTTGCCTCTTGTTTGATAAAAGCACAGGAGCAGGACTCTGAAAAAATGTGTCCTGCTTTCAGACTTGCAGCAGCCTTATATGACCTTGGTAAAAGAGAAGCCCAGTGACTTGTCCCCTTCATTAGATAATAGATTGAAAGAAACTTGGTGTTATATTTGTATGCTTCAAAACTAGTGAATAGAAGGTGCTAGAGGAAATACAAGTAATACCTACTTCAGTGTTGTCCTTCTGCTGGAGCTTTTATTTATTTTTCTGTTGCAGTCTGCTCACTGGTAGCCCATTGCGTCCTCTTTGCTTTTCAGGGACCCAGTTTGGGCTTGTATTGTTTTTCATACAGCTTCCCTAAACAACTTATGCTCTTTAAAGTGTGAGTTGGGATGAAAGGTTGTAAAGAAGCTCCTCTGCAATTACTTAAGGTTCACATATTCCAAAAAATTGTACAAAAGGTTTCTCTGCTTTGCTCTAATGTGAAAGGACACTCTTTAATTTTGGCCAACCAACTGTCAGAGCTCCCAGTCCATCTGGGGGCTCTTGCAATCTGTTTCACAAGTGTGTTACCTTCAGCCCTTTTTCCCCCCATGACTTCTCAATACTGTGAGGAGTGAACAGTGGCTGAAGACAGGCAGACTAAAGCTGATACACTCTGCCTGAGATCTCATGGCTTGCTTTTACTGCATCTTAACTCTTGCTGAGCACGTTGTTTTGTTGGTGTTCTCTCCAGGTTGTAGAGCTGGCAAGATATAGGTTATGTGACCAACTTTGCACAGCTCCTTTGGGCAGAGTTGTTTGTAACTCTTGTAACTCTAAATTCCTTTGCAATAATTCTCTTTTGTCCAGTTGTCTTTGTGGAAGCTGCTTTAGAGACCACATTGAGATTCCTTTTGAGAAAACTATTTAATGACAGGTGTTTTGAGAGTGGTGGATAAAATAATGTAGAATAGAGCATATAGTTCTTAAATCTTTTGTTTCCTCTCTGGTTTTAAATGTTAACTGAATCATGGCTGTTTTATGGTAAACATGGGACTGATATTTTGTATTATCACACAGTGCCTGTTGCCCTGTTCTTGGAGGCAACCACCGATTTATTTTTTCTTTGAAAATCTGTGTTTTCATCCTCACTTTTTAGAAGTGCTTATTGTCTTAGATGCTGTTTTAGCAATGTGGATGTGTGAGGCATCCCGGTGCTAAACCCTGCTCTGCTATTGGGCTGTATGTACAGCGCTGCATTTGAGAAATTGTGCTCCATCCTTTTGAGGGGGGGGGTACCCCAAGGGTCAGATGTCTTCTGCTGGGCTTTAATTCTAGCTTTCAGTCCCACATTCTTCAGAGCACTGACTTGTGATCCATTTTAAGATGAATATGAATGACCTGGCTTATTGTTGTTAACCTTGGGTGCCTGAATGTGATGAGGAGGAGCAGCACTGTGCTTCCCGACCTTGTATTTTGCTTCATTTCGATAGCCACTGAATGGATTTGAGTGTTTTGAATGTGGTGAGGTGCCAAGGGGTAGCTGTCTGAAATTCAGTGTTAAAATCAAAATCCAGTGTTATGAGCTTGGTGGAGGCAAGTTAACTAACATGCAAAAGTTGTTTCAAGTGTTTGAGAAAAGTTTCTGGCTCCTGATACACATCCTCAACCTGTTGGGTTTCTTTGCTGCTTCTTGATGTTCAGATAACAGCCATATCCAGGAACTTCTCTTTGCATCTTAGGAAAAGATGTTATCTTTATTGAATAGGTCTCTGCTATGATTGCAAACACAAAATTGCTTGCAACTGTATACGTATACTCCAGTCTTCATTGACTACCGTTTCATCTCTTGATGTGTTACTGGATTGAAGTCCTAATGACTCTCTCACTGCCTGGTTTAATTGCAGGAATGATTAAGCTTTCACTTTTCTTTATGACTGTCTGAGCAGAGTTGCTGGAGCTTAAGAGTTGTCCCAAATGAAGCTGCTTGTGGGGTGTTTCTAATACAGCTTTCTAGTTTTAAGATTTGCTTCCTTTTTTTCTTCACCCAGCCACAGACTGGCTGAGGTTGGCAGTGAGTGTCTGGAGATGACCTGGTCCAACCCCCTGCTGAAGCAGGTCACCTACAACAGGCTGGTAGGACCACGTCCAGGTGGCTTTTGAAGGTCTCCAAGCAGGGAGGCTCCACAAACTCTTGGGGTCACGTGCTCCAGCACCTGTGCAGTGAAAACCCATTTCATTTTGTGCAGACAGTCTCCTGTGTTCCAGCTTGTGCCCATTCCCTCTTGTTCTGGCACTGGGCACCGAAAAGAGCCTAGCTCTGTCTTTCCACCATCCCTTCAGGTTTGTGTACACAGTGATGAGATCCCCCTTGAGCTTTGCCTTCTCTGGGTTCAACTGCTTGACAAATCCATAGTCCTTTGGGCAAACCCAAGGCCATCTGTTCCTGCGCGCCTTTGAGAAGGCGGTGGATTAGGGATGGAGTTTAGGAGGGGCGGAGGTAACAGTCATCCGTGACTGCTTGCAGGTTGAAAGTTGAGTGGGCGCTGGAGATGTGCGTAGGGAAATGCTGTGAAAATGCAATAAGGTATTTTAAATCAGAGTGATTTCTTTGCTTGTAAATAAGGGGTAATTGGGTGTCTTGGTGCTAGCTGAACTGAGGGCTGTAATTCATCAGTTCTGTGAGGGAAATGGGTCAAACATTTGATCATCTGGGAGTGATAATATTGCCAAAGTCCCACGTATGTTCTGTCTAGGAATTGCACGGATTGTAAACGAGGGTTTAATGTGCACTTAACTCACCCTAACCTTTCACAAAAGGTCTTTTTGTACTTCTGTATACCGAGCAGTCCATTTTATGAAGCTCTGTGCGTCAACGTGGTTTTTGGAATTACTTTTTAATGAGTGTAAAGCTGAAACTTTCTGGAATTAGACAAGTCCTGGTAAAATACGAGTGAACTAGATCTACCTATTCTTCCAGTTCTTGCAAATCCAGCCGTCTTCCATCAAACCCCAAGACCCCCCCCAGCTGTAGACAAAGGTTAAAATAAAGTTAGATGGCTAAAAGTATTTCATAGTTGGGGATCTTGAATCTGAGAGAAGCTGGGACAGCCCTTTTTGTGCAGTCTTCTGAAACGAAACCTCGGTAAAATTTATTTTTTTGCTAGGATATTTACCTCAAATAATTATGACTCATCTCCCTTGCTGATTCTGTTCATTACTGGGGAGTGCTTTGAATGCTTGAGTCATGGGAGTGAGGGAAGAGAAAATTTAACTTGTATATTTCATCTCAGTAAACAAATCCATTAAAATTGTCAATAGAAGGCATTCTAAGTTTCTGTAGTTGTGAAATGACCTGCTTATTGGAAAATACGATCAAACATAGGGCAAGGAACTCCAGAACTCTCCCTTTTCAGCTGATTTTAATATCTAAGCAAAATTTGAGCATAAAAACACACTGCGTGATGCATCTTACGTTGCAGGCCAGAACAAGCAGGTTTTGAACATTGAGTCAGGCTGTGGTAACGAAAAGCTTTTTCACCTAGCAGAGGCTAAGTGGCTGTTTGGGATGGGAACTGGCTGCAGGAGAGAACAAATGGGAGAGCGTGGCAGCTGGAGCTGTCATTGGCTCCCTCATCAGGACCTGAGGGAGAGGTGGGTGGTAGGGAACTGGTTTTATGGTCATAGGTCCCTTTATCAATAGATGCTGACATGCGGCTCTTCCGCCCCTTCCAGTTGCTGCACTGTATAAGAGAGAAGTTGGGGTCTGTCGCTGGCATGCTCTTTTGATGGTGTTTTCCTTCTGACTAAACAGGTCTTAAGGCAATGTGTTGGGGGAGAGAGGCAAAAAGTGGCCTGTGGAGTGTGGGTGAACAGGAGGAGGATGTGGCTTGGGGTGGTTACGCAACAGGTTTGGGAAGGGGGAAGAGTTTGGTTTGAGCGCTGATAGGATGGGTTTCTCCTTTGATTTGCTTTGAAAACAAAATTCCTGCTTTGAGTTGCCCTGAAAGTTAGTAATGAAATAATACAGGAATAGGGAACCCTGCTGGTACACCCAGGGAGGAGGAAGGGGAACCTCTTCTCTGTACCCCTTCTTACGTCGGCCCAGCGAAATACTTGGTCCTGCAACTGTGTCTCTGAATCAGAGACTCAGTAAGGTTGGAAAAGGCCTCCAGGATCAGAGGGATTTGGCCAACCTCTTCTCAGTGGTTTGTGGGGAGAGGACAAGGAGTAATGGCCACAAGATAGAGCACAGGAAGTTCCGCACCAACATGCGAAAGACCTTCACAGTGAGGGTGACAGAGCACTGGAACAGGCTGCCTAGGGAGGTTGTGGAGTCTCCTTCTCTGGAGATATTTAAGGCCCGTCTGGATGCCTACCTGGGCAGCCTGCTCTGAGGAACCTGCTTTGGCAGGGGGGTTGAACTCGATGATCTTTCGAGGTCCCTTCCAACCCCTACAATTCTGTGATCATCTGCTCCAACCACCTCCCTACCCCCAATATCCCCCACTAAACCCTGTCACTAAGCACCATGTCCAACCTTTCCTTAAACGCCCCCAGGGGCAGTGATGCCACCACCTCCCTGGGCAACCTGTCCCAATGCCTGACTGCTCTTTCTGAGAAGAAATGTCTCCTCATTTCCAACCTGAACCTCCCCTGGTGCTACTTGAGGCCATTCCCTCTAGTCCTATCCCTGGTTAGCTGTGGGAAGAGGCTGACCCCCAGCTCCCCACACCTTCCTTTCAGGTAATTGTAAGAGAGCAATGAACTGGTGTTGCTCAGTGTGTAGCAGCTGGACTGCAGTAATGCCAGCTGGAAAGTTAAGGGCTTGGTTTGCACCTTATTTCTCCTGGTACTCCTGTAAGTGCATTTTTGTTCTGCTTTTGTCTGTGTAGTGCAGCACTGAGTCGCCTTTTTCCTAGAAGTTTGTATATGAACAGACATACTGTGAAATACATTTTATATATATATATATATATATATAAAAGATAATATTTGTTTTCTTTTGAGGGAGAAATGTTGAAAGGGAAAGGATAAGCTCTCTCTCCTGGCATTCTCGTAGTGGGGAAAGCCATCTCTGTTTAGAGACTGACTCACATAGTCCTTCTGTTTACTATGCTGAGACCTTAACCACCTCTTACGTTTCCTGAAGAATCTCAACTTTGTACTTTGGAACTTCTCTGCCAGGCGAAGTGACCTCACATAAGCAGAGCTCAAACTGCAAAGCTTTGCCAAAATGCATATCTAAATGCTATCTGCTTTATTCTAGTTGAGGTCTAAAAACATCCAGCTGAAGGCAATGCATGAAAGACAGAAAATAGAGCTTTACACTAAGCTGTTTTTTCCAAAGGTGCGTTGGGATATATTTATACCAGTATGGGATTTTATGACTAGAGAAGAGGGGAGCTCTACTGTCTTGAAATCTCAAAGACCAGTTGGGAAGTGGCGTGCTTAACTATTCCAGGGCCTATTTTAAATTGAATTTCCAAGTAGTTCAGCTTCTGGGATGTATCTGTGAAAATATTGACCTGCTGTATTTAGCATCTACTCCTTTGTTTCAGATGTTGTATTATTTTTGAAATGACCAAAATTAAAAAAAAAAAAAAAAAAAAAAAAGTGGAAGGAAGACATTGATTTATTTTTTTTCTAAGGCTGTATAAAATGAAGACTAGTATGCTTAGTACAGGTGTAAAAAAATAAAATAAAAATTTCCATGATGCCAGGAATATTTTCTAACTGTATTTAAATCCAAAACATTTTGGCTCCAAGAATCTGAAAGCTAACTAAAACGCTATCGTACTGTGCTGTAACTGAAACCAAAGGTAATAATAATAATAATAAAAAAATAGAACAAATATTAAATTGTGCCTTTAAAATGCCTATTTTTGTGATGACAAAAGGTGGTTTCTGGTAATGAGGATTACACTTTTTTTGAACTTAGGCTTTCAAATCTTATGCAGCAATTGGATGTTTGACTGAAGATTTGGGAAGTTTGGCCAAAGAAATACTTCTTTACAGTGAAAGAACTTTAGATTGACACCAGTATACTTTAGCTTTTAAACAACAACTTGTATTTCACTATGTTGAAATCTCCACTGACAAGTGAGACCCAGATAAACATTGGATTATTTTTAGTTGCCTATAAACTAAAATTACAGACTGTTATGGATCCACAAGTGTGTAAGGTTGATTTTTGACTCCTCAGGCTTAATCCTAGTTTTTCTTCTGACCCAATTCAGTTGCATTCTTTGGGCTATGTTTTACATTTTTAATTTGATGGGGATTGTGACAATTCAACTGGACAAAGGGTTTTGTTGTCAAAAGTTCTTGCACATTTGAATATATGTTAATGCCTAACTCATGTGGAAGGCCTTACTCTTGAAGCTTCACGTTCTGGGAATTTTCTGGCTTTTATTCATCATGTGTAGAATATTGAACAACTTAAGGGAACTTCCCTTGAATCATTTTATGTCTCTGGCTTCGGGAACAAGATAATCTATTTAAACATGCTTTTTCCTTCTCTTCTTTTTCTGAAAAAAAAAATCTGGAAAGGGCATAATGTTTCTGTTGGATGTGTTCATAACTCTTCAAATGGCTTGCATGAATAAGTGGAAGTAAAACTTATTTCTCCTTAAAATTGCTGTTTTCAGGTGCTGTATTAAGTGACGTTTAAATGCAACGTATTGAGAGTGGCTTCATCGCATTCAACCATTCTTGTATTCGATCCTGGGGAGAAATTTCCTGTGATGTAGCTGTGATCTCACAGGAACTTCTATGACAACCAATCTGAAAAACTCAAGATTCTTTTTTGGGCACATCAGAACTCTGTGTATGCTAATACCTTCTTCCCTGTAGTTTTAGAGCACAGCAGAAGGGTTGGCAAGTATTGTTGTCCAGGTTTTAGACGAGGGAAAGCGAAGGGACCAAAATGGCAATACCTGCATGTCAGAGGCCCCCATCCTTGTGAACACCCCCAAACCCCTGCAGGTGCCCAAGTGGTGATGGTGAGCAGCTTTTTAGCGGTTCACTTGCTGCTGATAGCAACTTTGGGTGAATGCTGCCCTCTTAGATGAGTGGGCTTTTCAGGGTTCTTGCTGTTATCAGAGGGGGAATGTGAAATGGTGAGTTGCTGTGTTTTTTTGCTCTTGATTATGACTTATATTCACCTTGTACCCGTGTGTCAGCTTCTCCTCACTAGTTTTCAAAAACCCATGTTTTGCGCAGCGTGCTCATTGAATATGAAAACGGCCCTCGTGTTAAATTGAGACCATCTTTAAAATGTTCTGCATTTTAAACTTGCCTACTGCTGCTTTCTTAATTTATTTACAGTGTCATCATGGCTTTTACAGAAAGTAACAGTCCCCTGTTGTGCTAGGATTTCTACATAACATTCTGTAAATGGCTGAAAATTATTATTGTGATTAAACAACTGTTACTTAAGCTTGTAATGCAACTTCTAAAACTTGTAATGTTTTATCTTATCCCTTGCTCATCCCTTGCTTGCCACTCACATCCATACAGCTTTTTGTTTTGTTAGGGTGAAATTGGTGTTTACAACACATCTGCTGAAATGGTTTAAGCCTTTAAGGCTGTCACTGCCAAAGCATTTGTTCAGTAGTGTTTTTATAAGTACAGTGTAATCGCTAAAGCTGATAGTTGTAATATTTTAATGCTGCTGTTAGAGTTGTATGCTGCAATTAACAGTGTGTGTATTCCAGATGCAATCTCAGGGCTCACACGTGCACTAAGGGTGAGGTGCTGCAATTAATATAAATAAGCTAGCTGGTTCAGAAACTGAGATGTGAAGAGCCCACTTCTGTCAAAAGTGACTTGATCTTGCAGCGCAGTGCTTGGTCTCTTGGATGGTTGGTAAAATAGACAGGTAGCTAATGCTTTCTGAGGATATTCCAGAAAACACATTTTGGGGGTTTCTAATGTGTTGTACAGTGAGAAGTTGGCATACCTCTGCAGAACCAGGGGCTGTTTAGTACAGCACAGTGATAAATGACCCTGCAAAATACGAGAAGACACATTTGAAATAAAAAGTAAGCTTTATGAAAACAAGTGAATAAATTAATGCAAAAACAGATTTCTTAATGGTCCATTGATAGGAAGGATGTTCTAGAAGGAAGAAAAACATGTTTTTCAAAATCATAAGAGATTCTGTGCAGATTCACCTGTATTATAAACTGGTGCGGCTCTGGGAGGTTTGGTGAGGGGAGTGAGAGCCTCCTGCTGCTGGCAGAAAGTGAGTGGCAGCCAAGCCAGGTAAAATAAATAAAAATAGTGGGAGACTGGAACAGTGAGTGTGGGGCTGAAAGACAGCTAAAAGACTCCCAAAGGTGGTGTTTTTTTTTCCAGTTGGATCAAACAGCCATGAGTTTTCATCAAGTTTTTATGCACAGTAAAAACTTAAGATGGTTAAGGAAGGGAACTTTCAATGCTGTCTTAAAACTATTGTTTCTTCTTTCTAGAATTTTTTATTCCAGATGGTAAAACTTTTTACTGTTACTTTATTTTTTATTGAGTGACGTATGGTATATGTCAGTCAAAAGTTTTTATTTTGGTGGATTCTTATCTTGCTTAAGATGAACCCTGTGAAATATGATCTTGGGGAAGTTACAGGAAGATATTCAGGAATATCCTGCTATATTTAAAGGATTTTTATGTCAGTGAGACTTCTGGTTTACATTGTTTTTTGTCAATGCGGGTGTCCACAAGTTATCAGTCTTGCAGTTTTTTCCCTGAGGATCTAGTTCAAGAAGCAGGGCTTGGTAGAAGCATAGGAATGGTATCTGAGCTCTTCAGTGTTGCCAACAAAACTCTGAAAGTAGGCTCCAAAATCTGATATTAGGAGGTTTTAACGCCTTTTCAGAGGAGCAGCCTTACGGGTTACTTCATGCATTTGCTTTTATTTCATTTGTGGCTTGTAATCTAACCATTGCTTTTTGTAGTGCTGTAATGTGATCTGATGATGGTGTTGCAAGTCAGAATTGCCCCCTCCCCTTCCAGTTCGCTTCGTGGTGGCACTCCCTACTTTGTTCCTCAGTGTCTGTCATAGTGTGAAACAACTTGGTGCCATTCTTTGAGGCAGTTGAGTGCATTTCCACCAGTTTGAGGATGTCATAAATGTCTCAGCTCCTACTTGGCTATTTTTAGCCCTGCTGCTTGTATCTGTTTCTATTCAGAGAATTCCTTTGGAAGCTGTTCCAGGAGAAGTGCAGTGATGTGGGAGGGAGCTGGGGGAGAAGGGAGTGAGGTGGTGATTTTACCATGCCCTGCACCCAGTGCCGCTTTCTGTGTGCCACCGTGGTGATGGGACCCTGTTCAGAGCAAATGATGGGGTCTGCATGGTGGCCTGTCTCCCAGCTCATGTTAACTGTTGATTTCTGCTGCTTGGAGCACCTGGCTTTCAGCCTGAATCTTACGGGGCTGTTTGAATGTGTAAAATGGGGTTAATCTGGGGGGGCTGTGTAGATATGGGTGGTTATACCAGAGCAAATCGCTGCAATACACCTTTTTTAGTTCAGTAGCCAAAGCTGCACCCCGACAGTTCAGCATCTTTAGTTCTGGTACCAGTTTAAACTATGATTAACTTTCCTAGTAAGTTGTTTTTTTGTTGTGTGATTTAATAGCTGACGTTTTGTTTTTGCTGTTGCATGGATGACTCATCTTGTGGGTATAGCTAACCTGGTGGTAATGGTAGTGATTGATAGGTAGGAGATAAAACCAAGCTTTCAGTGTAACTCCTGTGCCTTCCAGTTGGTGGGACTGACAGATGCAAGCCTGACATGTCCTTGATGCGTGCACATGTCTAGTGTTGTACATACTTTCAGAACAGTTTAACTGTGGTTTACGTATCTTCCTGACACTGTTACTAGAGGTGTGGGGAACAGGGGTTTTGAGACAAGTCAATTGCGGTTAATAGAAGAATACACACCACGGTGCAGCTTTAGTGGTCGACACCAGTCTTATTTGAAGTACTTTGGCTGCTTAGATATTTTTTTCCTTGTGGTATTGATAGCTTAACCAGAGCGTGACCTGAGATCATATGTCCTTTCCATGTAGTCTTTGAAGAGAACCTCCATAACTTGTTTGGTTCATACTCTACAGCTATCTCCTCACCTCTGTGCGTGTGTCCTGAGTTCACCCAGGCTTTTAGCTGACCCCTGAGCTCATTTCAGAGAAAGCTGTACAAATTATTAGTCTGCAGTAAGCTGCCTTTGGTGGAAGGAGCCATGTGAAGATCTTCCAAGGCAGCCGGCCCTGTCTTGCAAGACAAATGTCTGGCTTGCTGCTTCTTCCCCATGCAGGACCTGCATTGAGTTAATGAGCTGGTGGAGGAAGCGAGCCTTTCCAAGGTAGGGCTGTTGGTAGAGGAGGGGTGGATATTACATGTTTGGCCTGTGAAAGGGAAATATTAAGATGACCAGATGACTTCTAGATAGATGTATGCTGCGGTAGGCAAACTGTCCTGATGTTGGTTGATAATACCTTCCTTTCCTGTTTGATAAAAGCACCTCCAAAGATTTATAAGGTCCTTCTTCATAACAAGTGAATGATAACAAGCATCCAGGAGGCTGGGCATCAAGGACTGCTCCTCAGGAAAGGTGATACATATCTGTTTTCCCACTGATGATCCAAAGACTGTATACGGTATAAGATTGTGATATATAAGGCTTTAAACTAGGTAAGAAGGGGGATGGGGATGAAATAAGGATCAAAGACAAACAAGTGTGGAAGAAGACCGGCCTGGCTGAACAGAGTTGTGGCTTGAGCTTAGAAAGAAAAAAGAGGGTTTATGACAGAGGGCGGGCCACTCAGGAGGACTATAAGGATGTTGCGAGGCTGTGCAGGGACAAAATTAGAAAGGCCAAAGCTCATCTGGAGCTCAATCTGGCTACTGCTGTTAAAGATAACAAAAAATGTATTTATAAATACATCAACACAAAAATGAGGACTAAGGAGAATCTCCATCCTTTACTGGATGCAGGGGGAAACCTAGTTACAAAAGATGAGGAAAAGGCTGAGGTGCTTAATGCCTTCTTCGCTTCAGTCTTTAGTGGCAAGACTAGTTGTTCTCTAGATGCCCAGTACCCTGAGCCGATGGAAGGGGATGGGGAGCAGAATGTGGCCCTCGCTATCCATGAGGAAATGGTTGGTGACCTGCTACAGCACTCAGATGTACGCAAGTTGATGGGGCTGGATGGGATCCACCCAAGGGTACTGAGAGAACTGGCAGAGGAGCTGACCAAGCCGCTTACCATCAGTTACCAGCAGTCCTGGCTATCAGGGGAGGTCCCAGTTGACTGGCGGCTAGCAAATGTGACGCCCATCTACAAGAAGGACCAGAGCGTGGACCTGGGGTACTATAGGCCTGTCAGTTTGACCTCAGTGCCAGGGAAGCTCATGGAGCAGATCCTCCTGAGAGTCATCACGCAGCACTTGCAGGGCAAGCAGGCGATCAGGCCCAGTCAGCATGGGTTTATGAAAGGCAGGTCCTGCTTGATGAACCTGATCTCCTTCTATGACAAAGTGACGCGCTGGGTGGATGAGGGAAAGGCTGTGGATGTGGTCTACCTTGACTTCAGCAAGGCTTTTGACACCGTCTCCCACAGCATTCTCCTCAAGAAACTGGCTGCTCTTGGCTTGGACTGGTGCACGCTTTGTTGGGTTAGAAACTGGCTGGATAGCTGGGCCCAAAGAGTTGTGGTGAATGGAGTCAAATCCAGATGGAGGCCAGTCAGTAGTGGCGTTCCCCAGGGCTCAGTATTAGGGCCGGTCCTCTTTAATATCTTCATCGATGATCTGGATGAGGGGATCGAGTGCACCCTCAGTAAGTTTGCAGATGACACCAAGTTAGGTGCGTGTGTCGATTTGCTTGAGGGTAGGAAGGCTCTGCAGGAGGATCTGGATAGGCTGCACCGATGGGCTGAGGTCAACTGCATGAAGTTCAACAAGGCCAAGTGCCGGGTCCTGCACCTGGGGCACAATAAGCCCAAGCAGAACTACAGGCTGGGAGATGAGTGGTTGGAAAGCTGCCAGGCAGAGAAGGACCTGGGAGTATTGGTGGATAGTTGGCTGAATGAGCCAGCAGTGTGCTCAGGTGGCCAAGAAGGCCAACAGCATCCTGGCTTGCATAAGAAGCAGTGTGGCCAGCAGGGCTAGGGAAGTGATTGTCCCCCTGTACTCGGCTCTGGTGAGGCCGCACCTCGAGTACTGTGTTCAGTTTTGGGCCCCTCGCTACAAGAAGGACATCGAGGTGCTCGAGTGAATCCAGAGAAGGGCAACAAAGCTCGTGAGGGGTCTGGAGAACAAGTCTTACGAGGAGTGGCTGAGGGAGCTGGGGTTGTTTAGTCTGGAGAAGAGGAGGCTCAGGGGCAACCTTCTCACTCTCTATAAGTACATTAAAGGAGGCTGTAGTGAGGTGGGGGTTGGTCTACTCTCCCACGTGCCTGGTGACAGGACGAGGGGGAATGGGCAAGAGTTGCACCAGGGGAGTTTTTAGGTTGGATATTAGGAAGAACTTCTTTACTGATAGGGTTGTGAGGCATTGGAATGGGCAGCCCAGGGAAGTGGTGGAGTCACCATCCCTGGAGGTCTTTAAAAGACGTTTAGATGTAGAGCTTAGTGATATGGTTTAGTGGAGGACTTGTTAGTGTTAGGTCAGAGGTTGGACTAGGTGATCTTGGAGGTTTCTTCCAACCTAGACAATTCTGTGAACATGTTTAAAGTATCAGTGGACAGCCATGAGCAGAGAGCCTGAGATAAGTGTTGAACTTGTTCAGAGTGTGTCCACAGCTACTTAATATTTTGCTTTCTGTCAAACACTTTGTCAGGAGTTTGAGTTACCCCTCTGATTGAAAGATCGAAGCTGAAATCTCCTTAAGTGGTATATTCTTTATTGCAGCGCTGGATGTACGGGGGGGATCTCTCCACCTATCGTGCATACCCAAAGCGGAAAGCAGTCTTGAACTTATACAATCAATCTATCAATATTCTATAAGTGCCCATACATGTTCATCACCTATCCCCGCCTTCCCTCGCTTCTCATGCTAATTAGCCTTTTGGCACCTTGCGCCTGCGTAGAGCCTCCCAAGAATTGTGGGCAGGGGTCTTCAGGATATGGGCAGTGGCCTTTGGAAGGAAGACCCCGAGTCTTTCTCACAGTGTACTTTTTACCTTTGGTCAGGAATCTGCTGAGTCAGCATGTTTCCTAATTGCAAGAGCTGGTTGTTTCTAATTCTTCCGTTTGTTGTATCTTTATCATGAATTCCAATGTCCAGTTTCGAGATTTATAGTCCTTACATTTGTTTCTCTGTCCATCTGCTGCTTCCTTATCGTGAGTTCCAGTGTCTTGTTTCGATATATACAGCCCTTGTCTGGGGGATTGTCCTTGCCTCCCCAATGCCTCCTTAATCACCTCTTTGACTGTGTCTGGCTGTCAAAATGTGGTGATCCCAAGGCCTGTTTGTTCAGGCCTTTTGCAGACACCCAAGTTAGACCACCCAAAGGGACTGTGAAACAGCTTGGCTTTGGTGAAGGTATTCATGAAACTGGAGAAACACTGTGTTCCTGTTCAGATCATACTACGGTTGGTTCCTGGTAAAGGCAAGCCTTTTCTTCTTAAATATGGAAAAGTTCATGGAAATACATTTTTCCTCAGGTTCTGTCGAACAGTTTAACTATCACATTGAACAAGATGCTTTTTTTTTTTTATTTTTTTAATTTTGGCCAACAAAAATATATTTCTAAACTGAAGATCATAACAGGGTTAATTGTCTTTTTGATATCTAGGTAAGGTTCCTAAGCACTGGGGATCAGTGTTTGAACAGTGGCAGCTTGTTGCAACTTAGGTTTCGGATACATACTGCTTTTGAAGGCTAGTGACTGGTTTGGTACTGAACACATCCTTGTCTGTAATCACAGTGGTTTGCTCAGTTTTCATTTGAGCATTATCGTGCCCTGAGCTCAGCAATACCAAACTTGTGCCAGAGCAATTTGCTCTGCTAGGTTGTGCGCTGGGGTTGCAGTAAAAAAGACTTTGCAGCTTTGTGTGTCTTTGTCTTTGGTTCCATAAATTTGCAGTTTTACTTCCCAGTGTCATGGGGACAGAAACTTGGCAGTTGACTGTGACTGTTCTGAGATCTGTTTTCAGTTATCAGAGCTGCTAAAAGCTATATATTCATCAGGTAGTTTTGTGTTAGGTGCCACAGAAACATGGGGGAATAAGAAATTGCTTTTTCTCCAAGTGTTTTTAGTGATGGAGGATAAATTGAAATGAAAACTGACTGTCACAGACAAGATAGCAGTGGTGTGTGTGTAGGGAGGTTGGGTTTTTCTTTTATGAACGCCTACAACAAAAGTATGTTTAAAGCAGAGTAATAGGTAGTTTGGTAAATGGTTTCTGTTAGTATGAGGGAGAACAGAAAACACAAACCCTGTCTACAGAGCCTGGATTTAAAGGCAAGGATCAGCATTTCTCTTGCAAATGAGGGATGAGGAGTTGAGTGGGTGTTGGCAATGACCTCCTTAAATCTCTCCTACACATATAATGATAGGGAAGAGACAAACAGTCTGGTTTGTGAATATGATGTTTACATTAGTGTTCTGAGTTGGTACCAGTGTGGTGAAATTCTAGTCATCAAAACAGGACAGGAGAGAGCATAGAAATTAAAGGAGTCCTATAGCTGGAGCTGGAATCCCAGCAGAGTAGCAGATAAAGTCTACGTTAAAGACCTGGAAAAGTCTGGGAGATGTAGTCTGCAAGTACAAATCTAGACAGACCATTGTCAACTCGTAAGAATGTTTATCTACTCTATTCCCTCTTCTTACTGTAAAGACTGTGATAAATCTAATAATAGGATTTTTAAGCTGCTTCCTCAGGAATCTTGCCTTTACAAGAGTTTCTGGTAAAGGCAAGTAAGCTGAAGCTACTGCATTTATGTTATCTGGGTATTCAATCAGAGCCATATCTTAACTCATGCTTTTTTTCTTTCAGATTTTCTATTTTGTACATACATTGTTTTGTATATACTGTATATGATGACTTCGGTGGGCAGTGAACGTCCCCGGGGCACTCGGGACAAAACGCAAATTTCAACCACACAGCCAATACAACAACAGAAACAAGTAGTACAGGTACGTGCCACTGTATAATGATCTTTGAATTCAAAGCAAGCATGTGGAAGAAGTGCATATCATTACAAGTCAGTAAAAACTAAGAAAAGATGGAAAAATTAAAGACTTATTTGGAAGAGTATATTTGAAATTTCACTTCAATTGCTTAGTAATCTACCGCAGCCTTAATTTGTTCCTGTATTTGTCTCTACATGAGCATTGTTTTTCAGCAATATTTCCCATCAGTGAGGAATTCTGTGCCTATGCTTGTGTCAGGATTTTTGTTCTGTGACCTTGGTGTCCTCAGATTTTTCTCCTCTGTATGCTAGTCTCATGACGCTAGAAGATATCTGGTTGATACAGGTGTTTGGGTGCGTGGGAGAAACTTTATTAGATACATTCTGTGTTCTACAGCATGATTCAATCTATCTGCAAGTCACAGAATTGCTTGCAATGTCTTCACAGAAAGCAAAGTGAAAATCATCAGTGGATTAAAAAGTATTTTTGAGTATCTGAGACTAGCTCATTGTCTTGATTTTTTTCAGCAGCAGAGTAGTTAAGTTGTGTACTTATCTGGGTTGGCGAGTTCTTCCGCCAGTTCTCTCAGTTCCCTTCAGTAAGAAATTACACTGCAGATATTTTCCATTGTGTATGGATAATAAGTACACCATTTTATTATCAGATCTGGGCCTATTACTTTCACTTAGCTTTGTGTTTTGCACATTTCTCTTTTTTTTGGGAGTTCAAAGTTAATTGAGAATAACCTTCCCTAACACTGCAAAGATCATGTGTCTTGTAAGGTTGAGTAATGTTTTATACTATTTTATAGGTTAATAAAGTATTATGAAGATAGTGTCTTAAACAAAGAACAACCAGTTGCTGGGGTGGGACAACTTCTTGTGACAATGATTTGGTGTTTGTGTAATAAAAACATCTTTGTTTTTCTTTTGGGTCTTTAGTTTTGTATGAGTGTAGTCCACTGGCATAAACATTAGCGAATTTCCAAGCTCTCTGCTTACACAGGAAAATTGAAGGTACCGTCAGACACTTCATATTATAAAATTGGTGCATTTCTGTCTAATGTGGACTTCAAAAAAAAAAAAAGTCATTAACAAATGAATCTTAATGACTTCCTGTTTCTGGTCAAATATGTGGTCATGTCTGTACGGAAATTGCATTGTCTAAATTTTTCTTCTCTGGATATCTGTAAAGGAAATGTCTTGAGTTTAAAAATTACAGTGGGCCTGAGGAGACTGAGCAAAAGGATGCAGTAAGGCATGAGTTCTGAATGTGGTGGACATTTTCCTCTTTGTTCTCTGAGCTCGTAGTGGACACCAAGCAAGGGATTCTTTGTGCAGGGCTGGGAGGCTGCTGTGGTGGTATAGTGCTCTGGGTAGCACAGGGCTTGGGGCTGGGAACTCCAGGGTAGTCTCTCTGTGTTACCAGCTGATGTAGGAAGCTGTCAGTATGGTACTTGGGAAATGTAAAATAGCAAGGTGTCCTTAACTCTGTTACGATCACTAATTGTCTTCGAACATTGCCTCTCAGCGTGGCAAATGTCACTTCCCTCAAGGATCTGGGACAGCTGCAGTAACTCCACCATACACCATCAGCTGCTTATTTGCTGAGGAGTAACTTTTAGATTCTTCTCAGCATTTGCACTTAGCGACCTTCTCCAGAGCTTGTATTTGTGGTAAACTCCAACAGCAAAGCAGGGTGGGGCTGAATCAAACTCCTGAGGCTCAGAACGCGTTGGTATTCTCTGAAGTGATACTCTGGAAGGTGAGGTTCAGTCAGCTGCCCGGGATGAATCCTTTTACTTAAGAATTTCAGTGGATGAAGCGGTCTCTTTCTTAATGAAATATTTTGCAGCACATGAACACGCATTTTGGGTCTTAGCTCTTCAATATCAGCCTTCTCCAGCAAGAGACAGACATCTTTACTATTTGAGCAGAAATCAAATTAGGTTCAGGATCATGTAACATACAGTTATCTTCGGCATTTTCATGGGAATCCAGTTCAAGTAGACTAAAAATGCCATGTTTTGAAGAGTAGCTGTATCTGCTGAGACGTTAGTGGGTGTTGAGTTGCTTTCTGTGTGGGGCAACCATAACATATTAGGATTTGTTTTACTGCATCCATCCTTCTTAGTCTGACAACTAGAGAAGCTGCAAGTGTGGCTTTGTGGTCCAGAAATGTTACATAGACATTGAATTGTGGTGGTTTTACTTGGGTGGGCATCTGTGTTCCTCCATGGCTGCACTCTTGCCTCCCTCTCTTCAAAGGGGAAGGGGGAGAAAATACGATGAAAAGGGCTCAAGGGTTGAGATAAGGATGGGGAGATCGCTCAACAACTATCATGATGGGCAAAAAAGACTCAGAGTAGGGAGATAATAAGATTAATTGCCTATTACTAACAAGCTAGAGAAGTGAGAATCAGAGGAAAGAAACCAAAAATGCCTTCCCCCCATCTGACCTTTTTCACCTCCTTCCCCTGGGCATGGGGGAATGGGGGTTGTGGTCAGTCTACAGCACTTCTTCTCTGCCACTCCTTCTCGGTCACTCTCGTCCCCTGTGCTGTGGGGTCCCACCCACGGGATGCAGTCCTTGATGAACTGATCCGGTGTGGGCTTCCCACAGGCAGCAGCTCTTCCAGAACTGCTCCAGATATGGGTCCGTACCACAGGGTCCATCCCTCAGGAGCAAACTGCTCCAACCTGGGTCCCCCACGGGCAGCAGCTCCTGCCAGGTTACCTGCTCCTGTGTGGGCTTCTCTCCACGGGCTGCAGCGTGGAACCCTGCTCTCCACCGTGGTACTCCATGGGCTGCAGGGGGGCATCCTGCTTCACTATGGTCCTCACCACAGGCTGCAGGGGACTTCTGCTCTGGTACCTGGAGTACCCCCTTCCCCTACTTCTTCACTGACCTTGGTGCTTGCAAGGCTGTTTCTCACTCCTCTCTCACTCTCCCAGCTGCTGTGTAGCAGAGTTTTTTTTTTTTTTTTTTTTTTTTTTTTTCCCCTCTTTCCTAAATCTGCTCTCAGAGGCTCAAAAACATCACTTACTGGCTCGGCTTTGGTCAGCAGTGGGGCCCTTACCTGACATGGGGCAGCTTCTTCTCACAGAAGCCACCCCTATGGACTCCTGCTACCAAAACCTTGTCATGTAAACCCACTACGCAAATATAAATAGCAAGATCCTTTACTAATTTTCAGAGATGAGTGTTAGTGCAGCTATTCATAGGCAGAGTCTTGAGGTGCAACCCTGTCTTCTTTGAATGCTTATAAATCTATGGTCACATTCTTGGGGGAGTCATGGAAGGTGATGTGAGTGGGCATCATCGCAGATGGGGTTAATTTAGGAAAATGTGCTTTTTATGATAAAACTAACTTTGGAGTGATAGTTGCTAAATAAAAGTAGGAGTAAAATATCAAAATATAGGCTTCCATAGTAAATTTAATTTTATTACGTAGTTATCTATGTAATGGTCCATAACTGTGGTTTAAGCATCAAAACCAAGTGTTGAAATTGCTTCTGTTCTAGTAAACTTCTTTTTAATGTAAAATGAATGTAGAAGAGCAAATGTTAATCCCTTCCTTGTAGCACCTCAGTGTTTGTTGCGTTCTCTTTGAGAAAAGGTGGAGAAGATAGTGATACTAGGCGATACTTTTTAAAAGGATATTGTTACTTTCAGTGAACTTCATTGGATTTTTGCCTTTTTTTCAGGCAACAGCAGAACAGATTCGCCTTGCTCAGATGATCTATGATAAGAACGACGCAGACTTTGAAGATAAAGTGAAACAAGTATGTTCCTTACAGCACAGACTTCTTACACCCTGCACTAAGGTGTCTCTAGGCTGGCTTACATTTTGGAGTTAGAGTAGCTGTTTATAATTTAGATGAAATGTTTTTTGGAATTACATAAGTTTAACTAGGAAAAGGTGCTCTTATTGCACTACTAAAATTCTGTTTATAAGACGTTGTATGGTAATGTAGCTCTGGCTGTGTAGTCATACTGGTGTATTATCCTTTGTAGATAAGCCGTTCATCCAAAATTCATCTGTGCTGATGTCTCTTGCAGACTCCGTATTTCTAGTATGGTCCTAATGATCTTTATTCTAAAGAGTGCATTCAGCTTGCCTGCATGTACATGCACAGGGGAAAAATTTGTCACCTGTGTAAACTGAGTTTGCTAAAACAGCTGTTTTTCAGGAAAAGTAAAAATCTAATCAAAGCTTAAAGGTGAATTGAAGTGGTGTGTTATGTAGTTTTTTTTAATCTGACCTCCCAAATCTGTATGTGAAAATGGTGGAATTACACTGCAAACAAAATCTAACACCATTTCTTCTACCATGCTGAGCTTTGGATATATATATATATATATATATATATATTTAGGCTTCTGTTATGCTGTTAGAGCTGAGATTGTTAATTCAAGCAGTACTGAGGATTCAGCTACCTGTTCTGCTCAGAGTATTGGTGTTTTTATCTTAATGAACATGTCACAACTCATGTAGAACGTAGGAGTGCACTCAGAGAAGAGAGCTATTGTGAATGCATTGATGCAGCAGAGGGGGCAGATTTCTCAATTTCCTTCCCTTTTTAAAAACTTCTCAGTCACTGTTAACTGCTTTTTATTCTTGTTTATAAACTTGTTTTGTTGCAGTACTAAAGTGAAGTCCTGTATGCTCTGAAGTAAAGGGACTTTGATCAGTAGTGCCTGTAGCTCTGCTGATTGGGATAATGATAAGAGTTAAATTCTGCTTAGGAAATGTACAATATTTCATATGTGCATATATATTTCTAGCTTGTGTTTGTTTTTTTTTTTTTTTTTTTCTGTGTGGGGGTACTGTATGCCCCCTGACAAGCTGTTTATATCCATTCCCTACTCCTCAGGTTGTGTACTGCAGGCCCACAAAGCATAGCTCAGTACCAGCTTTCCTTAAGCAGTCATCGCGTAGCCTGTTCGTGTGGTCTTATGCTACAACGGATTGAAGGAGCTGAGCTGACTGGAAAAGTTAACCTTTTTCTCAGTCTGGATGTTTTTTGAGGTGGATTTGTTCTCCACCATGGTTTATGGCTGTACTCACACAGTGAGATAAAGGGGGAGATAATGGAGCTGTCCTGATTTCTGGTGTCTTTACCCTCATACACAGGTATCTATGGGGTGACAGCATTTGCTTGTAAACAAACTTGCAAGCATGAAGGGAAAAAGTACAAGAGAGTGCTTTCTTGATTACTATTTAAACTTGTTTCATCCTGCCTCTTACCTGAACACTAAGCAGATCTGTGAAGTGTAGATACCTTTATTTAGGATTTTAGATTGCTCTGACACAGCTGCATACTTGCTTAGAATCTGTGGTGGTATTAACTCTTACTTTATGATGATACTTTGGATATTTTAATGTGTGACTTTTATTGCCAGCTTATGGAAGTGACGGGGAAAAACCAGGATGAGTGCATAGTGGCATTACATGACTGTAATGGGGATGTGAACAGAGCTATCAACATATTGCTGGAAGGAAGTTCAGACACGGTAAGGTTTTCCTTCTCTATTAAACTGCTCTTATTTCTTGTTGTAGCAATTTACTTTGAGAAAATAATTGGGAAAGTCATATTTAAGAATTTAATTTTCCATGTCTCCACTGAAATTCCTCTGGAGGAAATGGAGATCAGGGCAGCTTCTCTATCTTGTGCATAAAGGCTGAAACTTGAAAATGTTGCGGGTGTTCTGCTGATCTTCTGCAGAGTTCTCCATCTTTTATATATGTGCTACTATTTTCTCTGCAGCAGAGCTCAGTGGGGCACTGTCCTGTGTTCTGCTGATCTGTTTGTAGTTACTCTGTAGTGCCACAGTCATGAGACCTGAGGTGATACTGTGTGCCACAAAGGGAAATATTTGTAAACCTAAAAAGGGAGGCAGATACTTGAAGTCACATAACTTTTGTAGGTATGCATTGCGAGTATTGAGGTTTGGAGGAGTGTTCCATATCTGAAAGATGCATTGAAAACTAATAGTGGCAGAAGAGAATACAGAAAGTAGTTGCTTTTTTTTCCCCACTGTTGCTCATTAGCCTTACTTCACAGAGAAACTGAAAGAGAAAACTGAACTGTGTATATAGGAACAGTGTTAGCATAGCATGTGTTTTTTTTGTTTTTATCCCAAGAGTTTTCAAGAAATTGTGGTTGAAGCTTTTGCTGGAGGGGCTTCTAACAGCTTATCTGAGACAGTCAACTAGATTCTCTCTCATATAAATTGAGAAAGAAACACGGACTTGGTTACTTTACTGTCAAATGTTCAGTAGTGCTTCCTGTGATTTATCAGGATGTGTTCTGTTGCTTAGTGTTAATGAGGAAACGAACCCCCGTGTCCCAAATCTAGGCCACATATAATTCTAACCAAGGGGACTTTTATTTTTATTCCATTTTTTATTTGTAAGAGTTGATCATCTCAAGCATAAAAGTATGTAATGCTGAGTGTGTGGGTAAGTTGGTAGGAGAAGAGAGCATTTCACCTTGATTAAATGTATCTTGGTGATGTGCTATCCATTTTTGTGTTGTCTTGTACTTGTCATTTTCTAGTTCAGAATAGTTTTCTGGTTGAAGAATGTCAAATGCTTTCTTACCTTAGCAGACTGTTATAATTGATCATGACATGGAAGAAACTTTCTGAACTCATCTGTCAATAAGAGGCAACACATCCATGTTCTGTTATGTTGGCAAGTCCCTCTGAACCCATTGTTCTCACTATAGAAAATGCAACTCAAATACAGAGAACGTGAAGGGCTGGACAAGGGAGGAGGAAAAAATTAGAAGGGTCTACATCAGTGTGTGAAGGCACATTGCTTATGGAAGTGTGGACCCTCCAACTTCAGGGGTTTGTTGTGAGGCCATTTTCCTTCAAAAGAGCTTTACCATGGATTTGGTATAAAGTTGGAAGCAGAGGTAATACTTGTTCTGAATGCAGATTCCTTAATCTGTTTCTAGCTTCACTTGGCTTTGATGCACTACATGTTTTTTATACCTCATTTGGAAGAATATGTATCTATCCAATTTGAGGAATTAGAGCAGGGAGTGATAGCTATGGAGTCTGTCTATAATCTCTTTAGTACTCCGCCAGCTTTTTTTTTTTTTTTTTTTTTTTAAGGCTGTGATCCTTAAGGCTTTGTACTCTCTTTATGAAGATTTTTCAGTTGCAACTGTTGTGACAGTCAGGCTTTGGAGGAGAGTAGAGAAGGGCATGCTTCTTTGCCTAAGACTTGTGTTTGTTTAGCTTGCTACAGGAGTAAGAGCCATTTTATGCCCAACCATATTTTAATTTCTAAAACTTTGGAAGGTAGTTTAAAGGGGGAACACTTCAGATTCCTTTTCCCCCTGCACCCCAAGATCAGGGCAGCAAGAAGGCTTCTGTTACATATTTTCAAGGGTCAAGTCCGCAATGGTAATTCAGCATCCTCAGCTGAAATTGTAGTTTACAAAGGCAGGCAGCTTTGGTCTATGACGCATACCTGTGCCCAGAGATAGTGCTATACCCAGCTTCTCAGTGTTCTTCCAAATTATATTGATTTTTTTTTCCCTATATGAATAATAATAAACTTCACAAATCCTGAAATCCTTGTGGTTGTCTGAAAATCTTACTTATGATAAAGCATGGATCTGATGCTTTCATAGTTCTTTTTACTGATACTTAGGTTGTATAAAGTGTTACTATAGTATTTTATTTAAGATTTATAGAATCATCCATTTTTGGAGATTTCTTAAAACAATTGAAGATCACTTGGCACCATACCCATTAGCAATGTAGTGCATTCTGAACCATCTAGATTTGGTTCTTAAGTTGTCAGTGCAGTTATTTATTCTCCTTTAAAGTATCTCAAACTCCTGGAGGGTCTTAGTGTGCAATGCAGTTACACATGTGAAGTCATGTGATAGTTACTGGAGGAGACCAAGCTTTCAGTTAAACAAGTAACATGGCATTGCTCAAACAAGTAGTTTTGCACTTCTAATCAGCACCATCTGTGCTTTACCTAAGTTGTCCTATGGTAGTGTAGTCTTCAATACCAGATATGAAATTGAAAAGTGACTTCAGCTTCTTTCTAACCTATACCGCTACAAAAAATGAGTAACCATTCTTTTAGTACTTAATCTCTCAAACAAGACACTAAAACATTGACTTTATACTTGCAAGCTGATTTGCCATCTGCTTGTTTGGTAGTGTTAGTTTTTTCTTTTTTATTCTAGGCAGATGGGATTAGCTGGTCACTGCCTACCTTGAGAGGGTTTCTGAGCTGCTGTTGTGTGAATTAAGAGATCACAGGACCCAAATTACTGATAGTCAACCTTCTTTTCATGTAGTTGCCTGTTGTGAAGCCATGGGCTCTATCTATGTGGTGGTTTTACTGTGCTAGGCAGCTAAACACCACAACCGTGCTCTCACTCCCCCTCCTTAGATGAGGAAGAGAAGAAGTAAAGTAAAGAACAACTCACAGGTTGAAATAAGGATAATTTAATTAAAGGGGGAAAAAAAAAAGACAATTAAGGAAAGATTATTATTAACCAAACAATTTTAACTAAAGGGAAAAAAAGGGGAAGGGGGGGGAAAAAAACAACAAAGGCTGTGTGGAAGTGCAGAGGAAAGAAATTACTCTGTACTTCCCACAAATGAACAATGCTTGACCATGTCCTTGAGACAGGGCTCTAATGCATGTAGCCAGTGTTTGGGAGGAGGACCGATGTTTTCACAATGAGAACCCTCCCTTCTTCCGGTTTCCACATTTTATTGCCGAGTGTGACACCACATGGTATGGAATATCCCTTTGGTTGGTTTAGGTCAGCTGCCCTGGTGATGTTTCTTTTCTCACTTCTTTGTCCACCCCCTAGGAGGGTTAGAGAGAGTCCTGATGCTGTGCCAGCACTGCTCAGCAGCAGACACAACCCTGGTGTGATACCACTGCTGTTCTAGCTACAAGTGCAGAGCACAGCACTGTATGGGCTGCTGCAGGGAAAGTTAACATCCTAGCCAGACCCAGTACAATCTAGTGCTTTGCGCTTGACGGCACCTTATCTGCATATGCAATTTTCCTGCTTGAATACCTTATCCAGACTATAAGCTCCTAGAGGTGGAGACATTAAAAGCATCTCCCATCTTAATGGTTCACAAATAATACCTTTCTTTGCTTTGCAACTATGGCTCAATAGACTAACCATGCAATTGCATAATGAGTTGCTGTGCTATACTTAGCAAGTGTTTTAGGCATTTTGTTTTCAACTCCTACAGATATTCATGTGGAACTGATATTATCCCTGAATTTATTTTGGGGTTGGATTTTTATATTAAAGCTGAGACGAGTTTGTACCTTGTACAGTTTGTACCTTGTACAGTTTGTACCTTGTACAGTTTGTACCTTGTACAGTTTGTACCTTGTACAGTTTGTACCTTGTACAGTTTGTACCTTGTACAGTTTGTACCTTGTACAGTTTGTACCTTGTACAGTTTGTACCTTGTACAGTTTGTACCTTGTACAGTTTGTACCTTGTACAGTTTGTACCTTGTACAGTTTGTACCTTGTACAGTTTGTACCTTGTACAGTTTGTACCTTGTACAGTTTGTACCTTGTACAGTTTGTACCTTGTACAGTTTGTACCTTGTACAGTGTTAGTACACAAACTAATAAGGATTCTTCTGGCGGGGATTAAATACCCTGCCTTCTCCCACTTACAGGGAGTGTTCCCTGGAAACACTCCCATTCTGTGTAATTCAATCCCTTTTACTCATTAATTCGTTAAGAGTTCTTCTAAGGAAAAGGTAAAGGTTTACAATAGATAGTTTTAACAGTTTTAATCTTAAAAGTCTTTGTTAAGGCAGTCTCTCAGGTATCAGGGTTAACTGATGCTTTTACCCAGGAATGAGTCCACCCTCTCTCAGCTGTTCTTACTGTTGTCTCAGTAGTCAGGAGCACTTGAAACAGTCTGTCCCACTCAGGTTGCAGTTTCAATTCTCTCCATGTTTGCATCAGATCCCAACTTCCTGCTTGGAATGGATCGATCAGGGCTTCCAAGGGTGCGGTTTGAGCTAACAGTCCACAGGTCCTGAGAAATGACAAAGAGGATGACAGCCCGAGTATATAGTTCTTAAGAAAAGCATCTTTTGTCTCAATTTGAGGTAATCCATTCCCTTTGTCCATGTGCAGCAATCCAAAGAATATTTCATATGGTGAAATTCCCACATCTTTTCTTGGTGCAGTTTGAATTCGGAGACGTGCCAAAGGTAAGCACTTTGTTTGGGGAAGCTGAGTTTCCAGAACTTAGTCAATTGCTTCTTTACTGTCTGATCTGCTCCACCCTTCCAGAAGAGGAAGGATGCCAAGGAGTGTGAAATTTCCACTTCATTCCTAGAGTCCACATTAGCCTTTGCAATGTTTCTGGCATAAAGTGATTTCCTTGATCAGAGTCAATATTTTCAACAATTGCATATCTGGGAGTTATTTGTTCTAGAATTACTTTAGTTACTATGTTCACAGTTGCAGATACTGAAAAATACTGAAGGGAAAGCTTCCACCCACCCTGACAAATGATTGACAAAGACTAATAAGTATTTACATCTACCTACTCTAAGGAGCTCTGTAAAATCTACCTGTATGTTTTGGAAACGTTGAATTCCTGGTTCTCGCCCCCCCCCCCCCCCCCCCCCCTTTAGGCTGACTGGATAATTTTCCTATTTACCTTTTGACATACTACACAACTGCTGCATACGTGTTCAGCCAGTGTGTGTATGTATATATTCCTACACATACATATTTCCATAGAACAGTGTCACATATTGCTTGAATTCCCAATGATCCACTTGATGTATTAGCTAATACTTGACTCATTAGCACTTTATTCAGCATTTTTCTCCCCTCAGGGAGTATCTATTTTAGTTCAGACTTCGTGACTCCTGATTCCTTAACCTCTTTCTTTTAAAACTCTTTAGTTCTTATTAGTTTCGGGTAGGGGTAGCTCAATAATTCCCTCAATCTTCTCTGGATTTATTCTTCATTCCCCATCGGACAATACATGCCCTAAGTACTTCTCTTTCTATGTATTGTGATTTATTTTCCAATCCTTTCAAGACCTGTTTTCCCAGAAAGTTGAATAGCTTGTTAGTGGCTTCTTTTATGACTGTTTTCTCCTGTCCTGACAATAAAAGATCCTCCACATATTTGTAACAGTAACACCTCCTTTGGAGGTTGGAATTACTCCAAAATTTCTTCTAGAATGTCCCTAAATAAATTGGTGGTCCTGTAAAGCCCTGAGGTGAAATTATCCATCTGCATTCCACCCCATTTCAGGGTCTTTCCACTCAAAGGCAAATATATCTTTGCTCCCAGGGCCTGAGAGTACCCCATTAATAACACTTATTCCAGACTAATTCTTTAATAATGAAAATGGGCATTCAAATAGTAAATCCTTTCCCAACAAGTTAGTCCCTGCCTCGGGTGCATGCAATTATTGCCCAGTGATCATTCTATCCCTAGTCTCAGCTTGGTGTCCTCAAAAAGTGGCACTGTTTTCCCAGTCCCTTCTACCCCCATCACATTTAGGGTTTCATTAGTTAATTTAAGCCCTGATACTTTACAGGCCAATAATGACGTAGCTGCCTCAGTGTATTGGGTTTGATGGCAAGGTTCTGGTAGTGGGGGGGCTGCAGTGGTAGCCCCTGTGAGAAGAATCCAGCAGCTGCCCCAGGTTAGATAAGGGCCAGTTTCAGCTGGCTCCAAAAGGGCCCACTGCTGCTCAGAGCCAAGCAATGAGCAATGCAGTTTGTGCCTCTGTGAGAGCGCATCCAAGAAAAGGAAAACTGCTGCACAACAGCAGCTGGGAGAGTGAGTGAGAAACCTTCCTGCAGATACCAAGGTCAGTGCAGAAGGAGGGGGAGGAGGTGCTCCAGGTGCTGGAGCCAAAGCCCCTCTCTGGCCCACAGAGAGGCCCCTGGTGGGGAAGGCAGACCCCCCCCCCCAGCAGCCCATGGTGTACCACAGTGGAGCAATTTCCATGCTGCAGCTTGTAGAGAGGAGCCCATGCAGGAGTAGGTGATCGGGGGCAGGGGGTGGACCCCAGGGGGTCCCAAGCCAGACCAACACCCTCCTGACATATAGACCCTGTGGCACAGACTAACACCTGGAGCAGCTCCCAAAGAGCCCATTTTTCACTGCCTGTGGAGAAATCCACACAGGACCAGCCCGGGAAAGTTGGCATTCCACAAGAGGGGCCCCACGCCAGAGCAGGGGAGAGAGTGACTGTGAAAGACCAGTGGAAACGAAGCACTACAGGCTGACAGCAGCTCCCCCGCCTATTCTGAATTTATAACAGCAATCTCTCTTCCTCCTTCTGTTCCAGATACTCCTGTTTAGGATACCTATTTTTGAAGTGGCTAGCATGGACACATCTTCTCAAAGCCTGTCCTTGCTAGGATTTAGGCTGCATCACAGGCAGCTTTGCCTGCCTTCCATTCCCCTCCTAAACATTTTTCTCCAGTGAATAACATACTCAAGATTGACATTCCCCCCTCCCCCTGGAATACATATTAGGCCTCAGAAACAGATTTGACTTCTCTGCTAGTTCTATAGGGTCCTCAATTAAAGACTTTTAAGAAACAACACCTTAAGTTTAAGTTAAAACTCCTTACCTCTCTGCTGGTAAGGAGCGGAGGAGTTCACCTAAGAGGATACATGGTTAGTGTTAGTACCATTAGCATCAGGGAAGGTGAAATTATCAATATCTCCTCTACCTTGTTATAATTCTTATCAGAGCCTAGAGTGCACTTCTTCTACAGGGACAGCATCAATTGCAGTCCCTGTCTCCCTTCCTGGAGCAGCTGCCACTGCCTCTGGTGCAATATTAGGATTATAGAGAGCATAACTTGATTCCTCCTCTGAAAAAGGAGTCTTATTGTTTACATATAAATTCAAAGCCTGAATTTTCAGCAGACCTGTATTTTGGCCAAAATACTGAAGTTTCTTTTATTGGCTTTTTAGGCCAGACAATTACAAAATATGTAACTTTTTATTTTAAATCTTTTTCCCTAGTTTTTGGGTTGTTTTTCCAAATCCTTATCATTCTCTCCAAAGGACTGTTTTTAGGCACAATCCCAGGGTCTCCAACCCCACCCTGCTGACTCTTGGAACCCTTAATCCCCAGCTCTTCCTGACGTGCTGCTGTGGACTTTACCACCCACAGGGTACCACACGCCTTCACCTAGGATTAGGAGAGAGGTGGGGTGTACTGCCGAGCACCTCACTGTGCTCGGGGTACCGTACACCTAAGGGCCCAAACCCCTGAGACTCTCTCTTGCTCATCTCTCTTTCGCTTCGTCCCTCTCCAGCCCAGGGAACATCGTTCATCCCCTCACAGGACTACAAAACCTCACAGATTGGAACTCCACGCTCTCTTTGCACTATAAGTGCATCCCATTCACATTCCACACAAGAGTCTCCCCGAACCCACCCCAAGGTGATATACGGTAAAGTTTCCCTTACCTTGGTCTGTGCATGGACTTCCTGGTCTGGGTTATCAGCAGTTATCCCTGTGACTGTGGTGGCTTCCCTTTTCCCCAGTGTTTTATGGAGCCTGTCTTCAGATTAATCTTCAGATTAACAGTCTCGGTCCTTTACTGGCCATACCGAGACAACCCACCACCCCTGATGGGACCGCTGAAATCAGTGGGGTGCACCTTCCTGTTGGTGGTAGCAAGAACTCTTCGGTAGGCAAAAAGATCCCAGACGAACCCCCAAATTGTGAGAAAAATCTCAATAATTTTCTTCAGACAGGATCTTCTGTGAAGCTATTTTATTTGCAATTGCAATGGTGGGCGTCCTGCCAATTATAGAATCACAGGATTGTCTAGGTTGGAAGAGATCTCAAGATCATTGAATCCAACCTCTGACCTAACACTAACCAGTCCTCCACTAAACCATACCACTAAGCTCTACATCTAAACGTCTTTTAAAGACCTCCAGGGATGGTGACTCCACCACTTCCCTGGGCAGCCCATTCCAATGCCTCACAACCCTATCAGTAAAGAAGTTGTTCTTCCTAACATCCAACCTAAAACTCCCCTGGCTCAACTTAAGCCCATTCCCCCTCGTCCTGTCACCAGGCACGTGGGAGAACAGACCAACCCCCACCTCGCTACAGCCTCCTTTAATGTACTTATAGAGAGCGATAAGGTTGCCCCTGAGCCTCCTCTTCTCCAGGCTGAACAAGCCCAGCTCCCTCAGCCGCTCCTCGTAGGACTTGTTCTCCAGGCCCCTCACCAGCTTCGTCGCCCTTCTCTGGACTCGCTCAAGCACCTCGATGTCCTTCTTGTAGCGAGGGGCCCAAAACTGAACACAGTACTCGAGGTGCGGCCTCACCAGAGCCGAGTACAGGGGGACGATCACTTCCCTAGCCCTGCTGGTCACACTGTTCCTGATACAAGCCAGGATGCTGTTGGCCTTCTTGGCCACCTGAGCACACTGCTAGCTCATATTCAGCCCACTATCAACCAATACTCCCAGGTCTTTCTCTGCCTGGCAGCTTTCCAACCACTCATGTCCCAGCCTGTAGTTCTGCTTGGGGTTATTGCGCCCCAGGTGCAGGACCCGGCACTTGGCCTTGTTGAACTTCATACAGTTGACCTCAACCTATCAGTCCAGCCTATCCAGATCCTCCTGCAGAGCCTTCCTACCCTCGAGCAGATTGACACATGCACCTAACTTGGTGGCATCTGCATCACGTACAGACTGGGCGATGAGACGCTGGAGAGCAGCCTAGAAGAGAGGGATCTGGGGGTCGTGGTAGACAGCAAGTTGAATATGAGCCAGCAGTGTGCCCTGGCAGCCAGGAGGGCCAACCGTGTCCTGGGGTGCATCAAGCACGGCATCGCTAGTAGGTCAAGGGAGGTGATTGTCCCGCTCTACTCTGCGCTGGTGTGGCCTCACCTCGTGTACTGTGTGCAGTTCTGGGCACCACAGTATAAAAAGGACATGAAACTGTTGGAGAGTGTCCAGAGGAGGGCTACGAAGATGGTGAAAGGCCTGGAGGGGAAGACGTACGAAGAACGGCTGAGGTCACTGGGCCTGTTCAGCCTGGAGAAGAGGAGGCTGAGGGGAGACCTCATCACAGTCTACAGCTTCCTCGTAAGGGGGTGTCGAGAGGCAGGAGACCTTTTCTCCATTAACACCAGTGACAGGACCCGCGGGAACGGGGTTAAGCTGAGGCAGGGGAAATTTAGGCTTGACATCAGGAGGGGGTTCTTCACAGAGAGGGTGGTTGCACGCTGGAACAGGCTCCCCAGGGAAGTGGTCACTGCAACGAGCCTGTCTGAATTTAAGAAGAGATTGGACTGTGCACTTAGTCACATGGTCTGAACTTTTGGGTAGACCTGTGTGGTGTCAAGAGTTGGACTTGATGATCCTTAAGGGTCCCTTCCAACTCAGGATATTCTATGATTCTAACTTACTGAGGGTGCAGTCGATCCCCTCATCCAGATCATCAATAAAGATATTAAAGAGGACTGGCCCCAGTACCGAGCCTTGGGGAACGCCACTAGTGGTGTTCAAATCCAACTGGATTTGACTCCATTCACCACAACTCTTTGGGCACAGCTATCCAGCTAGTTTTTAACCCAACGAAGCATATGCCAGTCCAAGCCACGAGTACCCAGAATGCTGTGGGAAACGGTGTCAAAAGCCTTGCTGAAGTCAAGGTATCACAGAATTTCTAGGTTGGAAGAGCCCTCAAGATCATCGAGTCCAACCTCTGACCTAACGCTAGCAGTCCCCACTAAACCATATCCCTAAGCTCTACATCTAAACGTCTTTTGAAGACTTCCAAGGATGGTGACTCCACCACTTCCCTGGGCAGCCTGTTCCAATGTTTAAAAACCCTTTCGGTAAAGAAGTTCTTCCTAACATCTAACCTAAAACTCCCCTGGCTCAACTTAAGCCCATTCCCCCTCGTCCTGTCACCAGGCACGTGGGAGAACAGACCAACCCCCACCTCGCTACAGCCTCCTTTAATGTACTTATAGAGAGCGATAAGGTTGCCCCTGAGCCTCCTTTTCTCCAGGCTGAACAAGCCCAGCTCCCTCAGCCGCTCCTGTCGCGTTAAGGGGTGTAGCTGATTAACCGTTACGGGCCCGGTCAGATTCAGGATACTGAACCAGTCGGACATTCACCAAAAACACATTAACCGTCTGGGGGTCCAGTCAGACATTCACCAAAAACGCATTAACGGCCTGGGGGTCCGTTCAGACATTCACCAAAAACGCATTAACCATCTGGGGGTCCGTTCGGACATTCACCAAAAATGCATTAACCGCCTGGGGGTCTGGTTAGATTCAGAACACTGAACTATCACGGATAACCACCCTCACCCTCGTTGCACTCAATGAGAGTTATCACAATGCAATCAAGTATGGTTTATTACAGCAACAGATAATCAGGTTCTTTTGGATTGCCGGCGATAGTGACTGTCTGCAAAAGCAAGCTAGTATGCATAAAATACACAGGTGTTATAGGTGTTATAGATGTTATAGATGTTACAGGTGTTTATAGGTGTTACAGGTGTTACAGGTGCGCAGCCTAGAAATAAACGCGTTAAAAAGGATCAGAGACTCTATAGAGATTTATAAGCAAGTATTTAGATCTCACCCAAAGGCGTCCCAATGGGGGGGGAAGAGAGGCTCAGCCCGTCGACTGATCCCAGGAGTCAGGAGGTCCTAAGGATGTTGTCCTCGGGATGGTATCTCCCCTGATGGTGGTATCTTCCCTCACATCCCCTTTCTCTTGGGCCAATTTATATTATTTTCTATCTTTTAGGTGGAGCTTGAGTGGCTCTAGTCAAGCATATCTTAGTTATGATTGGTGTAAAGTTTTCCCGTCTCCGTTTAAAGCAATAGGCTCCGAGAAATTCAGAGCGCATGCTCAGTGAGGGGTGGTCGCACCTTGGAGGCGGGTAGCTTTTGGGATGGAGGTGTGTTTTGGTATTATAATGATATTATAATGAGCAAAAAGTACACTAGGGTACAGCATTTGTCAAAACATGATAGGTCTTTGGCTTAGGGTGGCAAAAAGTGCAGCTTTGTGCACAGGAACAATCGAGGCCCCATCTGATTACAGATCCTAGCCGTGGTGTCTCCACTCCACTCTACACTCCGTGCTGTTCCTTAGAGCTAGCACACCAAGTTTCCCCAGCGCGATAGCATCAAAGGTTGGGAGCCTAGGGAACGCTCAGATAATGCAGTTATGCCCTACCCTGAAAGCCTCTTCAATGCTGTACCTTTTCCTCAAAAATGTGAATGTTAGTTTTATTTTCCTAGTTACTTCAGGCATTTACACCACAGCTCCTCATAGGACTTGTTCTCCAGGCCCCTCACCAGCTTCACCGCCCTTCTCTGCACCCGCTCAAGCACCTCGATGTCCTTCTTGTAGCGAGGGGCCCAAAACTGAACACAGTACTCGAGGTGCGGCCTCACCAGAGCCGAGTACAGGGGGACGATCACCTCCATAGCCCTGCTGGTCACACTGTTCCTGATACAAGCCAGGATGCTGTTGGCCTTTTTGGCCACCTGAGCACACTGCTAGCTCATATTCAGCTGACTATCAACCAATACTCCCAGGTCCTTCTCTGCCTGGCAGCTTTCCAACCACTCATCTCCCAGCCTGTAGTTCTGCTTGGGGTTATTGTGCCCCAGGTGCAGGACCCGGCACTTGGCCTTGTTGAACTTCATACAGTTGACCTCAGCCCATCGGTGCAGCCTATCCAGATCCTCCTGCAGAGCTTTCCTACCTTCAAGCATATCGACACACGCACCTAACTTGGTGTCATCTGCAAACTTACTGAGGGTGCACTCGATGCCCTCGTCCAGATCATCGATGAAGATATTAAAGAGGACCGGCCCCAGCACCGAGCCCTGGGGGACGCCACTAGTGACTGGCCTCCAACTGGACTTGGCTCCATTCACCACGACTCTTTGGGCCCGGCTATCCAGCCAGTTTCTAACCCAACGAAGCGTGCGCCAGTCCAAGCCAAGAGCAGCCAGTTTCTTGAGGAGAATGCTGTGGGAGACGGTGTCAAAAGCCTTTCTGAAGTCAAGGTAGACCACATCCACAGCCTTTCCCTCATCCACCCAGCGCGTCACTTTGTCATAGAAGAAGATCAGGTTCGTCAAGCAGGACCTGCCTTTCATAAACCCATGCTGACTGGGCCTGATCGCCTGCTTGCCCTGCAAGTGCTGCGTGATGACTCTCAGGAGGATCTGCTCCATGAGCTTCCCTGGCACTGAGGTCAAACTGACAGGCCTGTAGTTTCCCAGGTCTGCCCTCCGGCCCTTCTTGTAGATGGGCGTCACATTTGCTAGCCGCCAGTCAACTGGGACCTCCCCCGATAGCCAGGACTGCTGATAAATGATGGACAGTGGCTTGGCCAGCTCCTCTGCCAGTTCTCTCAGTACCCTTGGGTGGATCCCATCCAGCCCCATCGACTTGTGCACATCCAAGTGCCGTAGTAGGTCACCAACCAGTTCTTCGTGGATAGTGAGGGCCACATCCTGCTCCCCATCCCCTTCCACCAGCTCAGGGTACTGAGTATCCAGAGAAGAACCGGTATTGCCGCTAAAGACTGAGGCAAAGAAGGCATTGAGCACTTCCGCCTTTTCCTCATCTCTTGTAACTAAGTTTCCCCCCGCATCCAGTAAAGGATGGAGATTCTCCTTAGTCCTCCTTTTTGTGTTGATGTATTTATAGAAACGCTTTTTGTTATCTTTAACGGCAGTAGCCAGATTGAGCTCCAGATGAGCTTTGGCCTTCCTAATTTTGTCCCTGCACAGCCTCGCTACATCCTTATAGTCCTCCCTAGTGGCCTGCCCACTTTTCCAAAGCTTATAAACCCTCTTTTTTCTCCTAAGCTCAAGCCACAATTCTCTGTTGAGCTAGGCTGGTCTTCTTCCCCGCCAGCTCGTCTTTGGGCACGTGGGGACAGACCGCTCCTGCGCCATTAAGATTTCCCTCTTGAAGAGCGCCCAGCCTTCCTGGACCCCTCTGCCCTTCAGAACCGCCTCCCAAGGGACTCCACCAACTAGTGTCCTGAGCAGCTCAAAGTCAGCCCTCCGGAAGTCCGATACAGCGGTTTTACTGGTCCCCTTCCTGGCCTCGCCAAGAATAGTGAACTCCACCATTTCGTGGTCACTCTGCCCAAGACAGCTCCCGACAATCACATCCTCCACCAGTCCTTCTCTGTTTGTGAAGAGAAGGTCTAGTGGGGTGCCACCCCTGGTAGGTTCACTAACCAGCTGCATCAGGAAGCTATCTTCCACGCTCTCCAGAAACCTCCTAGACTGCTTTCTCTGGGCTGTGTTGTGCTTCCAGGATATGTCAGGGAAGTTGAAGTCCCCCACGAGTACAAGAGCTGACGATTTCGCAACTTCTGTCAGCTGCCTGTAGAGTTCCTCATCTGTCTCCTCATCCTGGTTTGGCGGTCTATAGCAGACCCCGACCAGGACACTAGCCTTGTTGTCCCTGCCGATCCTAACCCAAAGGGACTCGACCTTGTCATTCCCAGCCTCAAGTTCCACAACAACGAAAAATTCTCTAATATAGAGTGCCATACCACCACCCCTTCTGTGCTGCCTGTCCCTTCTAAAGAGCTTATAGCCAGGCATTGCAGCACTCCAGTCATGAGACTGGTCCCACCACGTCTCCGTGATGGCAACCAAGTCGTAGCCTGCCTGCTGCACGATGGCTTCCAGCTCCTCCTGTTTGTTACCCATGCTGCGTGCATTGGTGTAGATGCACTTCAGCTGGGGCATTGCCTTATCCTCCGGCCTTGCCATTGTTCCCCCTGGCTCAGCCCCAACAATCCTAGCCTCAGCCCCATCCCCCTTCCTACCTAGTTTAAAGCCCTCTCAATGAGCCCTGCCAGCTCCTGGCCCAGGATCCTTTTTCCCCTAAAAGATAGGGACCCGTCTGCGGCCATCAGGCCAGGTGCTGAGTAAAGTGCCCCATGATCAAAAAACCCAAGATTTCTGCGTTGGCACCAGCCCTGGAGCCACGTGTTTAACAGGTGGGCTTTCCGTGTCCTCTCTGAACCCCTCCCTGCCACCGTAGGGATGGATGAAAACGCCACCTGCACTCCCGCTCCATCCACTAACCGACCCAGTCCCCTAAAGTCTCTTTTGATAGCCTTGAGGCTTCTCTCTTCGATGTTGTCACTGCCCGCCTGGACTATCAAAAGAGGGTAATAGTCAGAGGGGCTTACCAGGTTGGGAAGCTTCCTGGCAACGTCCCTGACCCTGGCCCCAGGGAGACAGCAGACTTCCCTACGGGTAGGGTCAGGCCGACAAATAGGGCCCTCTGTTCCCCTAAGTATCGAGTCTCCAACAACAATCACCCTTCTGTCTTTCTTGGTGGAGGCAGTCCTGAGGCGTGGAGTCGACCTCCTCGCCCTAGGCATCCTCCTGGGAACACTTGCTACCTCTTCCTCAGCTACTGGTCTGTCGAGCTCCAGGGCCTCAAACCTGTTGTATAAGGGCACTTGGTAATGCGGGGCCGGAAGGGGAGGGCGTCGCCTGCGATGTCGAGCAGGGACCTGTTTCCATTCCTCCTCAGCTCCCAGATCCCCTCCCTCTGCCCGACAGCTACAGGGCAGGGGGTCCACCCCCATTTGAGGAGTCTCACCTCGGTACCTCCCCTTGAGGCCCTGCAGGGAGTTACTCCAGAAGTCTCTCTCTCGCTCACACTCCCTGATGGCCCTCAACCTCTCCACCTCCTCCTTGAGCTCCGCCACCATGTGGACCAGGTCATCCACCTGCTCGCACCTCACGCACGCAGTTTCTCTGCCTCCCGCCGATGGCAGGAACAGGCTGAGACACTCCCTGAAAGGCCATAGAGAGTGGTAGACCACTCTCCCTGGTAGACCACATCCACAGCCTTTCCCTCATCTACCAAGCGTGTCACTTTGTCACAGAAGGAGATCAGGTTCGTTAAGCAGGACCTGCCTTTCATAAACCCATGCTGACTGGGCCTGATCACCTGGTTGCCACGTAAGTGCTGCGTGATGACACTGAAGGTAGGTTGAGAACTGGCTGACTGGCTGAGCTCAGAGGGTGGTGATCGGCGGCACAGAGTCTGTCTGGAGACCCATGACTAGCGGTGTTCCCCAGGGGTTGGTGCTGGGTCCAGTATCGTTCAACATCTTCATTGACGACCTTGATGAGGGAATAGCATACACCCTCAGCAAGTACGCCGATGACACAGGGAGGAGTGGCTGACACGCCAGAAGGCTGTGCTGCCATTCAATGAGACCTGGACAGGTTGGAAAGCTGGGCATGGAAGAAACCAAATGAGGCTTAACAAGAGCAAGTGTAGAGTCCTGCACCTGGGAAGGAACAACCGCATCTATCAGTGCAGGCTGGGGGACGACCTGCTGGAGAGGAGCTCTGAGGAGAAGGACCCTGGGGGTCCTGGTGGACGACAGGTTGACCATGAGCCAGCAGTGTGCCCTCATGGCCAAGAAGGCCAACGGGATCCTGGCATGCATTAAAAGGGAGTGTGGCCAGCAGGTCAAGGGAGGTGATCCTCCCCCTCTACTCTGCCCTGGGCAGGCCTCACCTGGGGTACTGTGTCCAGTTCTGGGCTCCCCGGTACAAGAAAGACAGGGATCTCCTGGAAAGAATCCAGCGGAGGGCCACAAAGATGATACGGGGCCTGGAGCATCTTCCTTATGAGGAAAGGCTGAGAGACCTGGGTCTGTTCAGCCTGGAGAAAAGAAGACTGAGAGGGGATCTCATCAATGTGTATAAATACCTGAGGTGTGGGAGACAGAGGGATTTGGCCAACCTCTTCTCAGTGGTTTGTGGGGACAGGACAAGGCGTAATGGTCACAAGATGGAACACAGGAAGTTCTGTACCAACATGCGAAAGACCTTCTTCACGGTGAGGGTGATGGAGCACTTGGAACAGGCTGCCTAGGGAGGTTGTGGAGTCTCCTTCTCTGGAGATATTTAAGGCCTGTCTGGATGCCTACCTGGGCAACCTGGTCTAGGGAAAACCTGCTTTGGCAGAGGGAGATTTGACCCGATGATCTCTTGATGTCCCTTTCAACCCCTACAATTCTGTGATTCTGTCATAACCAAGTCTTCAAATCTCACCAAAAGGCATCCCAATGGGTGGATGAGAGGCTCAGCCCGTCGACTGATCCCAGGAGTCAGGAGGTCCTTGGGACGGTGTATTCACTCGGGATGGTATCTCCCCTGACGGTGGTATCTTCCCCTAACATCCCCAATTTATATTATTTTCTATCTTTTAGGTGGAGCTTGAGTGACTCTAGTCAAGCATATCTTAGTTATGATTGGTTAAAAGTTCTCCCGTCTCTGTTTAATGGTATAGGCTCCAAGAAATTCAGAGCACGTGCTCAGTGCGGGGTGGTTGCACCTTGGAGGTGGGTCGCGTTTGGGATGGAGGTGTGTTTTGGTATTATAATGATATTATAATGAGCAGAAGTACACTAGAGTACGGCATTTGTCAAAACATGACAGGTCCTTGGCTCAGGGTAGCAAAAAGTGCAGCTTATCGGTCCTGGTGTGCACAAGAACAATCGAGTCCCCACCTGGTACAGAGCTTAGCCATGGTGTCTCCACTCCACTCTATGATCCGTACTGTTCCTTAGGGC